>NC_065543.1:28620797-29226553 GCF_932294415.1 Quercus robur
ATATTGTTAGCCCACTCCCTGTGGGATATGGTATTTGGCCCTAAAACCCTCCATGCCAGCCGGAGAGTCAACTAGATGTTTAAACCTACCCATTTGAACAAACTAAGAAGACACAAAAGAAATTTTTTGGAAAGAAAGAAGGCCGAGGAGTTGGTCGAGGAGAAGAAGAAGAATTTAAAGAAATAGAAACTTACGGGAGTGAGTACTAGTGTTAGTCTTTGAAATCTCTAAAAAATGTTTTCAAAGATCTCTTGAAGAAAAAAAGGTAGTAAAGTTTGGAAGCTTGAAAAGCATTGTGAGTTTAAGTGTTTGGAACCTCTGAAAGCTTGAAGACATGTGAAATGAGAGGAAAATGATTTCCCTCAAACTTTATATAGAGGATGAAATTAAGTGGGAGTTATCCTGCTCGAAATTCTATGGAAAATATCAACCATTGGATTGGCACCTCACCGTTGGATGCAGGAAACATAATGCCACCTGGAGCAATTAATGACGCCTTGCGGGCTACAAAGCGTCAGTAGCAATCATGGGACGTGTAAAACGGTAATTTCACATGTGTGAGCCAGAGAAATAAATGGTCTTGTCTCTTGAAAATCAAAACCCCACTTTTTCTCCTCAAATGAGAGGGAAAAACCGGAGTTTTTAGGGGCTATTGTAGGGATAAGGGCCCAAAATCATATATTGGGCCTTGGGCTTTATCCGAGAACGTTGAATGGTCTGAAGAGGAATGAATAGTTATGAGGGGCTCCAATTTAAAGTCTCATTAGTAAAAAATGAATGAAAGGTGATCCGAGTAGGAGCTCCTCCTCGGATATAATAAATGCAGCTCAAGTATGTATTCCAGCAATTAAAGTGACCCTCCAAGAGGCTCTAGGGATAAGGATGGCCTCATGAACATACGAGAAGGAAGGAAACCCAAAAATATCTAAGGGAAAACTGCTACCATCGCATTAAAAGCACTACAGCTACTTTTCTGGTCGCATTTATGTAGAGAAGACCTCTGAACAATACTATCTTGGTTACCACCACTCACAGGAAGCCAAAGAGGGTGTCTGATGGGATAGACACTCAAGTAAGGGTTCAAATGATCAACAAGTGTAGGATCAAGATGATCCCAAGAGAGCTATATAATGTGGGAGACCCTCTATGAGAGGGGGATCGGAAAATTGATCAGAGAGAACATTGTAGCAATCTAAATTGCACTTGTACCCAATTGTGATCAATTTATAAAAATGAGACCTCCTCGGACTGTAAGTCCATTGATATCAGAATATCTTATTTGTGTTTGATTGCCATTTAATTCAGTACTAGCCGTTGTCTAACTCACTAAGGCCTAAGTTTTTAACTCTCTCTCTATAAATTCATTGTACTGGGCTCACTGGACCAAGATCATACAACTTGGGTTTGGGCTGCAAAACGGGCCCTTACAATATATAATGAACTTTTCAAAATATTTCAATGTTGTCAAAATTTGTTAAAATGTTTGAAATAATATAAAAATGTTTACTTAAGTTTTTAATATGTTTATGAATTTCTTTTTATATAATTAACTATTAAATTAATTTTGATGTCATCACAGTTTAACCTAAATCCTACCTTAATAACTTTTAACTTCACTATTTTCCAATTTTTTTGAATAGTCTGAACCTAAAAACCATGTGTGCCTTCATCTACCAAGGCAATCATTATTAGCAAAAGTATAAGATTACCCCCAAAGAATTGTAGAACACTTCATACTTAGGCAAAGGGGCAGAGGCAACTAATATGAATATGGTATGTCATTTACTCAACTTGACCATTCTAAAAGTTAATTGTTTTGTCAGGACCGATTTGATCTAGTCCACCTCAAGCAAAAGATAGCCCAACATCTTAATGAATATTAGGCCAACACACACAAAAAACAAAAACAAAAACAAAAACACTAGCTCATAGATTCATCTTTAAAACTATTGGTAGAGTATGGTATTTGATTATAGATGAGGAAGTTACGGCAGTTCACAAGTTGGTTTGGGTTAGTTTTGAGCTCAACCCAAACTCAACTCGCTCAAATACCCGGAAGAAGACGAGACTTGCCATTGACTGTCAATCACCATAAGTCGAATAGGATTGGGCTTGAGCGGACGATTGGTCGATTCGGTCAAAACCAATGAAGAAGCGGTGGTAAGCAACAATCTATCTTCACTAGATCTGAACAAAAGAGAGCAAAACTTGGCCAAATATGAGCTAAGGAGAGCCAAACTTCACCGGATTTGAGCATATGTGGCTGAATCTGAGTGGATGAGAGTCAAATGTTGTTGTATCTAAGTAGAACCAAGCCTAATTGTCACCGAATCTAGGTAGATTCGGCCTTAACTAATTTGAAATGTTTGTTAGTGGGGTCAAGTGACTCAAGTTTTAGAGGAGGAAACCTGCTACCCAACCTGCCAGAGTTGGTTTCTAAGGACTGAAACCCGCTGCCAAAGGTGTCGGATCAAGCTGTGGATAGCTTAGTTCCAATCAGTTTGGTTGGTTGGGTCGGGTGGCTAAGGCTTGGACAGCCTTAAAGGAAGTATAGCATCCTTTTTTTCTTTTCTTTTATTTTATTTTATTTTTTTTTTTTTTTAATGTTAGACTTTCAAGAAGTCTTTCTAACAAAATAAAAGTCTCAACTTGGAAAAAATAAAATAATATTGTTTATAAAAATTCAATCTTTCTTTTTATCTTTCATTAATTCCTTAACGAGTAAAAAGTCTCACGTTGGAAATTTCAATTTAACTAGAAACCATTTGAACTGAGGTTGAACCCTAGTTTCCAAAAGCAGCCACGGGTTTACCGGCTGAACCTCAAAATCTTGTGTAAACGATTTCTCTCAAGAATGGCCAATAATCAATCTTGTTCTTCGCCCATAAAACTAAAATCTAATCCAATAGTAGATTTTGCTAGAATTCGCATCTCATAAAAAATCATTGAATAGTTTAATATAGCTTAGAAAACCCAATGGAAGATTTGATCCCTAAATTTCTACATTAGAAATGCATTTACAAGTTAAGTTACAGGACTCCCATCTTCCACAAAATGCTTGATAACAAACAATTTATGAAATTTTGTGGCGGTGTTTTATATGTAAATCCTTCACAAATGAGCTTTTTATGAAAAATGTGATTTTTAATACTTCAGAAATATGAAATAGAAATAGCCTAATAACAATTTTCTGTTATTAATGTAGGCTTGACTGTTTGTAGCAAATTGGACTAACTGTATCGTTTTTTTTTTTTTTTTTTTTTTTTTTTTTTTTTTTTAATTTAAGAAAGAATTGATTAAATTAATAAATTCTTTAAACTCAACCATTAAAGTTCGAGCTTAATTGAACACTTCAAAATTAAACGAGAATATTGAGCATTATTTGAGCCTACATTCTACGCTTTTATTTTGCATGTACATATCACACTATGTAGAGGAAAGCTCATGGGTAGAGTAAGGCAACTTCGAACTTCATCATAGGCCATCTTTCATAGCACCAATATTTTGACTTTCTACCTCTTCCTGTATCTCCAATAACGCCAGGGAGGCACTTCACAGAAGCCCAGAAAACAAGTGTTCATAAACTACATATTAAACTGAACATAAGGGATGTGTTCTCATTGCTATGGAGAGAAATCACAATACACCACAGGGCAAGAATGTAACCAACATTGGGGCATACAAATTAGGGTACAATACGGTTCTCAACTCACAAAATAGCTCAACGCTAAAATCAAAACCTCACATAGAAGACCTGTGAACCACATTAAGGAAACAGCACATCCCGAACTAGTTTCAGCCTCTTAAGTTTTCATCTATTTCTGCAAATGCAAAACATCAATCACATTACTAAATAGCAAAATATATACAAAACGTGAAATAAAAATCATAGAAGCTTGAAATCATACATGTACAGGGTATACAACAACACTGTAATGATTAGTCTCCACAAATAATGCCAAATAGCCAGCTTTTGACTGGAAGATAAGTTATGCATTCGGATTTGTAGGGTGCTCGTCCTTCAAACCCTTAGAAAGCAGATCATAGTTGATTGATGCAAGCTGGGAGAGATTC
The DNA here is from genome assembly GCF_932294415.1 of Quercus robur. Lineage (NCBI taxonomy): Eukaryota > Viridiplantae > Streptophyta > Magnoliopsida > Fagales > Fagaceae > Quercus > Quercus robur. The sequence continues at coordinate 28,624,872 of NC_065543.1, forward strand.
TGATAAGCACAAGAAATACATAATTAAGACCAGCATGCTGATAATTTATGACAAAGAAAAATTATAAATGATGTTAAGGGGGCAGAAAAATTAACCAACAATCACTATTCATTCCCAAGAGCTAAATGATAGCTAAAATAATATTGGCATTCTAGTAAGTCATTGCCATGTTAAACATCAAGACAGCACCAGTTTGACAAGAATTGAACCCATGCAAGGCAAACTTTCTAAATGTAGAAGGTGACTCTTTTACAAGCAACTAACCCCGCCCACCAAAACCAGTTACCAGGTAATCCAAGGGCATTCACCTCTAACGGAGTAAGAAGTCTATGCCCATGCCTAGGAGCTAAGGTCATTCACATTCTTACATAGAATTTAACATTTAAACCAATAATACAAAGACCAAAAGGGCGGAAAAGTCATTTTACACAAGTAAAAAAAATTTTACTTGAAAGTTACATGTGCCTTCTGTGGGTTTTGAACCCATAACCTCACCCTCCACCTTGCTCTTTTTATTGGGAATATATATATATATGTACACAAGATGCAAACATAAAGCTCTACTTAAAAACAACGGAAAAAATAGAATCACTTAACCCATGTGCCATGCCTATAATAGTCAACTCAGAAATAAATCATAAAGATGAAAAGTTACCTTGAATGAGAAATTACTGAAAGAGTAATTGGCAGATGAGCTTGACTCAAATTCAGCAAGACCCCCACATTCATCTCCCTATTTATCAGTGTTGTCAAGAGCAAAGCAATCCCATTAATCTTACATAAGTATAACAAATCAGAAAGTTAATATAAACAGTTCTTAAAAACCAATGAGTTTCTAGAAATACAATACCACTTCATCTTGGCGATGGCTCAAGCAACTACTACTGCCACTTAAGCTGTCAGCATCACTAGAATCCTCCAGATCACTGGCTGGATAAGCATGGTCATCCGAAGTATTCCATGAATAGCGACTAGTGAAGTAACTAGTATCTAGAGCACTCTCTGAAGTGGGAACAAATGCAGCCTGTAAAAAAGATGAAATTCAAATGGTGTATGTAGTCCATCTAAAACACCAAGAACCATTGCATCTAGATCGATACAATTTTATGAATCAGGCAATCACACCTTCTGCCTTGCAAGTGTGTCCCAGTTGATATTTTTGAAGAATACATGTTGTTTCACCTGGATTATAAATTCACTTTCATCAATTCAACATCTAAGGGTACCATGGAAACATGCCATCAAAAATTAATTGACAAGTCATTAAGAACCAAGATCACCTCTGATGCTCCTCTGGCTCCAAGTCTCTGATGAGGATCTTCTGTCAGTAATCTGAAAACTGAATGTATCAGCATCTGTAAACTTAATGAGTAAACATTATTAAGTCTAGAGGTGTAGACATCATTAAGTCCATACAGCAAGCATTTCTCGGTTACATAAGTCTAGAGGTGTGAACCTTACATGAAGAAACACGCATCATATCTAGTAAGATATATGCACATAATAGACAGTCTCTGAGAGACATCAAAATGCCCCATACATCATCATGCCAGCTCTCATACATCATCATGGCTCTATATAAAGTCCGTAATCGATGTACTAAATGCTGTTTCACTAAAGACACTTATTCATAAACATCGCAACCAAGGTACATAAGTGTACTTGAGTTACTACAAGACATCATCTAAAATTACATACATAAGCGTATAAGGATATATTTTTTAACTACAAATGCATACATTCCCTTCAAATGTGTGGTTTGTGAGTTGGTGGTCCTAATTTAGAACAGTGTCCACTCTTACCTCACATTAAAATGTCAAAATTTCTGTGTTGGGCCCACACCTAAGCAGGAGTGTTAGAACAATGGGTAGGTAATTAATTCATCATTTCCAATCAACTTAAGCTTTTGGGATCAGTGGTAATTTATCAAGGGCAAAGTCAAGCTACCTAAGCATGTTCAGAAGCTCATGTTTAAAGAAAGATGAAGAATAAATCTATCTTAAGCAAGGAGTTATCATATGAAGCAGTAAATCACAAACACCAGTGATCATAAGTTGGAAGAAAAAGAGTGGAAAATAACCAAATAGCAAAAAATATGAGGTCATTTTTTTTAATTGAAAGTAGATAAGGAAACATGTTCAAAATTTCAAAATCAGTTCATTACAGATGCTTAAGCAAGCAACGTATTAAATCCAATCACAAAGAACAATTAGTAGATATAGTAGTCCTTGAAACATAGATAATAAAACATTATTTACTCCCAAGTATGTATAGCATAGCTATACTAACATCAACATATTTTAGATCCTCTCAAATAAAAGCTAAATATTTTAACATTCAAATGCTTCTCTTACCGATCAATTAGATCTTGTGCTTCACGGCTCATTTCTTCTGGTACCCGGGGCCATGGTATTTTACGATTAAGAATATTGTCGAATATTGTCTAGGAGCGGAAACAAAAACATGGTAGTAATAACTCAATCAGCAATACTCAAAACATAATCAATAAATAACCCCCCCCCCCCCCCCCCCCAAAAAAAAAAAAAAAAAAAAAAAAAAAAACAAAACAAAACTTTTAGATGGTAAACTCATATCAAGAATCTTTCAAACCCACCCCAAAAAAAACCATAAATATACTCTATCCTAGAAGTATCATTTATCATCCAGTTTTGAGGAAGAACACTAGTCTTGCAAACAGAAACCAGCTTATTACAGCATAAATTCTATGTGATCTAAATGAACCAATCTGCAACATACCTCCTAACACTTAGCACAGTAATAATCTGCACGAGATTGAATGAATTTTCATTTGCATCCATTGACATGTTAAAAATAATTTTGTCAACTCCCAACAACTATGTTGAAAACCAAGTACTTGTCCTTATGCCATTTAGCTCTAGCTAAAATGGAATCTCCTCTCATTGTAAGAGTAAGGTGGAGGCTGAGGTCATGGGTTCATGACCCACCAGGTGCATGCATAATTAGCAAAAAATAATAATAATAATAACAACCTGTTCTTATGTCCCAAATTTATAACTAAATGTTATAAACGTCTCACGTCCATGTATCCTGGACATTCTTTTGACTAACATCACCCAATTTACTCTTTGTACAAAAAAAAAAAAAAAAAAAAAAATCATAAAAAAATAATCTAAGGCAGGCATATAAAAGGTTTTTTCCCTAGTAATTGTGTAGTAAATTATTTCCAACAGCAGTGGTGAGTAGAATAAGGAACATGTACCTGGGGATGTTCAGCATTAAAAGGTGGAATGCCAACAATCAATTCAAATAATATGACACCCACAGACCACCAATCAGCAGTTGCAGCTGCAGAGAAAAGGTTCAATGATAGACTATTAGTCCTACCATTTCAATAACTGCTCAATCCAAAGAAAAAAGCAGAAGCTGTTGTGTAGATGATATACTGGTGTGAGTTTATGCATGCACGTACAAAGAGAGAGAGAGAGAAGCATGACTGTTGAGTATTCAAAGTTAATCAGCACTAAAATTTCGAAACCATGTGGCTTATAATTAATTATCCAACTAGCTTAAAAGCTTCACTTCTTTCAAGATGAACAAAGTTAAACCTAAAGTTAAACTTTAAGAAAAACAAGAATAAGATAATTATAGCACCTTAAACTTAAGAAAATGCTATACGAACCATGTCCTGTTCCCAAAAGTATCTCTGGTGCCAAATAATCAGGTGTACCCACAGCAGATCGCTTTTTCCGCCTTTCTCGCTGATGCTCGGATTCGGCTAACTGAGACTCATCTTCAGCAAGTAAGGATGTCCCACTTACTGCTGGACCAGACAAGTCATCAGTGCTGTTGATAAGACCAACCTTAGAAAGCCCAAAATCTGTCAACTGCACAATGGGGACAAGTTTTTTTTTTTTTGATAGGTAATAGATATTTTCATTAATAAAAAAGTACATCATGTTCACGATGATGAACAGACTGTACTTTAAATAAATACATAAAAAAATAAAATAAAATAAAAAAAATCACAGAGAAACAGAAACAGAATGCAGGAAATCAAATACGGAAAGACATTACGTAAAACCCCAAATACGAGACCACCCAAATAATGGGGACAAGTTTCTTTTTCTTAGTACTAATACTTCCATTATCTAGTAAATTTTGTACACAAGTCAGGCAGTCAAGTGCAAGTGCACAAATTTGAGCCTGGATGATTGCTTGTTATCCAAGAATTCTAAACTTCTATATAGTCTGTAAACTTGTGCAACTTTAAACCATCAGCCTTAGATAAGAGAAAAAGAAAATAAAAGATTTTGTCACCTTAATATGACCATCATGTGCAATTAACAGATTATCAGGCTTTAAATCACGATGAACCACGCGCAGTGAATGTAAATATTCCAAAGCAAGCACCTGCTCCCCCCCAACCCCCCCATCCCAAAAAAAAAAAAGAGAAAGGAAAAAGGTCCAAAGATATTAGAATTGCACTATAACATAAGAAACGATCATATTATTTCATGATTATAAGAAACAATCAGATTTCTGAAGAAAAAATATATACTTACAACTTCTGCTATATATACACGAGCAACATCCTCATCTAAGCAGCCCAAATTTCTCAATAATGAATACAAATCTCCTCCATTCAAATACTCCATAACAAGATACAAGTTTTCACGGCATGTAAAAGAATAGAAGAAGCGAACCTGATAAAGACCCATTCATGTTAAAATGAAGTTAATATTTTCAAGCAAAGGGAAAAATGCTATGCTAGCTAGACCTGCTCACCACAAAAGGGTTGCGGACTGAAATTAAAATATCACGTTCAGCTAGTATACTTTCTACAGCATTCTTACGGATCATATCTGCCTTTTTAAGAACCTGTTGCAAGTCACACAAATATCAGATGCAATTAAAACATAAGATCCTTTACAGCTCAATGGCAACATACAAGCATAGAAGCATAATGTGATGAGGGGGCTTCCAAGGGTTACAAACACAAAAAAAAAAAACAAAAAACAAAAAAACAAAAAACAAAAACAAAAAAACAAAAACAAAAACAAAAACAAGAACAAAAACAAAAACAAAAAAAAAAACAAAAAAAAAAACAAAAACAAAAACAAAAACAAAACAAAAAAAACCCCAAACAGGTGGAGAAATTTATCCCTATAAAACCTTCCAAAATCAAACATAACATAATCTTCCCTGATGTCTCCAAAACAAGAAAATATGAATCATAAAAGAATAGGTGAAAAATAAAAGCAGGATTTATAAATGGTGGGGACAGTTGCAACTTTATTATTTGGTTGGAGAATTTGGTTTGGGAAACATGTCTCAAGTGTATGGAACTTGGTGCCAGCATGTCCGATGTGAATTGTGAGGAAGGAATGGAATAGTTGTACACTTGAGGATATTAAGATATCCTTGAATCAATTGAAATCCTTGCTATTTCGTACTCTCTTTGATTTGTCTTAGGCTTGGGGTTTTACACATTGTTCTTCCATTTTATCATTCCAAAATTCTTTTAGATCTTCCATTGGACATTCTTGTATTTTTTATGATACTTTGTGTTCATCAGTGTGAACATAAAGTATTCTTCATTATCAATAAATTTTGCATTACTTACCCAAAAAAAAGAAAAAGGGAAGATAAACCACAAGTGGAATTTAAAATTTACATAAAACAAACAAACAAAACGAACATATTTTTTTTCATTAAAAGTTTTAATGAGACAACAACCCCTAGATTCAAACCAGCACTCTGAGTCTTCCCATGGGGAAGAGCCAGAGGTACCACTCGAGCCAAGAGACCTAATTCATATTTGAAGAAACTTTAATCAAACCAATAAAGAAGAGAGGCTAAAAATAGAAATATACATATATATATAGTCGTACCTAGTGCACAAAAGCTTCCACTTTAGCTAGGTTTGGGAGAGGTGTTTGACAAACAGCCTTCCTCTCAATTTTTTTGGAGAGACTAATTCCTAGACTCAAACCAACTTGTCACTTTTAGTGGAAGGCACTTACCATCATACCAAGGCCTGTCCCTAATCTCTCTTTCTCTCTCTCTCTCACACACACACATATACACAAAAACACACACACCACACATAACAAAGATGAAAATCCAAACAAGAAGTTTAAAAAACAAAAATAAATTATTAGAAATCAAATAGTAGGAAAAATATATTATTTGGAGCATTAATCAATCATCTTATTCAGATTTTCTTTTTTCTTTTTTCTTTTTTTAATCATATAAATGAATGTTAAAAACTTTTATGAATTAAAAAATTGTGTGCTCTAGAATTGTTATTGATAACGTCAGGTAAAGCAATGAATGAAATAAATCCCCACATATAAATCATACAATTCATTATAAAAATCAGGCAGTCAACAATCATTGCCAGCCCATCAGCAATTTAGTTTATAATAAATAACACAGCCCTGTATAGCTTTTACTCATTTCTTTCTCAAGCACTTCATCCCATTGAGATGATCCTGTCAGTACATCATCCCATTGAAAGGGTCCTGTATCACTGAGTAGCTCCCCATTGATATTTAGAATGTGATCCCATAACTAAAGAGTGGTTGATTAAGGCTGTCTTCCATCAATGTCAAGAAGTAGCATATACAGTTTGAAAGGTTTAGGGATGGATGTGGAATTAAGGCAGCTGGAATAACATTTATACATGTGTTTGGATAAAGAATTTTAAAATTTCTTATTTATAGTTTTGAAAATTAAAGGGGATTTAAATTAATGGTAATTTCACTCCAGTCAATTTCCATTTTCTTAGTTATAATGAATATATTTAACAATTAAGAAATTAGAGTATCATAATGGTTACAACGACAATGGTTATGTGGTGATGATTTAGCAAAAACAGTGATAGTGGTGATGGCCACGGCAATGTGGTGATGATTTAGCAAAAACAGTGATAGTGGTGATGGCCACGGCAATGATGATGGCAGAGGCAACGCTATAGCGGTAGTAGCGCGATAATAGTAGTGGTGGTGGAGGAGGTAGGGCTGGTGTGGTGATAGTGGAGATTAAAAATACTTGAAGATCACATGTTCAAAATTCCACAAAATTTATAAATAAATAAAAAACTCTCTTGTTATCCAAACATGAGAAATCAACATAGAAAACTTCCACATTACAACTTTCAATAAAATCTTATCCCAAAATCCCTCATCCAAACAAAGCATAAAAGACACAATAGTTGTTTCCCATGCCCTAGTCTAGGTGGTTAGAGTGGTGGGGTGCAGTTGGGGTAGAACCTACTTCAAATCATGCCCAAGTGATAAAGGGCTGAGTAAAGTAGTTGGTTTTTTTTTTTTTTTTTTTTTTTTTACAAGTAATAATTTTATCAATCAAGTTGGCTCCATTTGCTTTGGTGTAAAATGTTTTTTGTCACAAAGTGAAAACACTTGCAAGAAGCCTTTTGTTTCAGAGTTTAGTTGTATTTTTAAAAATGCTCAGAAAAACATTTTTTGTTGTTTGGCTTGAATGAAAAATCACAGATCTTCCAATATTTTTATATAGCCATCAAATAACAACTTTATTTCTTCACTTTAACACATTAATACAGAACAATTAAAATCAAACTAAAAAATAGGCACAATTAAAATAAAATTATTTGAATTGCACTAATAAGCATAATCAAAATAGGAGTGCAAAAAAAAAAAAAAAAAAAAAAAAACCTAAAATAATTAATAAAAACTATCAACTAAACTTAGGGTCTGTTTGAATACCACTTATTGCTGAAAGCTAAAAACTTATTACTGAAAACACTGTAGCAAAATAATTTTTAAAAGTGTGAATAGTACTGTGGGACCCAAATTTACCTAGAAATATGCATTTTGCTGAGTTTGGTGGTCCATGAATAGTGCCGTGGGACCCCAAAAAAACACAAAACGCAACTTAAATATAATTTCAATGCTAGGCAAACGCACACTTACAAAAAATAAGAAATAAAAATAAAAAACTACCATCAACTTTTTTTGCCCTAATTTCTTCTAATAAACAAGAAAGATCTCATAGGAACTATAGGGAAAAACGGACCGTCCCGAAATTACTATCGGCAAGAGGCAATGACAACTTTGATCTGGGTGCCTATGCGGTGAGTGGCATTGACAACTTTCTCATCCTACTTGGCAATAGAATTGGGGGACTTCTTGCAAATCACCATAGACTCCCAGTCCTTAAAGGTGGCAAATGAGTGAGTTGTGCGAGTTTTGAATCGGCTCATAGAGAGATCAGGATCGGGTACATAGTTAACCATTTACTGCCTACTCAAATAAATATTGATACCCATTACTCACCCAACCCATTCATTTTGGGCAATACCCAACCCACCCATGGGATTAAAAGGTGACAAACCCATGCACGTTTACAAGGTTTTAAGAAGTTGGGAATTCAAGAACGGAAAAATAAAAACAACAAGGGCCTGAGTGGTTGCTGTTTTGGTTATGTATTTTTAAAACCAGCAAGAAACTTGTTTTGAGAATTTATTTTCAATATTGGTTTTCAAGTTGTTTTTCCCCCTTCAAAACTTGTTTGGCAAGTTATTTTAATTGTTGGGTTTTTCAAAGAATTATGACTTATTATTCTAAATTTTAAATCCTCATCTCTTCCATTAAAATAAAAAATCACAGCAACCAACGGCAGCCAAATACAGAAACTCGATTTTGAGATGACCTTGCCATTGTTACCCACCCACGGTGAAGGAACGGCTTAGAGAGAGAGAGAGGACCAGCTGTGAGAGAGGAGGAGATCAACCGACTCCCCCTTCTTACACATGCAACATCATTCCACTACAATGTAAAAGTAAGAGATGTTAAGTATTTCAATTCTTCTTTTTACAAAGAACTACCTTTGTTTATTTTAGTTATGCATCTATTGATTCCAATTTTCATATCTTCAAGAAAACTTTCTAATGAGAATTTTTATTTATTAATTATCTAGAAAAGGTGAAAGAAACAGAGTCTCTAAAGATCAATAAAAATTTATTTCACTCCCTCAGGACTTGGCTCAAGCGACAAAGGAGAGGTTGGTGTTGAGGTAGGTCTTAGCCTCTTAGGTCAAATATTTGCTTCACCATATAACAAATGCTGATGATGGTAATAATGATAAATGGATAGCAAAAAAAAAATAAAAATTGGGGGGGTGGGGTGGGGACATAACTTGGATTGTCCAACCTATTATTAAGACTAAAGTCTAAACTTCTTTTTTCAGTCCCCAAACTTGATTTGGTAGCTAGGCTCATATTCTTATGCTTAAGGATTCAGGATTGTGCTCTGATATTCTTAAGGAGGCTACCACCTAGACACCACCCAAAGTCTTCAATCTCTATAAATGATCATAGTAACCTATGCAGATCACATTGGTAGAGCATGATCACAGAAGCAGCATTATACCTTTATTGCAAATAGGTCCCCAGTTGTTCTCTTTTTAGCCAAGAAAACACGTCCAAATGCTCCACGACTGATTGGTTTTATGATCTCAAAGTCATCTATAGAGGTACGGTCCTTTGAATGTACAGGACTTGTTCTCAAGCTACGGACTACATCATCCTCCAAAGGAGCATCTTCATCAATTATAGTACTGGTTATATCAACCTTTTCATCTTCCACCATCTCACAAAGCTGCAAATACTTCTCCCTAAAAAATCACAATTCCTTACAGGTTAAGAATTTCACATACAGTCTCATTAAAACCTTCTAATTTAAAATCACAGGTATGGAAGTTTCAAACAAAAGAAAAGTTGAACAAACATTTCAGTAGAACCATTCATGGAAAATCTGATGCCCTGTGTGGTTTTAATTTGAAATATTCAAGAATCATAGCAGCAAAGAACTCACCGAATCAGCTTCTCAATGCGTGCCCCAAACGTCTCCACTGTAAGCGCATCAATCTTCCTACGGTCAATGACAAGCCTCAAGTCTTCAAGACAAGATAATAGATATGGCATAGAGCGATCATCATCCAGAGGTGTATTTGCTACACATCGTGCAATATCGGCAAGTTCATTCATCTGCAGTGCCCATAAGTAATTTTAACATAACAAAATAAATAGTGAAACTTATACACATACTAATAATTGAACATCAGCAAGTACATGCTAAGGGAACAAAGTGTAAATTCAAATGGATAACAAGTTGAACAGAACTATAAACTATATTGGTTAAACCAAGTTAAAAATTCCATATGCCAAACCCAAACGTAAGAGGGAGTGTTAGAATAATGGTTAAGTGATTAAATTCATCATTTCCTATAAATTTAGGCATTTGGGATATGTAATAATTTCTCATGGAATTGACCTAGGTTCCAATCCTCAATGCTGTGGTTTTCCTATCAACTTAAACTTTTAGATATTAACAATAGTTTTATCAATCTACAAATTTAAACTATCAACAAATTTATAATATATAAATGTTCTACTAATATAGCAAATAGCTCACTACTACAGAAACACAACTATCTAAATCACATTGTCAAACAATTTGATAATGCTTTCTATCTCTTTCAGAATGCCATTTTAGGCAGGGTTGCATAACTAACAAATGTCAATACCACTGGAGTAGACCTTATCGCCTAGCACAACCACTCAAGCTGCATAAACAACTGCTTAAAAAGGTTAATTCATAAAATAAATTTTGGAAAAAACACTTTAGATGGATCCAAACATTTTCTATAATTGTATGGGTTCATATACAATATATTCTTGAGACACAAGGTTGCTCCCAAAAATTTCTTTTCCTTTACTGTATGGAGTTGGGTTGCCAAGCAGGCAACAAGGAACTGTTTTGTAAGTAGGAACGATGTTTCCTTGAATGTACAATGCTATCAGTTATGAAATTCCTCTGTTTCTACCAGTACATATTTGGTAAACCCTTTTTTTTTTTATCTTCTCTTTTTAACGAGTAAAATTAACGTTTCCTAGAATGAACCGCAATGTCAAATCTCAGATTGGTAAAAATACAGCCTCAGAACTCAAAAAAAATATAAATAAAACTAGGGATCCTTATTTGCTTTGAGGCAATGTCTGAGCTGAGTCTGGGCTGAGAATAAATTTGGGAAAATCTGAAATTGTGCCAATAGGGGAGGTTCTGAATATTGATGAAGAGTACTCTTGGATGTCAAGTAACAATTCTTCCTATGAAATACTTGGGACTTCCATATGGAGCAGCTTTTAAGGTGAAATCCACTTGGGATCCTATAATAGATTGTATGCAACAGAGATTGACCGGATATTGTATCTGTCAAAAGGGGCCACTCACTCTCTTTATAAGTACATTCTCAAGCCTCACCACTTATTTTACATCTTTGTTATCTCATCCAAAGGGTGTGCCAAATTGAATGGAGAACTCCAAAGAGATTTCCTTTGGGGTGGCATGGCTGAGGAGTTTAAATTTCATTTAGTGGATTGGAGTTCTTGTTGCACCCCTGGTAGTCGAGGGTTTGGAAATTAAGAGTTTATGTCTTTTCAATCAAGCTTTGTTGACAAGTGGTTGTGACTCTATAGGATCAAAGAGGACGCTTTTTAGCGTCGGGTGGTGGATGTGAGATATGGATCCAAACCCCTAGTGCCCAGGGGAGGTGAGGGGATTGTATGGAGTGAGTTTATGGGACACATATGAAGAGGGTGGGATAGATTTTCTCGTTTTAGTCGTTGTGATGTAGGTGATGGCACTAGAATTAGTTTTTGGTAGGGGGAGGATGCTATGATGGACCGGCATCCACCTTTGTATCTTATTGCCAGGGATCACAATTCAACAGTTAAAAATTACATGGAGGTAAGGCATGGCCAGTTTTATTGGAATCCTTTGTTCATTTCTGTAGTGCAAGATTGGGAATCAGAGGAGGTGACTCAGATATTGGGGGATCTAATTTACAGCAGTAAGATTAAGGTGGGGTAGGGAGACAGATTGGTATGGGTCCCTTCACCACAAAATGAATTCCAAGTGAAAAGCTATTACAAGGTTTTGTGGGGAAGTGGGCCACAGTTTCCGTGAAAGAGTATATGGCAAACTCTCACCCCATCAAGGGTGGCTTTGTTTGTTTGGTGAGTAATTCTCAAGAGAATTTTGACTGCCAATCAATTAAGAAAGAGGGTTATTATCATTTTGGAATGGTGCTTCATGTGTAAACGCAGTGGGAGGATGTGAACAGTTCATTCCAACACTGTCTAGTGGCTCGGGATTTGTGGTCCATTATATTTTTTTTGTTCAGTGTTTCTTGGTTGATGTCATATTCAGTATAAAATAAATAAAAAATTAGAAAGAAAAAAAAATTGAGTTTGTCAGGGTAGTGTGGGAGAGCAGGCAGTAGGGGAGTTTGGTCAGTGGTTCCATTGTGTCTCATGTGGTGTATTTGGCATGAACAAAACGCGAGATGCTTTAACGACCAGGAGCTTAGCCTGATCAAGTTGAAGTTTTTGCTTTTGAAGTCTTTATATGAGTGGTGCTCAATGACTTCTTCAATTAAGGGGTTCTTAGATTTCATGGACTCCCTGGGTTCTAGATAACTGTTCTGTTTTTTCTTGTTTTGTATTTTCTTTTTCTAGCTCTCTTCTCTTGTATACTCCCCCGTGTACTTGATGAGTGTTCTCTTTTAATAAAGTTTTTTACCCAAAAAAAAAATTTCTCCCATTGAAGGTGAAATCCAATTATGACTCACACCTGGAGGGATTTAAACCCACATCCTCACCCACCACCCATACATATCGGGGATGGAAACTCCATTAGGCTCAAGGGCCAGTGGCAAATGAGAAACCAGCACCTTACGTATCTCACCATTTTTGGCAATAAGTGATCCTGCAACACCCAAACAGAGAACTAGATAAGAAAAGGAAATACCTGTGGAAAATCATCGTGTTCAGAGTAGGCACCCTTTCCTGCCAAGAGCAAGTCAATCTGACTGGTCCTTGGTGTCAATAATGGAGACCTAGGAGTCATGCTACCAGCAGATGATGTTGTCATTCCTTGATCAGATTTTGGACCAAAACGAGTTTTACATGTCATTGAAGGTAAACCTTTCAGGTCATCCATAAACATAGAATTATCAGCTTCAGGAAAACAATCAAGCATGTCCTCTGAGCCTCTACGGGACCAATCACTGAGCTTTGGAGATAGAAGATCAGATTCTTCAGTAACACTTGAATTTGATACTTTTGCAACATCTGGACTTTCTACTACATGTTGAATATCCTTCTGTGCAAATGACTCAATCATCTTCTCAAGAGTTTCAGCAATTCTAACAAGTCGCTCATTGACACTTAGACCCATCTGATCACATCGATCAGCAATGGCACAAATTCTTGAATGCTCTTCCACATTTAAAGTGGGAACCTCCTCCTCACAAATGCGACATATTATTGAATTTGAACCTTCATCAGAAATATTTGGTTGATCACCCCAGTAACCCCAAGAAACTTTGTGTTGGTGCTTGGAAGAATGTTCATGAGAATCTTTTGCAGGAGGAAGCTCAGGAGGCTTAGCAGCAGACAAATCTGCATCAGAAACCCCTCTCACCTTCAAAGATTCAACCTTAACATCATTCTGCAACTTCAAAGGAGCAGCTTCTTTCATGCTTTTCCCAACTGGAGATGGGAGTTTCTTCCAAGAAGCCATCCGGTCCCTGCTTGTGGGAGACTCCGGATTTTTCGAAGTGTCATATGTAGGAGGAGAGAGAAAATTTCCTGGCGATACAAAATGGTTTTTCTTCCAATTCGTCTGCTCCTGACTGTAAGATTTCCTAGTTGCAGCAGCCTTTGAGGCCTTTGCAGCACTAGAACTTTTAGACTCTCTTCCTATGCCTGGGGGAATCCGTTTTTCAGCAGAATGCGGGACTATAGATTGACGAAACTGAAAAATATTTTCATCCTCGGCCAACCCACTTTCTTTGTGGAACTGCAACAATCTGGTACACCTCGTGAGAATGAAAAGCATTCGGGTATGAAGCTGCTTCAGCATACCCGGTGGAAGTTCTTGACGCCTATCATCCAATTCCTGGACTATGCCTTCACACTGAAGCCAAAACTCTGCAGGAGATGTCATAGCACAGCTCCGAGCCAAAACCAGCAAATCCTCAAGAGTTTCCTGCCACTCAGGATGACTATCTGCATTTTTCTCCAGAATTCCAACCAGATCTGCTGCAAAAATAGCCAAATCAGAGTCTACTTCTTCCTTTGCCTTGTCAAATTTTCCCCGGATGACGACCAATACTTCCTGCACAAAACAGCCAGGAAATTAAGAACGACTAGACCTTCCAAAAGCACAACCCATCATGTTCAAGAAAATATATTGCAAACTAAAAGTTTAGTACCTCCAAGTTATTTAAGCCTCGAGGCTTCCAAAATGGGAAAGGCCGAACACCTTTGGAATTTAGTTCATGAGAAAAACTTTTGATATCAGCAGGAAACCTCTTTCTAGGTGCACTTGTGACACGTAGTATAGCTTGAAAACGGGGAGATTCAGACTCCTTGGGATTGTCACAATCATATGCAGTCTAGGAAGCAAATATTTAAGTCATCAACTACACTGTGAAAAGTAAATATTGGATAAAAGAATATACAATAAGTCTGATAAAAGTGAATGCACTGTTATTAATATTATCAATAAAAATCTTTTCACCAGTACCTCTGGTGTACATGCATCTGAGCTTCTTAAGCCTCCTGATTGACACCATGATGATTCTGATCTCCCTGTTAGATGATTCAAAATATTAAAAGCAACTTTTGAGGGGTAAAAACCAAATATGCCAGTTATTCAAATTAAGGAAAACACAAAAGACATCATTTTATTAATTGAATCTATCCTAGAATTCCAAGGGTTAAATTGACACCAAAGTTCTAACCTCGCATACGTCCTAAAAAGACAGGTAGTATATTTTAAGCAAAGAAGAAAGAAGATTTTCAGTAAAATATGCAATGCAAAAGAAAAGGCCTAAGACCACTAGAGGAGGTCCATAGAAACCCCTGGCAATGTTTATTTTCCGGTTTGCAGCATGTCAACCACATTTCTTTCCACTAGCTAGGTAAATGAGATGGTAGATCAGCACCGTCCAGCAATGGCAGTTTTTAATGGTTATAGTGGCCATGGTTGGTAGGATTTTTTTGGAAAAACCAACAAGTTGATGCGGAGGTCAGTTAGAGGTTTTGAAAACCACAACCACCCCCCCCCCCCCTTCCTTCTCCTTTGAAATGTTTCCCGAACCCCTAGCCCCTCTTCTCCCCTCCCAATCTTTTTCCCCCAAATCCCCCCCACCCCCTCTCCCCACAAAAAACATCATTCAAGCCATGACCATAGGCAAGGTCCCAAAGAAAGCCATCTGAAGCAATCGTGATGGTACAACCATAACATGATCAAAGAAAGAATATCCTCTTTGGAAGAGTAAGGTTAAGGCAAAGTTTAAGAATTAGTGTCCATGGTAGTTAACTAAGGTTTATCTTTTATTTTATGTTATTTGGTCATTCTAGTGGAGCCTAGTGGCCGGAGGCTTGGGATGAGTTGTAGAACCAGACATCCTGGGTTCGATCTCCACAAGGAGTTCCCCTGAATTACCTAATACACGAATCTAGTGGGTGGGTCATGTATCCGTGATTTACTCCTCAAGGATGGATCCAAAGAGCCCTACCTTGGTGAGGTTCCAAGTCAAAAGATAAATAAACAAATGGTCATTCTAGAGTCAAAGGGTAATTTAGTAATTCTACAATTGTTGGGTATGGGCCGTGGGTTTTCTTTTATTAATAAGTCTTATTCAGTTTATGGGTCTTTATGTGTAGATTTTGGGAAGGTGATTTTGGCAGAATGCTATGGAGAGCAATACTTATGGAGAAGGGTTGTGGATCTGAAGTATGGTTTCTAATGTTGTACAGGGGCCTTATAGGTTCTGCCTTTGGCAGAGTATTAAGAATGGGTGGGATACTTTACATCGTTTTGTTAGCTTTAAAGTGGGTGATGTTTTGTCTATTAAATTTTGGCATGATTATTGGAGCAAGGAACCTCCTCTGAAAGATATATTTCCAAAGTTGTTTTGCATTGCATGTAACAGGGATTCTTCAGTGCCTGATCTCATATCTCTCTCAGGAGCTAGTTATCATTGGAATGTCAATTTTATTCGATCAGTTCAAGATTGGGAGTTAGAGTCGATCGCTGCCTTTATGGATCTTATTTATTCTAGAGTGTGGAGAGGAGATGGAATGGACAAGCTTTGCTCGAAACCTTCCTCTTAGGAGATTTTTTATGTTCATTCCTATTATAAGGCTTTACACTCCAGTTCTCATACGTCCTTTCCATGGAAGAATGTGGAAACCAAATGTGCCAACAAAGGTTAGTTTCTTCCTGTGGATAGAGGTATGGGGACAAATCTTAACTATTGACAATCTACAAAGGCAACTGAATGTAGTCCTCGATTGGTGTTGGGGAATCTAGTACTCATTTACTCGTACATTGCTCGGTTACTACATAGATGTGGATTATAGAATTTTCACTATTTGGGGTTTATTGGGTTAAGCCAAGATATGTGATGATGTGGAGCTTCTAGTTAGCTGGCTTGGCAAGTTTAGAAAACAGAAATGGGGCGATTTGGAACATGATCCCTCACTGCCTTATGTAGGATATTTGGTAGGAGAAAAATGCTCAGACCTTTGAAGGGAATGAAAGATTGATCCAGGACCACAACTTCTATTTTCTCTAGAACTTATTAGAATGGACAAATGCAACGGGTGTTTTCACTTCTTTTTTTTTTTTTTCTTTGTTTGATTTGATTGATAGATGTACTTTCATGAGTCCTTTTTTTAGAAGAGGTGGGGGGGGGGGGGGGGATTCCCTGTTTCTTTTGCACACTACCTGCGTGCTTGGATTATGTATTCTATCTTTTTTCAATGAAGTTAATTACTTATCAAAAAAAAAATGTGTAGGTTTTGGTTTACTAGTCAAAGTAGAAAACCTAGATCTACTAGGAGAAGTTACAAGTGTATAAAAGTGTTATTGTACTCAAACAAGTTAGAATTGATTAATAAAATTATTCATTTTAAGTATTAAGGCACGTTGGTAATTAGGTTTCTTTTTCCTCCCATTCTCTTCTTTCTTTCTTCTTTTCTTCCTCTACAGTATTGTTCATGGAACTGTTCATGCACTATTCACGAGTATGAAAAAGTCCTATTTCAGTTTCTTTTTTTCTTTTTTTTGATAAGTAATAAGAGTATTATTAATCAAACTGATAAACAGAAGAAAGCAAATACAAGGTGTTCATGATGGTGAACACAAGGAAATGCAACAAACAAACAAACAGCAACAAACAACAAGAAAAAACTTAAAGTGCAATACTAAGAGAAGAAATAAACTCCAAGATAGTGGAACAATCCGAGAAGCCCCAACACCTAGACCAATCAAATAAAGTCTTTAGGCATAGAGCTTGTAATTGAACCAAGGATTTCTCGATATCCTCAAAAGAGCGCTGATTTCTTTCCGTCCAAACAATCCACATCAAACAGTCAGGAACCATATTCCAAATGTTTGAATTAAATTTTCCCAGCCAAAAGCTCCAACAATACACCAAGTTTTCCACAAAGCCTGGCATGACCCATTGAGTCCCAAAGATCTGAAGCATATAAACCCACAAAGAGTGAGCTCTAAGACAGTGGAGGAGAAGATGATCCACAATTTCCTCATTCCGATGACACATACAACACCGATTCACTAAAATGCGCCCCCTAAGCATAACGCTTAGAGAAGCTCTCCCACCCTTCATTAATGCTTCTCCATAGGCCACACCCATGAGTCCTCCTGCACGCTTTAGAACACCACCCCCCTTTACCCTCACCATATTTTGTAGAGATAACTCGCCGCCAAAGATGGGTATCTTCATGCCCATATCTCCCCAACCATTTCCCTAATAAAGCTTGATTAAATGACACCACACTTCTAATCCCCAAACCACCCATCTCGACGGGTAAACACACCTTTTCCCAAGCCACCAAAGGATATTTGAAACTCCCCTCAGAAGACCCCTAAAGAAAGTTCCTCTGAATGCTTTCCAATCTAGCAGCCACAGATTTAGGAATAGTAAAAAGAAATAAAAAGTACGTTGGGAGGCTTGATAGAGTACTCTTAAGTAATATGAGCCTACCACCCTTAGATAAATAGAGACGCTTCCACCCAGATAGCTTCTTCTCCATTTTCTCCAAAATAGGATTCCAAATCGAAGCTGTCTTAAAAGAAGTCCCCTACGGCATCCCCAAATATTTCATAAGCAAACTGCCCACTTTACATTGAAGAATATTAGCCAGTGCGTCTAGATTATTCACCTCCCCAACTGGGACAATCTCACTTTTCCCAACATTGACCTTCAAACCCGTAAAAACTTGAAAACAAGACAACACCAACCTTATGGACAGTAGTTGTTCCCTAGAGGCATCACAAAATAAGATAGTGTCATTAGCAAATAGCAGATGGGAGATACGCACCCCAACAGAGTTCACAAAGCCCACCTGAAAACCCCGAATAGATTACATTCCTCTTACTTCTTCAAAAGTCTACTCAAAACCTCCATTATCAAAAGAAACAGAAGCGGGGATAATGGATCTCCCTTATCTCAATCCACGGGAACTATCAAGAAAACCTTCAGGGAAACCATTTACCAGGACAAAAAAACGGACAGAAGTAACACAAGCCTTAATCCACCCCCTCCATTTCACCCCAAAACCCATCCGGCCCAACAAATAAAACAAGGCCTCCCAGTTCACATGGTCATAAGCTTTTTCAATGTCAAGCTTGCAAACCACACCCAGTAATCTGCTCTTCAACCTACTATCCAGGCATTCATTTGCAATAAGCACTGAATCCAGAATCTGTCTTCCGCCAACAAACGAATTTTGAGACTTTGAGATAAGATTATCCAAAACCGCCCTCAACCTATTAGCCAACACCTTAGATAGCAGCTTGTACACACTACCCACCAAACTGATGGGGCGAAAGTCCTTAATGGAAACAGCATTACACTTCTTGCGAATTAGAGTGAGAAACGAAGCATTCAAATACCGTTCAAACATAGAGTGCCGATGAAAATAGTCAAAGAAATCCATAACATCCTTTTCCACAACACTCCAACATTTGTGAAAAAAAGCCATGGTGAAACCATCAGGACCAGGGGCTTTATCACCCTCCATCTCCCTTAATACCTGGATGACTTCCTCCTTCGAGAACTCCTTCTCCAAGGACAACCCCTCTTCCTCTTCAATGCAAGCAAAGTCTAACCCATCCATAATAGGACGCCAAACCTCAGTTTCCTTATACAACCCCTGGTAAAAGAGGACTAACTGAGAGCGCACATCAGCCTCATCCTCATAAAGATCTCTATCTTGATCTCTATGTGTGCTCAGCGGTCAAGGATGCTTGTATCTTTGAGGTTTTGTGGATGCCAGAAGGGGGTACTATTAGAGTATGGGACTTAAGGTTCTATAGAGCTTTTGAAGATTGGGAGCTAGCCGCTTCTTATTCCCTACTCCAGCTTATCCAAACTTGTATTCCTCGGGGTGATAGGAGTGATACTCTTTGTTGGCGGTTAAAGGGTGATGGTAATTTTGACACCCGGTCTTATTACCATGCGATTCAGGGTGCTTCGAATTCTTTGTTTCCTTAGAAGGGTGTTTGGAAACCAAAGATTCCTAGGCGAGTGGCATTCTTTTTGTGGACAGCAGCTCATGGTTGGATCCTCACTTTGGACAATCTAATGCTTAAAGGTCGCCCATTGGCTACTTGGTGTTGTATGTGTTGTTGTGATGGGGAGCCAGTAGACCATCTTCTTCTTCATTGCCCTATTACTCATTCCCTTTGGACTTTTATGCTTCAGGCCTTTGGTATTCATTGGGTTATGCCAGGATCAGTGGCAAGTTTGTTATCTTGTTGACATCAGTGGCTTGGGAAACATAATTCAAACATTTGGAATTTGGTTCCAGGGTGTTTAATGTGGATTGTGTGGTTGGAACGAAATCGTCGTTCCTTTGAGGATAATGAGAAGACGTTGGACGAGTTAAACGTTTTATG
Source organism: Quercus robur (assembly GCF_932294415.1). Taxonomy (NCBI): domain Eukaryota; kingdom Viridiplantae; phylum Streptophyta; class Magnoliopsida; order Fagales; family Fagaceae; genus Quercus; species Quercus robur. The sequence goes on from NC_065543.1 coordinate 28,644,899, forward strand.
TTAACGTAGTCTTTTGGAGTGGTCTCATTGTTGGGGTTTTACTGATTGTTCTTCTCTTTTTGAGTTTATGTCTTCCCTTAGCTTAGGGTGAGTTTGGTTCAGCTTTTTGTAAAAGTGCATAATGAAAAAGTGGAGTTTTCAAAAAGTGCATAATGAAAAAGTGCATTTTTAAAAGCTAAGTGTTTGGTAAAAACTGTTAAAAAGTGCTTTTTGAAAAAACTGAGTGTTTGGCTAGCACTTATAAAAATGGCAGTTTGAGGGATAAATTACCAAAAAGGACAATGTATATATAAGGGAGTTTATTTCATACTTTTTTTTTTTTTATGTGAGTTTGGTTCTTACTTAAATCAACTACTTCATCATACTTAAATCAATTTTTCTCTTTCTAAAAAAATTATTTTTTTCTCACCAATATTAGCTAATAATAACCTATCACTTAAAATTTATTGTGAAAGTATTGTGAAAATATTGTGATAAAAATTGATACTGATTTTCATTTTAACGTGCTATTAAAATTATTTTTTCCTCTTTCTAAAAAAATTATTTTTTTTTCACCAATATTAGTTAATAATAACTTATCACTTAAGATTTATTGTAAAAGTATTCTGAAAATATTGTGATAAAAATTGATACTAATTTTAATTTTAACATGCTATTAAAATTATTTTTTTCTCTTTCTAAAAAAATTATTTTTTTCTCACCAATATTAGCTAATAATAACCTACCAAAGATTTATTGTGAAAATATTGTGATAAAAATTGATACTGATTTTAATTTGAACGTGCTATTAAAATTATTTTTTTTTTCTAAAAAAATTATTTTTTTCACACTAATATTAGCTAATAATAGCATACCACTTAAAATTTATTGTGAAATTTTTTTTTTTTTTTTTTTGATAAGTAAAAGATATATTGATAAAAAAGGGGACACCCTAGTGCACAGGGAGAGTACAATGAAAATATTGTGATTCCATTTCTTTTTCTTTTTTTTTTCCTTTTTTTTCCCTCTTTTTTTATCCTCCACACACGTACTGCATTTCTTTTTCTTTTCTTTTTTCCTTTTTTTCCCTTTGTTTTTTCTCCTCCACACATATACCCTTCCACTTTTCTTTTTTTACTTCTTTCCTCTTTTGCAATCTACCACTTCCTCCAAACTCAGAACGTTCCAGCTCTCCTTCTTCCTCTCTTCTTCTTCTTTTTTTTTTTTTTTTTTCTCTAGCACTTCCCTTCTCCCTTTACTAAAATTATACCCTTACTCTTTTCTTTTCTTTTTCCTTCTTTCTTTTTTTCCTTTACTCTTTTCTGCTCTTTGTTTTTCCCAGAACATTCCACAGACTCACAGAGCTCTCCTTCAGTCATTCTTCCTCTTTTCTTTTTTTCTTTTTTTTTCCCCCTTTTCTCTTAGCACATCGTCTGTAACACCCATGCAAGGGATTGATTTTTTATTTTTTTTCCTTAGCTGATTTGGGAATTTGTTATAGATTTTTTTGTATTTGGATTTGGAAATTTGTTATTGAGTGGGCAGAGCAAAGAGATGAGAGGAGAGGAATGAGGACCGCATGAGAACTGAATCCATTTATCAAGGGTAATTTGGTATTTTTCTGCAGAGCCCAACGGATACCATTCAAACGCACATTCGACTTTTTGTTTATGGACCTCCAGAGGTCCACAACTGTCTTGCGCGTTTATGCCTTCGTCCAAAACGCAACTTTTATATAAAAGTTGCGTTTCTGCTTCACCAAACGCATATTTCCATCCAGCTTTTAGACAAACGCACGTTTCAGCCCATAAAAGCTGAAACAAACGGGCACTTAGTCTCCTGATTTCTTGTTTTGCTGTGCTGTTTGTTCTTTTTTTCTTGTTCATCATCATGAACAACTTGTACTTTTCTTTTCTTTCTTCTCATTAATAATATATTTCCGATTACCTATCAAAAAAAAAAGATTATCCAATGTAAGGATCTGCCCATGTATCGCTGTCCACACAAAAAATGCCACCCTCTTAGGGATCTTAGCTTTCCAAACACCCTTCCACGGGAAAATGGAGGCAGCTACACCCCTATGATATTATAATAGGACGGTCTATCAAACTTGCCATTCCCTTTGAGACACCAATGAGAAGTGTCAATCCCACCACCCCTTGGGATCCGAGGTTGAATGAACTCAAGGAAAGAGTAGGCAGCCTCTAATTCCCTTTCATGAAAATCCCTATGAAATCTCAAATTCCAAATTCTAACATTACCACCCTCCTGGTAGCATAAAACATCCGAGATGCAAGTTTCCTTGTCATTACAACACACATACAATTGAGGATAGAGCCTCTTTAGTGAGTTATCTCCAACCCACTTATCATGCCAGAAAAGAATACGAGTGCCATCACCCACCACTAAGGCCACATGGTTGGAGAAACTCTCCCAACCATCATGAATACCACGCCACAGACAACATCCGTGTACCCTTCTACATATTTTAGTAGTCCACCCCCCCTGACCCTCTCCATATTTAGTGGCAATAACCCTCCTCCAAAGATGAGTTCCTTCTCGACCAAACCTCCATAACTATTTCCCTAACAAGGCTTTATTAAAATGCACTAACTTCCTGTTCTTTTCTTCTCTTTCCAACTACGAATCAAATCTTTTCTACTTTGAACCCTAACCCTTCTTCTCTAAGGGTTCTAAACCTAAAATCTACAAATCTTCCTAAACGTTAACCCACCACAAGCACACATAGACAAGTTCTCTAATTTGTTCTGTGTCAATTTGGTATCAGAGCCAAAATCCTACCACAAGTTTTTTGCTAAAATATTCTTTAACTAACCACTGGAAAAAATTTCTCATCTAAAACAATGGTGACTAACGTCGAAATTTGAGTCCCAATTTAAGGTTTTTTCACAAGATTACAAAACAAAGAAGACTTTGGACCAATTATGAGAGAAGGTAAATTCAATGGAAGCAAAGCTCAAAGAATTATCCGCCAAAAAGGAACCTTGAATAGGCTTTTTGTAGTCGTTCTCGACAGATGTTCTACTGAAACCATCATTGATCAAGACCCCAAATCATTTAAATCAGGTTTAGGTGCGGCACCTAAATTTCCTTCAAGTTCAATACTATGTTCTTCCAAATTTTCCTATCGACCAAGCACTAGCCGTATGCCCAGCAAACACAATCCAATATTGTGTTTACACATCAAGGTGTTGGTTTGATGGTTCTGCTACCTCTGATTTGCAAGTATCACATTCCTTTTAATGAAATTATCGACTTTTAAAATCGTTTCCAGTGCACAAGTATTAGTAAAAAATCAACCCTTTTCTTAGGGAACTAGTTAGCATTGCTCATAGTCACCTTCTATTACAATGTCATCGTTACATGTCAAGAGCTTCATATTTTCTTCCCTTTCCTCTTGTTTTTTTATTTATTTTATAGGTAAGAAAAAGTTCAATAAAGACACTACAATATGCATCAAAAGCACAAAGTAGTAAAAAAGTACAAAAAGAGGAAAGAAAAAAACAGAAAGCTAATTACAAAAAAGAAGCGAGCTAATGAAGTTTTAAATGAACATGAAAGGATGTTGCCTAAGACAAATGATACTTGTAAATCAGAGGTAGCAGAATAATAAAACCAACACCTTGATGTGTAAAAACAATATTGGATTGAAAGGATGTGGATTATAGTATTTCACTATTTGGGATTTATAGCATTTTCACTTCTTCTGTCAAGGTACCCAAGTTTTTAAATTATTTTAAACCCTTTTTTATAGTTAAAAATAATTTCATTAAAACAATAAAGAAAGCACAATATAAGATTTTCCCACAAAGGAAATCACACAATCAAGAGCAAACTATTGATGAACTCAATAAATGAACATGAAAGGATGTTGCCTAAGACAACCACCACTCAAAAAAATATCGTAGTAAGGATTGCTTGATAACATGAATTGGACACTATACTATCAAAAGTTCTACTACTACGCTCTTGCCAAATCACCCACACAATGCATTACGGGACAACAATCTTGGCTTAAATCTACAATGACATTGAAACCTCCAACGTCAACAGCTTTATAACTGTGACACTTTGGCAGAACCCAAAATATTCCAAACAAAGAAAATAAAAACGACCACATATTTCTCACCACTGTGCATGAGCAAAAGTCAGCAGCTGATTCCCCAATATTCTTGCACATATAACACCAGTATAAGAATAATGTGAAAAATGAGATCATGAGTTCAAAATTCATCAGGTACACAGATTTATTATTCAACTTGCATCTCAACTAAAATGCCTACAAAAGCACGAATACTTCAAACTTGTAGCCGTATCCGCATTGGACAAGAATTTCTTTTTATATATAAGTTTTGCCCCAAATGGAGGGAAAATGGGAAATTCAAACTAGTGACCTCTAGTTCATAAGACGTTGTTCCCAACCAATTGTGTGACCCCCACAAGATACTTCTTTGACTAATTTAATTTTCTCTCCCTCTCTCTCACTCACTTTCTCCCTATAAAATTTATAGCTTGTTATTTATTTTATTGTTGAGACATAATTGGCAAGTTTTAGCATTTTTTGTTTATCTTTTAATATCAATTAATCAATGTCTCCATTTTTATAAGTTTTAATTAATGTGTCCCTGCCCAATCATAACCTAAATTTTCAAAATTTGGCATATTGCCATGTGCACATATATCATATGCATATCCTGCATCCATCTCGGTGCTCCCAAGTAAAATACTAAATCTCAATTAGAAATAAAATCTACACAAACCTTCTTCTAATCCAAATGTGCCCATTTAATCATTCAAACAAACAACAAAAACCGTGGCAGTCGAATTGATGATACAAACGAAAAATCCAACAATCACTTAATACATTTAAGCATACAAGGCATTAACAATATTACAAGAATCCAAACAAGTGAACATGTACAACAAAAAGAAATGCATACCTGCTTCGGAAGTAGACTCCCCATTGTGTAATCTAGAACGCGCCAACACATTGGGACTCTGGTCTCTAGACTGCGCGCTCCCAGTGGACATACTATCCGAATTGCTCCCATTATCAACCCAATTCTCTAGTAAACCCGCCGCCTTACTCTTCGTTGGAGTCGGACCTGCTGCCCCGGCCACCTCCTTCTTCTTCTTCCCATCACTCCTCGATAAATTACTTGCACCAAGAGCCGACCCCTTGTCGCCGCCTCTAAACCCGAAGAAGCTCTCTTGCGGCAACGGCCCCGATCGCGTCTTTATCCTATTCAATCCAAGCGACGACGCCAGTATCGGCGACACAGACGCGGCCTCCACCGCCTCCGTTTTGGTCTTGGAGCCCAGCGTGGAGTTGTGCTTTGACTTGGACGAAGAGGTCAGAGTTTCTTTGCCTTTAGAGCTGTCTTTCTTCTTAGTTCCTTCTTTGACTTGTGCTGGCCGACAGGCGGCGGCGGCGGTGGTAGTAGTAGTGGCGGAGGAGGAGGAGGAGTGAGGATCATCCTTGGATTTGGACTTTTTCTTGTCGGATCGGACAGGGGAGTTGGAAGCGAAGGATCGAGGAGAGTTGGAGTTGGATCCGTCGGGACTTGAAGAATCGGATTTCTTGGAAGAAGAGAAGAAGCGACCTTTGAAGACCATTTTTTTAGGGTTTGAAGTTGGAAGGATTTGAAGAGTGCAGCCCTAGCATAAGAGCAGGGCTGCTGAGGAGACCGACATTTGAAGAAGAGAAAGTAGGAAGTTTCAATTCTTAGAGAGAGAAAGATAGGTAAGGGTAGGAGAAATTTTTAGAGAGAGAGAGAAAGAAAGAAAGAAATGAGGTTGAAGTTGAATGAAGCAAACCAAGTAAAGAATAGTTGAGACTTGAGAACAGAATACGACTTGAAGTGGGAAGAAGTGGCTCAAGTTTTTGCCTGTGGCAGAGGATCTAAATTTTTTTTTTTTTTTTTAAGTAGTAAATTGCTACCGGTAATGGGTAAAGTGTAACCGTAAAAGATTTAGAAATAATTATTCTTTTTCTTTTTCTTTTTAAAAAGTAATACAATACACACCAATTTCGTAATATTTGCAAAACAAATTATACGAGGGAAGTTATTATTAGTTTTAATTTGAATTTATAACTTAAATTACTTTTTGCTCACTTATAACAATCAATAACAATATACCATTTAGAGTCCAAATCTTCTGTCCCACTTTTTTTGCTCTACTTTATACTCTACCAATAAAAACTTGCCACGTGATCACCCTAATTAATAACAGTAGTATTAATAAGTCAATAATGATAGTATTTAATTAATTAGATGAACACGTGACAAGTTTTTATTGGTGGAGTATAGAGTGGAGTAAGAAAAATGGGACAAAAGATTTGGACTTCATTTAGAGCTATCGTCAAAACCTGACGTCATAGGTTGAAACTCTCTCAAAAAAAATAACAACCTATCATTTAAGATTTGTTGTGAAAATGTTGTGAATAACTGGATATAGCATTTTTTTTTTTGGTTTATCAAAATATATTCACGTTTTTATTTTGTTTCTAAAATTTAGGAGAATATCTGAGCGTAGTTCATTAAATTTGTTTTGGAAAATGAGTAATACTCTAGTTACAAACTATTTTACAAACTAATATTGTGGCCAACTTATATTATTGTTTCTTATCTGAACCCACCATTTACATTATTTTTTCATTTACTAATAATCACTGACCGCATTAACAATATATAAAAAAAATTGTAAAAAAATTTGTTTCTCTAATATTTTCCTTGAAAAATAGTAATAATACGTACTCGCACTTTTCTAAAACATTTTTCACATTTCTAGAATTTTTTTTTTCTTAACAAACTGATAATATGGTATATTCTGACTAGTTCTCATTCCTCTTTCATTAATACTAGTATGTAACCCGTGTTACCGCACGGGAATGGATATAATTAAATAAGATAATGAAAAAAAATTGCATTTTATTAGTTAAGTGTTACTATTGGTTTTTTTATTTTTTTTATTTTTTATTATTAATCATGAGTTTATTCATGTTTAAAAGGCTTAGTTAAGTCTAAATTCATATTATTAACCAGAAAATTTTATTAACAAAACTTAGCATTATGTAATTATTTTACAATTTCAGTCGAGCAGACCAGCAAACCTTATATGATGCGGCTTATCAATTGGGGCTTTACTTGTAATTGCTTATAAATAATTGGCATAAGAGTGGCTTGTGTGTATAGGTGGATTGTACGTTGGGCGTATATGAAATGTTGTTTGTATTGTCTATCTTCTAGCTTAGATAAGTATAGTTTGATAGAATTCGTATAATTGATTTCTGGGAGGTATGTGATGTGTGATCAGTGGATGGTTTACTTTTATTTTTTTATTATTATTATGTGGTTCCACATGAGTATGGTTCAGTGTCATCACAGTGACATAAAATATGCTTTCGACAAGAAAGATTGTGCTTTATTATTTAGTAGGTATTGTTTGGTAAATTAGATGTATAAATTCGGAGATTTTAAGTTACAAATGATGGTTCTAATTTATGATTTAGCAAACTTTATTAGAAAATGCAAATGATTCAAATTTTATGGTTCTAGCCTATAACCCCATGTATATGCATGAATATACTTAAAAAATATACATTGAGGTGCATAGTATAATTCTTATATATATATATATATATATATATATTTATATAATTTAAACACTATTGATATATAGTTATTCTTATTTTTTGTTAACTCTTTAAAAAATCTTGTAAGAATATTATTAGGTAGAAAATGTAAATTGTCCATATTGTTTTTTTAAAAAATTTATTAATTCTTAATTTTTGATATTGTGAAGCACTTTTTTTTTTCTTTTTTTGCTTGCTTATTTTCTAAGTGATAATTGCCTGCTTCATAATGTTTTTTTTAATTATTATTTATATATAATTCAAAAACAAAATTTTCACAAAAAGAAAGGAAAATGTTTACTCACCTTTTCTTAGGAGTGTGTGATTTGTTTTGTTAACGGAGACTTTGCTTTTTTAATCTTCATCATACCACTAAAAAAAAAAAAAAAAACGATTGCACAAATTGCAGCCCAAATTGGGGAAAACATAAGAATATGAAAGCAAGGGAGATAGAGAGAAACTACCTTCAATGCCTTTAAAAACTCAGAGAAAAGATTATGCATTTGAGAAATAAATGAAAGTTAAATGTGAAGATCTATGCGAGAGTGAAAGTTTGTGTTAGTTTTAATTTTTAAGTGGTGAAGGCGTAGGAATGTTTTTTTTTTTTTTTGGTGTGGAAAATGTGGCTGAATGTTTCTGGAAGGTTGTATGTTTATACTTATATGAACAATGAATGGGATGGTAGGGATTTTTATAGTGTGCAAGTTAAATGTTTTTGCTTAGGTGCATAGTTATCAGTATCGTACGATACGCGATACGTATCGTACGATACATATCGTATCGTGTGTAAAAAGTTCTGTATCATATCGGTGTATCGTAAGTGCTCATGAATCGTACGATACAGTGTGTGTATCGTATGAATCGTATCGTATTGTAAAATCGTACATATCGTACGATACATGGATAAATGCTTTAAAATGAGATTTTTTGTTAAAATTTGTACTTTTATTTGAATCTAACAAATTGTTAGACTTGTTTTTAACAAAAAATTATTAGTTTACTTAGTTTACCCTACTAAAATAACATATTCATAAGTTTTTTTTGCTCTCTCTCCTACAATTAGACTACATAGTACACACTTACCCTTCACTTTAATATTTAAAAATTTATTTTATATACTACGAATAAAATATTAATTGACAATATAAATTTTTTATTTTTATGATTATTGTTATAAGTCCAAAAAACTAGAATGCCAATTTTTTTTTTTTTTATAAAAATATTATTAGAATAAAAAGAACAAGAAGAGATTGTAAATGTTAATGACAAATAACGATGGAGAAAATTTTAATGAAGAAATAAGTTTACAAAATTATAAGCACGATGATAGCATTGACTTAGATGGGGTTGATTAGGCAATATGATGAAAATAAATTATTATTTTTGGGTCATTTGTAATATATTATTACTTTTGAATTTAGGGAATATGAATGCGTATGTTATAAACACATGCTAGTTTGATTTATTTAGTTAGCTTGTTAAATATTATTACATAAGTGATGAATAAATTAGTCATTTGTTGAATATATTCAAAATTTATAATGAATATACCCTTTATATACGTATATTTATAATTTTTTATAAATTTTATTAAGTGTTTGTGTATCTTACGATACGATACACGATACAGAAAAATTAAAAATCGATTCACGATACGATTCACGTTTTGACAACTATGCTTAGGTGAATGAACTTGATTATTGTGGTTTTCTAACTTCCGTGTTAGGTGTTAATGCATGCACAAAAATTTAAAATTTTAGATAAGATACATGATGCAAATTAACTATCCAATTTAGAATTTAAATTATATTTTCTCTCAGCTTTGATTTTATAAATATATATATATATATATATATATTCCTTTGGCACAAAAATTTAGAAAGGATTTTAGAGTGATTGGGACTAATTAAAAAAAAAAAAAAAAAAACAACGTGAAGAGTCAAGAGACAGAGAGAGTCATTAAAGACTCCTACGTGATTTGAGGAAATTTGTATATTTATGTATGGTGTGGTCTTCACTTGACACCTAAATTTAGAAAAATATATTGGGATACATGGCTTAAAATTAGAACTCTAGTTTGGAATTCTATATTTGAATTTAATTGAAAAATCTAATGTAATGTACCTAAGATATTGTACATAAATTTTACCCTATTTAAAAATATTTTAAAAAATCCTTACCATCATCTAATTGATGAAAAATGTTGACATATATAGTAAATGAAATTCATGAAGCCAAGGTCACTTTGACGACTGAAAGTATAAAGAAATATTTTACTGTATAAGAATGAGTTTGAAATAAGAGTAAAGTGGAAGACCAAATTTTTAATTTTTTAGCATAGAACTAATGGCTTCCTTTTTACTATTAAGTAAAAACGAAAAATTGCATTTTATTGCTCAGTGACAATAGTTGTATGTGTATTGTTATTAATTAATCGCTTGTATTGTTATTTTAAGTATTCAAACAAAAGTACCAAACATAAGTTCTAAGGCATACCATATTTGTGACGGACTCCCTTCTGGGGTAAGAAATGAGACCCAATATTGCCCAATACTTTGTCCATTAACCCAAGCTTCCCCTTTTCCCATAGAACCAAGGTTTAATGCAACAGGGTCATTTCCTTTGGGTGCATCAAATTGAGTCTATAAAGACAATCCATGAAGATAAGGTTAGTGTTAATTAAGTATACAGAAATAGTTCAGGCAAGAATAATTAGCATGACAAAGTATTAGCAGAATTTATACCTTGTACCATGTGAGTCTTTGATGATTAGAGTTTCCAAACCTTCTCCATTGAATATTACTTGACCCTTGTTTTGTGTGAATATTTAATTTCTCTCCTAACAGCCCAACCTCCATGAAATTATTGCATGGAATTAGCTAGTTCGAGATCATAATCTCATTAGTTATAAACTTTGTAGATGAAAAATGGGTTATGAAAATCTTTGAGTGAGCACTTGATATGAAAGAATAATATGAAAATATAATTTGTGGATAAATAAAGCATTACAGATTGAAAATACAAATATAGATAAAAGAAATGAACCTGGTATCCCCATGTATAGTCTGTGAAATCTTCGGCATCATTTTTGTTTAGTATCCTTACTCTACGTAATCCAGTAACTCTTCTCTCAAGAAATGATCCTAGTCCTTCATGCCACAAATAAAAAGTAACTCAATACAATTTTTGAACTCGAAAGCATATATATAAGATAAATGTTACAGAATATACACTGATGGGGATGAAACAATAAAGGCATGACTGGATGCAATTTTCTGAAAAAATGGAATCTAACAAAAACTTAATTCTCCTCATTCATGTGGCTGAATGTTTCTGGAAGGTTGTATATTTATGCTTATATGAACAATGAATGGGATGATAGGGATTTTTATAGTGTGCAAGTTAAATGTTTTTGCTTAGGTGAATGAACTTGATTATTGTGGTTTTCTAACTTCCGTGTTAGGTGTTAATGCATGCACAAAAATTTAAAATTTTAGATAAGATACTGTAAGAACCAAGTACAAGAACTCTGGGCCTTAGATCCCTTGGGCTCATAATTTATTTGTAGTGGGTTTAAGGATTTCCTACAATGGGTCGTTCTCGGCAGAGAGACTCAAAGCAACACTCAGTTGAAAAGCTCTCTCCTTGACTATTTTCTCTCAATTTTTCTGAACCCCTTCTTCTCCCAACTTTCCTCTATTTATAGCCAAGGTTAGTGGGGAGACCATGATTATATTCATCGTTAGTGCTATTGAAGGTCCAGTATTATCTGGTTAAAGTGGTTGTTTTAGGTGGAAGGGCGGTGCAGCATTTATGATCTTGGAACTTGGCTCCATTTTCACCGATTGTGTTCGGCAACTCACGTTCCCGTGCATATCATGACCTTCCCGGGTATTGACTCATGCGCTCTACCGGGAAATGTTAACCGGTCAACCCCGGGAGCTTAATAACCAAAACTTGTTTTTGGCCCTAAGGCAGTTTTAAGAAGGGCATAAGGTAACTGGAACTATCTGCTGGGCCTGCGCCCAAGGCTGGTATGGGCTTGGGCCCGGGGCCTAGATGGGTCTGGGCCCAAGGCCTGTATGGGCTTTGGGAGCTCGGTGCCGTACAATAGCCCCCCCTTGATTCATACTCGGTCGCCGAGGAGAATCAAGGAGCTGCCTGGGCTTCTTGACCTCGGGAATCTTTTAGTCTGGGACTTCTGGCTGTCATTTCTCATTAATAGCCATCTCAAAAGACGCGCCGTTTCGCGGCGCCAGGCGTAGTCGTCATTATTGCCTGACGGTTCGTGAACCGAAGCGGTGCGCAAATCGGTTACGCTTGGCATTTGCTGGGTCGCTTGTTCGCTGTGCCCATTTATTGTTTGATCAAGCGTTTCTTCTTTCCCCATTTCTTCTGGCTCTATAAATAGTTCTTCTCCAAACGTCACTCCATTTTTCCTTCGCCTCTGATCTTTAGTGCCTACTCTCTACCAACCACATTTCTGTGTGCTTGCTTGCTCAGCGTTCTTTTCCTCCTTAGAACCCAACGTAAGTCTCTCTTTCCCTTCCTGTTCCTTCAGCTTTGTTTCTTTGATTTTATTCTTGTAGTTTTAGGCTTTATAGATGGGTTATTCTTACCTTCTAGATACCCCGGCTGCTTTGGCCACCTTTAGGAGTAAATTTAGTATCCCCAGTGACGTGGACGTGGCTTACTGCCATGAGAGTGATATGGAACTCCACCGAGGGCATGGTACAGCCTTCTTTCCTTTGATGTCCATCTTAGAAGGTGGGGTTAGGTTCCCGGTAGATCCCCTCCTGATAAGCACACTCACCTACTATGGGCTGTGCCCCGACCAGCTTCCCCCCAATTTTTACCGGGTAGTTAGTTGTGTCGGCCAGTTGAACCATACCTTTAACTTACAACTAGATCACCATGATATTAACCAAATGTACAGCCTCTGTGGGAGCAAATCCACAAATTACTACTTAAAGACAAGGGATGCTCGGGTACGGCTGATATCGTGCCTACCCGATTCGAACAGGAACTCCGCCGGGGAGTTTGTCAGGGTGCGCGGCAATTGGTTTGCCGGGGAGATCCCTTGCCCCCTCACACGGCGTGAAGTGGGTTCGTACCTTCCCCTTCTTATAGTTGTTTGAGTAAAAGAAAATCTTTTATTGTTAAAAGCTAACGTGTTATTTGTTCTTTTGCAGACGGCAAAGTGTTTACTCAGGACCTCAGAGCCGTCCACGTCAGGGACCTAAACTTCGTCCTTCGTTCCGAGATCTACGTGCACTGGGACGGGCAACTCCGGGCCTCACACCTGATCCTTGGCGTGGAACCGGTTTACTCTACTTGGCAATCATTCAAGCAGGCGTTGATAGTTGACAGCCCCCTGCTCTCGTACATAGACGTCCGGTACGTGAACTTCTTGCCGCCGAAACTTACAACCGGGGAAGCGAGGGAATTTGGTAGGTGGTTCACTGCCGCGGACGAACTAGTTCCCCTTCGAGACGATTCCGCGGAGCAAGTATCCCGGCGCCTTAGAGAGAGAGCTCACGAAACTATACAACAAGGGGACCAAGCCCAAGAGCAGACCCATCCCGAGGATCCACCCGCCGAGCATCAACAGCAAGTGACAGACGCGGCTAACCTGCTAGCTGAAGCGATCCAGCCCGGTGCAAGCATGGTGGCAAGGCGAGTAATGACCCTAGACCGGTTCGTGCCTGGTGCCCGGCCGACCAACCAGCCCCCGCCTACCCAGGGTCGGGGTCCAGTTTCTCAACCTCCTCCAACCTCGCAGTCCGGACGTGCCCGGAAAAAACAGAAAGTAGCCAAGCAACATTCCACGGCCCCGGGGGACGCCGCTGTCCGGACTCCTCCCCGACCAACAGGGGGGATTGTCATCCGCGAGCCGCAGACCGAAGCCGGCACGGGGGGCGCATCCTCCTCCCAAGTGGCTCCAGCGTGGGAGCCAAAGTTCCTTCTGGATGGCAAACCATTGCCATCAACGGCCTCTGTTCGGATATGGGATAAGGGCGAGGGCGGCCGCATTGCCCAAACCTTGGCCGGAGCTCTCCAACTTCCCGAGGACGTGCACGCCTTTGAGGATGGGTCCGAGGAGTCCGTGGGGCGCCGGTTAGAGTGGCACGCCATTGCGGTAATTCTTTTGTCTATTTGCTCCATGTAGATTTCCTTTTGCCACTTTGCTAACCTTCGCGCTTGCTAGGCCGCTCAACTAGCCCACATCGTGGCTGCCCGGGCACGGGAGCTTGATGAGGAAAATGAGCGCGAGAAGGTGGCGCGGGAGGCAGCAGTAAAAATGGCTAAGGAAAAGGCCAAGATTGCTGAGTCTGCCGAGAATAAGGCTGCTGCCGCGGAGAAGTTCCGAGCATCGGCCGAACAGAGGTGTACTGACCTCCTGGCCAGGCAAAATGAGACGGAACTTAAACTGGCCGAAGCCCTCAGCCTCAACACTTCTCATGCCGAGGAGATAGTTGATCTCAGGGCGGGCTTGGCGGCCGCGGAGCAGAAGTGGTACGACGTGGGCTTCGCCGACGCCGAGAACTCCGCAGAGCCGGTGGTGGCTCGGGCTCGGCATATGGGTTTCGAGGCCGGGTGGTTTGCTGCTCTTCAAGCAATGGGAGTTCCTGAAGACTCGCCGCTGAGAGACCCCGGCCAGATTCCATTTCCGAGTCCTGTACCTGCCGTCCAGAACGCCCCGGCTGCTCTAGACGAGGAGGAGACGGCCAGTATGAGGGAGTTGGTTGAGCAAATCGACTCTCATGCCGAGCCCGAGGAACTGGAGGCTACGAGCACACCTACCGTGCAGGAACTTCTTGACGAGGCCCAGCCTTTCTCCCTGATCGTCCAACAGGAAGTGCCACCACCGACTCAACCCCCTAGTTGATTTTATTTTAGCTTATTTTTATTTCGTTTTTATTTGCCTATGTCACCGGGATGTGGTGATTGAACCGTTGTTTTAATTTATTGGTTTTATTTGCCCATGTCACCGGGATGTGGTGACTGAACAATTGCTTTTACTCGTTTAATTGGAAGTCCGTTTTCTTTTCCTGTTTCAATTTTGTTGAATGAAATTATATCTGTTTGTGCTCTGCTTGAATCACACCAATGCTATGGCCGCTTAATAGAATGTACCCCCGAGAACCTGTTGTGCGGAGCTGTGAGTAGTTTTGAGAGCGCTATTTGGACTTAGTTTTTGTAAAAAGGGTTAGGTTTTTATCAGGTTTTGGTTTAACCGAGAATTGAGTTTCCGTCCTTCGAGCATTTGTTTGCAAAGTTTCCGTTTGTCCGGATGTTTGATTTTAACCGAGAATCAAGTTTTTGTCCTCATAGATTTAATTGCAGGGTTCACACATGCTCGGTGATTTTGACCGAGCCGAGAGTCAGGTTTCTGCCCTTAGGATTTTGTTTGTAAGGTTTTCACCTGCTCGGCGATATTGATCGAGCCGAGAGTCAGGTTTCTGTCCTTAGGGTTTTTGTTTGTAAGGTTTTCACCTGCTCGGCGATATTGATCGAGCCGAGGGTCAGGTTTCTGTCCTTAGGATTTTGTTTGTAAGGTTTTCACCTGCTCGGCGATATTGATCGAGCCGAGGGTCAGGTTTCTGTCCTTAGGATTTTGTTTGTAAGGTTTTCACCTGCTCGGCGATATTGATCGAGCCGAGGGTCAGGTTTCTGTCCTTAGGATTTTGTTTGTAAGGTTTTCACCTGCTCGGCGATATTGATCGAGCCGAGGGTCAGGTTTCTGTCCTTAGGTTTTGCTGGCGATTCTCTTGGTGTGCGGCTACAGGGTCAAAAACAGCAAAGACAAAAAAGTTCATCATACTCTTAATCTTCATAGAATACAAGTTTCGGCTTACATCGATGGTTACGCGTAGAACTTCTTCAGGTTGTTGGCGTTCCATGGTCGGGGGAGCGGCCTCTCGTCCAGGTCCTCCAAGTAGTAAGCCCCTGCCCCTGCGACGGCTGTGACTCTGTATGGTCCCTCCCAACTCTGAGCAAGCTTCCCTGCAGCCACGTCCCGCATGTTCCCTACTACCCTTCTTAACACCAATTCCCCGACACTGAATTCCCTGGTCCTTACATTTCGGTTGTACCTTTGCGCTAGCTTCTGCTGATACTCGGCAAGACGTACGGTCGCAGCCTCCCTGCATTCTTCTAGCCAATCCAACTGCTCCATCATAAGGTCGGCGTTTTGTACAGGGTCAAACCCAACGACCCGCGCACTGCATAAGCTCACCTCGGTCGGTATCACTGCTTCTGCTCCGTATGCCAGAGAAAATGGGGTTTCCCCCGTGGACCTCCTGGGGGTCGTGCGGTAGGCCCACAAGACACTGGGTAGTTCTTCTGCCCACCTTCCTTTCGCTCCATCCAACCTTCTCTTGAGCCTGTTCAAAATAGTCTTGTTTACTGCTTCAGCTTGGCCGTTACTCTGGGGGTATGCCGGGGTTGAATACTTGTTCTTGATGCCGAGCTCGCCGCAAAAGGTCCGAAAAGCGTTGCTGTCGAACTGTAGCCCGTTGTCTGTCACTAGTGAATTCGGCACCCCAAACCTTGTAACTATGTTTTTCCACACAAACTTTTTCACGTCGGTATCCCGGATATTGGCCAAGGCTTCAGCTTCAGCCCACTTTGTGAAGTAATCCACGGCCACCAATACAAAACGGCGGTTCCCCGTTGCTCGGGGGAATGGCCCGAGGATGTCAAGCCCCCATTGTGCAAATGGCCACGGGCTGCTGACAGGATTTAGATGTCCGGCAGGCTGATGGATCATTGGGGCGTGCCTTTGACATTGTTCGCAACTCCGAACGTATTCGGCGGCGTCCTTCTGCATCTGTGGCCACCAAAACCCCTGCGTCATTGCTCTGTGTGCTAGAGATCGTCCCCCGGCATGCCCGCCGCATACTCCTTCATGCAGCTCGGTTAGAAGCTCCTTAACTTTTTCAGGATGCAGGCACAAGAGGTAAGGGCCCGCGAAGGACCTTCTGTACAACTTTCGGTCCGAAGACAACCAGTACCTGGGAGCCATTCGTCGAATCTTATTGGCCTCGGCCTCATCCTCTGGAACTTTATCTTCGGAAAGAAAGTCTATGATCGGGTTCATCCAGCATGGTCCGGCCACCGCCACCTGCGCAACTTCTACTCCGGCCCGGTCGAGGGCAGTCTCCACACAGATGCTTGGTTCCCTTACAAGTTCAATCGTGATAAGCCTCGGGGTGTCCTCGGTAGCCGATGAGGCTAACGTAGCAAGAGAGTCAGCATGCTTGTTCTGCGACCGGGACACCTGGGATATCTTTACCGTTCCAAACTGACCGATAATCTGCTTTGCCGTACTCAGATAAGCTTTCATTCGAGGATCCCGAGCCTCGAAGTCCCCAGTGATCTGATAAACGACCAGCTGAGAGTCTGAGTAGATTTCTACGTCCCTGGCGCCCAGATGCAATGCTGCCCTTAGTCCGGCCAACAGGGCCTCATATTCGGCTTCATTGTTCGAGGCTTTGAACCCCAATCTGAAGGAATGTTCCAGTCGCATACCCTCAGGGGTGATTATGACAATACCAGCCCCGGCCCCCATAGCGTTTGATGCGCCGTCCACAAATAACCTCCACGGGCGAATCTCCGCACTACAGATTACCTGGCCTTCATTCTTAGGTGTGAATTCCGCGATGAAATCAGCGAGAATCTGCCCTTTCACCGAGCTTCTAGGTCGGTATCTTATGTCAAACGATCCCAACCGAGTCCCCCATTTAGCAATCCGTCCTGTGAAATCGGATCTCTTCAACAGTGCTTGTAATGGATACTCGGTGAGGACGAACACTGTGTGTGCCTGGAAGTAGTGTGGTAACTTCCTCGTGGCGTGTACCAAGGCCAAAACCAACTTTTCAAGAGGCAGGTACCTTGTCTCGGCATCGACCAAGGTCTTGCTTACGTAATACACCGGTATTTACACTCCCCGGTCCCTTAGTAATACAGCACTTACGGCATGATTGGTCACTGCAAGGTACATAAACAGATCCTCCCCGGGCTCCGGGGCCGTCAACCTCGGCGCCTTTGCCAAATACTCCTTTAGTTCTCGAAAAGCTTCATCGCAGCTCTCGTCCCACTGAAACCCCTTCCACTTCTTCAGAAGTTGATAGAATGGCCGGCAGCGATCGGCAAACTTGGAGATGAACCGGTTCAGGGCGGCCAACATCCCGGTGAGCACCTGCACCTCCTTAGGGTTGCTCGGTGGTTTTAGGCGATTGATTGCCTCTATTTGGTCGGGGTTAGCCTCTATTCCCCGAGTGGAGATCAGATAACCCAGGAACTTGCCAGCCCCCACTCCGAAAGTGCACTTTTCGGCATTGAGGCGCAGCCTGTGTCGCCGTAGTATCTCGAATACTCCCCGAAGGTCTTCAGTATGCAGCGACTCTTTTCTGCTCTTTACTACCATGTCGTCGATATAAACCTCAACCGTGCAACCAATTTTCTCTCGGAACATCCTTGTCATCATACGCTGGTAAGTAGCCCCGGCATTCTTCAATCCAAACGGCATGACCTCGTAGTGGTAGTTTGCGTTCGGGGATATAAATGCCATCTTCTCTCGGTCCTCGGGTGCTAAGGCAATCTGGTGGTAGCCTTGGAAGGCGTCCAGGAAACTCATTCTCGGGTGCCCGTACGTGGCATCCACCAACTGATCAATCTTGGGCATCGGGAACGGATCCTTGGGACACGCTCTGTTTAAATCGGTGAAGTCCACGCAAACTCTCCATTTACTGCTCTTCTTCTTTACTACGACAGTGTTTGCTATCCATCTCGGGAAGAATATTTCTTTTATGGCCCCGGCTTCCTTCAGCCGCTGGACCTCCAGGTTTACTGCATCGACGTGCTCCTTTGACGCTCTTCTCGGCTTCTGCTTTTTCGGAGGAAATGATGGGTCCACATTGAGTTTGTGAACAATGAACTCGGGGTCTACGCCGGGCACTTCATACGGGTTCCACGCGAAGACATCTATGTTCTGCAACAGGAACAACAACATCTCTACCCTTTCCCGGTCATTCATGCTTGTACCTATCTGGAAGTATTTGTCACTATTTGGGAGAATTCTTACCTTCAGCACCTCCTCGGCAACGTCCGCCCCCTTTTCCTGGGGTATCTGTAATTGCTATGCAGTCTCTTTCTCGGCGTGCTCAGCTTGGCCGAGCTGTTCCTTTTCCCACTGGACTGCGGCTATGAGGCATTGCTTCGCCACCTGCTGATTCCCCCTTACCTCTACAACTCCGTACTCAGTAGGAAACTTTACTTTCACGTGAAGGGTGGACGGAACAGCCCCCATGGCGTGAATCCACGGCCTCCCCAGGATTGCGGTGTAAGGTGCGAACGATCGGACTACTATGAACGTAACTACAACTTCCTTGCCCTCCATGTCCACTGGGAGTGAGATTTGCCCCTCGGGAATCACAATTCTCCCGTCAAACGAGACCAATGGCGTGTTATACTTCGCCAAATCCTGGGTTCTTAACCCGAGCCCTTCGAAGAGGTCCGGGTACATGACGTCAGCCCCGCTACCCTGATCAATCATCACCCTCTTCACCAGGAATCCGCCTATCCGGGCTGTCACCACCAAAGCGTCGTCGTGGGGTTGGATGGTTCCTTCGAAATCATCTTCTCCGAACGAGATGTCTAGCCGTCCAGCCCTCTTTTGCTTCTTGGATGATTCTCCCTCCGCGCAAGCCACTGTCATCACCATCCTAGCCGCCGCTGCCCCTCTCGGTGCGGCATGAATGACGTTGATTACTCCCCGGGGTGGTGGAAGGGGATTCCTTCTCTGTGGTGCGCCCTGCTCGGTCTCCCGGTCAGTGGAATCTGCTACAAAATCCTTCAGGTGCCCTGCCTTCACTAACTGCCCGAGATGATCTTTCAATACCCTACACTGCTCGGTGGTGTGCCCCTTGTCTCTGTGATAAGTGCAGTATAGGCTTTGGTTCCTCCGAGATGGGTCGCCCCCCATTTTGTTCGGCCATCTGAAGAATGGCTCATTCCTTATCCGTTCCAGTATCTTGTGCACGGGCTCTTTAAACAACACATTAACCCCTTCGACCTGCACCTCTGGTTCCTGCATTCTGAAGTCCCTTTTCGGCTTTAGCGGCAAGATGCTTTGCCGAGATCTCCCCGAAAAAGGGGTTTTCCCCCTGCTTTGCAGCC
Source organism: Quercus robur (assembly GCF_932294415.1). Lineage (NCBI taxonomy): Eukaryota > Viridiplantae > Streptophyta > Magnoliopsida > Fagales > Fagaceae > Quercus > Quercus robur. The sequence goes on from NC_065543.1 coordinate 28,664,718, forward strand.
GGTCATCCTCTAGGCGTTTGTACTCCTCTATGCGTCTCATCAGTTGCCTCATGTTCTCCGGGGGTCTTCTTGTCAACGACTCCCGTAGTTCAGAATCCTCGGGGAGCCCCATCCTGAAGGTACTAGCCGCAATCTTCTCGTTTCCCCCGCCAATCTCATTGTAGAGTTCCCAGTATCGGCTGGCATAACTCCGAAGGGTTTCCCCGACCCTCATTTTCATGGAAAGCAACGCGTCGACCGGTTGTTGCACTCGGCTGCATGTTACGAACCTGCTGCCGAACTCCTGAATCAGCTCGGCGAAGCTGTGTATAGAACCTTTCCGCAACCCATTGAACCACCTCAGTGCGGTAGAGCCGAGACTAGAGGGGAATACTTTACACATCAATGCGTCGTTGTGCGCATGCAACGACATCATGTGGATGTAATGACTGACATGCTCCACGGGGTCTGTCCTCCCCTCATAGGAATTGAATGGTGGGCGCGCGAATCTGCTCGGCATGGGTGCCCGTTCAATCTCATCAGAGAATGGAGACCGGGCCGCCATCCGCAAGGCCCTGCTCATGGCGTCCATCGCGACGTTGTGGTGCCGCCGCTCCTCTGGCGACTCTGACCCTTGGTTATCATATCCATGCGACCGGGAACGGTCCCGTCTACGACGAATATCCCGGGAATGACGACATGACTCTTGAGAACGGGATCGGTCTCGGTGTTGTTGCGTAACAGATCGGTTGGAACCTTCCTCGCCGCGGTTCCTCCTGGGTTGGGGGTTGCGGTTCCTTTCGTGGCGCCGACCCCTTGCTTCCAGCTCCAAGTCCATTACCAATCTGCGCAACCGCTCCAGCTCCCGGTCTCTATCATCATGCTGCCGATGTGCTGAGACGTTTGAAATCGTCCGGTGCGTTTGGTCCGATCCTTCTCCCAATCCGGACCTTTCCTCCCCTCTTGAATGCTCCCTATCCTCCAGCCGCTTCTGCCTTCTCTCCCTCCACGTCGATCCCCGAGAAGATCCTGCGGAATTGCTCGGAACGTGCCCTCTTGAATGCTCCTCCGACATCTTCTTTGCTTGAGTCTCACTCGAACCACAGCTTCGTAGGATGGCCCCACGGTGGGCGCCAATTGTAAGAACCAAGTACAAGAACTCTGGGCCTTAGATCCCTTGGGCTCACAATTTATTTGTAGTGGGTTTAAGGATTTCCTACAATGGGTCGTTCTCGGCAGAGAGACTCAAAGCAACACTCAGTTGAAAAGCTCTCTCCTTGACTATTTTCTCTCAATTTTTCTGAACCCCTTCTTCTCCCAACTTTCCTCTATTTATAGCCAAGGTTAGTGGGGAGACCATGATTATATTCATCGTTAGTGCTATTGAAGGTCCAGTATTATCTGGTTAAAGTGGTTGTTTTAGGTGGAAGGGCGGTGCAGCATTTATGATCTTGGAACTTGGCTCCATTTTCACCGATTGTGTTCGGCAACTCACGTTCCCGTGCATATCATGACCTTCCCGGGTATTGACTCATGCGCTCTACCGGGAAATGTTAACCGGTCAACCCCGGGAGCTTAATAACCAAAACTTGTTTTTGGCCCTAAGGCAGTTTTAAGAAGGGCATAAGGTAACTGGAACTATCTCCTGGGCCTGCGCCCAAGGCTGGTATGGGCTTGGGCCCGGGGCCTAGATGGGTCTGGGCCCAAGGCCTGTATGGGCTTTGGGAGCTCGGTGCCGTACAGATACATGATGCAAAATTAATTATCCAAATTAGAATTTAAATTATATTTTCTCTTAGCTTTGATTTTATAAATATATATATATATATATATATATAATTCCTTTGGCACAAAAATTAAGAAAGGATTTTAGAGTGATTGGGATTGGTGTGAAAAAAAAGAAAAAAAAAAAAACAAACAAACAAATAAACAAACGTGAAAAGCGAAGAGACAAGAGAGTCATTAAAGACTTTTACGTGATTTGAGGAAATTTGTATATGTATGTATGGTGTGGTCTTCACTTGACACCTAAATTTAGAAAAATATATTGGGACACATGGCTCAAAATTAGACTCTAATTTCATATTGAAATTGGTGTGATCCTCACATGAATCTAGACACATGTCACATAATTAGAGTTCTAATTTGGAATTGCAATCTGGACACGTGGCACAAAATTAGAGTTTTAATTTAAAATTGCAATTTGAGTTTCTCTCTGCTTCACCTATTATTTTATATATAGAATATAGATTACTTTTTAATTTATTATTAAATATTCACTGTATAGCAATTTGTAAAAAAAATTATAGCTTTATATAAATATTATACATGCTTTAAGAATTTAAAACTGTCGATCTGGATCAATACTTTTTGCCCATTCGGAAATCTAGAGCCAGCATTGTCATTTATGTCTTTAGAACTGGACTTAATGCACGGCCCATTTTAATGCATTTAGTCATTTTATATACTACTGCAAGTACAAGTCACGTGCCACCTTTTGAGTGAAAAAATTAAGATAGAATTTTTATTTGAAGAAATATGAAACTATATACATAAAAATATATATATTATACAAAGTTAATCTCATTCGTATAAGAATAAAAACAGATATCATTATCTTCCAAAAATAAGCAACTGAGTTTTACTAAAATCTTGTCACAATATTTAAATTTTTGAAATGAATGATGTCATATGTTACAATTGAAACTCTTCATCAAATACCTTCAACCATACAAAATGAAAATTTTGTCATTAATAATTTCATTTTTATCATTTTACATGAGTCTAGATGCAATCTTTAGCTTAATTAGTTTTTAATGAATACTCATTTTAGGTAAGAAAAAAAAATAACAAAAGGCATGTGTTATTGAATTTTCCATTAGATATATTGTAAGTTTCAAAGATTTAAACCTAGAAAATCAATTTTTTGGTAACAAATAAAACACTTTATATTACCATTCCAACTTTCTAAGCATTACTACCATCTAAAACTCAAAATACGTGAAGAAAATTTTTGGGATGTTAAAATTTAGTAGGAGTATTTTAGTCACTACATAATGAAATATTTTAAGAATCATAAACTTTCATTAGGGTTTAATTGAGAGTATGGGGCAGAAAAGCCCAGGAGTACATCTCTACACATGTATTAGGCCAGGGGCCCAATCCGAGGACGTAACTAGTCCGAGGACAAATAATTGCTTGCATGAGGGTCAGTGGAAGGAGGTAAAGGGGTAAAATCCGATCAAGATCGCCTGGCAAAGGTCTAAGGAGGAGTGTCATCTTGGAAGAGTAAAGTTGAGGTAAGGGGAAGCGTATTACCATTAAGAGCAACATTCCAGACCGTTCTATGAATAAGGATAAACATCAAGAAGAGACATGATGGAGGAAAGCTACAAATATCTTGGAAAAAGCTACTACCACCGCATTAAATATACCACAGCTAACACTTTGGGCACATTAATGATGAAGTGATCCCTGAACAATAATTCTCAGCCTTCTAGTTACTACCCAAAGATTTTAGGAAGGTACTGATGGGACAAGAAGAAACCCCAGAGATTTAATCTGCACGTGGAGGGTGGGGATGCTAAGGGAAGATAGTATAAAATGGAATGGAGACCTTAAGAGAGAGGCATCAGAAATTTGTAAGAGAAAGCACTGTAGAAGCTTGAACCATATCTATAACCATTTTCAATCAATATATACTAGAACAGACCTCCTCGGATTGTGTCGAGGACAAATTTACTTAGATAACTCCAGTTCATTTCTATTTGATTATCTGTTAAAATCCATTCTAACTGTTATCTCATTCATTAGAGCCAACCCAATCTCTACAAATTCATTGTATTGGGCTTGGATCCAATCATACTTTGGGTTTAGGACCCAAAAACGAGTCCTTACAGAGAGAATAGAAATATGACATATTTTTTATTTTTCAAAATATTAAGAGAGAAATTGCTTGATTTTAAAGTTTAAGGAAGAATTGTGACATACCTCAAACATAAAAGATGAAAAGTGTTTTAATTTTTAATCTTAAGTTTTCGTTTTTTTTTTTTTTTTTGGGTGTGTGTGTGTGTAAAACTATGTGTTTTTTTACTTAAAACTAGCTTGTAACCCCGTGCATATGCATGGATATATTTAAAAATATACAATAAGATGCATAATATAATTCTTATATATAAAATTTAAATACTATTGATAGTCACTTTAAAATTTTTTGTAAGGATATTATTAGATATAAAATGTAAATTGTCCATGTTTAAAAAAAAAAAAAAAATTTATTGTGAAGCAGCTTTTTTTTTTTAATGATTTATTTATTCTACATTCTTTGGTTTTTGTACTTAATGACTCACTTGGATGAATATTTATGATGTGGTCCCACATTTGATTCTAAAATTAAGAAATAAAACTTTTTAAGAATAAATAATTTAGGACACATGACGCAAAATTGAAATTTTAATTTGGAATTCTAATTTGAGTTTCTCTCAGTTTCACCTATTATTATATATATAGATATATAGATTGTGCATGAAGAAAAAAAAAACACAAAGCAAAATACAAAAATTCAACCTAAGAAAAATGAACTTAAAATAGTGAATTTTGGATCATCAAAAATTGACTAATAAAAAAAGATTCTAGAAACATAAAGAATAGCACAACGTTTTCATAATACATTTATAACTTTATTATATTTTACTTTGATTTATTATATTGTGACAAAAACAAGATGTCTTAACATATTCACAAGAGAAATTTTATGTCCACAACATTTTCATTGCAAATCATAAAATAATAGATTGTTACGGGTTGTTATTGGTGGGAAAAATAGTAATTTCATTGGCAAGTTTCTATTAGAATAATAATTTACCACCTAAGATTTGTTGTGAAAATGTTGTGAAAAATGTTATGGATGTAACACTTTTTTTTTTTACAATACCTTTATTTTTAGTTGCAGTTGGTATCAATATGATATTTTATTATTTTATTTTGACAGATAAAGAATTAACACATCAATAATTGTGAAAATATTGTGACAATTTATTGTGTTAATATTTTTTTATTATTATATAAGCAAGTTAAACGAAAGATATTACCAATGAAAAAAAAAAGCAAAAAGAAGAAGAAGAAGAAGGCAAGTGTAACAATGAGAATTTCACACATTTTCATTATAAATCATAAGTAGTATATTGTTACGGGTTGGTGGGCAATAAAAGTAATTTCATCATTGGTAAGTTTAAATTAAAATAACAATTTACTACGTAAAATTTGCTATGAAAATGTTGTGAAAAATATTGTGGATGTAATACCTTTTTTTTCACAATACCTTTATTTTTGAGAAATGTTATGTTCACAACATTTTTATAATACTTTCACAACAAATTCTAAGCGATAGGTTGTTATTGGTTGTTATGGGTGGGCAAAAAAGTAATTTAAGTTGTAAATTCAAATTAAAACCGATAACAACTTGCCACCTATGATTTATTGTGAAAATGTTGGTTCCAGTATGATATTTTATTATTTTATTTTGAAACAAAAAAATTAACACCCCAATAATTGTGAAAATATTGTGGCAATTTGTTGTGTTAATATTTTATTATTATTAACACAAATTACTGTAGCACAAGCACCGTAGCGCTATACCATTCATGCCTTTTATATATAGATAGGAGACAATTTTTTTTTTCAAATTCTCCAAACTTTTATATTTTTCTTCCAAAAAAAATTTTATATTTTCCATTCATCTCATGGACTAAAATTTAAGGATCAATAGCTTACTTAAAAGAATCCCATAAAAAAACTTACTTAAAAATATGATGAATTTAATTAGATAATGACTCAAATTCATCATTTACTAATAAGGAGTGGGATTAACTCTTCACATTCTTTTTAAAGTGTTAATCCAATTTATATATATATATATAAAATATTTTGTGGACTTAAATTTATGTCATGTATCGATTTAAGTTTTTTAATCTTTGTGTCAAATAAATTAATGAATGCAAAATACTAAGAGTCTAATATTAATTAACTATTAAAAAATAAAAAACCAATCATATATCTACTCAACAAAAATCATCACATGTTCAATCTTATTAAAAATTAAAATTAAAATTAAAATGGTCATAAGTAGTATTACACTTAGGCAAGAGATCCACGTCCAATATGGTCATCCAGAAGGGAAGGCAAAAAGATATAACACTAGAAATGAGAGAGGTCATCTATAATAAAGGACTGGTCGTCTGCAGACAAAAGATCATAGACAACTAATGAATACTTAGTAAATTCTAAGTTGCTCTCTGCAAATCAAGAACGGTTGCACCACGATCTACTATTCCAAGACGTGAGGTGAATTCCCCAAAATTTGCTCCACTCTCCAAACTAAGTCCACACATCTCCTACGATGGTAGTGGCACCTAACAAGTACTCCAAACTCTCTATAAAAGGGACCAAACCTCATCATACTAGGGTATGCATAACTATTCATCCACTCCTCATACTTGAGTCATTGAGAGAAATATTGACTTAACTGTCGAAAGGGTCCTTAACTAATTCCACCCTGGTCACCTTCGATAATCTTTCCTTCTTTTTCAGGTTGTTGATCCACCATTGAGTTCGGAACATACGGCCTACTGATTCCAAACATCATCACATTAAATTACATTTATTTTTTCTAATAATTTAATTAATTATGTATATTTTGATGAAAAAAATGTGTTTATTTTTATATGCATTAATGTGTATGCATGGGTTACAAGCTAGTATGTAAAAGATTGCACAGGGAAAAGATGGGTAGCAGTAGATGGTTGGCTTGTTGGGGTTTTGACACAAGGTTTGAGGTTAAGAATGGGCTGGTTAGCTTTATTGTGGACCTATCTAAGAGGACCTGTAGTTGTAGGAAATGGGACATCTCTGGCATTCCATGCTGCCATGCAATTTCATGTATTTTCTTCAACAGAGAGGCAGCTGAGAAGTACACTAATGACTGCTATAGAGTCAGCACATACAAGGCATGCTATGAGCCAGTGATTGATCCAATCAATGGTCAGAATATATGGACCCCAACTGGAGTCCCACCTGTGCAGCCTTCAATAAAAAGAATGCCACCCGGTAGGCCCAAGAAGAAGAAGTAAGGGAACCCAATGAACCAAGCAAGGGGCATAGCAAGGGTTTGGGTATTGCAAAGAGATGTAAATCATGTGGGAAGATAGGCCACAACAAAAGAAGTTGCAAAGGTAAGGTTGGGGGCAATTCTACACTGCCTACAGTTGTTGCTAGTGATCCAAACAGAAGGAGTTCTAGGCTAAAACAGGTATAATACCAGTTTATTCATGAATCACAATTGTTTGTACTTGTTATCTACCTTTTGAAGTTAACTTGAGTGTATATGTATGTGTAGACAAGTAACAGCGGTCATGGTGGTAGAGTAAGTGGAGTGGCCATCAATGAGCCAAATCAACCAAGGGTACCATCTACCAACAAGCCAGCCAACAACAGTGCAGCTAACAATAGAAGCAGTGCGCCCTCCAACAATCCAGCCAACAACAGTGCAGCAACCATCTACACAACTAGGAGCAATGCATCCCCCAACACTTCAACATCCAAGAGGAGGAAGGGGAGTATCACAAGTGACACTTCGAATGCATCAAGAAATACATTTAGGTACAGAAAAGTATTGAGGGGTAATGAGAGCCAAGCATCTATGCATGGATCAAGGGGATCAGCTAGCGAAATCTAAGCTCTTCACTATTTGGATTTTTTTTGAACTTTTGTCTTTTTGTAGTCAATTTGAACATTTGTCAGTTATGTGCATTGGCCCTTTTTGTTAGTTGTAATGAGGGCTGAACTATGGTTGACTTATGTCCATTTTTGTATAGTTGAATAGTGGCAACTAAGTAGGGTGATATGTGGTGCAATCACCTTTTATTTTTGTTGCCTGAACAATGGCTTAATTAACTAACTTGGATTTCATGCTTGATATCTATATTGGATTAAGATTATTGGCAAGCAATGGTATGATTTGTATTTCTGTATTATGGTGGGGAATGACCTATATGCTTTGTGTATTTGGCAGTAATGTTGTGGTTTCTGTATTGTGCTGTAATTATGAGTATTGTGGCATGGAATGAGTTCCATTATTTTCAGTTTATGGTTTGTATACTTTTAGCTATGATATGTGCTGCAATTATGGAATGAGTTCCAACAGATTCATATACACAGCATAATTGGTAACTGTAGTCACTATGTACATGGGAGATTTGGTAACTGTAGAACAATCAAAACATTGCACACAATTACCAAAATAAGTTCAGTCATTCATTACAAACTAGTAAACAATGAGCAATTTAGGTAAAACAACATATACAGTTTAAGTTCAACCCATGAGAACTTAATTTCATTCCAACTGAAATTACAAGGTCATATAATACACTTCTCCACAAAATATTGCACTATGCATATTCCTAAACACTGACAAAGAGGCATGCCAACCCTTCATACAAAAAGCATGCCAAACCTTCATACAAGACACTTAATTTCTCTACACCAGCTAATCCACCTTGCAATACACCATAACCCACCCATCTAATCCAGTAAAGCTAAAATCATACAAAGGCATATCCCACACATCACCAATGCCAAAATCAGAGACACTGTCAAACACTTCTCCCTTTTTTTGCAAGTTGAAACCTCAGCCTCGAGTCTAAGAATGGTTTGCCTCTATTCTGGGATAAGCACTTTCCAACGCGCACAAATCTCATCATCAAGCCACTGAAAAAACTTGCATTTCCGGCCAACCTAAAAATCAAACCCAAATTTCAAACCAAATCAACCCAGCCCACTATAAAAACGAACTAATAAAGAAAAATTTTAAACCACTAACACCTTACCCAGTAATTGGGACACCCATAGAACCTTCTGCCTGGATTGTTCTCCGTCTAGGACACCACTAGAACCGGTTTAGCAGGGTTGGGACAATAGCACATGCATGGTGCTTTCCTCCTCAGGCTTGCTGACGACGACGAGGTTGTTGACGATGATGGGTTGCTTCCATCTCTTCAAGAGTTGTAGCAAAGTTATGGTGGTTGTGAGTGTTTTAGGGCTCCTCAACTGTATCTCTTTATGGGGTGGTTGAAGGTAGTTGATAAGCTTGGTCACGTGATCATCATGTGGGGGAAAAGAGGCAGGAACGTGGCATGGCTCGATCACGTGAGGGTCTCATGGGGTTGAGTTGTACACGCTGGCATTTTCTACAATATTTTATTAGTTGGCTTTGACAGCTGGCACTTCCGTTTGCCACATCAACTTATTCAATAACTGGGTTGACAGTAGGGATGATTTTAAAAACGATTTTGAAAAATCAGGAACTAACGTAGGAGCAAAATCAGTTTAGGGACCAAATCAAGAAATGACCCAAAATGTAGGGACCAAAAGTGTATTTACGCCTTTAAACATCTATTAGCATTCTTAATTGACTAGAGCTTGTGAAAAAGGTTGTCTAGAAAGGAAGTTGAAATTGATTAAATATCATTTTTAGTGCTCTTGGTTCAAAAACCTTGAAGTTAAGGCAACAATGACGTCCAATTTAGTGCTCTTGGTTCACATTTAGCTTTTTCAGTTTGGATATATTTCCTACAAATGATTTGATTCCTTCTGATGGAAATTTCCCTAAGTTGTTCTTTTATAAGATGACCTAACAATCATGGGCTAAGAGCTTATACAAGAGTCTAGATGCACATTATATCTTTAAAGAACAATCATTCAGGTTAGAATAATTTTCTCTCTTCTTTTTATGTTGTACCCAACTTAGATCTATCTTTAAACTTCTACATTCAAATATTTTTTACAACTTAAAAAATTTACTCACTTTGCTTTCTTTGAAATGTAATTTGACCTAAACCAATTGAAGTATTACTCTTATGAGTAATAACTATAGAAAATGCTAGAGTTATAAACTATATTTACAAATTACTATGTGGTTGGTGATTATTGGAAAATAAAAAAGTGATGTTAGTGATGAATCCCGATAAGAACTAGTAAGAATTTGCCACATCAATAATTTATAAAAAAATGTTTTAAAAAATTTGTGTCATTTATTTGGTTACATCCTTATCACGAGTAATTTTTAAGTACTCTCGAAACATGAAGAATAGTGTTCCTTCATCTCATATTCATGGTAGGGTCCATCATGAATGCAAGAGGAGGGAACATAATTTCTCCGTACTTCGAGAGTATCTAAGAATTTTTCCTTTATTACATGGAATAGTTATTCCTTAGTAATAGCTATTCCTTAAATCGAGTATAGACACCGCATTTTGTACCCCTTATGACTTAGGCTCCTGTTTCCTAATGATAGTAAAACTCTAAAGCTCAAGGTTGGTTTAGGTCCCTATTAGACTTAATTTGACTTGATGAAGGTTTTTATGGAAAATATAAATCTTTTATGAGCTAAATAAAACTATTTTTGGAAAAGAAGGCCACAGAAACCCTAACGCATGCGTACACAGACACATATATGTGTACGCATGCTCCAGATCCGCGTACGCATACCCAAGCTTCATGTATGCGTATGTGTACATGAGCATGCATACGCATGCTAGGGTTCTAGAAACTATGAGAGACAAGTTTTCTGCATTAAAGTTGAGATTTGGAACGAATCCCACATTGTCTAGGAGCCGTTCTAAACCCTCATTTTCTCACTATATAAAGCCATACATGGTATCTTTTCAAAACACACAGAAAATCCTAAGGGAAAACCTAAGATTCACTAGAAATAGTGAATCAAAGAGGAAGTTTTTCACCAACCATCCTCAAGTCAATTTTCTTTTGATTTTGGTCTTAATCTTCGAGTTTTGAAGTTTACTAATCAATTTTATTTGGTTGTGAATAGATTTGACTAAGGGGAACAATTAAAATCAAGCGAAAGAGCTTTTGTTTTAAGGTATTAGTTCTAAACTTTCTTTTTCTCATTTCTTTGTTTTTCCTTATTTTAATCTTTCTGTTCTCTTTGTTTTCTTGTTTATTTGTGACATAACATGTTTGTTTAAGTTTAGGTTTTCTCTCTTTTATGTTTCAAAGCATGTTAGGTTGTTAGATTTAATAGTTTTGTTTCTGCTCTATTTTGTACTTGCTGTTTCTAGGTTAGGGTAGGGCATGTATGTGCGTACACATGCTTCTTGCATGTGTACGCATACTCGAAGTATGTGTACACATACAACTGGGCTGCAAACGTAGGCCCTATATATGCGTATGCATACTCAAGCCCAAAAAAATCTAATCTGCATCTTTTTACTTCTGTTCATTCCCTTCATTTATAATATATGTCTCCTTGTTACATGCCTAGGCTCGAAATGATGAGAAATTCATGGACTTTGAAAGGAATGTTACAATATGTTCTAGCTAGAGAGCTACTTAAAAAAAATGATAATAATAAATGATAAAAGAAGAGTCCAAAGGTAATGAATACATTGTAAGCCCATATTTGAGACAGAGTTGGAAATCTCTAAGCACATTCTAATGAAAGCCCATTAGAGTAAGACAAGAGTTTGTTGTAAATGGACTAGAGCCCAAATGAAACAAGAGGCATGGTTCATGAGTGGAAAGAGAATGATTTTGTAATTGGGACTTCATTAAAATGGACTTAAAAGATTTTTTAAGAACATCTAAGATAATACAAAGGACCTTTTAATTGGGACATGGACTTAATAAAATGGGACTTCTTTTCATGCACCATTGCACTACCAAGATCAAGAAAGCACGTCCCCACTCCAATTTGGGTCCGAGAAAAGAACGGAAGACGTTTGGTCAAGATTGATGAAGCTTGTCAAGAAGAAGTATCTCAAGGAGAGACATCTCAAGGAGAAGCATCTTAAGAAGCCATGGCCACTCCAATTGATGATGAGACTGTACAAAAGATATTCAAGGCAATAGAAGAGCAAAACGATGTTCTCAAAAAGATGGAGGGTCTCCTCACCAAGCTAGAAGAGGCCAAACTTAAAAATCTCATACATGTGGAGATACATGATGAAGAAGAATGAGAGGATTGGGATGAAAGGGATAAGGCTGAATATGAAAAGAAAAAGCAATTTGAGAAGCTCACCACGAACACCATGGCTATGAAAGAAAAGATGGAGAAGATGCAACTAGCCTTTCGCAAGGCCCATGTGATAGATGATTGTCTCTATAATATGGGTGGCATAAGTTCCAAGACTCCCATTGCATTGCCTCCAAAGTTCAAGATTTCTGATACGAAAAAGTTTGATGGGACTGGAGATTCAAAGCAACATGTTAGGAGGTATTTAAGCATTGCTGAAATGAAGGGGTTGGATGAGAAGCAAACTTTGCATGCATTCCCTCTCTTACTTACAAGAGGTGCATCTAGGTGGTACTATAGCTTGGACCTAAGTAAAACCAAGGTATGGAATGAAGTAGTGGAATTATTTGTGGACCAATTCATCTTCAACACTATGATTGATGTGACTTTAAGAGATTTCGAGACTACCAAGCAAGGAGTAAGGGAGACTTTTTCCTAATACATGACGAGATGGAAAGGAAAGGTGTCTAGGATGGTTAATAGGCCAAATGAAAAAGACCAAATCAACATGATCATCAAGAATTTGCTTCCTGCATATAATAGTAGGCTCTTGTCATCACTTGTTAGTTTTTTTGGAAAGTTGTGTGATTGTGGAACTAGGATTGAGGATGCCATCAATAATGGGCAACTGGAGAAAGGTGAGAGTAAGCCTCCAATCAAGAAGACATATGGAGGAAGAACAGCCACTTCTAAAGCACCCAATCCCGTAAATGTAAGTGTCATCATACCTCAACAAACCTTAGCCTACCCAAGCTTCACAAAGAAAGCTCGTTAAGAATTTTCCTACCTAGGAATGACCCTTGCCCAAGCATGTAAGAACTTGACCTCTAAAGGATTCATCAAATCCTTAGACCCTACACTCATGCCTAATCATGTGCCTCCTACTTGGAACCTCAATGAGTATTGCCACTTCCATAAAAAATCTGGCCACAAAACTAATAATTGTTTCCATCTCAAGCACGAAATACAAGACCTAATAGACAATGGAACCCTTCCAAATTCAAACATCATCACCAAGCCTGACATTAGAAAGAACCCTTTGCCTGATTATTACTGAGCTCCTCCTCCATATCAGAATTGGGTGCCAGTAGATGAGATTAAGTGGGATTGTTCAAAGTTGATAGAAATTGTGGAGGTCAACGCGGTGGAAGTCCAAGGGATATAGGATGAGATGTCAAAGAGTGTAATGGTTGTATGGGGGATACTTTCCAAAGGATTGACTGAATTGAAAAAGAGGGTCCTAGAAAACAATGTAGCAAACATTACTAGGAGTGGCAAACACTACAAGCCATCCTTCTTAGAGAAAGACCACCCTGGTGGAAACATGGGAGAAGGGTCCAAGCCCATGGAACCCAACAAGAAAGAAGAGAAAGAGGAAGAAGATAGGGTCTTAACCCAATTAAAGAAAACTCAAGCTCATGTGTCTGTATGGGGCTTGTTAATGGCTTCTCACAAGCATCGTAATGCTCTCTTGGATGCTCTGAATGGAAAAGAAGTGCCCATCAAAGCTACTCCACAAGAAGTGCTAGCTCTCATAGGGGTTGAGGCTCCATTTCACCCTTCCCTTACCTTTTTCGATGAAGAACTCCCTCCCGAATGAGCCACCCATACTAGGCCTTTGCAAATCACCATTAAGTGCATGGGTGCCAAGGTTCCAATGGTACTTATTAATAACGGATCCACAATAAATGTATGCCCATTTAGGTTTGCTCTCACCATTGGGCTAGACATAGAGACAATCATCCCCTCTGCTCTGATTGTTAGGGCATATGATAATATTTAAAGGAAGGTTATGGGAACTTTCAAAGCTCCTTGCAAGGTTGGTCCATTGGAGACAATTGTGGAATTCCACGTGATGGACATCGCTCCTAACTACAACCTCCTCTTAGGAAGAGCATGGCTTCATCCCATTGGGGTTATCCCTTCCACTCCACACCAAAAAATGAAGATCCCATGGAAAGGAGGGATTGATGTGGTGCTGGGTGATGGTAAGATCCTAGCTCCTATTTGTGGACTTGAAGAAGGAGGAAGTGAGCTTCAAATGAGTGGTTTTGAGTTTGTGAACATGGCTGACTATGGATTGAAGGATGAAAGGTACACCACAGATTTACTCCCATGTTGTAACCATGAGGTGATTGCAATGATAAAAAAACATGGGGTACATGCCTGGTATAGGTCTTGGAAAAGAAGGAAAAGGGGTAGCTAAATTCCCCAACTTCAAGACTCAACTGACCAAGGAAGGTTTAGGATTCTTTGAAAGCTGCGACGGAATCAAGAAGAACTTTGGTACTCTAAATGGGAATTTGGTGAAAGAAGGAGGGGACTTCCCTTTCTGTAGCTTCCCCGAGCTTTGGGTGGATAAAGATAGAAAAGTGAATCCCGGCTGGGAAATATTTTTTCAATAAGAAACTCACCTTCAAAGAGAAACTTATTGTGGTGATCAAAGAAATTCAAGAAGAAGTCAATTGGATGGACTACATAGATGCTGAGGCAGTGGAGACTATGCTGAAAGAGGAGGGAGTCGTGCTCACCAACACCATCAAGGAGTCAAGTGATCCTTTTGCCTTCATCGTGCCTGCGATAGGACAACTTAATAATTGGACTTAGGTTGGGTTTTCTAAGAATATGGGAAAGGAATTTTGTAATACAAGTTCGAATGTACTTTTCAACATTTTCAATAAGAAGAATTCTGATTTGCCTTATTTTTATGTGTCCCATAATATTGAAATTTTGCACTTAAATGATTCTAATGAATTTGAAAATAAAATTAATAAACAATTGGGAAATAAATTTAAACCTATGGAACCAAATTTTGAAACTCTTAATTTGGGCAATGATGAGAATCCACACTTAATTAGCTCAACCCTAAATGAAAAAGAAAAAAAAGATCTCAAAGAGCTTTTCACAGAATTCCAAGAAGTGTTTGCATGGTCTTACGAAGATATGCCTGGCATTGAGCTTGAGATAGCCCAATACCACATTGATACTCATGCTCACATGGTACCCATTAAGCAAAATTTGAGACATATGAGACCCGGATGGTTCCTTAAGATCAAGGAAGAAGTCACAAAACAGTTGAAGGTAGGATTTATCAAACCTATGCACCAAGTCGATTGGATAGCCAATGTTGTGCCTATTCCCAAGAAGGATGGAAAGGTAAGGATGTGTATGGACTTTAGAGACCTAAACAAGGCTTTCCCTAATGACGATTTCCCTCTCCCTCATATAGATGTCTTAGTAGATAATACCGTTGGTAGTACCTTGGTGTCTTTCATGGGAATTCTCAGGATATAACCAAATCAAGATGGATTCTAAGGACATGACTAAGACTACCTTCACCACAAAATAAGAAATCTATTGCTGCACCATGATGCCATTTAGGCTCAAGAATGCGGGTGCAACTTACTAAAGAATGGCTACAAGCCTTACAGCTTTATTAGATGACATGATGCACAATGAGATTGAGGTATATGTTGATGACATGATCGTAAAGTCCGAAGATAGATAAGGCCACATAGTTAATTTAAGGAAGTTATTTGAAAGGATCAAGGAGTATAGATTGAAGTTGAATCCACAAAAATGTATCTTTGGAGTAACTGCCGGGAAATTATTAAGCTTTTTGGTGAGTGATAGAGGAATAGAAGTTGACCCATCAAAGATCAAGGCCATATTGGATATACCTTCACCCAAGAGTGAGAAGGAGATATAAAGGATTCTTGGGACAATTACAATACATCAGTCGATTTATTGCCAAGCTCACCTCCACTTGTGAAGTGATCTTCAAGATTTTGAGGAAGAATGAATCCCATGCATGGAACAATGAGTTCCAGAAAGCCTTTGAACTCATTAAAGAATACCTTCCCCATCCGCCTATCCTAGTCCCCCCAAAGCACGGACAGCCATTACTACTCTACCTCTCTATCATAGGAGATGCAGTGGGGAGTATGCTTGCATTGGAGGATAATGATAGAGAGCCATTTACTACCTAAGCTAGAGATTCCATGATTATGAGACTAGATATACACCTATAGAAAAATCATGCTTTGCTTTTGTATTGGTCGTACAGAAGTTGAGACACATCATTCTACCTTTCCAAGTATGGATGATATCCAAAATGGACCATTGAAGTGTCTATTTGAGAAGCCCATCTTAAGTGGAAGGTTGTCAAGATGGTTGATCTTATTGACAAAATTCAATTTGAAGTATGTGGCAAGAAAATTATCAAAAGAAGTGTAGTGTCAGATTTTTGTGTTGAGAACCCTATCAAAGGAGAGGATGGTAAAGAGGATTTTTCAGATAAGGATATTTTGGACATCGAACTAGCGGCGTAGAAGATGTATTTCGATGGAGCTGTGAACCAATATGAGAATGCGATAGGAGTACTTTTGATCACCCCCAATGGATCTCATATACCTTTGGCAGTTAAGTTGAACTTTGAGCCAACCAACAACATGGCTAAATATGAGGCTTGTATCACCGGAATGGAAGTTCTTCGAGAGTTAAGGGTAAAAGAGGTAGAAGTCTTTGGAGATTTGACTTTAGTCATAGCTTAAGCACAAAAATTATGGAAGGTGAAAGAAGAGCACTTGAAACCTTATTAGCAGTATTTGGAGGATCTAATCAAAACCTTTGATAAGATTATATACATTATCATCCTTAGAGCTCAGAATCAGTTTGCAAATGCCTTGACTACCTTAGCCTCCATGGTTGAAATACCCGAAGGAGTATGGACACGATCTTTAAAGATTGAACAAAGTTATGAGTTGGTGCACAAAGGGGGACAGAGTCTTCAGTCATGGCTATAAAAGAAGAAGGAGTTCCTTGGTATTATGACATCATCAAATTCCTAGAATTATGGGCATATCCTGACGTTGTTGATAAGAGAGAATGTCATTTGGTTAGGATGATGGCAATGCAATACATCCTATGTGGAGGTTAGCTGTATAAGAAATCCTATGATGGTATACACCTTCGTTGCTTGAAGAAAGAAAAAGCCAAAAGAGTCATGGAAGAAGTCCATCAATTTGTGGTCCTCACATGAATGGGAGAATGTTAGCAAAGAAGGTTCTAAGGATGGGGTATTATTGGAATACGATGGAAACCGACTGTGTGGATTTTGTGAAGAATTACCACGACTACCAAACACATGCAAACTTGAATCATGTGTCACCTAGTGAGCTATACAACATGACTTTTCCTTGGCCTTTCTGAGTCTAGAGCATAGATGTGATTGGAAGGATAGCCCCTAAGGCTTCAAATGGACATGAGTTCATCCTAATGGCAATTGACTATTTTACTAAGTGGGTAGAGGCAGCCTCTTACTCTGTGCTAAAAGCCAAGCATGTGGCTTGATTCATAGAGAATAAAATTATTTGTCAATTTGGAGTACCATAAGAAACCATCTCAGATAATTGCTCCCACTTTGAGGGGGAAGTTCGGAGGATCATGGAGTTGTACAAAATTGAGCATCATAAGTGTTCACCATATCAACCACTGGCTAACGGAGTCGAAGAAGTAGCCAATAAGAACATCAAGAATATACTAGCCAAGATGGTAGTGACATACAAGAATTGGACCGAGAAACTTCCATTTGCCTTATAGGGTTACAGAACTACTATCCGTGCATTGACTGCGGCAACCCGTTACTCTTTGGTTTATGGGAATGAAGCAGTGCTTCCCATTGAAGTAGAGATACAGTCTTTGAAGGTGCTGTTAAAAACCAAAGTCCTAGAGAAGGATTGGATAAAAGAAAGATATGAACAGTTGGCTTTGATAGATGAGAGAAGAGTTAGAGCACAATACCACGCACAAGGTTATCAAAAGAGGATTGCTAAAGCATTTTACAAAAAGGTGAAGCCTAGGAACCTTAAGGAAGGATACCTAGTCCTAAAGATACTTGGAGACGATACTTTTGATTTGAGAGGAAAGATGAAGTCAAGATGGTCTAGGCCTTCTATTATCAAGAAGATCATGTCAGGAGGTACAACGAGAATCACAGATTTGGATGGGGAAAAAATGCTTCGCCTTCAACATGGATTGGTTCCGGAGGTATAACATTTGATAAAAAAAAAAGTTTGCTAGGTTGAAAACCCAGAAGGGCGGCCTAGGCAAAGTTAAGGCAAAGAAGCTCGCTAGGTTGAAAACTCGAAATGGCGATCTAGGCAAAAGATAGGGGAAAAAACCATGGGCATGGCGAAAATTCCCACAAGGAAGTTATGGGCAAAAGTTACATGGCACAGATAAAGGAAAAAAAAAAAAGAAGCAAAGATAATAAAATGGTTGATTCTTTTATTGCTCAAATTAAAAGATAATATATTGTTTCCATTGGGGTTTTGGAACATTTCAATCCTTTAATAAATTCAAAAGAAAAGACATAAGAATCACAAAGTGCAAAAAAGTAAAATTTGGGGCATATTAAGGTAGTCAGTCGGTCTTCTTCCTTTTGTTGAACTTCTGATAATCTTTCTCTTCCATACGAACCGATCTCATGTCAGTAATCAACCAAGCCTTGTAACTCGATGTAGGATGAAGAAACCAAGGGAAACGACTATCCTTAGCCACCATCCTCTTCAGCCAAGTCTCACGGATTCTACCTAAAACCCTCTTAATAAAGATCGAAATGTGAAAGACGCCATCATCATTAGGAAGTCCTTGGCAGTTACCAAGTTATCTTGCAATGCGGCATGCATAGTAGTAAGAACAACGACGCGAAGCCCAATCAAAGAAACACAGTTGTCCTTGAAGACATGATTGACCATGCCGGTGATGCGCCACCATTCCACCACCCATTGAATCCCTGAATGGGAGAGATGTCTCAAGAACTCAGTGAACTCATCAGGATCCATCTCCCTTAGGATCATGCCTGAAGGAGGAGAGGACTCCTTGCAAAGAAAGTTGCTTCCCCTCTATGAACAGCATCCAAGCCGTTGAGAGTCTCGGCAAAGATCATGCCCACGAAACTTCCCCTCTGTAAGCATTTTTTGATCCACACGAGGTGTCTCATGCACCAAGAAATACCTTGCAAGAAGGCATAGACAAAAAGTATTGAGATAGTGGGAGCGTTACGCCCCGACCAGGGGAACATTCTGTTGAGAGAAGTACATGAAAACCTTGCGGATGTTAAGCTTGTTAAGCATGCACCACTTTTGAGACGTGTCAAGAGAAATCCCTAAAAGTTGCTAGGCCATGATAGAAAAATCCTTATAAGTGGTAGGGAGAATAAGGGAATGAATATTAGATTTGCCTATGATTGCACTAAATTCTTCAAGAGTAAGGCATAACTCCATACCATTGAATTGGAAGACATGTCGAGTAGGGATCCAAAACTTAGCAACAGCACGGAGAAAAGGTTCATTCACTTTGATTTGATGATAGGGAAAGATGCAAGAGAGACTGAGGGGGATGAGAGCATCTTTGAAACTGGGGTCAATCTTCTTAATCCATGCCGAAATCGACAGAGGAGTGAATTATGCCATTGGGAAGCCCTGGAGGTGTTTTCAAAGCTTAGAACACGTTTTGTGACGGTTTGGAGGCCTCAGACGACTATTTTATACTTAAAAGAGGTAGCTAGGGTTTTTTGGCCCGTGGCATGTGTATGCATGGTTAAGGCTACGTACCTATGGTCCACACCTGCGTACGTAGGCTCGTGTACATGCGCGTATGGAAGAAGGTAGAGCCAAATTCCTTTTCCTATTTGGAGGGTGATTCCTTCATCAAGGCTCCTCTCATGACTCACATGACCTAAAGAACTACTCAAGGCACAATCAAGCTCAGATTTTCAAGCATCAAGGACCAAGGAAAATAAAGTTGCATACAATTATCCCCATAAGTTGCAAATTAAGTACGTGTCCCCAAATAAAAGCAAAAATAAAATATGATATTCTTAAATACAACCCAATGTCTCAAATAAAATCCAAAGTGTAGAAATACATGCTAATAAAAAAGAAAAGAAATGAAAAGGGGAATAATTCTGTGTCTAAGCTGCAAGGTTATCATTGGTAGTGCTTTTTCCTAGACTGATAGCTAGGAGTGGTCTCTGAGCTGGCAACACCACCACCATCACCACTGTCACCATCATCATCATCATCATCACCAGTGCCAGGGTAAGCAAATCCTCCAGGACCATAAATCAGCCTGGAATACTTAGTCACCTCCAGCTTGAGGTTCCTAGTGAGCTAGACAAGCTCCTTATGCTCCTGTACAATGGCCTGAATTTAAAAAGAAGACAATGTTAGGACAAGTGTTGACAGAAGCAAGAAAAGAAAAGACAAGACAAGAAAAAAGAAAAAAAAAAAAAAGGAACTCACCGCTCTTGTACCCTTAGGAAAATGGTAGCCCATGACGTTTGTGTTACGTCCCACCGCACACTCTCGAGTAAAGCCGTCAAGACCATAGGCATAGACTGACTAGGGTAGATGGGGAGGATCAAAAGGACCACTAGCAACAGGGTCAGCTTGATCTGAGCATCATATTTAGACATCACTATGTGCAAAAATACAAGAAAAGAAGAATGAAGGGAAATGGAGAGAAAAAGTTGCATACCTCCTGAATGAGGGTGGGCATGAGATGAGTCTCGCTAAACTTATCATACTCCATGTCATTTATGAGATGCTCAGCATAAGGGATACTGACCCTCCATAACTGGTACTCAGCATCTGTCATGGAAAGCAGGGTAAGCACGAATTGCGGAGGATCCAACGGGACCCACGATACGTCCTTACCCACCAATTGGTAGCATACCCTCTCTACGAAGTAAATAACCCTTAAACTAGCACCCTCAAAAGGCTGGGTGACCTCGGAAATGATGATGGCAGCAGACTCCAAGTTTGGGTCCATAACAGCAGGAGCACCTGCCCACGGACTCTAAATGACCTGTGACCACGCATAAGGTTAGAAGGAAAGACCTAGGAACATGCAAGAGAAAGTGACAAACTTACCTTTTTAGAAGAAAGTTTGTCAAAGTGAGTCCTAACTAAGGAGAAGCTCTTTAGATCCACCTCCACTCCACGAGCAATAAGACCATACTTCACAGCCCAGTGCTGAAATGAGAAAACACAATTTGTAAGATGACAGTTTGTAAGATGACAGTGTGCAAGATGATGGCTTACAAGATGACAATTTGCAAGATGAACGGGTATAGTTTGCAAGATAACAGTTTACAAGATGAATGCGTACAGTTTGCTAGGTGATAGTTTGCAAGATGACAGTTTGCAAGGAGAATGAGTACAGTTTGCAAGATATGGATATGAATACAGTTTGCAAGATGATAGTTTGCAAGAGGAATGAGTACAAGATATGGATATGAATGCAGTTTACAAGGTACAAGTGTTGATGTAAGTGGCAAGAATGCAAAGCACAGTTCTCTAGCCTAGATGAGATATAAATAAGCATAACTACAAGAATGGGGAACACATGCATTGTAAGATGTTAGAAGAATGATAGAACTAACCTTAAGAAGCTTCCTCACCAGCTGACGTAGAGTCGCTCTACTGAGCATGTCCAAAGATGAGTACAAGTAAGCAAAACATGCCTGGTCCCAGTTGGCCTCTCGAGCCTTCTCAAAATCTCGAAAGAGGGACAGCTACCTCAAAGACACCGTCTGCCCCCTGTTGGCAAAGAGATACACCCCTAACATATACATCAAAAAAGCCATAGCCATTTGGGCACAATCATCATGAGTCACCCGTGGGAGAGGCCTGTAATCCGTCTCAATATCATAGTAATGGATCCTATCCATCGAGTACCTCCTCCCGAGCAAATCAATGCCCAACTGCACACCTAAAGCACCCCCCAGGTTGATGAACGTCCCATCACACCTAAGGCCGATCATTCAGTGAAAGTCATGGGGAGTCACCGTCATATTCCGATCAGCAATATGGAAGGTGTGGGTAGTGTCCCACAACTTCTCAGCCAAGCACTGCACCAAAATAATGCTGGTAGAGGTCTCTAGTAGCAGGCAGATGATAGGCTCAAAGCCTGTAGCACGTATGTAGCCTTTGGTCTCCTGGGTCATGATCCAATACCATGAAGCAACACAGTTGGTGTTGTCCCTTCTTGGGAAAGCGGGAAAGGCCTACAAAAATGATGAAAATAGAGCATTAAAATGATAGTCGGATGAGAAAATAAGCGTAAAAGGATTTGAAACAGTCAAAATAGGGTTTCTGAGTGCCAGCATGTGCACATGGACCCGCGTCTACATACGCAGGGATGCCACACACGTATGCAGGTTGGATCATGCGTCTGTGTAAACTGAAATACACGGATGTGTATGCATGAAGGGAGCTTGCATACACATGAGTAATGTACGTGTATGCATGGATGCAAGTTGCATAAGCAAGCCGGTACCTAAGTACGCATGAGCATAGACAGAAAGTTTTCTTCAACAGTTTTAGTAACACTTTGATCAAACTCATCCTAAACATGTTCCTACCCCTCCTAAAATATCAGGTTTTCATCTAAACCCATCCCACAACAAAATCCAAGCATTTATATGTTCAAAAACATATTAAAAAGGAAGATTAAAGCAAAATTTGAAAATGAGAAAAACTTGAAAAACTTACCAATCTGGTCCTTACACTCTCTAAAAGATGATCATGTGGCCTGTAGGTCAACGAAAGAGGCTCATTTAGCCTTATAGCCTCACTCTAGCGGGTGAGGTTGAACACATCGTTGGAAAGCACATAGGAACTTTTCTTGGACTTGGTTGCCATGGAGATGAGAGAGTTTGGGAGAGAAAGAGAGTGTGGGATAAAAGATTGTGAGAGGGAAGATCAGAGTGCAGAAATGAGAAAGAGATAGAAAGTATTTGTTAACAAAATTTCCCTAATGAGTCATGAAAGAAAAGAAAAAGATTTTTCCCCAGCAGACTACACCCCATCAAAGACTTCCTCGTAGGTCAAAGTCACCAGTAAAACTCCTCAACAAGTTATCTTATCCCCGACAGACTACATACCATCAAAGACTTCCTCGTAGGTCAAAACCATCAAGAGGCCTTCTCAATGGAGTGCCAACACACTCATCAGCAAAGTTATTTTCCCCAATAGGTCACACACCAAAGACTTCCTTGTAGGTCAAAATTATCAAGAAGGCTCCCTCGCGTGTCACCAATACACTCCTCAACAAATCATTCTCCCAAGTGGATCTTTCACCAAGGACTTCCCCGTAAGTCAGAACACCAAGAGCTTGTGCACATATCCTCCGGGAATTGAATATGCTAGCACAAATCCCATGAAAATCAAAAGAGAAAGTACATAACTTATGCACATATCCTCCAAGAATTGAATATGCAGACATAGATCCTATACAAGTTAGAAGAGAAAGTACAAAACTTGTGCACATATCCTCTGGGAATTGAAAATGCAGGCACAGATCCCATACAAGTCAGAAGAGAAAGTACAAAACTTGTGCACATATCCTCCGAGAATTGAATATATAGGCATAGATCCCATACAAGTTAAAAGAGAAGAATAAAGAATTTGTGCACATATCCCAAGGGAATTGAATATGCAGGCACGCTAGAAGAGGTAAAGATAAAGGTAGAGATCAAGGTCACCCCGAGGCAAAAGCCTTACTAGAATAGGTAGAGATAGAGATGAAAGACAAGAGGCGGAAGCCACCTGGAGAAGTCTGAGCCAAGAGCCCTAAATGGACACCACTGATATGTATCCTTTTAAGCTCATAAGAGCACCTTGTTTGTTTGGTTGATGGTTGCGGCTGTTGGCCATGCTTTTTTTTCTTTTTTAGTGACTCTAGGATAGTAAGTCACTCGCCTTTTGCTGGCAATTGGCAAAATACATTCTGGGATAGTGAACCAATCGTTGCTCGTTTCCTAAGCAAAAAAGGTGGGAATTCGGATATATGAATCTCATGCAACTCTGCAGAGTTGCACCTCGCCCCATGTATACGTGTTGTGTGTCATGTGTGTGGGTTGGGCTTGAGCTGTACATCGAATCAAAATATTTTGTCTCTTATTCTTTTGATTCTGTAAGTAGAGCTCACAAATCAAAAGAGGGGTATTTGTAGACATCGCATTTTGTTCTCCTTACAACTCAGGCCCCCGTTCCCCAATGATGGTAAAACTCTAAAACCTTAGGGCATGCGTACACAGACATGCATATGTGTACGCATGCTTAAGATCTGCGTACGCACACTAGGGTTCCAAAAACTATGAAAGACAAGTTTTTTGCATTAAAGCTGAGGTTTGAAACCAATCCCACATCGTTTGGGAGCCATTCCAAACCCCCATTTTCTCACTATAAAAAGCCATACATGGTACCATTTCAAAACATACAGAAAATCTTAAGGGAAAACCTAAGATTTACTAGAAATAGTGAATCAAATAGGGAGTTTTTCAAAAAAACATCCTCAAGTCAATTTTCTTTTGATTGTGTCATTTTCTGGTTTTGATCTTCGAGTTTTGAAGTTTACTAATCAATTTTGTTTGATTGTGAATAAATTTGATTGAGGAATATGGTCAAAATAAAGCCAAACAGCTTTTGTTTTGAGGTATTAGTTCTAAACTTTCTGTAAGGTTGAATTTATTCAACCATCTAATTGGCTTTATTCCGTGCCAAATTTGCTTGTAATTCAGCATTTAGTAACCCTGTATTTAGGTGGGATTGTTGTAAGGGTAGTGAGTGAGATAGTGTGAAGATTGCTCAAGAGTGTGCAAGAAAACAGAGAGTCGCGGCTGGGACTCGCGACTGGACTCGCGGCTTCAACCCGCCAGAATCTGCACACGTGCCAAGCATGCTGGAAGATGAACAGTCATGCTAGCTGGAGCACTACAGGACAAAACTGGACAACTGGCCATACGGTTAACTCGCGACTGGAACTCGCGACTTAGTCAAGCCGCGAGATCAAGCCGCGAGCCACCCCTGTTTTGGAAAAACCTGACGTTTCGCATTCCACTCCTCTTCAGTATAAATACCCTTTTAACCCACGATTGAAAGAGAGCTTCCAGAGAGAATTTTGAGAGAGAAACCCTAAAGAAAAACCAGATTGTTTTACCCACAATCTCTACCTTAGAGTCTCATCAAAATCCCTCACTCTCTTCCTCTCCATTGTCAAATCCTTGAGAGGCCTTTATACCAAACCTGGTTCTCACCATTATCATCTCTGTGAGACAGACGTTTGGAGTTCTGGGAAGCAGTTAGGAAGGAGCCAATATTCATTGGTTGATGCTACGGTGTAGTAGCGGAATCCGGAAAGCTAGAAAAGAAAAAGGTTCGGCGCAACCTCGTTGGAGCAAGAAGCTTGGAGGGCTTAGGTGCATTGGGTAGATTAGGCTTGGAGGGTCTATTGCTGTCCTTGTATCCCAACTGTATTTTCTAGTGGATTGATTACCGCTTGGAGGGCGGCGGAGAGGTTTTTCGCCGAGGTCTTCGGTTTCCTCTTCGATAACATATCTGGTGTTATCGCTGTGTTTGCATCTTCCTTCCTCTCTATCTCTGCCTTTACATTATCTGCTGTGGTTTATTTTGTTGTGGCTTAGATAGTTGTTTAATCAATACCATGTTATAGCATATGTTAAGTTTCCGCACACTAGTTGTTTAACATATTGCGTGTGTTGATTAATTTGGTTTTTGGGGGTCTAAACGTTCATAAGTGTTTTTGTACACGTTATTGAACTTTCACTTTCTTTTTCTCATTTCTTTGCTTTTCCTTGTTTTAATCTTTCTGTTCTCTTTGTTTTCTTGTTTATTTGTGATATAACATGTTTGTTTAAGTTAAGGTTTTCTCTGTTTTAGTTTTAAAGCATGTTAGGTTTTTAGATTTAATAGTTTTGTTTCTGCTCTGTTTTGTTCTTTTTGTTTCCGGGTTAGGGTTCGGGCTTGTATGTGTACCCATACTTGATGTATGTGTACGCATACAACTGGGCTGCGTACGCAAGCCCTATGTATGCATATGCGTACTCAAGCCCAAAAACCCTAATTTGCATCTTTCTGCTTCTGTTCCTTCCCTCCATTTATAATATATGCCTCTATCTTGTTCTCTTTATTATGCTTTTGATCCTTTGTTTCTTTGTTTGTGTTTACTTATCCTTCACATGTTAGATTAGGGTTTCTTTTCAATTAAATCTTTGATATACCATGAACATGCATTCACATGTCCATACATTGATGTATAGGTGCTGTGATGCAGTAAGGTAAGGCATGAATTCACATATACATGCATTTGATTGGGATATGATCTTGTTTAGGTTTGATGAACATGCTTGTTTAATGCTTTGATACTATGCTAAAATGCTTGGATATATTTGATGTTAATATCTTATTGCCATGTCTATATTTCTACCCTTGAATGTCTTGTTTGCTTGATGCCTTGGATGAGATAATGTGATATGCATGATAGATGTATGTTAGGTTTGATTTGATATGCCATAATAGATGTATGTTAGGGTTTGGGATGAAGATGTCATGTTGTATGCTTAGATGTATGTTAGTGTGTGTGTGTGAGTTTAAGATACAATGTTGAACATGCCTTTAATAAGATTAAGACATAAGGCACAATGAGTGGATGCCGACCTACGGGTCGGGCAGTCTTAAGTGCCCAACACCTTTCCAAACCGTACCTAAACTCCAAACCCATACTTTGGTAGTAAGATTATTTCTTCCACATAAGGGTGCTATATACATGGTTCCTAGGCCATAAAACTAGGTGGCGACTCCATTATCTTTTCTCCGCCCCAGTCCACTTGGCCGATGCGTACTCCTCCTAACCCAAAGAGTGTTGTGCCCACATTGAGGAATAACTATTCCTTTTTAAGATAGTTGTAATAGCTATTAGCCTATTATTTAATATATGTAACAACTTTTAAAATTAATATATTTCCAAAAACTATAAACTTTCCATATGTATCTTCTTTTACAAACTTTGCACATGTAACTATCAAATCCAATTTATAAATTAAAAGAAAAAAAAAACCAAACTTATGAATAGAAATAGTAATAATATTATAATATCTTTTATTCCCAATAATAAAAAATAGGGTAAATTGCAAATTACACCCCTAAAGTTTGGAGGTGTTTGGATTTTACATCTTAAAGTTTCAGAATTTAGATTTTTCTCCCTAATGTTTGGGGGAATTTGGATTTTACACCATATGGGAGCCTTTTGTGCTATTGGGCTGAGCTTGTTCTACTGGGCTAAGGCCTATACTATTGTGGGTTGGAGAGTTGGGCCAGGCCCACTATTCTAGCAGGACCTTGCTAAAGGGCCAGTCTTTGCACAAATCCAGCATCAAAAAACAAAGACAACAACCATTAACAAATGCATGTATATTAATTCACAAATGTTAGCATGCGTTCATAGGTTCAGGAGTAAATATCTTGTAGCAGGAGGATAATTAAGTTACATCGGGGAAAAAATAATTAGGTACGTAATTGACATAACCAATATAGCAGAATGCTAAATGATACAGTAGAATGTGAAAATAATACAACAGAATGTAAGAATGACATAGCAGAATGTAAAATGGTAAGCCTTTTCGCAAGAGGTGAACCAAAGAGAACCCGAACCCCAACTTGGACAACCTTGTTATTGGGCTAAGCCATCAAAGTTGAACACTCTAGGGAATGAGCCTAGATGGCTACTTGTTGCTACTTCGGGATTTCAAAGAGTGAGTTTGCTGTAAGAAGGAGGGAAAAGATAGCCTATTGATGCATGCCTTTTTACAGTGTTTACTCTTTTCTCTTTTTATTTTACTCTCTCTCTTTTCTCTATTATTTCTCTTTCAGTTTTCTCAGTTTTCTTGCCTTAGTCACTATCTCCCTTCCATTTATGGCTACTGTTCCTATTTATACTAGGCTAATCCTATAAGATTTCTCTCTTTTACCCCTATGGCTCATCAACCATTTTTGTTTGCTATGAACGCCTCTTTAGGGCTACCCACTACCCTATTGGTTGTTCGGCCACTACTACATCTAGGCATGCCTAATACATTCTTTCTCTTCCACAACAGATCTCAATTCGTTTGGTTCTACCATGAGCCTTTCCCCTTTACTTGAACAGATAAGGATTTGGGTCTCTCTCCACTTTCTTTTTTGGCATGCATCAAGTGGTCCCAACCATCTACCACCCATTTTGGGCAAAGATGCCATCCTAATAGAGCATCTCCCAAAAGAGGCCCTGGCTGGAAATCGGAAATAGGTCATTTTCCCCCTCCACCAATCCACACCCTCTATAAATTCCTTGACCATTGGCCTACCTCCTTTGTATTGGTTGGTACAGGTTGGTGGTGCTTTGACCATGGTGTGGTTGTTCCACTATTCTCTATTTTTTTTTTCTTTCTCTCCCACGTTGTTTCTGCTATTACTGCTCAACTTTGTCTCATTCTGCTTCTGCATCCTTTCTGCCTATGCTTATCCTCTATGGGGGATGACATGGGCTTATTGGGCTTGCCCCACTTTTGCTTCTTCTTGGGCCTGTGGGCCTACCTGTTGTTATTTCCTACCGGGCTGGCCCTTTGGGCCTTTTTTTCTTTCTCTCTTTCCTTTAGGGCTTTTATAGTCCTTTGTTTCTACCATTGCTTACTAATCTTTTTTCTCCACCTCTCTTTGCTGGTTATTGGACTTTTCTACTATTGGACCTTTTTTTAATAAAAAACGGGTATCAACACAGGCTAACGTTTCAGAATTTGGATTTTACCCCCTAAAGTTTAGGGGTGTTTGGATTTTACATCTCCAAATTCTATCTCCAAATTTTTAGGATTTGGAGATGTAAAATCCAAACACCCTTAAACTTTAGGAAGTAAAATTCAAACACCCTAAAATTTATGGGGTAAAATCAAATTTTTGAAATTTTAGGGTGTAAAATCCAAATACTCATAAACTTTAGGGATGTAATTTACAATTTACCCTAATCTATATATATATATATATATATATATAAAACCGAAACTTTTGAAGCTCCCATAATTTTCCACGTTAGCACAATATTTAAATTAAATTTAAATTAAATTAAATTTTCCACCTCATCACTGTTTTCCTTTTCCAATGCAAATTAGACTTCTAGCCAAATAAGGACACTCTCCCACCACCTTTACTCTCTCATATTTAAGAATTGCTTGTGTAGAAAACCTAAGCCCCAAAAACTTATTTTTGCCACAACACAATTTTCTCCTTAAAACTTATTTTTCTTCAAGATTTTTTTTTAGGGCGGCTCATGCTTCACAATTCACATATTCCACTTATGTATTGGACTCCTCTCCTTCTTCGGTCAATGCATCAAGGTTAGGGTTATTTGATTTGTTCAATAAAAATTATAGATTTGTTGCTTTTTCTTATAAGTTTGTCAATTGTTGTTTTGTTTATTTAATTGCTGAGCCTGAATCTTTTAATTAAATCTTCAAATTTTTATTGAACAAATCAAATAACCTTAACCTTGATGCATTGACCGAAGAAGGAGAGGAGTCCAATACATAAGTGGAAAAGCTATAATCATGGATTCCCTTCTTTCTATTGTATTTCTCTATTGCGTAATTATATATATATATATATATATTGTTTTATTTCAATACTTTTGAAGCTTTGAATCTTCTGATTTTTTAAAATTTTTTTTTTTTTGGCCTTTTAGAAGTTTTAACATCATAACTTTTGGGTTTTATTTTTTCTATTATCAGAAATTATCTAGAAGATTTCAATGAATATCCCTGGATTATTCTTTTTTAGGGTAACCCATTTTTATCTTATATTTCTATTCCTAACTTTTTTTTCCTATATTTTTTCTTTAATTGTCCGTGTTTACGTCTCTTTTGTTTTTCTTTAATTGTCCGTGTTTATGTCTCTTTTTGTGTGAGTATGTGTCATCGTATTTGGGTACTTAGGCAAAATCTATAAAAACTAAAGATGCTTTTTTCTTTTTTTTTTGGTAATGAATCCTATGTTTTTCATGATTTTAGTGAGTCATATTCTTAATGATCGAAATGGTTTTGTTTGACGTGGATTTTGTTCATATTGGTTTCAAAGTTTATTTCTTGGCTTATATTATAGATTGTAATATATTTATTCATCAAACTGTTTAGTTGAGTTTGTTTTCAAAATTGTTTTCAGTGTTGGACATTTTCTTGAAACATGTTGGTATCATATATTAAAATACTGTTAAGTTGATAATAATAATAATAATAATAATAATAATATAGTTTAATAAATGTCTGAAACGTATAGCTGTTAACAAATATTTTAGCTATATGATTTTATTTTACAAATTCAATTTTGGTGTTGTAGTAAAATAAACAAAGATTAAATTATATATTGTATTCAATACATTTCCCGTGCATCGCACGGGTTAGCGACTAGTTATAACTATTCCTAACGTAAACTCCATTTAGCTTTCCAAACATATCTTTATATGTCACCAAAAAAAAAAAAATATATATATATATATATATAGTAATATTAAAAAAAAAAAAAACAAAAACAAAAACAAAAAACAAAAGAAAAATTATAATGCACTATGGAGATCAATTGTCCGACTGAATTGAAAGAGTATTAGTATTATTATAGATATAATCATAATTTATGGCTTTACAGTAGTGTGGGTCCACACTCAATGAAAAATGATAAATATATTGGATGCATGAACAATTACTCTTAACGCATCAAATATCTAATAAACTAATTGTTCCTTTAGACAAGTTGGGTTGTATTTTTAAATGCACACAGAAGGTGTTTTTTTTTTTTTTTTTTTTTTTTTTTGACGTTTTGTAAACTATGATTGAGCCTAGATTTAATAACCATGAAACTAATATTAGGGACTATTATTAGATTTTTAGAGAGGAAAAGAAAATCAAGAAGACAAGTTTCGGCTATGATATTACGTCCAAAACAATTATTTATCCAAAGCAAAGGTGGGGACACATTTCTTTCTATCTCCATGCTAGTGTTTATTTTGGCAAGTAATCTCCAACCTTATTATATGATCAAAGCCTTTGGCTTCATCCTTGTCCCTCCACATGCCCATGTATCTATTTGAAATACAAGCCGAAAGTGTGGATTACAACTCCCATAAAAAAAAAAAAAAAAAAAGTGTGGATTACAACTTTTTATCCTGGAAAAGTATAAAAAATAGAGAGCACTAATTATATTATCAGTAAAATAAAGAGCATTATATTGATTGACTGGGCCACTTGTATTGTAGCTTTAAACTATTTTTTTTGAGAAAGATTGTAGCTTTAAACTTATAAAAATAATAAATAATAAATAAAAATTGCATGAAAAGATGTATGGTAGTCTGGTATCTAGCTTGGTTTTTTACTCTTTTCTCCTCAAGTGCACGAATCTGGGCCGTTACATTGCATGGACGGTGGCATGTATGTACTCGTTGGATTGAGAAACAATGTCCCAAGAAGAGAAAGAGTGGTTACAAATTGGACTATAGTGCCGTCAAAATTTTTAACTATTGAAAGTATGAATCAATCTTATTAATTTAGATTTTTTTTTAATCAGAGAACTTATCACTAAGAACAGAAGAACAAAATATAAATGCACATATATATATATATATATATATATATATACTAGCTCCTGAAGCAGTACACAAACGACAAATTCAGTGCAAAAGCCTGCATATCAACACCAAAACCTCCTTTATTTGTACAAGGCGAAACGCACATTTTAGTCCCTACATTTTCAGGCAATTTCCATTTTAGTCTCTATATTTTATTTTTATCGCTTTTAGTCCCTATTCTGAAAAACGCTTCTCGTTTTGATTCCTGCTGTTACTCATTTAACAGAAATATCCTACGTGGCAAACGGTCCAACAGTAAATGCTGACGTGTCTATTAAAATAATATTTAAAAAAGTCACGTCAGATAAAAATAATATTAAAAAATGCCACGTCAGTAATTTAATTTTTGAAAAAAGTCAAATCATATAAAAATAATATAAAAATTTCTAACCTAATTATTTTTTTAAAAAAGAAAAGAAATTAGTTAAATTAAAATTTTTTTCCTTTTTTTTGGAAGAACATGAAGAACGCTCTAGGAGATGTTTCCCATTCCTCTTTCTCTATTCACAGTTCTCCATCTCTCCCTTTATATCTCTCTTCTATGTCTCCCATTCCTCTTTCTCTATTCACAGCATGTTTCGCTCATCTATCTCTTCTCATTTGACTAAGTTTTGGTTGGATCGAATCGGTGGTTGCTGGGTTTTAGTGGTGGCGTTTCAGTGGTGGGTTTCAGTTGTGGAGTTGAATCGGTGGCCGGCTTTGGTGGTGGGTTTTTTTCGGTGTTTGCTGGCTTTTAGTGGTGGCGTTTCGGTAGTAGGTTTCGGTTGTGGAGTTGACTCGGTGGCCGGATTTGGTGGTGGGTTTTTTTCGGTGTTTGCTGGGTTTTAGTGGTGGCGTTTCAGTGGTGGGTTTCGATTGTGGAGTTGAATCGGTGGCCGGCTTTGATCCATTTGGTGGTGGCGTTTCGGTGGTGGGTTTCGGTTGTGGAGTTCAAATCGGTGGCCAGCTTTGTTGGTGGGTTTTTTTCGGTGTTTGTTGGATCCATTTGGTGGTGGGTTTCGATACTTGCTGGGTCTGTTTGGTGGCTGGGTTTCGTTGGTAGCTGGGTTTTGGTGGTGGTTGGGTTTTGTTTGATGTGGTGGTGGTCGTGCCGGGTTTCATTACGCTTTCTCTAAGATCTTATTTAGGCTTCGTTGGGTTTGGTTGTGCATGGAGGTCGAAAATCTCGGTTTGAGTTTTGTGTTTTTTGTGTTTAGTTTCAAAGCATAAGAAAATCTTGTTGAATGTTTGTGTTTTGTAAATTTTTATAGGCATATCTTTTTATTTTGTAAATCTGAGTGATTTTATGGTTTTGGTTGCTAAGAAAATGCAAGAAAAGAAAAGAAAATTTTTAATTTTTAATTTTCTGGGCAAGCTTAGTTGGGGAAGAAAAATGAAGAACACGTTCTTCATGTTCTTCCAAAAAAAAGGAAAAAAAATTTAATTTAACTAATTTCTTTTATTTTTTTTTAAATAATTAGGTTAGAAAATTTTATATTATTTTTATCTGATTTTTGCTTTTTTTCAAAAATTAAATTGCTGATGTGGCATTTTTTAATATTATTTTTATCTGACGTGACTTTTTTTAATATTATTTTAATAGACACGTCAGCATTTATTGTTGGACCGTTTGTCACGTAGGATATTTCTGTTAAATGAGTAACGGTAGGGACCAAAATGGGAAGCGTTTTTCAGGATAGGGACTAAAAGCGGTAAAAATAAAATGTAGGGACTAAATGGGGATCGCCTGAAAATGTAGGGACTAAAATATGCTTTTCGCCTTTTTACAATCTAGACGGGGTAGATACCTTATTTTGCACCCAGCTGGGCTCAAATTTACAAATTAGGGACAAAACAGTAATTTTAACCATGAAAATGCAGAAAAATCATCCGAAGTGTTAATTGAAAAATAACAATAACTTGAGTCAAAATAAAATAGAGCTCAGTGATTAAAATGTCATGTTGAATGCAAAAATTGGACTGTTGAATCAAAATATTTAGTGATATTGCTAAAGGCATAGTAACTAAATTGGCATATCTTCTTACACAAAGTGTTTGGGAACTCTAAGAGAAAAGAGTTCGAGCTTGCAGGATTAACAGCATATTGTAATTATCACTTTCTAAAAAAAAAAAAAAAAAAAAATCAAGCTATACCAAGTTTTAATGGTTAAGATACATTCTTGTAAACTATGGTTAAAAGAATGTGATTATGACATTAATTATGATTGGTTTTAATTTTAATTAATTAGTACGTGCCGTATCACAATTTAAGATGAGGATGTATTAATTTGCACAAAATATATTTCGTGGATAATTATGGTTTTTGAATAATTAGTTAATTATCTCATAACATAGATGATTAATTGAAATTGATAAAACGATGGATCCCCTACCGTGACCTTTTGACTACAAAAGCAAGTAATGAGCGTATGATCATAATGCTCTTTTGTTTCGATTAAAATATAGTAGTCCTTGGTTTCATATTTTTTGATGAAAGTGTTTCTAGCAAAATTATCATGAAGTGCAAGATATTACGTGGTTTCATATTTTTTGATGAAAGTGTTTCTAGCAAAATTATCATGAAGTGCAAGATATTACGTGGTTTCATATTTTTTGATGAAAGTGTTTCTAGTAAAATTATCATGAAGTGCAAGAATTATCTTGTGCAACAGTTCCCTTCTAATATGTATGTACACGTGAGTCCCACCAATTAATATGTCGTAGGATCTAAATGTTGTAAGAGGTTAATATCGAGACACCCTTCCATGAAGATGATATCTCATACAGTAAGCGCATGAGACTATTGTCTCACTAATAAGTGATACCCTTTCATGAAGATGGTATCTCATGCAGTAGACGCATGAGACCATTGTCTCATTGATAGGTACAAGACCCACCTGTAAAGACAGTAGTCTCATGCGTCTGGAATATAAACTATTTCCTCCCCCTCCATGTGATTCTAATGGTATGGACAATGGAGTGGGACACCAAAAATAAAAAGGGTTAAAAGTTTCAAGCAAGTGGTGTACTACTATAATAATCCTCACACGTACGTTCACCAAGATTTATCTATGGCCAAAAAACAAATAGAAAAGGTGTGTGTGCGTACAATGAAGAATGGCTCGGTGGGACCAAAACCAAAACCAAACCAAATTAATGAAGAAGCATGAAAACACATCACCTTGCAAATTGGCAAAACATTATTTACATGGGCAGTGAGAGTGAGAGAGAGAGAGAGAGAGAGAGTTGATCCGGTTTTTATAACGAAGGAAAAGGAGTATTGGGGAGAAATAGTTATTAAAATTAGAATTTTTGTTTTTTAATGCTGATGTTTTAAAAATAATGATGACGTGGAAAATTGTGAGAGTTTCAAAGGTTTCAGTTTTATATATATAGATTAGGGTTTCTTTTCAATTAAATCTTTGATATACCATGAACATGCATTCACAGGTCCATCCGTTGATGTATAGGTGCTGTAATGCAGTAAGGTAAGGCATGCATTCACATGAACATGCATTTGATTGGGATATGATCTTGTTTAGATTTGATGAACATGCATGTTTAATGTTTTGATACTATGCTTAAATGCTTGGATATATTTTATGTTAATATCTTACTGCCATGTCTATATTTCTGCCCTTGAATGTCTTTTTTGCTTGATGCCTTGGATGAGATAATGTTATATGCATGATAGATGTATGTTAGGTTTGATGTGATATGCCATGATAGATGTATGTTAGGGTTTGGGATTAAGATGCCATGTTGTATGCTTAGATGTATGTTAGTGTGTGTGTGAGTTTAAGATGCAATGTTGAACATTCCTTTAATAAGATTTAGACCTAAGACACAATGAGTGGAAGCCGACCTATGGGTTGGGCGGTCTTAAGTGCCCAACACCTTTCCAAGCCATACCTAAACTCTGAACTCATACTTTGGTAGTAAAATTATTCTTTCCACGTAAGGGCATTATGTACATGGTTCCTAGGTCATAAAACTAGGTGGTGACTCCATTATCTTTTCTCCCCCCCGGTCCACTCAGTCGATGTATACTCCCTTTGACCCAAAGAGCGCTGCGCCCATATTGAGGAATAGCTATTCCTTTTTAAGATAGTTGTAATAGCTATTAGCCTATTATTTAATATATGTAACAAGTTTTAAAATTAATATATTTCCAAAAACTATAAACTTTCCATATGTACTGTGGTTGCACGATTTTCCTGGCCCAACTTCTGTTGATCAGGCCTTGGCCCAAAGCACAACCCACAATAAATACTTGTAGAGAATGGGTTAAAGAGCTTGGCCTCAGTGAAACTAACAAATCTGATGCATGTAGTGTACTGTTTGCAGAGAGAAATAAGAACGTAAAGATGGATTCTTCAAGTCTGGTTTTATTTCTTTTGTTCCTCTTACAATTGTAAGAGGAACAAAAGAAATAAAACCAGACTTGAAGAATCCATCTTTACGTTCTTATTTCTCTCTGCAAACAGTACACTACATGCATCAGATTTGTTAGTTTCACTGAGGCCAAGCTCTTTAACCCATTCTCTACAAGTATTTATTGTGGGTTGTGCTTTGGGCCAAGGCCTGATCAACAGAAGTTGGGCCAGAAAAATCGTGCAACCACATGTACCATCTTTTACAAACTTTGCACATGTAACTATCAAAACCAATTTATAAATTAGAAGAAAAAAACCAAACTTATAAATAGAAATAGTTATTATATTATAATATCTTTTATTCTCAATAATAAAAAATAGGGTAAATTGCAAATTACACCCCTAAAGTTTGAAGGTATTTGGATTTTATATTCTAAAGTTTCAAAATTTGGATTTTTCCCCCTAAAGTTTGGGGGTATTTGGATTTTACACCATATGGGGCCCTTTTGTGTTATTAGGCTAAGCCTGTTCTGTTAGGCTAGGGCCTGTACCGCTGTAGGTCAGAGAGTTGGATCTAGCCCACTATTCTAGCAAGACCTTGCTAAAGGGCCAGTCTTTGCACAAATCCAGCATCCAAAAAAAAAAAAAAAAAACAACCATTAACAAATGCATGTATATTAATTCACAAATGTTAGTATGCATTCATAGGTTCAGGAGCAAATATCTTGTAGCAGGAGGATAATTAAGTTACATTGGGGAAAAAATAATCATGGATGTAATCAACATAACCAGTATAGTAGAATGTGAAAATAATACAACAGAATGTAAGAATGACACAACAGAATGTAAAATGGTAAGCCTTTCCGCAAGAGGTGAACCAAAGAGAACCCAAACCCCAACTTAGACAACCTTGCTATTGGGCTAAGCCACCTAAGTTATGCACTTTAGGGAATGAGCCTAGATGGCTACTTGTTGCTACTTTGGGATTTCAAAGAGTGAGTTTGTTGTAAGAAGGAGGGATAAGATAGCCTATTTATGCATGCCTTTCTACCATGTTTACTCTCTTTTCTTTTTATTTCACTCTTTCTCTTTTCTCTATTATTTCTTTTTCAGTTTTCTCTGTTTTCTTGCCTTAGTCACTATCTCCCTTCCATTTATGACTACTGTTCCTATTTATACTGGGCTAATCCTATAAGATTTCTCTTTTTTACCCCTATGGCTCACCAACCATTTTTGTATGCTATGAACACCTTTTTAGGGCTACCCACTACCCTATTGGTTGTTCGGCCACCACTGCATCTAAGCATGCCTAGTACATTCTCTCTCTCCCACTACCCATAGATCCCAATTCGTTTGGTTCTGCTGTGAGTCTTTCCCTCTTGCTTGAATGGATAAGGCTTTGGGTCCCTCTCCACTTTCTTCTCTAGCATGCATCAAGTGGTCCCAACCGTCTACCACCCATTTTGGGCAAAGATGTCATCCCAGTAGAGCATCTCCCAAAAAAGGCCTTGGCTGGAAATCGGAAATAGGCCATTTTTCCCCCTCCACCAAACCATAAACTCTGTAAAACTCTTGATTGTTGGCCTACCTCCTTTGTATTGGTTGGATACAGGTTGGTGGTGCTCTGACCATAGTATGGTTGTTCCACTACTCTCTATTTTTGTTTTCTTTTTCTCCCACGCTGTTTCTGCTATTGATGCTCAACTTTGCCTCATTCTACTTTTGCAATCTTTTTGCCCATGCTTATCCTTTATGGAGGATGACATGGGCATGTTGGGCTTGCCCCACTTTTGCCTCTTCTTGGGCCTGTGGGCCTGCCTGCTGTTACTTCCTGCCGGGCTGGCCCCTTATTGTTTTCTCTCTTTCCTTTAGGGTCTTTATAGTCCTTTGTTTCTACAATTGCTTACTAATCTCTTTTTTCCACCTCTCTTTGCTGGTTATTGGGCTTTTTTGCTGTTAGACCTTTTTTATTATCAAAAATGGGTATCAACACACCCCTAGGGGGCTATTTGGTAACGTTGATCTAGTAACGTTATTTATATTTTTTGGAAATACGTGTG
This sequence comes from Quercus robur, assembly GCF_932294415.1. NCBI lineage: Eukaryota > Viridiplantae > Streptophyta > Magnoliopsida > Fagales > Fagaceae > Quercus > Quercus robur. The sequence goes on from NC_065543.1 coordinate 28,702,703, forward strand.
GAAATTGAAAACATGTGTTTAAACTCCTATACCAAACGGCTAACATTTCAAAATTTGGATTTTACCCCCTAAAATTTAAGAGTATTTGGATTTTACGTATCCAAAATTTGAAACTTTAGGGTGTAAAATCCAAACTCTCATAAACTTTATGGAGTAAAATTCAAACACCCTAAAATTTATGGGGTAAAATCTAAATTTTGAAACTTTAGGGTGTAAAATCTAAACATCCCTAAACTTTAGGGATGTAATTTGCAATTTACCCTAATCTATATATATAAAACTGAAACCTTTGAAACTCTCACAATTTTCCACTTCATCATTATTTTTAAAACATCAGCATTAAAAAACAAAAATTCTAATTTTAATAACTATTTCTCACTATTTCTCCCCAATACTCCTTTTCCTTCGTTATAAAAACTGGATCAACTCTTTCTCCTATCTTCCTCTATATCATAAGCGCAGCACAATCCAAAACCAAACCAAAACAGTAAACATGAGCACAAACCCAAACCAAAAGTTTCTCCAAAAAAAAAAAACCAAATCAATCCCTCCTTCTTCATCATCTTCCTCCTTATTCCATAAATTTCTTCAAACACCGTACAAGATCAATGTTCAAAATACCATTCTATTCCAGTCAGAATTTTTCGTTCCAATATAGGTAACCCCACTATTCTATTCTGTTCCAAAATTTGGCCTATACTGGCGTTCCGGTTGAAATTTCGTCATTCCAAACAGAATATGAATTTTTGAGCTAAATAAAGAATGTGTTTTCACTAAGTAGGTTCTTTTGGATTTGATGGTGTGGACGTTAGAAAAGAAAACCAATTAAAAAAAAAAGGTTGAGCGAAGAATATGATATGAAGGAGGAGTGTTATAGATTTGTAAATGCTTGGGTAGTCTGAGAAGAGGAATGCCTTTTTATTCACAAAACTGCTATTACATCATTTTTTAAAAATATTTCTTTTAAATAAATAATTACATAATTATTTTTAAATATTTTAGCTTAACAATAACAGTAAATAAATTCTGACATAAAAAAAATAGTAAACAAATAACTTTATTTCAATTCAGGAAAAAAAAAAAAAAACTCATTTCAACCCAAAAATAGTGGAAGTAATAACCATATTATTATTGTCTAAAGTCTAACTGAAATGCACAAAAAAAATTGAATAGGTGATAGCTTAAACTTTTTGTTCATTGTTTTTTTTTTATTTTTTTATTTATTTTTTTTTAAGTAATAGCTTAAATTCTTCATTCATTATTGGATTTTTTTCATAATCAATAGTTTTCCCGTTCATCACACTGGTTAGTGACTAGTTATTATTATTCCTAACATAAACTCCATTCAGCATTCCAAACATATCTTTAGTTGTCTCCTATCATAGTTCTTAGTTGCAAAGAAGCCCGAATAATTAAGTTCAAATACTTAAATTATGAACTTTATTTGTCACCAAAAATCAAAAACAAAAAACAAAAGAAAAATTATAATGCACTATGGAGATCAATTGTCCGACTGAATTGAAAGAGACTATCAAAAACAAATTGAAAGAGTATTAGTATTATTATAGATACAATAATAATTTATGGCTTTAAGGTAGTGTGGGATCCACACTCAATGAAAAATGATGGGTAAACTATATATTAAATCTCTATCCTTTACACCATATTTCAATTTGGTACTTAACCTTTCAATTTGGTCCCTAACCTTTCAATTGTGTCAATTTGGTCCCTAACTTTTTAGTCTCGTGTCAATTTAGTCCCTATTGTTATATCTTGAATGAAAATTGATGATATGGAAAACGGCCAAAATAAAATTTTAATTTATTCTCACATCAACGGAAGCTAATTTTTTATTTTGGCCATTAGACATATCATCAATTTTCATCCAAAAGATAACAATAGAGACTAAATTGACATGGTACTAAAATGTTAAGAACTAAATTGACAAAATTGAAAGGTTAGAGATCAAATTGAAATATGGTGTATAAAATAGGGACCAAAAACGTAGTTTACCCAAAAATGATCAATATATTGGATGCATGAACAATTACTCTTAACGCTTCAAAATATCTAATAAACTAATTGTTCCTTTAGACAATTTTTTTTTTTTTTTTTGAGAAGGATTCCTTAGACAAGTTGGGTTGTATTTTTAAATAAATGCATATAGAAGGTTTTTTTTTTTTTTTTTTTTTTTTTTGACGTTTTGTAAACTATGATTGAACCTAGATTTAATAACTATTAAACTAATATTAGGGACTATTATTAGATTTTTAGAGAGGAAAAGAAAATCAACAAGACAAGTTTCGGCTATGATATTACGTCCAAAACAATTATTTATCCAAAGCAAAGGTGGGGACACATTTCTTTCTATCTCCATGCTAGTATTTATTTTGGCAAGTAATCTCCAACCTTATTATATGATCAAAGCCTTTGGCTTCATCCTTATCCCTCCACATGCCCATGTATCTATTTGAAATAAAGCCAAAAGTGTGGATTACAACTTTTTATCCTGGAAAAGTATAAAAAATAGAGAGCACTAATTATATTATCAGTAAAATAAAGAGAATTTTATTGATTGATTGTGCCACTTGTATTGTAGCTTTAAACTTATAAAAATAATAAATAAGTAAATAAATAAAAATTGTATGATAAGATGTATGGTAGTCTAGTATATCTAGCTTGGTTTTTTACTCTTTTCTTCTCAAGTGCACGAATCTGGGCTGTTACTTTGCATGGACAGTAGTATGTATGTACTCGTTGGATTGAGAAACAATGTCCCAAAAAGAGTGGTTACAAATTGGCCTATAGTGCCGTCAAAATTTTTAACTATTGAAAGTATGAATCAATCTTATTAATTTAGAATTTTTTTTTAATCAGAGAACTTATCACTAAGAACAGAAGAACAAAATATAAATGCACACACACACATATATATATATATATATATATACACACTAGCTCCTGAAGCAGTACACAAACGACAAATTCAGTGCAAAAGCCTTCAGATCAACACCAAAACCTCCTTTATTTGTACAATCTAGACGGGGTAGATACCTTATTTTGCACCCAGCTGGGCTCAAATTAGGGACAAAACAGTAAATTTAACCATGAAAATGCAGAAATATCATCCGAAGTGTTAAATGAAAAATAACAATAACTTGAGTCAAAATAAAATAGAGCTCAGCGATTAAAATGTCATGTTGAATGCAAAAATTGGACTGTTGAATCAAAATATTAAGTGATATTGCTAAAGGCATAGTAACTAAATTGGCATATCTTCTTACACAAAGTGTTTGGGAACTCCAAGAGAAAAGAGTTCGAGCTTGCGGGATCAGCAGCATATTGTAATTATCTCTTTCTTAAAAAAAAAAAAGAAAAAAAATCAAGTTATACCAAGTTATAATGGTTAAGATACATTCTTGTAAACTATGGTTAAAAGAATGTGATTATGACATTAATTATGATTGGTTTTAATTTTAATTAATTAGTACGTGCCGTATCACAATTTAAGATGAGGATGTATTAATTTGCACAAAATATATTTCGTGGATAATTATGGTTTTTGAATAATTAGTTAATTATCTCATAACATAGATGATTAATTGAAATTGATAAAACGATGGATCCCCTACCGTGACCTTTTGACTACAAAAGCAAGTAATGAGCGTATGATCATAATGCTCTTTTGTTTCGATTAAAATATAGTAGTCCTTGGTTTCATATTTTTTGATGAAAGTGTTTCTAGCAAAATTATCATGAAGTGCAAGATATTACTTGGTTTCATATTTTTTGATGAAAGCGTTTCTAGTAAAATTATCATGAAGTGCAAGAATTATCTTGTGCAACAGTTCCCTTCTAATATGTATGTACACGTGAGTCCCACCAATTAATATGTCGTAGGATCTAAATGTTGTAAGAGGTTAATATCGAGATACCCTTCCATGAAGATGATATCTCATACAGTAAGCGCATGAAACTATTGTCTCACTAATAAATGATACACTTTTATGAAGATGGTATCTCATGCAGTAGACGCATGAGACCATTGTCTCATTGATAGGTACAAGAACCACCTGTAAGTGAGACAATAGTCTCATGCGCCTGGAATATAAACTATTTCCTCCCCCTCCATGTGATTCTAATGGTATGGACAATGGAGTGGGACACCAAAAATAAAAAGGGTTAAAAGTTTCAAGCAAGTGGTGTACTACTATAATTATCCTAACACGTACGTTCACCAAGATTTATCTATGGCCAAAAAAACAAATAGAAAAGGTGTGTGTGCGTACAATGAAGAATGGCTCGGTGGGACCAAAACCAAAACCAAACCAAATTAATAAAGAAGCATGAAAACACATCACCTTGCAAATTGGCAAAACATTATTTACATGGGCAGTGAGAGTGAGAGAGAGAGAGAGAGTGGGCACAGTCTTGTTTTAGAGAGAAGATTAGGTTTAATTTTAAAGGGGTTGTGCACTGCGGGGACCGATTGGGACTTAGGACCCGCCAATCACATGCCGTGTTTTAGAGAACATTATTTGCATGTGTTTCTTTTCTTTCTTATTATTTCTAGATAGATTTGAATTCCCCCACCATTACGCTAGATTTTTTATTGGATAACTTTTAGTGGTAGGTTCCTCTTGTTATTTATGTATTTGTTTGTTGCAATAAATTTTATGGTTGGCTTTCCTCCTGGAATAATGACATAGATAGTGACCTTTTCTTTTTCTTTTTCTTTTTCTTTTGCTTTTTTCTTTTTAATTATAAAAAGATTTTGCTTTTTTAAGTTTGATGGAGGACATTTATTAAATAAAAAAAGGAATGAAATGTCACTAGTGACATATGTTTTTCTCAACTGTATATATATATATATATATATATATTCCTGATTTAAAAATAATCTTATTTTGAAAAATTGAACATGCAAAAATTTCATATTATTATTAATTATTAATTTATTATTGTTCTCAATATACCGTTCCCATACCCTGTCTTTATACCATACTTTAATAAAATCACAAAGGCCTTCATAAGTCATATATAACTCTTTGATTTAGCAAAATTTTGGATCCTAACAATTTATTTATTTATAAAGAAAACATTTTTATGCATTTTTTGATGTTTAATTAGTATGAAGTTACGATAAAAAATAGAAGTTACTATAAAAAAATGTTTTTTATAGTCAATAAAAAACAAATTTAAATAAACACAAAACGTGTCCAAAATATTACATACCAATACCACCACAAAAAATTCTCTCTCTCTCTCTCTCTCTCTGACTGGCAGTTCCACAATTGAATCTTTTTCAAGATGACTTTTTTTTTTTTTTTTCATTAAAACTGATCATTATAATAAAAAATTGTTATCTAATTTAGGGTCTATTTTAATGAATAAAAGTTTTTGTTAATATAATAGTTTAAAATTAAAGTAAATATTAATGTTTTTTAATGCAAGCCAAGCCAACAAAATATGTTTTTTAGCTCATTTTTCATTGTCGTAAATCAAATACGAAAAAACAAATCAATTTTCTAGAAATTTATTTTTTGAATACAAGCTATATATTTTGATATTTTCTACCTGATGTTATTTTTTGTTGAAAGAAACAAGAATAAAATATTCCTTTATTCTTGTCACACTCCAAACCCAAACTCAATGTATGAGTTAAGTACTTTGGTGCACACATATAAAGGTTCACCTTACAAGTGTGCAAGGTCCCAATAAAATTTCAACAGTTATCTTTAAAAGAGATCGAGTTAGTAGCAAATATATTCCAATGAATATTCTCACAGAAATAAAAATTAATAGTTCATTTTTTGCTAACCTCCAAAAATTAATAGCTAAAAGATTTTGATTTTTTTAATAGAAAATCACAATTGATTGAAAAGTTCATAATTTCAAATCTTCCAACTATCGCTAGAGACTAGTGTCAAATCCTAATGCATTTCTCATGCGTACTACCTGATCAACAATAACCCAAACTTGCTAATCTTTCAAAAATCTGAAATTATAAGGACTACTGAGCTCAACTATTCAAGAAGTAAACAAAATCCCAAATAATGGGATCAAGCATATACATATGTGAAATAATTAAACTATATATATGATAAAACTCATATGCTTAGAGATTGAATCTCGATTCAATTGGTAAATTAAAAAAAAAAAAAATATATATATATATATATATGTGGTAAATTAACATATATATATATTTATATATATATATATATATAGATAAAATTTACAATGAATTTCAAAAATGGAAAAAAAAAAAAAAAAAAATCTCTGGACTTAAAACAATGCATATATTTTATCAGATTTTTTTTTTTTTTTTGGTTGATAAACATAGTTAAATTATACTCACACACGAGGGAATGGGGGAGAAAGACTCACAATGCATATATTTGATCAGATTTCTTATAATTAATAATCTTTATGATTATGGTCATCCCCATGACTAGGCCCATAACCAGCTGTAGGTCAATGATAAGGCCTAGAAGAAACTAGTTTCTATTCCAATGTGTACCTCCATTGGTGAGGATTAAAGCATAACCAATTTGTACAATTGATTTTCAAAATAAATCCAATTCATAATAGTCCGTTTGGATTGAAGAAGCGAGTGAGAAAGAATAGAGAAAAGTATATAAGAATTAACCCAAAATTAATTTAATTTTAGCTAGCTCTACTCTACCCCCTCCACTACCCCTCCTTCCTCCCTAAATCCAAATAAGCCTTTAAATACATATCCAAAAATCATGTATCATAATATTACAATTCAAACAAATATTGTGGTCATTTTTTTTTTTTTTCACAAAATTTACAAATGCTTTATCCGACTTTGAAGAAAATAGAAACTTTCTAAATGACCAACTGAATCAAACTAATTTATAATATTTCAACAAGGAAGAGATTATAGTTATGTTCTTTAAATCAGTGTAATTAAAGTAATTAAATAAAAAATTATAAGAATGACAAAGAGTTATTTAAGAAATAAAACATCATATATATATATATATATATATTTGGGATTGGGTTCAAGTTACACCTAATGTAACTCTAAATAATATTACACCACTCAATAACTTGTTATTGAATTCATATTTTGAAAATCCAACCGTTGAATTAAATGTTCTACATGTTCTTAACATGTATGTCAATTTTCATGCCAATTGGATGTAAACTATTCGATCCATAAACTCATCTATTATGCAATATTCTAAACTACAAAAACTTGAATTTAAATAATTAATTGATAACATGACCATTGATCTTTGATCATCTTTAAATTTTGTAAGGATGAAGAATATAAAAAATAATATAATCCAACGATAGATTTATCAAAATTCACTTTTAATTAAAAAAATATCGGGTGGTGTAACATTACTTAGAGTTACCAAGTGTAACTTGAATCTAATCCATATATTTGAAGCAAAATATAACTAGTAAAAAAAATGTTACATACATCAATTGATGCCTACTTTCAAAACTCTTGCAACTCGTCAAAGACACTCCATGCAACCTAAAATATATCATAATCAATTTAATTATAAGAAGGTCAAAAAAAAAAATTACTAAAATATGTTATTCTCGGACCTATCTATTTTAAATCACTAGATCAATATTAAAAAAAAGAAGGTTTTGAGGGTGCTGAGTGCTGACCTCAAGATCTTCAATCCACTTCTCCATATAATCCTTGGGTAGTTGTCTCTCTAGAGTTTTCTAAGTCAGAAACAACTAACAAGTCTAATGGATTGCTAGTTATGGCTTTTATTTTTCATTTTTTGATAATTCACTTGATACTAACAAGTCTGGTGGATTCCTAGTTATGGCTTTTTTCTTTCATTTTTTGATAATTCACTTGATAAAAAGAAAAGAGTGAGTAGGTATATTTAAATCTTGATTCTCCTCGTAAAAGAGATTAAGTAATGTTTTTAGGTTACGATATCTCTGTTGCTAAGGAAAGCGGGTTTCTCCCTGTTTCTCTTAGTGCAGTAGAAGTTGTTTTGTCCCTTACTGTCGTAAGGAGAGTTTGTTTCAGTTCTTGTCTTGTTCTGTCTCTGTCTCTTTTCTCTGTCTCTCCCTCTTGTGACACCCCTGTGTCCCTTGAGCTAGTGGTTTTTCCTTTTCTTTTGGGGTCTTGGGAAACAGTTTTCTTTTCTCCTTTCTTCTTTTCTTTCCGTCTCTCCCATTACTCTAATGGAGGACTTAGCAAATACATGGAATAGACTTTCTTTGTCGGATAGAGAGCAAAAGGGTTATGTCCTCCGTTCTGACCATCGCACGGGGGAATATCTGTTGGCTGCAAAATTTTTAACCCCTCGCTTTCTTATCATGAATGCCGTGGCAAAAACCTTTAAGCAACTTTGGAGGTCTACAAATGGTTTTACGATCAGACATCTTGGGGATCATAAAGTCCTCTTTGTCTTTGATAATCTCCCAGACGTGGACCGTATCATTCTCCATCAACCATGGAGTTTTGATAAATATCTCGTTGTTATCCAGAGGTATGATTCTGACACTCCGGCTAGGAAACTTTTATTTAATAGGGCTACATTTTGGGTGCAGGTTCATGATATACCTCTCCGTTTTATGACTAAGGAAATGGCTGAGTGCCTATGCGAAACAGTTGGTGAGGTCAGTAAATCTACAGGTGCCGTGGATGAGGAGGGTGGTCATTTTATGAGGGTCCGTGTTACTATTGATATAAATCTTCCTCTCTGTCATGGTCGGGTGATCACTCTCGTGGATGGTGGTAAATCCTGGGTGGCTTTCAAGTACGAGAGGCTGCCAAATTTTTGTTACTGGTGCGGGCGATTAACTCATGACGATAAAAACTGTGAGCTTTGGATCCAAAGTAAGGGTACTCTTAAAGTTGAAAATCAACAATTCAACTCTAGTTTGAGGGTAGCTCCGTATACAACGGCTGGTAAAGACGTTATCTTCGTGCCTGGGTACTATGAAGATCGGATTAAGCGAGCTCATCAGTCCCCTGTTGTCCCTGTTGTTAGTCCAGTGGAGGTGGTAATGGAGGAAACGCCGGCGGTGGTATCTCAGCCCATTTTGGAAACCGAAAAATCTGGGGGTGAAATTAATGCCGAATCTCTTTTAAATTCAAATTCACGTAGCGGAAAGGAGAAAGTAACGGGGGAGGAATTTACGCATTCCAGTCCAAAAATATCTGAGTCAACTGTGCAATTAAACTTGGATTCTCCTAGTTTTCCGGTCCCCAGTAAAGACAATGATTTATTCTCGGCTGTCCTCCAAGATATAGACAAGGAATTATCCAAATTTGATTCCTCAAATCCCGAGTTGGGAGGGATTTCTAATCCTGCAGTTACTATTTGTCCACTCTCTTCTGCTCTTTCAAAACTCAAGGAGTGTGCTACTAAGCCTCCCATATCTCAATCACGTGACTCATTTATTTCTCACGTGCCTCCTGTTTTGATGAGTACGTCCTTGACAGAGGTCCCTATTTCGATTTCGTCTGAGGTTCCAGCACTTAAAAAAGGGACTTGGAAAAGGCAAACTCAAGCTAACCCACGGGTGGACTCAAACTGGGACAAGCCTTCCCCACAAAAACGTTCCTTAAACTCCTTGGAAGTTCCTAATGAATTACCATGCAAGCGACGATTGGTTTCTCATCAGGAAGAGGTTCACTGTGATATATTGGCAGAGGTTGCTCAGCAACCCTGCCAGAAGCAATGAGTTTTCTAGTTTGGAATTGTCGTGGGCTTGGGAACCCACAGACAATTCGGGAGCTCGGTGACTTGGTCCGGGCACAAGATCCTGCAGCTGTGTTCATTGCCGAGACATGGCTGGATGAAGCGAGGCTAAAGTTCCTTTTACGAAATTTTGATTTTGAGCAGAAACACGTTGTCTCTAAAATCAACCAGGGTGGCGGTTTGGTTCTCTTGTGGAAAGCTGATTTTGATTTATCTGTGACTTCTTCCTCTCTTAACCACATAGACGCTGTGATCAATGCTGGTAAGACTGATTCTTGGCGCTTTACGGGATTTTATGGTTATCCGGAAACTCAGAGACATCATGAATCTTGGACAAAACTGAAAAATCTCAACCTCTGTTTTTCTTTGCCTTGGCTGTGCGCGAGAGATTTTAATGAGATTGCTAAGTCTCATGAGAAGTTGGGTGGTCGTGCTAGGCCAGAGAATCAGATGAAGGAGTTTCGTGACACTTTAGATGTATGCAGTTTCGCGGATTTGGGTTACGAGGGGTCGAAATTCACGTGGTTTAAGCGTTTGGCTGGGGGTATCTCTGTTTGGGAGCGCTTGGACAGAGCTGTTGCAAATCCAGAGTGGCTTACTCTCTTCCCGGGCTCATCAGTTCAGCACTTAGAATCCGTTTTCTCTGACCATAGACCAATCATTATTCACCCAAATGGCATTCAAGCTCGTTCTCGGAGACCTTGGAGATTTGAGCAAGTTTGGTTAAAGGATGAGATGTGTCACTCTACTGTTGAATCCGCTTGGTCCCCAGCCATCTTCTCCCCTTTTCCGATGGAAGTGGTAGAAGGAAATGTGATTCAATGTCAGTCAAAGTTACGTCAGTGGAGTAAGACGTCCTTTGGGAATATCACTCGAGCCATTATTGAAAAGAAAAATTCAGTGAAGAAGGCTGAAGAGGAGGCTGTCAGAGGAGGTAATATTGACCGGTTTCTTTTGCTTAAAGCGGAGTTGAGAGATCTTCTTTCCAGTGAAGAAAAACTCTGGCAACAACGGGCTAAATTGCATTGGCTGAAGGAGGGTGATCAAAACACGAGGTATTTTCATGGTAAGACCTCCCAACGTTATAGGCGAAATTTTATTAATCGGCTCAGGGACTCAAACGGAGTTTGGTGCGATGGTGATGAGAAAGTGGCAGGTCTCTTTATTGAATATTTCAAGGGGCTGTTTACTTCCTCTAACCCGAGTCACATTGATGAAGTTCTTGAATCGGTATCCTGGGTAGTCAGTGAGCAGATGAATTCAGATTTGTTGAGGGTCTTCACCAGGCAAGAAGTTGATGTGGCCCTTAAACAAATGGCTCCTTTGAAGGCCCTGGGCCCTGATGGCATGCCACCCATTTTCTATCAACATTATTGGAGTTCCATTGGTGATGATGTATCCTGTGCTGTGCTATCTTGCTTAAATTCAGGTACTATCCCTGCTAGCTTAAATCATACTTATATTACTCTTGTGCCTAAATCAAAGTGTCCGGAACTAGTTACGGAATTTAGACCTATTTCTCTCTGTAACATCCTTTATAAATTAATATCCAAAGTATTAGCTAACCGGTTGAAAAGTTTGCTACCTATTGTTGTTTCTGAAACTCAAAGTGCTTTCCAATCGGATAAAGCTATTTCGGATAATATCCTTGTTGCTTTTGAAACCCTTCATCATATGAAGACTAAGAAGTATGGTAAAGGTGGTTATATGGCTATGAAGTTGGATATGAGCAAAGCGTATGATAGGGTGGAATGGACCTTTCTAGAGAGCATTATGTTGAAAATGGGCTTTCATGAGAAATGGGTGGGTATGGTGATGGCCACAGTGAAATCGGTTTCCTATTCTATTTTGGTAAATGGCGAGCCCCGTGGGAATATCCAGCCAACTAGGGGGATCCGACAAGGTGACCCTTTATCCCCCTATTTATTCTTGCTCTGTTCTGAGGGACTTAATGGTTTACTTAAAAAAGCTGTTAATGGTGGCGAGATCCGGGGTTTTTCTTTATGCAAGTATGGGCCACAAATCTCTCATCTTTTCTTCGCAGATGATAGCTTGATCTTTTGTCGAGCTAAGTTGGGTGATGTGCAAGCGGTCCAAAATGCCCTAGCTTTGTATGAGAAGGCTTCTGGACAAAAGATTAATAGCCAAAAGACTAACTTGTTTTTTGGGAAATCAGTCTCGAATGAAACCAAAGATGTTTTGAAAGAATTTTTGGGTGTTCCGGAAATAAAGGAGTATGAGAAGTATTTAGGCCTTCCAGCTGTGGTGGGGAGGAAAAAAAAGGAGAGCCTAGTGTACATTAAAGAAAGGATTTGGGGTAAACTTCAAGGGTGCAAGGAGAAACTTTTGTCCCAAGCCGGGAGAGAGGTCCTTTTGAAAGCCGTTGTCCAAGCCATCCCAACCTTTGCTATGGGCTGCTTTAAGTTACCACAAAGCCTTTGTCATGATATTGAGGTTATGATAAAAAACTTCTTTTGGGGGCAACAAGGAGATAGACGGAAAATCCATTGGAAGAAGTGGCAAACTCTTTGCCTACCTAAGGAAGAAGGCGGGTTGAATTTCAAGGATTTGAGTAAATTCAATGAAGCCATGCTTGCTAAGCAAGTTTGGCGTTTGATTCATGATAAGGATTCCCTTTTCTATCGGGTTTTTAAGGCTAAATTTTTCCCTTCGGGTGACATTTTTTCAGCCCAATTAAAATCCGGTTCCTATGCGTGGCGTAGTATTCTTGGTGCTAGGAAGCTAGTGGCTGTTGGGGCTAGATGGAGAATCGGAAATGGCTTAAAAACCCGAGTTTATTCTGATCGTTGGCTGCCAGGGGGAGGCTCGGGCAGGATCACTTCCCCTTTTTCAGAGATTCCGGCAGATGCAGTTGTTGCTGACCTTTTGGATGTTGACTCGGGATGGTGGAATGGGGAGTTGATTGACAGAAATTTTCTGCCTTTTGAAGCTCAGAAGATAAAATCCATCTCGGTGTGTTTCACCCCTCAGGAGGATATTTTAATCTGGCCGAAAACAAGGGATGGGAAATACTCTGTTAAATCGGGATATAAGCTTCTTCATGAACTGGACATTTGTGAGTTGGCTTCCTCATCAGATTCTGGGGAAAACAAAAAATTTTGGTCGGGTTTATGGAAAATGAAGGTTCCAAATAAGCTTAAGACTTTTGCATGGAGAGCTTGCACAAATTCCCTTCCTACGTTGGACAATCTGCTGAAGAGAAAGATTGTCTCTTCTCCTACATGCCCCAGGTGTAAAAGCGAGCCTGAATCTGTCATTCATGCTCTGTGGAGTTGCGGGTCACTTGGTCCAGTGTGGGGCACTAGCTTTGAGGAGTTGAAAGCTGTGTCTCCTCCTTTTCTAACGTTTGTTGATCTTTTTAGGTGTGCATTGCAGAATCCACGCGGAGCTGAGTCGTTCATCACGCACTGCTGGTTTCTATGGAATGAACGAAACAAACGCAGAGTGGGAGAAGCAGTCACGCCACTGGATAAGCTGGCGGACCTGGCACAACAATTCCTCCAGGAATTCTAGCAACCTCGTCGCAAGCCTGCCGTCAAGCAACCTCCAAAACTGAGCATCTGGAAGCCACCGGACCTGAGTTCAGTGAAGACAAACTTTGACGGTGCTATTTTTGAAGAATTGGACGCAGCAGGTGTTGGTGTCGTTGTTCGAAATTCCTCGGGAGAAGTACTGGCGGCACTATCTGAGATCATTCCTCTGCCATCGTCTATTCTTGCTCTGGAAACAATTGCAGCGCGAAGAGCAGTCTCCTTTCTGCATGAGCTTGGTTTGGACAGCTCTATTTTTGAAGGGGACTCCGAATCTTCTATACTGGCAATTACTAACCAGTGTTTTCATCATCCTGTAGTGGGTCATTTGGTCAGGGATATTTTTTCTCTAGCTAGTTCATTACAGTCTTTTTATTTTATTCATACTCGTAGGCAAGGTAATGGCTTGGCTCATGCCTTAGCTCAAAGGGCGAGATTATCTTTTCCTGTTTCTATCTGGAAGGAGTCTGTTCCTCCAGATTTACTAAAACGTTTCATTTTTGATTTACCGAAAATAAAGTAGCTTGACCGGTTTTGGTCTGTTTCTCAAAAAAAAAAAAAAAGGTTACGATACTCTTAGTTGGTGGCTATAATTTTTAACATAAAGTATATATACTAATAATCCCAACGTAAAAATTATGAGGTTGTCCATTTTAAACTTATTTTTCCTTAATTTGGAAGTGATATCACAATTTCATTATTTTTTTCCCATGTTCAACTCAATTTTTGGATTGCACTAATAATATCTTAACATTTTGATTATGTTTTGTTGGTGCAAACACAATAATAATGGAAATAACACAAAGAGAAACTAAATCATACATCTAAATATTATTAATTTGAAGAAAAAAAATACAAAACACTATTTGGAGTGAGGTGTATTCAAGTCCAAAACTCCACCAGAAAGAACACCCTTCTTTGCAATTGCTGGATTTTTTGGTGTACATTGGAATGAGCTTGAATGAGTCTATTTATAGGCTCAATGGTCCCCACAAATTTACTACTCAAATTAATCTGATTAATTAGGTCTATTATTTTGATGTAGTGGGTGTTACAAGACTAATTTCTGGATATTAATCTAATGAGCTGGAGTTACACAATTAATGGATGAGATAAGGAGTTTTAAAGAATGAAAAGGCCCAAATGGCTAGTCCATTAAGTGGATTAATGGCTCTTCATATTAGCCCATTAATCACCACAATTAAAAAGAATAAAATAGTCTCTCTCTTTTTCAACGTGGGATTAAATATTTTCACTAACTCCTCATGTTCTATATTAACTCCCACATCTTTACATTTATGTTGTAATATAAATTCATTTTTATTGTTGAATATTAAAATGCTCCAACATGCTTTGTTGACATAAAAATTTATATTGAAGTTTAAGTGATAGTTTAGCAGTAATTGTATTATTTATAGTATCTCATGTTTAAAATTCGAATCATATCTTTTTTCTCCTACTATCAATAAATACATAAAAAGAAAAAAAATTGTAATAAATTAAAAAGGGTGAGTAAAGCCTTCATATCTTGAATTTAAAGGTAATGTTTGGATAGAAAGAATACGAGAGAATGGAAGAAAAATAATTTATTTTCCTTCGTTTAGTTAGAAGTAAATAGAGGAGATAAAGGAAATGTGAAGAGAAATAATTTTTATGAGTCCCACCAATTTTTTTTTTTCTTTCCCTCCAAATTCATAAAATTGCTTTTATACTCTTAGGAAACTTTGAATTTTTTATGAAATTAACTTTATATCCTCATAATTAATTATTAATTTATAATTTATAAAGATAAAAATATAAAAATATTATTATTATTTAATTATCTCTCTCTTTTACCCTTTCTTTTTCATTTTCCTCAACCTTTTTTTTTTCCTTCTCTCCTACCAAACATAACCTAAGTTTATTGGGCTATAAAAAAAAAGTCAAGAAATACGAAAATCTAGAAGATCTAACCAAAAGCAAAAAGGGTGAGACTTAGGTAAGTGCATGTAATACATTGGACCCTTAAGATTATAGGATTCAGATCTTCTAGAGTTCTTAGGGTACTCTACCACATAGAGTTCTTTTAATCTTAACCTCTCATTTAAAAACCAATGGTTCAGATTTCACCAAGTCATTAATTCTAGAACAAAACTTTAAAATTAGATGTCACATCAACTATTAAAATGGACATGTCACATTTTGAATTTATTTTAGTTTTAAAAAATCAAATTTGAACCCAATCTTGTTGCCGTGCCAACACCAACGGCACCAAACTTGTCTCTGATGAGATCTCTACACTAGAATGAATAGAGAACTTGGCAGCCGGTAAGGAGGTATTTTGCTAGAGTAGGGCGAGTGGGGGAGCTGTATGGGTTGGGTCGCCAAGAGCTTCAGTGGCAAGGTGAAAAGGCTACATTTTCAGATCTGGGTTATAGACAGAAGTGCGAACCTTTTGTTACAGAGAAAGTCATCTCTCTATTTTACAAGTATGGACTCTACTTACCAAATAAAATGATATAATAATGAATTCAATTGCGTACAGAAACTAACTTAGAAAAAAATTGGTACAAAAATTGTCCCAGGCCATTACGCCTGAAGAGCAAGTATCCTAGTAGTTGAAAAATGCGACAACTAGAGAAACATAATTTGCACAGACTTATGTTAATAATGGTTCTACAAATCTTTTTTTTTTTTTTTTTTTTTTTTTTTTTTTTTGTCATTGAAAATTGCTGCCAAGTTCTCTATTCATTTTAGCACTGAGATCTCACCGAAGACTAGTTTTAGTGCAGTTGGGTGTTGGCACGGCAATGAGATTGGGGTTCAGATTTGAGTTTTTAAGTTTTTTAAAACTAAAAACAAATTCAAAATGTGACATGTCCATTTTAATAACTGATGTGACATCTATTTTTAAGGTTTTATTCATAATTAATGACATGTTGTAATCTAAACCACTAGTTTTTAAATGAGAGGCAAAGATTAAACAAACTCTATATGGTAGAGTACTCTAAAAACTCTAAAAGATCTGAATCCAAAATTATAATATGTGTTTAAAAATAAACACATATTATAATTTTAATTGATCTAAGACATTGATTCAAACTTTATCCAAAGAAAAAAAAGATTTTAAGAAAATAAAAAATCTTCCGTAGGCTGAGAGACATACTGAGTAGAGAACGCCGCAAGTTTCAAATACGTCCTGACATTTGGCGACGTGGCACAATGCAATTGCATCTTCACACTATTTTTGTCGCTTAACCTGACAAGCTCATTGAATCAACTAACTTTTTTCCTCGTTAAGCGTTCAATCACACTCACTGACTCACACACACGTAAGTCACAACTCAGAAAGAAGAACGAGCCAAAGCAAGATTTTTTTTTTTTTTTTTTTTGATAAGGAGCAAAAGCATGATGATACTTAATATTTTTTTGGGTAGTACAAGATAATACTTAATAATGGTGTACAGTGTATACACACAACATTTTTTACATTCTCGTGAAAATAAGAGATCTTCTAGGATAATCAGCATTTTTTTTTTTGCTAAACACTAGGATAATCAGCTTTGTTAAAACTTTTATACGGTACATTATGATTTATGAGTGGTTACTTTTTTCATTAATTTACTATTTCACTAGCTTAGATAATAATTTTATTATGTGATATTGTGATTTATTAGAGTGGAAGTAACATCATTTTCAAATAAGTACTGGTGTTTATTATTGTCAATAATCTTATAGCTAATATTATTGGTGTTTTTAATGAAACACTGCAAGATTCAAATCTCATTATCTGTAACTACTGAATTATTATAAATAATATATATATATATATATATATATAATACACATAATCAATATTATTTTTATTAAACACCAATCTCAATATGATATGTTAACAATTGTGAAATATACCGTATATTAAGATTCATTGTAAAAATTACTCTATAGACATACACTTATGCTTTGAAACTATGATCAAATAAGGGATTTGGATTCAAATCTTACATATATATATATATATAAATTAATTAACGTCTTAGTTTGATGATAAAAGGTAATTATCATAAAGCAAATGTCATATATTTAAATATTATTGTATCTATAAAAAAATTTTGAGACATTTTATTTTTAATGACAAACTGTTATATTTTAAATATTCCTAAATCATAAATTTTGAATTTTTTAGCTTTAAGCTTTTAAACATATTTATTCAATCATTTATTTTGAGACTGAGTCCGTATGTGTGGATTCTTTTTTTTTTTTTTTTTTTTTTCTTTTTTTGAGAAACGTACGTATGTTTGGATTTTTAGTGAAGAATTTAGTAATTTTCAATTTATATTTATATCTTCAATTTATCTTACAGTCTTACAGACATGTTTAGATACAAGCTTTTAGTAAATGTATTTATTCTCAAATTAAATTTAATCACGTAATTTCATTTATTAATTAATCACAAGTTGACTTAAGTACTTAACGAATAAAAATACATCTAAGCAATTATCTTTAAATTTGATCATTATTCTTTTTACTATATCATTCTGAATCATTTAACTCATACATTACTTAAATTCGGATCCCAATTATTGAATTAT
Organism: Quercus robur; assembly: GCF_932294415.1. Lineage (NCBI taxonomy): Eukaryota > Viridiplantae > Streptophyta > Magnoliopsida > Fagales > Fagaceae > Quercus > Quercus robur. The sequence continues at coordinate 28,720,544 of NC_065543.1, forward strand.
AAAAAAAAAAAAAAATTCTAGAATCAAATAATATTTATTTATTTTGGAAAGTATTAAGAAGAAAAAAGGAAAAAAAAAAGAAAAAAAAGAGAGAATATAGATATAAAAGCGGCACCACTATTGGGCGCGTGTCAGACAGACTTTAAGAGCCCCACCAGTCTTCGAGGTTCGCTGTTGCACGTGGTCGCTGACCGGTACCACCGGTCCCCCACCGGATCGACCGGTCACCACCCTCCTTCCCATCCAAAACGAATCTTTTTTTTTTTTTTTTTTTTTCATCCCACGTTCCACATGTCACGTTTTTAATAATAAAAAAACCTACCTAAAACAAAGGCTATTATTCAAAGCTTGCTTTTCACACCCTCCACACTCTCTCTCTCTCTTTCTTTCTTTAATTATACGACACAAGTAGAACCAGACATTTCTTGCATGGTTTAGAAGCTTTGCTTTCTTCTTCTTCTTCTTCTTTTTGTTAGTGGGGGTGTGTGTTCTTAACTTCCTTTTCACTTTGTTTGTTTGTAATTTTGATACAAATTTTGAGAGATGGAGAGGGACTTCTTGGGTTTGAGCTCAAAAAATGTTTCAGTCACAGTGAAAGAAGAGCTCAATGATGACTCTATCTCTATGAGCTCAGGTATGGTTTTTCATGTCTTCTATCTTTTTCAAATTTTCTTCAATTGGGTACTTATAATTTCAGGTTATTGCGTTTGCAAACTGCTTTTTTTTGCTCTCTTTGGATCCAAATTATGACCTTTCTTGTTTACATAGTTTGAGAGTGATGATATATATAACATGAATACGGTAACAGTTTAGATTCTTGTTTCATCTTCTCGCGGGAAAATTCTTACACCATGAGAAACTTTAGGAGCTACTACGATGCATCATTTGGCACATGGTACAAGTATATTTAGCCTAAGGTACAAACAATATACAGCGGGCCTTGGTTTGGCTAACCACCACCACCAGTGAAAATAAAAGCTCGTGGTTCAAAATACAATAGCTTGAGAACATAGTAAAAGCGCCTGTTAAGTAATTTATAGAGGGGAACATAGGTTTTTTTTTTTTTTTTAATAAGTTTCACAACTTTTTTTCATAATTGCCGAGTTAGTAAGATGATGCAATTGGTGACGATTACAATGATTCTAGCGATCCATCTAAAATTGATGTTGCACAAATTGTAAAAAATTACAATCTAGTAAGATGATGTGATTAGTGACAATAAAAGTGATTCTAGCGATTCATTTTAAACTAATGTTGCACAAATCACATTTTGTTGCAAATTTTATTGTTTATGTAGTACAGTTTGCCTTGAACTCGTACGGTATTTTAGTTTAATATTGATTTTTATTTTTATTTTTATGAAATTTTTTACAATTTAATATGTGCTAATTTGGGCTAGGTTTGAACTTTGAACTTTGAAGTTTTTAACTGTGGGTCAGTCGGTCAGTCAATCAGAGAACTATGTGGTTGGAGCGTTGGTTAGTTGTATTAATATTTATATGTTTTTGAAATATTTTTTACAAGAAGAAGAACTTGCTTTTATTTTAATAAGTCATATATATATTTTTAAATTTTTAACATTGTCCTTTTCATACTTTAGCTTGTTGCATTAGTGATAGGATCATCTTTATTTTGGTAACATGCGCATGATGTGCTTATTGGGTGTATTAAATTAATGTGTCACGTTGAGCTGCCTATTAAAAAACCATAGTTTATTATTATTACCTTAAAAACTCGGCTTAAAACAAAAATGTTTATTAAACTAAACAGTTGTGCCTGTCCAGGGTGCTACAATTTTTATGATAAAAGTACAAACCTATTAAAAAACGTTGTAAATAAAGTATACCCAAATGAAATTATTTTGTTCTTTTATATGGTGCATTACAATTAAATAATGGCTGTGATCATAAGGAATTAATATTCTTTATTTTTTTAGTTTTCTTAAAATTTGATCTTCTGAAAAGTGAAAAGTATTGTCTGGCCAGTTGTTATCTGAATTACAATAAAATATCATCCGAACAAACATTTTTTTTTTTTTTTTAACATTGGGTAATATATTTACAGTCTGTGCTTACTACAAAGCGTATAGCTCAATGTTCTTCTGACTAATTATTTAAAACCATTTTTGGGCTATTTAGGATTGATCCAAGTCTTTGCGGTCATAATTTGTTCTCTTTTTCTTTCTACGCTAAGTGACATAAAGTAAGTTGACAATGTGCTGTATTCCTTTTTCCTCTTTTTGATTTTTGGTAGGGAACTTTTCTTGTTAAGGATTTCTTATGACAATGATACCTTAATCTATTTTTTTTAAGGATGTAAATGATACCTTAATCTTACTTTGTCATTTTTACTAAACACTTTGAGAATATTTGATTCTGTTACTTATGCTTACCTTGTAAGAGGGTCATGAATGATTCTTGTTGCGATATAGTTTTTTTTAGATGTTGTTAATTTTCCCTTCTTCTTTTTCTTTGGACATAAATTACATCAAGTTGCTACATTTTAAGGTACTAAAGGAATTTGTTTTCAATATGATAAAGATGACCTGAGCTTTATTTCATATTTAGTTCAATTGGGAGTTCTAATGTTTGGTATACATACTTGGTCATCACTTTCCATTTTCTTTGATTTTTTCAGCCCTGCTTAGAGGTTCAGGCATGCAGTGGTCATTCTCAAACAAGGTATCTGCTGTTCCTCAATTCCTGTCTTTCAGGGCTGCACAGGAAGATAGGCCGAGAAAGAATGTAAATGATTCACTAGCAACATCCGGGTTTATGACTGTTTCAACTGCCAATGTTTTTGACTCTAACCAGAAATCTTACACGGTAATCCAGGTTCGTTTTGTTTTTGTTTTTATGATGTAGAATGGTCGCTTAATTGCAAATTAGTTTTCTTCTTAAAGCAATTAAAGTTTGTCTTGAGCTGGAAAATTAAAAGTTTAATTACCTACAACACTTTATGTACTAGGAATTTTGTACAACATCATTTTTGTGAACTGCTGATTATATTAGTTTGAGTGAAGTTTGGATGCTGTTTTAATAAGCTTTGGATTGGTTGGTTCTGTATGAACTGATTTTATTTTTCCATTCTCATGTTAACTATTGTAGAAGAATTTAATTACTGATAAGCAAGCGGGGAACCACTATGCAATGACAGCCTATCCTATACAACACTTTGATGCACATTCAGTTCATCGCCCCCAAGAAGTGAGAATATTCCCAGTCTCCAATCAACTAAATCAAACAAGTCCAATCGCTTTGGGCACTACTGTTCTCCAGTCTCATCTTGCATCCACAAGCCAGAATGTTGTTGGTTCTACCATAAAACCACAACCTCTTGGAGGAATCACAGCCCCTATTTCTGTTGTGCCACTTAGAGGTTCCATGGTTGGTACCACTGATCTCAGGTACCAAAAAGTAGAAAGTACTGAAAAAATATGTACCAATTACCAATTCTAATGGAAAAGCTCTATTAAAAATTTATTTTTTGTAGGGATGCTTCAAAATCCTCCAAGGCACCTACTCAGCTAACAATCTTTTATGCTGGCTCAGTCTGTGTTTATGATGATGTGACTCCTGAGAAGGTATTAATCTTTCAAGCATTCTCTGATATGTCTATTGAACTCAATATGTGATTTCTTTTCATTTGAAATGCCTTATTTCTCTGCTCAGGCTCAAGCAATTATGCTACTGGCTGGAAATGGGTCTTCTCCAGCGCATAATATAACACAATCAACAGCTCAAGAGCAGGCATTGATTCCTCGGTCTTCCCCAAGTGATTCGATTACAACCCAGTCCCATACCACAACACTGTTCCCAGGGCTTCCAAGTCCTCTTTTTCTTACATCCCAAGCTGGTTCTCAGTCTGGAGTAGTAGCAAGTAGCACCAATGAATTAGTGACAGGAAAACCCAGGGGATCTTCATCATTTCCTACTAAACATTCAGAGCCTCCTAAAGTAGTCAGCCCAGCAGGATGTGCTGCTAAAACCATAATTCAAACAGGTAAAACTTAGTGTTTGTGTAGAGCTTATGCCTTGGTTCTTGCTTCATTTGTCAAAATTATAAACTCTATAGTTGATATCAGCATAATAGAGTTGACTTATAAACTATATGACTAATTTCAGCCTAACAAGATTTTTTATTTTATTTTATTTTTTTGTGTGTGTTTGTAGTAGCTTTGCCTCAAGCGCGTAAAGCATCCTTGGCTCGATTTTTAGAGAAGCGCAGGGAAAGGTAACTACTAGTTTACTTTTCCTTTTCAAGCTGAGTATATATTTTCATTGGTCCATCACAAGATTTTTTTCAGCTATGAGCAATGTTCATAATTCTTCTTAGTTGCCTCAAGTGAATTATGTGAGTAACTGTTATTTGTTTTGGAACTATATTTACCAATTTGATTAGCTAGCCCACGCTTTAGGACTCTAACAATTTGGCAAATTATTTTTGAGAATCAGTTTGGACTCTCTGACATGGAGTCGGTTTGAGTTTCCCTAAGTTCTACTGACCTTATGGATCTTCTTTTACATAAAAACCTTGAGCTCATCATTTAAGTTCTAATATACTATGGACTACTGGTGAAAAATGAATTGTGACTGACCAGTGACCACACAATGGCTGATTCATTGTTCACGACCAAGAGGCTCTATGTGCATATTGGTTCTTTAAAGATCATTATTCTCCATTGTAATTAAGTTGTGGAAACATGTGGTTGAGGTCGTGTACGGTTAGTCAATAGTTATTTACATTACTGAAAATTTTGGTGTTTAATGCCGTAGATGCTGTTCACTAATTCTGTTTTATATGCTGGGTTGAGAATTGGAACTCTGAGCAGTAAATTTTGCTTGTGTACATTCAGGGTGAGCACAACACCATACTATTTCAGCAAGAATAATCCAGACTGCAGCACTCCTGGACCTGATGGTGTGGGTTACTCTGCCAATTCCTCTGGCTCCTGTCCTCTCCCAGCAATCAAATAGACCAATAGAGAGGAACAAAGAAGAGTTACACACTACTTTAGAGATCTAAGGAGTGTTATCATTAGCATTAAATTTTGTTTTGTTTTAAGCTCAATTCTTTTCACCCCAAGTTTTAGACAAATGTATTAGCTGTATCCTATTTTATTTTTAAATTTTATATTATATTGATAACTTCATGAGCACCTTGTACCTTATCATCACTTTCATTGTACTGTAAAAGTATTATTGTTTACGCTGAAGTTCCTTTTTTTTTTTTTTTTTTTTTTTTGATGAAAAAAAAAAAATTGTACTTCAGCCTAAACAATAATACTTTTACAATTATGTGACTATGACAGCATATTTTGCATCCCTGAACACTTCTAAATGGAGTAATTTTTTGGCAAGTTAAAGTACATCTGCAGTGCATGGGATTACTTCTTAGTTCTTAGAAATGATCTCCTGTGCTAATTATAGTCTATATATATATAATTTTTTGTTTTTTGAGGAAAAATTAGTTTATACTTAACTGGGCAGAATTTATTGTTTTTTTCAAAGAAAGCTGAACAGTGTGCAATTTTGTCCTTGGAAATCAATATTGTCATTCTTGAGCTTCTAAAAGGAGGCAGACAAGCACATCATTTATATGGCACTTTCTGATTGGCTAAAAAAAAAAAAAAAAAGCTTATGTGATTTTGGTGCAAGTTTTATATTATTCCGCAAATGAAATATAGGCAAAAATCTTATAATCATCTAAAGTAGGAAGTTTTTTTTCTTTGGATCCATTGGAGGACTATTGGGTTTATGGGTTTATTATGGTAAGTGATCTTTTTCACTTCCCCTCCCTCTCTTTCTACAATTGAGATTCAATTTGGAAGATTAGAAGGAGAGAAGAGTAGAGGGTGTAAATTGCCTGAAAGGAAAGAGGAGGGGAATGGAGCTAATCTATTTCCTTTATTTGGAATTTTGGATGTTATAAATATTAAGGAGGGAGAAATATCTCATTCCTTTATTTAAAAGTGAAGCAAGGGTGGAGGATGTTGAATGATGAGGATAAAAACACTGGCAAGGGTGACGGCACGTACTTGACAAGGGTGACGGCATATATCTGACAATGGCGACGGTGCAGACCTGGCAAGGGTGAAGATGCAGACTTAACAAGGATGACGAGATGGTCTTGCCGTCAGCATACCTTCTAGGCTGACGGTGATGTAAGGCAAAAGAACTCCACATAGGGCCGAACTTCCTGAAGCTTACGGGGTAAGCGTAGACTGACGGGATAACATAAACTGACGGCGTCAGTCTATAAAGTGTCCATTTTGCACGTATAAGTAAATAACTTGCTCCCCACGTTTCATGGAACCTAAAGACTCCTATATGGAAAGAATCCCGTAAAATACGCCCAAGGAGACTCCTATAAGGAAAAGACTTCTACTCCAAGGAAAAGAGGGTCAGCCCTCTCTACTATAAAAACCCAAGCACCCTCACAAACCAAGGTACGCGTAATTTACCCTCTCTAGCACTCTAGAGCAGTGAGAATAATTCTAACTTGACCTTCGGAGGGTACTTGGCCGGTACCACACCGGTACTCCCCGCTAGGTTATTCTTTTTCGTTGTGCAGGTGCCATTAGCGATCGTACGAGGAACGTGTGACTCATTGGTGGTATTGTTTTCGGTATCATCATTGAATGACCAAGACTCTTCTCTATAGGTGCTTCAAGGCAAAATATTTTCCTCGATGTTCCTTTTTGGAGGTTACTGATAATCCTCATAGTTCATATGTTTGGAAAAGTTTTCTAGCGGCTTAACCTATTTTAAGGAAGGGCTGTTATTGGAGAGTGGGCACTGGATCCTCTATTCGGGTTCTGACAGATAAGTGGCTTCCCTACCATCCAACAAACAAAATTCTTGTCCCACCACATAAAGTTGATGAGGAGTGGCGAGTGTCGGATTTAATTGATTGGTTGAACATTCAATGGGATCGTGGTTTGATAGATGTGGTGTTTCATGGATTTGATGTCGAGGCTATTTATAGGATTCCTCTAAGTCGACATTGTGTGCCTAATGTCTTGGTTTGGCTGCATAATAAAAAGGGAAGATACTCAGTGAAGTCTGGGTACTATGTTGCGAGGAGGTTGTTGCGTGAAGCTAGCCAGGTGGGGGAAGGGTCAGGTCAGATGTCAAGCAGCATGGTTTGGGTGAGGATTTGGAAGCTCCACATTCCAAATAAAATAAAAGCTTTTGGCTGGCGTGCTTGTCACATCATTTTACCGACTAGAGAGAAGCTACAGCAACGATGGATTATTGAAGATGATTCATGTCCAATCTGCCACTGTTTTCCGGAAACCTCTATTCATGCTTTGTGGGGGTGTGGGGCTGCTCAGGATGTGTGGGCTGGTTGTCGGGTTAGAATTCTGCAGAAGGGGCTGACTAATCAATTTAGTGTGATGCGGCTTTTTGAGAATCTGATGCATAAGCTATCAGAGGAGGATTTTGAGTTTTTTCTGGTCCAAGCATGGCTCATTTGGGACCAACGCAATCTGGTTTTGCATGGAGGAATTTTGCAGGAACCGGGTAGGCTAAATGAGAGAGCTGACAGTCTTCTAAGGGAATTTCAAGAGGCACAAATGCAGCTAACTCTTCTGGTTTCAAATGGGGGCGTATAGACATGGCAGCCACCCGAAGGACAAGTATACAAGCTCAATTTTGACACGGCAATTTTTGTGGACTTGCTGGCTTCAGGTATTAGGGTTATAATTTGGAATGACAAGGGTCAGGTTATGGCTGCTTTGTCGTCGATGGGTGGTGCTATTCAGGACAGTGAAAAGGTAGAGGTATTGGCGTGTTGGAAAGCTTTGGAATTCGCCATGGATGCTGGTTTTTCAGATTTGATTGTGGAGGGGGATAATACAGCTGTCAGGAATTATATTACTTCAGCCCGATCAGATTTGTCTCGCTTGGGAAATATCTATGACGACATTCGTTGCTTGGCTGGAGGTTTGCGACATGTGGAATTTAATAGTATCAATCGAAGTGTCAATGGTGTAGCTCATTCCTTAGCTTGCTATGCTAAGCATTTAGATGAGGATATTGTTTGGTTGGAAGATTCTCCACCCTCAGCTTTAGAGGCCTTGTATCTGGATTCTTTTTCTAATTAAATGATATTGAGGTTGCTTTCAAAAAAACTAGCATATAACCCATACAAACGCATGGATACATTTAAAATTAAACACAAATTTTATTATAAAAATATAAATAATTAGTTAAATTATTTTAAAAAAATAGCATGTAACACATGCATATGTATGGATAGATTTAAAATTAAACACAATTTTTATCATAAAAATATAAATGATTAGTCAAATTATTTTTAAAAAAATGTAAACGTAATTAGTCACATATTAAAATTTTTAACCAAATTTAATACTACTTATGATCATTTTTTTTTCTAATTTTTAATAAGATAGAATGTGTGGTGATCTTTGTTGTGTGGTGATTTTTATTGAGTATATTGTGATTATTATTATTTTAAATTTTATAGTTCATTAATATTAGATTCTTAGTATTTTGCATTCATTGGCACAAAGATTAAAAAACTTAAGTGGACACATGACATAAGCTTAAGTGGATAATTATGGTATGGTCCTCACATAAATTTAGATACATGACACAAAATTGGATTCTAATTGAACTTCTTCTGAACTGTATATATATTAAAATGGAAAGGGCAATAAGTTCCAATTAGCTCAATTAGAATAATCTCTTATTGTCAAATAAGAAATTTGGTTTGAATCCTATTTATATCAATGACCAATTGGTGGTCTTAATCATGGCAAAGAGAAATCATCATAAAGCGAAAAATATAAGTTTAATCTTATCATATTTATAAAAACCATGGAAATGATAGGCCTAACTTGCATACCCCAATCAAATAAGAAAAGTTGAGGTTAGGACTTGCGCCCAAAAGAAAATAAATTTTTTTGTTGTTGGCTTCTTGTTGAAAGGAAAATGAGTTAGATATATATATATATATATATATATATATTTATTTATTTATTTATATAAACCGAAACCTCTTAAACTTTCACAATTTTCTACATCAGCACAATATTTAAATAAAATTATTTTTGTTTAATCCTAACTTAACAATGAGTGAAATTCTATCTCTCTAACAAGTCCAACTTAAACTCAAACTCATCATTATCATTTTATTTAAACAAAATTATTTTAGTTTAATCAAAACTTAACAAGGAGTGAAACTCTATCTCTCTAATAAGTCCAACTTAAACTCAAACTTAAACATTGATAATCTATATAAAAACAAAAATTCTGATAGAACTCAAAAAGAAAAAAAAACAAAACAAAACAAAATAAAGAAAAAAAGAGACTCATGTTGAAAGTAGGACTCAAAAAAGAAAAAGAAAAAAAGAGAGACTCACGTTGAAAAAAAAAAAAAAAAGACACGTTAGATTAAGGAAAAGAGAGAGAGAGAGAAAGAGACTCCTGTTAGGACTTTCTCTCCTCTCCTCAAAGTCCTAACAATTATCACCTCAAAACTTTAAACTTAACTTCACTTTAGGATTCAAAAAAAACAAAAGAGACTCATGTAACCCAAAAAAAAAAAAAAAAAGTTGGGATTAAGAAAAGAAAAAAAAAAAAAAGAAGAAGAAGAAGAAGAAGAGAAGGACTCCTGTTAGGAGTCTCTTTTCCCTCCTCAAAACCTTAGAAATTACAACCTTAAAACCCTCTAAACTTCACTTTAGGATTTTTAAAAAAAAAATAGAGGCTAATGTAAAAAATAAATAAATAAATAAATAAAAACTCAAGCAATTTGATTCAACTTTCTTCTTAATTTAATTAATGAATTTTATGTCGAATTTGTTTATATTTTTATTATTAATAAAATTTCAATTCAACATATGTGGATATTTGTTTATATTGTTATTAATGAATTTTATCTTTTATGTCGAATTTTTTTTTTGCTTTCATATGTGCCTGAGATTTTCTTTCTATCTTATTCTTTTGTTATGTTTAGAATTGTTTTCTTTTGAGTATTTAGGTTAATCTCCATATTTATATTGACATTGTTTTTGTGGGTTTGGTTTTTGGGTTGAAATTTCTACTAATTATTTTTTTATATTGTACATGGCCGATAAAACATCTTTATTTTTTTGAAGAAAAATCAAAGTTGCAACCTATGTCTTCCTGCCTAGGGAACGATAAATTTTTATTTGGTATGTTATATATAAATTTGTTGAATTTGGTTTGGTTTTGAAGTAGAATTTGGAGATTCTATAAATTTTGAATTTTTAAGTCTTGGGGTTTTTGGTATTTGCGTCTCAGTAGGTTGGTCATAATTCTTCACCTTAATTGCATTTTATTTAGCTTCATGTGATTTTTTGTTTTCTTATTAAAAGCTATGATTTTTGGTTGATTAATTATTTGTTTGGATTCAACATAAAATATAATGGAATTAGGTATTACAATTTTGATATTGTTCCATGTTTTGAATTGTCTATATTGTTATTAATACAAGAAAGTCATATTACTACTCAAATTTGAAACTTGGTGTGTCTTCCTCATATCATGATCTTTGTTTATATATTTGCAGTTTGTATTAGTTTTGAGTGTGTGTGTATATATAACTATTGGGAGTTTTGTTTTATTAATTTAAGAATTGTAAATTACTTTGTCGGTTTTGGTAACTATGCACTTGCAACTCAAGAATGTTCAATGTTAGACAACACTTTTAAACTACGGAAAAGTAGAGAAGTTAAATATTTCATCATTTTTTTTCAGAGTCAATAGTTTTTCCATGCATTGCAAGGGTTAGTGACTAGTTGTTGATATAGTAGAGTATATGACTAACTGATCCAAAGATTGGCAGCCAAGTGTCAACAATAAGTATATGACTGATTGATCCTTGCCTTTCTTAAAAAAGATCCTTATACTAACCTAAAATAAATTTAAATTAACCCTAACCTTTAGTCTTAGTCACCTCACCCAATTATGTATTCAAACTTGTAATTAGTTATCTTAATTTAATAAGTGCACCTTCAATTTGACATAAAATCATCAAGAACACCAAAAGCCCTAAATTTGACCTAAATCCTAATCTTAGCAATTTTGATTCTTTGATTAATCCCAAATCTATGATATTTCCACACATTTTTTGTTACATACCCTAATTATATGTCCCAATTAAGTAATATTTCATCCAATATGGTTAAACCCATTACCCAATTGAAAAACCCTAATTATCGTCATGAAATAATACTTAAAAAATCCATATTTTGTTAAATAACTTCACTCTGGTCAAACTCTGACCAAACTAGGGATTTATATATTAAATTGGGACCCTTAATTACATTATTGAGCAACCGTTTCAATGGATTGATAGCCAAATCACAAAATCCACCAATTTGGGTATGAACCCTAATTCTTAATATGCAAGATCTCTAACAATTTTCAAAAAAGCCACTATTTGATCAGTTGGTGGTTTAATCTCCAATATTATTCATTAAGGCCTTTTAATCTCTCTCTCTTTCTCTATGAAGGTCTAGGTCCCTTGAAGTGGCCTACATCAACTACAAATTCCTATTCACCATTCTTACTCTTCCACAATTCATATTCATATTCCAGCAAGGTCTTATCACACGGCAACAGTCTGTCAATACAGAACAAGATGTATCAAGAGACAGAGTTCTATATGCACATTAGAATATTGGTTAAATGGTTAAATTCATCATTTCCTAACGGCCTAAACTTGTGAGACAATCTGTAATTTATATTAGTAGAATTATTTTAGTAGAGGAACAAATTATGTGGGCATAAAAGGCAAGAGCTGACTGGTACTTAAAGTTAAAAGGAGAGAGGAATGCTAAATATTATCATTTTTTAGTGAATAAGAGAAGGTTTATCAATAGAATTTTGAGACTCAAACTACATAATGGCTGAAGAGTACAAAATTAGGGATGACGGATCCAAACCTGACGGCACTAGATTATGGACAGTTAGCATTTCTACATGGACGGATCCAGGATTCATGGACACAAGGTGGACGGATCCCAAGGCCATGTGGCATCCACATGACTTAAGTGGCCTCTAAGGAATCCTAAATGGAAACAACTTGCATCTCATGATTAACCCTAGTTAATAGAATCCCAACGTGAGAAGGATCCCGTAATATATGCACATTTATGATGATCTTTTCCTGTAAGGAAACACTTTTTGACGTAAGAAACGGAGACTGATTCTACACTACTATAAAAACCCGAGGCCTTCAGAAAATAAGGTACGCATAATTCACCCCAATTCTGGCATTCTAGAGTTGTAAAGAGTTCTCTAACTTAATCTTTGGAGGTTTTTGGCCAGTGCCACACCGATACTCTCCTAAGATTTTCTTGTTCTGTGTTGTGCAGGTGTTGTCTTGAGCACGTGAGGATTGTGCGACTTACTGATGATTTCCGGCATCATCAGTTGGCGCTGTTTGTGGGGAAGCGAGATAAGCCATACTTACCGCTTCTTAGACAAAAAGTTGCATGGTACTTACTCGTTTGATGGCAATAACCACTAATAATCAGGGTGATGAACCACGCATTACTGCCTTAGAGAGATAGGTCCAAACCCTTGTAGCAACCGTGGAACACCTTACCAAGCAGAATCATGACCTAAAGGAGCAGCTGCACCAAAAGAATGTAGCGCTTAACACCCAGGAAGGAACCAGCTCTGAAAGAAGGAACCAAGAGAGGTCGGAAGGTAGCAACGCCCTAAGCAGACAAGAATGATAGGATACCAGCCGTCCATACGGCACAGATACGGCTCCTCCTCACATAGTCGCGGAGATGCAGATGATGAAGGAACAGATGGACTTCATGATGAACGCCTTCAGGGGATGAGTGTCTAGTGACCTCAACGACTTGGTCCATTGAACTGACTTACCATTCATTGCATCCATCTCGTCCTTCCCTTTACCACCAAAATTTCAAATGCCTTAGGTGGAAAGTTACGATAGATCCAAGGACCCCCTGGATCACCTGGAGTCTTTCAAGACTTTAATGCATCTGCAAGGAATGACAGATGAGATTATGCGCAAGGCCTTCCCTATTACGCTGAAGGGCCTCGTAAGGATTTGGTTCAGCAGGTTGACGCTCAATTCCATTGGTACCTTTAAGGAGTTGAGCGCCCAGTTTGCCTCACACTTTATCGGGGGCACAGGTATAAGAAATCCACTGCATGCCTAATAAGTATTAAGCAACGGGAGGATCAGACGTTGAGGTCTTACATAGCCCGCTTTAACAAGGAGGCACTTTCAATCGATGAAGTTGATGATAAGATACTCGTTGCCGTGTTCACAAATGGGCTGTGGAAGGGTAAGTTTCTATTTTCCTTGTATAAGAATGGTCCGAAAATCATGTCGGATGTGTTCTATAGGGCTACTAAATACATGAACGTGAAAAACACGTTACTGGCCTGCGAAGAGAAGCCCAAAAAGAGGGAAAGGCAGGAGGAATCATGGTAGGACAGAGGACAAAAGATGGCTAGGCCAGGAGATAGGAGGGAAGATAGACGTTCCAAGCCTCCAACTGGAAGATTTACAAGTTTCACTCCTCTAAACACCTCGATTGACAAGTCTTGATGCAAATCAAGGACGAAGAGGCCCTAACATTCCATGGCAAGTTGAAGGGAGACCCCAGCAAAAGGTCCAAAAACAAGTACTATCGTTTCCACTGCAATCACGATCATGACATGTCCGAATGCTATGACCTAAAGCAGCAGATAAAAGCTCTCATCAGGCAGGGGAAGTTGCAGAGGTTCATCGGTAAGGGAGGGACAAAGCAGCCCCAAGGACAGTCTGCCCGGAGAGAAAACGAGTGCCCTGGGCACCCTTGGGAGACATAAGGATGATTATAGGGGGCAGCACGACTTCTAGTTCTTCCAAGAAGGCACGCAAGACCTACGTACTGATGGTTCAAAACGTCCAGCTGACGGGGTACGTCCCAAAGATGGCACGAATCGACAACCTTGTAATTGGGTTCACGGAGGAAGATGCCCTACGTCTCCATCACCCACATGACAATGCACTTGTAGTCAGTATACGTGTAGGGGATTACAACACCCACCGAGTCCTTGTGGACAATGGGAGCTCGGTCGATATCCTGTACTATCTGACATTCCAACATATGAGAATAGGGAGAGAACAATTGATTCCAACCAACTCACCACTTATAGGATTTGGAGGAACAAGGGTGCATCCCCTAGGAGCGGTCACCTTGTCGGTAACGGTTGGAGATTACCCTCAGCAGATCACCAAGGATGTCACATTCCTAGTTATAGATTGTTCATCCACATACAACGCCATATTAGGCCGTCCTACATTGAATTCATGGAAGACCGTGACCTCAACCTACCATTTGATGATCAAGTTTCCCACCGAGTACGGGGTAAGAGAAGTAAGAGGGGATCAAATGGCAGCACGCGAATGCTACATCGCCATGCTGGAGATGGATGATCATTTGCAAACTATGTGTATAGACAAATAGCAAATGGTAGTGGAACCGGTGGACGGTTTGGAAGAAGTACTCCTTGATGATTTCAAGCTTGAACAAATAATGAGGATAGGTACTTTAGCTAGCCAACCAGTGCGTCAAGCATTTACGACGTTCCTGAGGAAGAACTAGGACGTGTTCGCCTGGAGTTATAAGGACATGCCAGGGATTGATCCATCGATCATAGTCCACAAGTTGAATGTATTTCCCTCATTCTTTCTCGTCTGGCAGAAGAAGTGAGTGTTTGCACAAGAGCAGGACAAAGCCATAGTTAAGGAGGTTCAAAAATTACAAGAAGCAGACTTCATACGAGAGGTGTACTACCCTGACTGGCTGTTGAACATGGTAATGGTCAAGATAGCCAACGGAAAGTGGAGGATGTGCGTAGATTTCACAGACCTAAACAGGGCCTGCCCCAAGGACAGTTATCCTCTCCCGCAAATTGACACCTTGGTCGACTTAATCGCAAGACACCAGCTACTAAGCTTCATGGACGCATTCTCTAGTTACAACCAAATCATACTGAATGAGGCTGATCAGGAAAAGACATCATTTGTCACCAGCTAGGGCCTCTTTTGCTACAAAGTGATGTTGTTCGAACTCAAGAACGCGGGTGCCATGTACGAAAGGCTGATGAACAGGATGTTCTCGCATCAGATTGGAAGGAACATGCAAGTTTACGTGGACGACCTGCTAGTAAAAAGCACACGGAAGGATGACCACTTGAGCGACCTCCAAAAGACCTTCGACATACTGTGGTCGTACAACATGAAGCTGAATCCAAAAAAGTGTGTGTTCAGGGTAACGATAGGAAAGTTCCTGGGATTCATGGCATCCTAAAGGGGTATTGAGGTTAACCCGAAAAAGATACAAGCCATAATGGAGTTAGCTCTACCAAAGACGGTTAAGAAGGTACAGAGCCTGAATGGAAAGGTAGCTGCATTAATCAGGTTCGTCTCAATAGTAACGGATAAATGCCTACCTTTCTTTCGCACGTTGAGGAAGTCGTTTGAATGGACGACTGAGTGCCAGCAAGTGGTTGAAAACTTGAAGGCATATCTTTCTTCTCCGCCATTACTAAGCCCATCTAAGACAAGGGAAAAATTGTTCCTATACGTTGTCGTCTCCCCAACTACTGTCAGTGTGGCTTTGGTCAGAGAAGAGGATGGGGTGCAGAAGCCTGTATACTTCACAAGCCGAGCACTTCGAGGAGTGGAAGAGCGGTACCCTCAGATGGAAAAGCTCACTTTCGCGTTAGTAACTGTAGCGCGAATGCTCAAGCCATATTTCCAGGCGCACACTATGATTGTCCTGATAGATAAGCCCCTATGTAGAGATATGTGTTGCCCTGAAGCTGTAGGACGGATGGCATTATGGGTAGTCGAGTTGAGTGAATTTCACATACAGTATCGACTGTGTACGGCTATGAAGGGGCAAGTAGTATCTGATTTCATTGTGGAATTCATCCTCGTAGAAGGCCAGAGGGCAGAAGAGATCCCACAATGGAGCATCCACACAGATGGATGGCCCAATAAGCAACTAGGCGGAGTTGGTATGGTACTTCATAGCCCGGAAGGAGATAAGATCGAATGCATGGTCCATTTGGACTTCCTTATGACCAATAATGAAGTAAAGTACGAAGCCTTGATAGTAGGGCTAGACCTCGCCAAGGCGGCAGGAGTTGAAAATTTGGTTGTATATTGTGATTTCCAAGTAGTAACCAGTCAGGTTAATGGCGACTATGAATGCAAGAATGAACGGATGAAGAAGTACCTTAAGCAGGTGAAGGATCGAATTAAAAGCCTCCGAGTAAAATTTGTTCAAATCCCAAGGGAGGAGAACGAGCACGCTGACCGACTTGCTAAAGCTGCTTCAGCAAAACACATGCTCATCCCCAATCAGGTATTGTCCTTCGTTCAAATCTCATCATTAATAGACGATATCAGTGCACAGGAGATAGGTCCTAAGAATTATTGGACGACACCAATAGCCTCCTACTTGAGGGATGGCGTGCTACTAGACGATAAGGAGGCTGCAAGAAAGTTGAAGGTTCAAGCAGCTCGCTTCATTTTGATAAAAGACATTCTATATAGGAGGGACTTCTCTCGACCGTACCTAAGGTGCCTCGTCCCTAAGGAGGCAGACTATGTCATGAGAGAAGTCCAAGAAGAAGTCTGTGGAAATCACTCTAGATCATGATCGTTGGTGCATAAATTAATCCGGGCAGAATACTACTGGCCAACCATGCAAAAGGATGCCTATGCATATGTCAAAGCTTGTGACAAGTGTTAGAGATTTGGCAACCTCATCAGGCAACCGACAGAAGAGCTCACCCCAATGACGGCCCCTTGCCGTTCGCTCAATAGGGGTTGGATATCATGGGCCCTTTCCCAACGGCAGTTAGACAGTTGAAGTTCCTAGTAGTCAATATAGACTACTTCACCAAGTGGGTGGAAGCAGAAGCCCTAGCCACCATCACTTAAAAGAATGTGAGAAGTTTTGTATGGAAGAACATCATTTGTAGGTATAGTATACCTAGGGGTGGTGGTCTCGGACAACGGGAAGCAGTTGGACAATGACGTATTTAGAGACTTCTGCTCATAGCTAAGGATCAAGAATCACTACTCATCGCCCGCTCACCCTCAATCTATTGGATAAGTTGAGGTCACGAATCGATCCTTGCACAAAATCATCAAGACTCGGCTTGAGGGGGTGAAGGGTATATGGTCGGATGAACTACCAAGTGTTTTATGGGCATACAGGATGGTGGCAAGAACGCATACAGGAGAGACATCGTTTCGACTAGCATACGGAAGTGAGGCAGTCATCCCGACTGAAGTAGGACTTACAAGCTACAGAGTAGTAAACCACAACGAGGGCAAGAATGACGAAGCTATGCGCCTGCAGCTTGATTTGGTGGACGAAGTCAGAGCAACGACTAAGCAAAGGTTAGCACGGTACTAGAACCTCATGGCCAAGCATTACAACTCCAAAGTTAGACCCAAGGACTTCCGGACTGGAGATCTTGTCTTGAGAAAGGTAACAGGTGCCACAAAGGACGCCTTCTAGGGAAAACTAGGGCCTAACTGGGAAGGGCCATATAGAATTGCATCATGGCATAGGAAGGGAACATACCACTTGGAGACATTGGACGGGCAAAAGCTGCATCACCCATGGAACACAGAGCACCTGAAGAAATACTACCATTAGGCGACAACATGAACAATAATATAATACTTCATTTCCAGTTTATTGCTTTCTAGTTAAGATTTTATTATTCATAGTTTCTTTTAAGCCCAAAGGATAGGTTTTTTAAGAACAATTTTTACACGCATGTTTACTATACAATAAGAGGAGTTATTCAGAAATATTGTGTATGATATCTACACGTCTACATATTCATTAAAAATCTTAAAGGGATGGATTCATCCCAATGGGATGATTTGGAAAAAGTCCACGTAATGGATGGGCTCATCCCATAAAGGATGATCTCAAGTTGTTTATAGCCTACGTAATAGACGGGCTCGTCCCAAAAGTGGACGGGTTCAACAACAAATTAAAATCAAGTCCATAATAGGACAGGTTCATCTAAGAGGATAATCAGAAAAGTATGAGGTCCATATAGTGGACGGATTCAAGTCCACAAAGTGGACGAGTTTCATCCTCAAAGGATGACTAATGAATAAGTCCATGAAGTGAACGATTTCAAGTTATGGATGGCTATTATGTCCATAAAGTGGATGGATTCAAGTCCACAAAAGTGGACAAGTGTCATCCTCAAAGGATGACTAATGATAAGCCTGTCAAGTGAACAAATTAAAGTTATGGATGGCTATTATGTCCATAAAGTGGATGGATTCAAGTCCACAAAAGTGGATGGGTGTCATCCTCAAAGGATGACTAATGATAAACCTGTCAAGTGAACAAATTAAAGTCATGGATAGCTATTATAAGTCCATAAAGTGGACAGATTCAAATCCACAAAAGTGGAAGGGTTTCATCCTCAAAGGATGACTAAAGACAAGCCTGTCAAGTGGACAGATTCAAGTTATCAAGTCCACAAAGTGAACGGGCCTCATCCCTAGAGGATGGCCAATGGTAAGTCCATAAAATGGATGGGTTCAACCACGAGTTAAAATCACAAGTCCATAAGAGGATGGGTTCATCAATCCATAAAAGTGGACAGGTTCAACTTGAAGTCCATAAAGTGGACGGACTTATCTTGAAAGAACATTTGATAAGTCCATATAGCGGATGGATCATCCCAAGGGGATGACTTAAACCTGTCGGGCTCAAAATTTTTTGCTTAAACTTACAAGGTAGACGAATTGGTCCTAAAGGATGAGTTATATTTATATAACCCTAAACTAAACAGATTCATCTACAAGAAATAAAAGTAGATGGATAATTTAAAGTAAGTAATCATTATATTACAAAAGCCCAAAAAGGGAGAAGTCTGGATACAAAAAGCAACGGTTAAATTAAACATAAACTGTTCTTCAAAATCTTTACATTTTAGCCAAAAAAAAAAAAAAAAAAACTACTGCTGAACGGGAGCGTCCTCATCTTTCTTTACAACTTGAACCTCATCACATTGACAGGCACTGTCCTCGACGAGTTTGATTTGGCTTTCAACTGGAGTAGTCTCTCCGTCATCACGAGGGTCTCAATGAAGGCATCATCAGTGAATAATTTATCCGTGCTCTCGGAGTGGACGGGCTGAATTGAGGTCTGGACCGAAGCGTTAATTGATACATGCGACAGGTCTAGGTTTGGAAAAGAAGCTTTGACTTGGCGGAGACAGTCATCAAAGCCATCGGCATAAATGCCTCCGAGCTCTATCAGGTAGGTGTCGGAGTCACGGTACTCCCGTGTCACGTCTTCCTTCACCTGACAGAGTCGATCCTTAGCATCATTGATCTCTTTTTCCTTATTCTCAAGGACCTGCCTTAGCATCTTCATCTACTTCTCCGATTCAACTCTAACTTGCTCGGATAAAGCAAGCTTTTCTCCTGGACCGTCTTCTAGGCCTTTAACTCAGCCAGCTCATCCTCTATCGACCTCGCCTTCGCCTTAATACCGTCCAACGTCGTCTTATGGTTCAGGCAACGACCCATCAATCCCTTCATCATTAGCATCGCCTATAAGTAAAAGAGGGGTTAGTAACTAGGCAGGTTAAAGGGAAGAAAAAGAGAAAGTGGATGGACACAATTACTTGTGCAATGTTAAAAAGCCCCGTCTCCCCCATGGCTTTAGTTACGTGGTTACTCAAGTCCTCATAGTTGTTAGTTGTGATCATGGACTAGAGTTGCTCCAACGCATACATAGAATCCTCATAAAGGAGGAAGGGTGGTTTTTCAGTAACGGGGACAGGGCCCGTCATGAGTCCCTTGCCCCTTCCTTGACCAATTGGAATGACCGTCTTCTTAGTCTCGGCCTTTAACCCCACAATGGACTCGGGAACAACTTTTGGCTTTTTTGGAAGATGGTTAGTCTTCTTTGACAATTTCCTCTTGGCGAATGAGTTGGCTTAACCCGTCCCCTTGGGGGGTTGACTCCCCTGTTGGTTTTTCTTCGCAGCAGCTTGCTGCTTAATATAGGCCCTTCTCTTGTTGTCTTCCATTTCTGCACAAAGGTGGACGAATACTAGGAGTTAGATAATGTAAAAACAAAGAAAAGAAACTAAAGTATAGGCGACGGACTTACGATGACGAACTTGACGGTCGTATCGTCAGGTAGCTTTTGTGGGTCCTGGTTCATCACAATACCAAAAGAGAGTATCTAAGTTGACTAACTTAGCCCACGTCCTCTCTGACAGCTCGGTTTTGTTAAAAAAATTTTCCAAAAAGCTCCACTGCTTAAGGGAGACTTGTGGACGGTCTCGGGCTGCAAAAGGAGATGGTTAAAGTAGTGAGTAAATTAACACAATTAAAAACTTAAACACAGACAGATGCATACCAATTGAGGGCATTATACCCCATGTCTTGTTGATGGGCATGAACTCTTGGTCACAAAGGTGACACATCCACTCGTCATCTTCTATGAAAAAATAGCGACTCTTCCAATTTCTGTTAGAGTCGGGGGTGTCACACATGAGCCTTAGCAATGGGCTCTTGGGCACAAAACTGTACATACCCTTGGACTGAACGATCTTAGTCGGACGGTAATAGTGAAAATATTCTTCCACCGTCAACCTACGTGCCCCTTTGGACACGGCCCCATACAAGACCTCTACACCAAGGAAAACTCTTCAGGCATTTGGGGCGATTTGGGTGACGGTCAACCCTAAGTACTGAAGGAGGCGATGGTGGAGGGCGCTCAGGGGGAATCTAAGCCTTGCTTTCAGCATTTTCTCATAGACTTTGATGCCTTCTACGCTCTTGTAGTAACACTTCTCTGATTTGTAGGGTAGACAGAGGGGTATGTGGTCGGGTATCTGGTACTTCTCCATAAGCATTTTGAAGTGTGACTCTTTGATGGTAGAAATGAAGTTGTTTACCGTCCATAAGGGAAGTATTATAAACTCCCTAAATCCGCCAGGACTTATGACAGATTGGGTTGGGGGTTTAGCACCAATTAGGCCATCAATAGAATCACCCTTTGACCTATCCATGTCCAAATCCTCATCCCTTGTGGAAGGTGAGGTGGCCGACAAATTCCTTTCTTCACTTGAGGTGCCAGGGTCGTTCTGACCTGACGGGAATACCTCATCGTAGCCCGCCCCCTCGTGGACACACGATTGGTTACTTGACGCACTAGACATTTGTCACCTACATGTGACGGGTAAACCCTAAGACATTGATGGATCTACATAGACGACGGGTGTGCAGAGTCAAAAAAATTACAATAGAATTTAACAGAAGGTAAAGAATACTTACTAGTTGAAGATGAGCAGCAGGAAAGGTGTAGATGATGGATGCACCAAGTAGACGGTATGATGGTTTAACAAAGTAGACGGTAGTGCTCTGATTATGAATTCACCGTGGAAAGTGAAAA
Source organism: Quercus robur (assembly GCF_932294415.1). Lineage (NCBI taxonomy): Eukaryota > Viridiplantae > Streptophyta > Magnoliopsida > Fagales > Fagaceae > Quercus > Quercus robur. The sequence continues at coordinate 28,742,040 of NC_065543.1, forward strand.
ATGAGAAGTAAGAAAGCAGGTTTATATAGAGGGAATGGTATGGAAGAAGAAGGGACGCTTCGTTCCAAGAGATTGGCCACTAAGGGAATGACAAGTACCCCTACGACATTAATGACCCTAGGCCAACCTATCAATCTATGTGCATTTCTCAAGAGATAAGTCAAACCGTCACTCCACGGGTCTGTCCAAGGGAGGTGACGGACTCATGGAATGAGGGGGCAACTGAAGAGTACAAAATTAGGGATGATGGATCTAGACCTGACGACACTAGATTATGGACGGTTAGCATTTCTACATGGATGGATCCAAGATTCACGGACATGAGGTGGATGGATCCCAAGGCCACGTGGCATCCACATGATTTAAGTGGCCTCCAAGGAATCCTAAATAGAGACAACTTGCATCTCATGATTAACCCTAGTTAATTGAATCCCAACGTGAGAAGGATCCCGTAATATATGCTCATTTATGTTGATCTTTTCCCGTAAGGAAACACCTTCTGATGCAAGAAACGGAGGCCGATTCTACACTACTATGACCCTTAGAAAATAAGGTACGCATAATTCACCACAGCTTTGGCACTCTACAGTTGTGAAGAGTTCTCTAACTTAACTTTCAGAGGGTCTTTGGCCGGTGCTACACCAATACTCTCCTAAGGTCTTCTTGTTCTGTGTTGTGCAAGTGTTGTCTTGAGTACATGAGGATTGTGTGACTTACTGATGATTTTCGGCATCATCAATGGCCAGTGGCGGCGCCATGTACAGGTCAGGGTGTTCCCAGGAACACCCTGACCTGAAAAAAATTACTAAAAAAAAAATATATATATATATATATATATTTAAGCTAAATTAGGAACACCCTCAACACAAAATTAGGAACACCCTCAGATTAAAAAAAAAATTTATCTGTTCAACTTTCAAGCAAAAAAAAAAAAAAAAACCCAAAAAAAAAAAATGAACTAAAATCTGAAAAAAAAAAAAAAAAAAAAAGTTTGTAACAGAGCCAAGCCAAAATTTATCTATTCAACTTTCAAGCAAAAAAAAGCCCAAAAAAAAATTGAACTAAAATCTGAAAAAAAAAAAAAAAAAAAAATTGAAACAGAACCAAGCCACGACGAGCCCAATAGAGCAAACCGACCCACAGATTCTCAAAAAAAAAAAAAAAAAAAAAAAAAAAACAACAACACAGAATCAGACATCAAACTTACCCACCGTACCCCCGGTCACGTCGCTGCAGAAAAAACCAATCCCCAATACACGACACAGTCTATACAATATAGAGCAAAAAGCAAACCAAACCAAAAGAAATACTGTTTTTATCAAAAAAAAAAAAAACCCAATATAGAGCCTCTGTACCAAAACAGCAAAATCAAACCAAAAAACCCCAATACTCGCTCCTCGGTCGCCGTAGCTCGCTCCTCGTCGTCATCGTCGTAGCTCGCGCCTCGTTGTCGTCGCCGTAGCTCGCCCCTCATTGTAGATCGTAGACCGTAGATCGCAATCGCAGTCGCCAGTCGCAGATCGCTCTGCTCAGTGCTAGCAGATCGCAGATCGTAGTCGCAGTGGTCGTCGCCGTAGCTCAATGCTAGTAGATCGCAGATCCCTCCGGACCGGCGGACCCTCCCTGAGCTTCAGCTCCCTCAAGGTATTTCTAATTTCTCTCTCTTTTTCTCTCTCTGTTTCTCTGCCTCTTTCTCTTTTTCTCACTGAGTGTGATTTTCTAAAATAATAAGCGTCTCTCTCTCTTTGGTCTTTATTTAAATTAACTCAGTAACTCTCTCTCTCTCTCTGATTGGCTATTTGGCTGGCCGAATGAATCACTCCTCTCTCTGATTGGCTGGCCGAATGGATCATTGTTTGTCTTTATTTATATTTTGCTTTTTCCTGTTCTGCCTTTTTGAATTTGGCTTTAGTGTTTATTTTATCCGTTGGTGCTGTGTTGGTCAGTGTGTGTTCTGTGTTGGCGTGATATTAATTGTCCTTTAGTGAATATTGTGATTTGTGAATCTTGCGAAATTTTCTGATTGGCAGGCAATTGTGATTGGGCATCAGGCAATAAGGCTTAAGCTTGTCCATTGAGTGGGGTGGGGGATAGATGGGCTGATGGGCACATCACACATGGGGCCGGGAGCACAATAATTAAAGCAATGTAATATGTTGTACATGACACTGTTTTAATTATTGTGCTGCATATGAAATGTGTAAGGTTAGGTTTTTTTAGTGTAATGTGTACAAGGGGCTAAATAATATAATAAATTAAAGTAGTATAATTAATGACAAACAAATTAAAGTAATATAGTTTATTGTTACGCTAAATAACAATAATTAAACCTGTATAATTAACCAATACATTATAAAAGACAAATAAATTAAATTATGTTAGGCTAAATAATAATTAATAATTTTATAATTAATGAAATAATAATATAACAAATTATAGTTTATAAAAGACAAACAAATTAATCAAGCAACTAAACAACAATAATTAATAATTTTATTAATATTTCAAATGAACTTATAGTTTATTGTTTATTCTTTTGCTAGAATTATGGACAAATATTTGATAAGAAAACCACGTACCCAAGATTCATCTCTTGTGCAAGATTCATCTTCATCTTCTAAGTGAATTCGTGTTGACTTTAACTTAGAAAATCTTCCTTCAAATCCTGGGCTACGACAAAAGATATCATCTTATCATCCTAATAATCATGATGAAATAAGAAGACATTATTTAACAAAAGGCCCTTGTCAACCTATTCTTCATGAGTTCCTTGCATCATATTTTTCTGAAAAGCCCCGTCGATTTAGATCTGACTGGTATATAGGTAGAAAGTGGTTGGAATATAGTATTGAGAAGGATGCGGCATTTTGTTTTTATTGCTACCTATTTGGGCGGCAAGATGTTGGTAAGCAAGGAGGAGGTGATACTTTTGTAACGAAGGGATTCAAACTTTGGAATCAAGTTGCGAAGTTAGAGTCCCATGTTGGAGGAGTTAATAGTGCTCATAGCCAAGCTGTCAAGAAGGGTGAAGATCTACTGAAGGAAAAGCAACACATTCAAAGTGTTTTGGTTAAACAATCAAATAAAGATAAACATGATTATCGGGTTCAATTAAATGCAATAGTTGATTGCATAAGATTCCTTTTATGCCGGGGATTAGCTTTTCGTGGTCACGATGAATCTCAAGGTTCAAGTGATAAATGAAATTTTCTTGAGCTTGTATAATTTTTGGGGGATCACAATGAATCTATCAATGAAGTGTTGCAAACAGCTCTGAAAAATTGCAAGCTTACTCACCCGGATATTCAAAAAGATATTGTGAATGCAATTGCACGGGAAACATCCAAAGCCATCATCAAGGATCTTGACAATGGGTTCTTTTCAATATTAGTTGATGAGTCACGTGATATCTCAGTGAAAGAACAAATGTCCCTTGTTCTTCATTATGTGAACAAAAAAGGGATTATTATAGAGCAGTTCCTTGGTATTGTACATGTTGCAAGTACCACCGCTTTGTCACTCAAATGTGCTATTGAATGTTTACTTTGTGAACATAATTTGAGTTTGTCGAACCTACGTGGGCAAGGTTATGACGAGGCCAGTAATATGCAAGGTGATATCAATGGTCTCAAAACTTTAATTTTGAAAGAGAATAAGTCAGCATTTTATGTCCATTGTTTTGCTCATCAACTTCAATTGACACTTGTTGCTGTTGCTAAAAATCACATTAACATTGCTGAATTTTTTTTATGTGGTTAATAATTTAGTAACTGTTGTTGGAGGCTCTTGTAAGAGACGAGATACTCTTCGAGATGCACAATTTGCCAAAATTAAAGAAAATTTGGAGAATGGTGTACGTAGAAGTGGGCAAGGTTTGAATCAAGAGACAAATCTTAAACGTCCTGGTGATACACGTTGGGGATCATATTATGGGACTATTTTGAACTTGATTTTAATGTTCTTTGCTGTTGTTGATGTATTTGAGATTATTGAAGAAGATGGCCTGTCCGACTAAAAAGTTGAAGCCCGATCTATTATGAGGTCAATTCTATCTTTTGAATTTGTCTTTGCCCTACATTTGATGAAAAATATTTTAGGGATCACAAATGAGTTGTCAATAGCATTACAAAAAAAAAAAATCAGGATATAGTAAATGCTATTGATCTTGTTAAAGTGTCTAAGCAAAGATTGCAAGTAATGAGAGAAGATGAAGGAGAATCTTTATTGACTGAAGTATCTTCTTTTTGTACCACGCATGATATTTCTATCTTGAATATGGATGAAACATTTGTAGTTAGTGGGAGGTCACGACGTAACACTCAACAAAAGACAAATTTACATCATTATCGTGTTGAGCTATTCTACACAGTCATAGATATGCAACTTCAAGAGCTTAACAATCGTTTTTCTGAGGCAAATACCGATTTGTTACTTTGTATGGCTTGCTTAAATACAAGTAATTCATTTGTGGCTTTCGATAAGGAAAAGTTGATTCGTCTAGCTAAGTTCTATCCCTCTGATTTTCTTGGGACAGATATTTTGGCACTTGACTCTCAACTGCAGAATTACATTTTTGATATGCGCAGTAACGACTTCTTTTTAGAACTTCAAGGAGTTAGTGAACTTGCTGAAAAGTTAGTGAGCACAAGGAAGCATGAGACTTATCCTTTAGTCTATTTGCTTGTAAAGCTAGCTTTGACCCTTCCAGTTGCTACTGCAACAGTAGAAAGAAGTTTTTCGGCAATGAAATATATAAAGAATGAACTGCGCAATCGAATGGGAGATTAGTGGATGAATGATTGTTTAATTGTGTATATTGAAAAAGATGTAGCTTGTAGCATTGATAATGAAACTATCATGCAAAGATTTCAAAATATGAAAACTCATAGAAGACAATTGTAAATTTTATGTATTTGCGTATTTTTTTATTGTTGTTGTTATCGATATATAAAATTTTCTTTTTATTAAATTGTGTAATTTATGCTTGTTGAGGAATACCTGACAAAATTTCCTGGAGTCGCCACTGTTAATGGCCAATCAAGGAGATAGCACAACTGCTTGTTGCTCATTTTAGTGGTATTTATGGAGTGATTGAGAGCTTAACAACAGAGAAAATGCTGCTGCAACTTAAGCTTGAGGTGAGAATTGCAAGCCTGAGTGAAGATCAGCAAAGATATTTAAATACAGATTTTACACCTGAGGATGTGCAAAGGCTGCAGAATGCCCTTTTCCAAATGAGCACGATAAAAGCTCTTGGACCAGATGGCGTCCCAGCTCTATGCTATAAAATACTATGGCATATCATGGATCTGTTACCAGGATGCTTCACAGATAAATCATCGGATGTCCACAGTACACGGCTTACAGTGGTAGGCAATCCTACTTGTTCAAGCAACAGGTAATAAGGGAAGTAAATGGAGGGGAGAAACTTTTATTTGTAAGAACATGATGGATAATCGAATTTCAGGTGATTGCAACTCGAATTGCATTAGCAAGGCTACAGATTTATGCTCAACTATCAGAATATTTTTGGTCACTTTAATGAGAAAAGGATGCACCAACATCCTGATACTAACAAACAATTACGTAGTTTTAGCCCCTCCCTACTTAATCACTGTGCGAATCGGCAAGAATCTGAAGTTTATGGGGATATAGCCGAACTGGTAGGAAGGGAAATGCAGATTTCCACCAATAAAATTTCTCCGCTGGTACTGAAGGATGTTATATCCCTACCCTAGCAAATGAAGCCTCAAAGTCCTACATGCATCTATCCAGGCCTCAAGCTGTCAAGCATGCTTGTGTTTTCATGGGTCCTATATGTACCAAGTGCACTTTTCACTTGATATTGTTATGGTTTTTATTTATTAATTTTAATTTTTAATTAATTTTAAAGAATTTTCATTAAAAGACAAACAAAAAAAGTAGGCAAATCTACAGGCATGCAAAGCAGAAATCATTTACCCTTATTCATTACTCCAAAAATGTTTGATAATAGATTGTGGATAAGGCTAGAAATAGGACTGGAAGCACCATATAAAGGCTTCAATGTGTTGTCAGAAAAATTAGCTTATTCAGCTCATCTCTATTACAAATAAAGATTGAAAGTTTCTTATAAAAGTGTTTCCAAAAAGACGTCCTTTATTTTATATCTACAAAGGGAGAAAAAAAACCCCTATATTTTTAGTATTGCAAAATTAGAAGAAGAGTTTAGATGAAAAGATGACAATTATATATTTGACAGTTAGATGAAATGAAATGACATCAACCTAACCTTTCTTTTCTTTTCTTCTTTTTTCCTCCCCCAATAGATCCTCTGCTTGTAGTTGAAGAGTCAACAAATTTTGAGTCTTAAAATGCTCCCAACAGTTTGTCTATGCAATGTTGTATTTATATAAGTGGAACTGTATCAGCTTTGCTTTTGATGCTACTAGCCTTAATGAGAGTCTGTACTAGGCTTCAATTTTTCAATTTTTCAATGCTTATACTTTGAGCACTATCAGTTCTGTTAACAATTTCATGATAGTAGAAATCGATCCAATAGCTAATGTTGTTTCAGTTTTTTTATTAATTATTTTGGTGATTTAATGATAGTAAAAAAAAAAAAACGTTTTCCAGTTTTCCCTCGAAAAAATATATACAAAGAAAAAGAAAGAAATCTATGTTTTCAAAGATGACAATTGACACCAATACAAGGAAATCAACCGTAAGTCAACTATTCTCCAAAAAAAAACCTTAAGTCAACTAACAAATATGGAAAGCAGTTTGATAATGGGAAATCATACATTTCCTATTATCAAAAGTTAACTCACAAATATTTTTAATTAGAATTAAGTTTGAATTACAACTAAAATCGTAAATACCTTTTGAAAAATACAAAGATGCATCAAAATCTCTCAATATTTTCATAATAATCTTGTTTTAAGTTGTGGTGGGTCTTCGCATATTTGTTTTATTTTATTTTAAGCAATGCGATTTGAGAAATTAACTTATAGTGAAAATGTTGTGAGATTTTATTGTGGATGTAGAAGAAACATTTCTATTCATCAAAAAGAAAATAGATTATGCTAAAATCTAGAAAAATTCAACCGTGGTTAAGAAACAAAACATTAAGGTTTGTTCAAACAAGCCAAAAATTAATTAATTAAATAGATTCTGACCTTTAACTGGACAACTCTACGTTTCAAAGTGAAATGGAGAGAATCTGGATCCAAGACGGATGGGGAGTCAAGAATGGGCCAAGACCATCACTTTTGTTTTTATTTTTGAGAATATGTTTGCCGGGTACTCTCACTTTTCATATGATCTTTTTTTTTTTTAGCCAACCTGAATCCACCACACTCTTTGTTTTCATACCAACGTTGATCAACCTAGGCATTTCTTAATGTTTTGTATTGGGATTAGTCTGGATGAACATTTAAAAGTAAATTGTACGGAAAATTTTGAGTAATTTTATAAAAATTTATAAATGTGTTTAATCAATTACCTAGAGAATAAATATATAACATTCTTTTTTTTTTTTAATATAAATAAAATACGTATGAAAATTCTTACATCCCTCATAACAAAGAACTTAATTAATCAGGGTGTACATTAAAGTATCAAGGACTTAAGATATCTAATCAAGTCTAGTATTAACTCAATTCAATTCTCATTTCCAATCCAATTCATTCAAGTTTGTCAAACGATACATTGGTATAAGAAATCTTAGTATTACATCCCTACTATAGTAGGGTAATAGAGAATTGTACTGGCTGACATTAAAGGTCAAACCTTCCAGACATTAAATACATACAGTTGGGGTTTAGATCAAACAGAGAATTAGTGCAAGGGATATCATTGTTGCAGTGCTCCATGCACCCAAGGCAGATCCATTGCTTTTGTGATGGGTAGTGTTTGAACTACTCCTCCTAAAAATGGGAATGTAGGGGTAGTAGGGGACGGGCTGTGCCCGTGGCTGAATACCGCTGCTTCCACCTCTAATACCTCTGCTTCCACCTCCAAATCTACCTTTGGCAGCTGCCGAAGTAAGCAGGAGGGTCATAACCATTAGCACAATTGCGAGTTTCACGTGGTTGCCAGCCAAGTTAAACTTCTTCATCGTTTCCATTTACTGCACACCATACAGAGGCAAAGACTACTTGAGAAATATTGGTAGATACATATATCATTTATGAAGGAAAGAATACTACAATTGTGATCACTTTGTAAGAGTGTTAAGCATGCATGGTGATTCAATCAAATACCAAAAACCAGAATATGGAATTTTGAATGCCTATGAGCTCTAACTTAAACCTTATAAGAACATGCATCATGAAATAACTTCTGGGTTCAAGATCCATTTGGTGCGTGTTTAATTTACTAATAAAAATTATAATACATGTTTTACTTAAAATAGCATATCCACATAACATTTCCTCACTTGGAGAAACATGAATAAAGTGTTATGTTGAAGTGTCAATTGGTCTCTAGAAAAATGTAAGAAGTGAGGAAATTATACAAGATGCCAATGATAGAATCATCATCTAGGAAAAAATAAAAAATAGAGAGGAACAAAACTAGAGGAAGAAGGTGAATTACAAAATTTTGAGGATCAGTTGGAGAGAACCCTTGCGATAGCATGTAGTACAATACACAGAAGAACAATATATAGGAAATTTTAAAATCAGTTTTGCTATTAATGAAAATTCTTAAACAAATTTTTGCTCCTAACTCGTATTCACCTCTAGGTGGCAACAATATACCTTTAACAATGTAGTTTCCTATATAGATTCCTTTCCCGTAGAGAATCCGTGTCCTAAAATTAACAACTATTTCAACCCTTAATTAATTATAACGGGTTCCAATATATACCACTAAAAGGTCATTGGGCTTACTCCGGCCCAAGGACCCAAGTAGGACCGGCTCCATATGGTTGAGGCCTAACACAATAAATTTAAATGAGAACTTTTAATTTAAATATTAATTAAATAAATTTATTTTGTACTAACTAAATCAAAGTTAATTTGATAAATTAAGACTAATCGAACTAAACTAATTTCATATAGCTAGATAATACAATCTCATGGTTCAAGTATAAAATTTAATAGAAAGAAGATGAAAATTTATTATTGTTTTAGAAAGGAGATTTACTTTATCTTTGATAAGGTGATGAATCGTTATATAATTTGTTTTGGTGCTAAAAAAAAATAGAGATTATTTATGTGGCAATGTATAAACTGTTAATTGTGTAACACTTCATCCATGTAAGTTTCGTATACCCTTCATCCATTGGAGGGTTTGAATGTGACACAAAACTCCCTTATAATACTATTTTATGTTGAGATAACATGGGCATGAGTCATTACATGAACTCACCATTTATTTGCATAGATATTACCACAGGAGGATTAAGTCAAGGAGGACAATACCATATCAATACTTGGTCATACCATGAAAATTTATCATATCGATTATTAAATTGGTACTGGTACTCTCTTTAAAATGTTCTAGATAAAATATTGGGTTGTACCGGCTGTAATGGGATATTTTAGGTGTTTTGGCAATTACAATAATTTTTTTAAAAATATATTAAACATTTGAAAATTTTGTTAAAAACACATTATTTAAGCAAATATATTGGGTTAATGTAATTGGGCTAATATTAAGGCTTATAAAATATGTAAATTTAAAAAGACAAAATTTAGTTACAAAATTGGTTGTAACCTAAAACTACAACCTTACTTAATAACATAAAAATTATGACATATTTTGAAAATCTAACCGTTGAATTGCAAGTTCTTTACGCTCTCATTACACATGTCAAATTTTGTGTCAGTTGGATATCATCTACTATTAGAGGATGTCCCGCGCGATGCGCGGATTACTTTACAATTTCATTTGAAATCATTTTTATATATATTAAGACCTACATATAATACTTTTTTTGTTATATAATAATATTTATGTTTGCCCACAATATTGTTAAATACTTTGAAACTTGATTTTCTTAATTCATATTTTATTTTTAAAAAATTGTATAACGCTATAAGACTATAACATATTATAATATTTACCATTAAAAATAGATTTTATTTTTTAAACTGATTAAATGATTTTGAAATCTTTAGATAAGAATTTAAAGCATAAAATAAGATTTTTTTTCAAAATTTAATTGTCTTTAGTTGGAGTTCCATATCCTTTAAAAAAAAAAGCGGAAAATTCTTTGAAATCATCATCGATTTTGATTTTTTATCACTATGGCTCATACTACACAAAATAGCAGTAAAAAACCTAAAAAGACACCTACAAATTATGAGTTCTAACACAGAATAAAAAAAGAAAAAAAGAAAAGCTAACTTCATAAATAATCAATTAGAATTTTTCTTTTTCTTTTTCTTTAGTTCTAAAACAAAATACATTTATGACTTTCCCAAACCAAAATCTCAAACATCCAAAGACTCAAAGTGAATCACAACCTTCACAAAATCCACAATGTCCGACTATAACATCAAAACCGTAAGCTTCCGTCACTAAATAAAAACTCAAGCCCCTTTCCTTGGTCAAAACCTACTCATATGGGTTAGGATCAAATAGTACTGCAATGTTAGAGTTATGTAGGTGTCGTTGAAAGGTTGAAGGTAAATGGTACTGTAAGAACCAAGTGCAAGACTTCTGGACCTTTAGGCCACTTGGGCTCACAATTTATTTGTAGTGGGCTTAAGTATTTCCTACAATGGGTCGTTCTCGGCAGAGAGACTCAAAGTAATACCCAGTTAGTACCCTCTCCTTAACTGTTTTCTCTCAATTTTTCTGAACCCCTTCTTCTCCCAACTTTCTTCTATTTATAGCAAAGGTTAGTGGGGAGATCATGATTACAGTCACCGTTAGTGCTACTGAAGGTCCAGTATTATCTGGTTAAAGTGGTTGTTTAGGTGAAAGGGGCGGTGCAGCATTTATGATCTTGGAACTTGGTTCCATTTTCACCGATTATGTTCGGCAACTCACGTTCCCGTGCATATCATGACCTTCCCGGATATGACTCATGCGCTCTACTGGGAAAGATTTACCGATCAACTCTGGAAACTTAACACCCAAAGCTTGTTTTTACTCTAAGGCAGTTTCAAGAAGGGCATAAGGTAACTGGAACTTTCTGCTGGGCCTGCGCCCAAGGCCGGTATGGGCTTGGGCCCGGGGCCTAGATGGGTATGGGCCCAAGGCCAGTATGGGCTTTGGAAGCTCGGTGCCGTACAGGTATCGTTTTTTGTCTTAGTGTATTTGAGATGGGATGGCATGAAGCCAAGGGTTGTGGGCATGTGTATATAAAGGAGTAGAAGTTAAAAGAGGGAATGGAAATGCAAAAAGTTTTTTGTGTGTGAGAAAGAGGAAAAGTCTTGAAACAACCAAATGAAACAAATAATAGTCTTAAAACATTGAATAAAAAATGTAATAAAAATTAGTCCTGAAACATTGAATCAAAAGAAATAAAGAGTCCTTATTTTTATATTTATTCTTATCTCTGATGTGGATTAAGAGTATTTTAATTTTTTCATAAAGTGCAACACATGGCAGAACCTCATGCTCTCTCGCATGAGGTCTCTGCTTTTATATATATATTGATTGATGATTTGACATTTGTTCTGAACTTTATTTATAAAATTCATTTTAAAATTATTTTTTTATTAGGATTTTAAAATTTTCTAAGAAGCCTATTGGTAAAATTTATTGCATCAATTGGGAACCGATTTTTCCTTATTGATGAAGCAACTTACAAGGTCTGTAAACATCTGGTAACAATTGAGAAAACTGTGGGTGGAAAGGGCATAATAACTAAGATCTGCTTATCAATGCTCAGTGCAACAATGTATATAAAATCCTTATCACAGTCACCTGAGTTTCACCAACTATTTCCTTCAATTGGCTAATATCAACATACTCTAATTGTTGACAAAAATGTGTCTACTCAGTTAATGTCACCTATCAAGTAATGAGCCTACTCACTCTATGTCACCTATCTTACTTGATGAAAGGGATCAGCCAAATATACTTTCCACTAGAAAGATCCGGACCAATTCTATACAAACTACAAATAAGTTGTTTAGAATATCCTAACAAGCTGCACAGCCAATGATCAAAATTAGGTAGTTTTGCTCTCATTGCATGCCCGTGAAAATGTTTGAGTCTATAACATCATGACTACCTTATTCTATGAGATGCTTAAGGCCCTCAAGTTTGATTGAAATTTAGTTGAATCCAAGCCAAATTCTTGTGATGGGTCTAATGTTGCATCTAGCATTATGGAAACAGTTGAGCAAAACAAAACAGAAACGGTCCTGGGATGTTAGTAATTAGCAACAACAGTCGTAGATATAGTATTACAAAAGGAACAAAGTAGGAAAGGGTGACAGAAAACCTCAAAGAAGTATGTCCCTCAATCATTTAAGGCCCTAGTGCCAAAATAAGCGCTTGGCCCCAGTAAAGTAGGCACCAATATTTGAGATTCTCATGCTGTTCATGAGGCCTTGTTACTCTTTAAGAATATATTGGCCTTAATTATTTTCTTTGTTTTACTCTTAAAATATATAGGCCTTGATGAATTTTCTTTATTTTAGAAAGCCAGAATTATTAGTAGAAAATATGAAAAATGGTAAAAATTTCTTGAGTTGAGTTTTAATTCAGTAAAAATGTCACTATTTCAGTGAAGCACCGTTCTAAATCCTGTCTCCTCAACCAAAGGTGCTCAATTAGTCACAAAACTTGAGTGCCTTATTAGAGTTGCCTCACCTCAAGGATCTTAAAAGGAGCCTTTTAATGCATTCTCACTCGAGCGTCTAAGCAAGTGCCAGCCTCACCTCTGACTCCTAGACGTTTTTCCTTAAAAGGAGCCTTTTATTGACTTCAAAAAATATCCTTCAAAGATAGAATCTTGAAATTAATGGTACCACAAGAAATAAAAAATGCAACAAAGATACGTTCTTTCTTTCAGAATTTTCAAAGATAGTTACCTGCTTATTGCATCCATCGAGTCTAAACTCATGCATGACCCATCGACCAATGTTCTGACCCTTTATTGGGCACAAAAGTAAGAGTCTTCACAAAACCAATGTGGTTCTTCTTAGCTTCATCTCGATATACTGGCTTTTCGTTTCGGGACCTCCATGTACCGTAGGCTGTGTTCCTATCCTTGAACCATTGGCCGTCACCTTTGTGAAGAAGTAAAGACTGTTTCGTATTTTGAAACAGTTAGGTGATAGTTCATTATCATTAATTTGTCATTATTTATTGTCAATGAGTAGGTGTGATAATTTTATATTTTATTAAGTTTGTTTAATATTTGTATTTTTAGGTGGTTATCACTTATCGTTATTGAAGATGGTAAAATATAGAGCCTAATGGGCCTACCTTAATAGGCTTGACGGATCGGAACTGGTGGGCCTGTATAAAGATGATCCCCTGCACTTCGAAGGCCCATTGCTGACAGACGTAGTAAGGACCCATGATCCGAGGTCCATATCGCCTAGAAAAGCCTTAAGAACCGAAAATGGAAATCCTTGCTCACCACGCTCAGAGGAATTTGTATTAGAGTTCCACATGGAAAAGATTTGGAAACCAAGAAGAAAAGTCAACCCTTTGCCACTATAAAAGGCCTGCCACCCTCAGAAATCGAGGTACGCTTTAATTGACCCTCTCTACGCTCTAAGTAAAATAGAAGAATTCTAACTTGACCGTCGGAGAGCTTTTGGCCGGCACCACACCGATGCTCTCTGAAGGACTTCTTTCGATTGCTTCTGTCGTGCAGGTTCGTTTCGAGTCGCGGGTACGGTGTGACCCACTGGTGACAATTTTCGACGTCATCAGTTGGCGCCGTCTGTGGGAAAGAAAAAAAGAAACGATCGTCATAACACATTATCGCTTCTTAGACAAAAGAGTTACATGGTACTCACACGCTCGATGGTAACTACTAACGACGCTCAAGAAGAGGAAGCCCTTACGACTGCCCTTGAGAGACAGGTCAGGACGCTCGCCGCAGCCGTGGAGCGCCTCACCAAACAAAATCACGACCTAGAAGAGCAGCTAAACCAAAAGAGTGCGGCGGTCAATAACCAAGGAGTGGATCAAGAAGGAACCAGCGCTGAAAGGAGGAATCATGACGGACCACAAGAGAGTAACGCCCCGAGCAAACAAGTGCGACGGGACGCCAGCATCCCTTCAGTGACGGATACAGCTCCACAACCCATCATCGCGGAGATGCAGGCGATGAAGGAACAGATGGAAGTACTGATGAACGCTCTCAAGGGGCGAGTGTCAAATGATCTTGACGACCTTGTCAACCGGACTGACTCGCCATTTACGGCAACCGTCAATTCCTTCCCCCTGCCAAGTAAATTCCGCATGCCAAGTATGGATAGTTATGACGGAATCAAGGACCCTTTCGATCACCTAGAGACCTTCAAGACCCTGATGCACCTTCAGGGAGTGGCAGACGCAATTATGTGCAGGGCGTTCCCTACAACCCTAAAGGGCGCAGCAAGGATTTGGTTCAGCCGGCTAACGCCAAACTCCATCGGCACCTTCAAGGAGCTGAGCGCTCAATTCACTACGCACTTCATCGGAGGACATCGGTATAAGAAATCCACGGCTTGTTTAATGAATATCAAGCAGAGAGAGGAGGAGACGTTACGGGCCTACATATCACGCTTCAATAAAGAAGCGCTCTCGATCAACGAAGCCGACGACAAGATACTAGTGGCAGCGTTCACGAACGGACTGAAGGGGGGTAAGTTTTTGTTCTCCCTATACAAAAACGACCCAAAGACCATGTCGGAGGTGCTTTACAGGGCTACCAAGTACATGAACGCTGAAGACGCACTATTAGCCCGAGAAGATAGACCCAAGAAAAGAGACAGACAAGAGGATCCCCGACAGGACCAGGGGCGGAAGAAAGGGAGATCGAAGGGAGGAGAGACGTCCAAAACCCATGGGTGCAAGGTTCACAAATTTCACCCCGTTGACCGCTCCTATAGACCAAGTCCTAATGCAGATTAAGGACGAAGGATCCCTGACGTTTCTGGGAAAGCTGAAGAGTGATCCCAACAAAAGGTCCAGGGACAAATATTGCCGCTTCCATCGTGACCATGGTCACGACACGGCCGATTGCTACGACTTGAAGCAACAAATCGAAACCCTTATCCGACAAGGGAAGCTGAAGAAGTTCGTCAGCAAGGATAGAACGGATCAACCACCACAAGAACAACACCCCCGCCGAGAAAACGAGCGACCAAGACCCCCACTAGGGGACATAAGGATGATAATTGGAGGAACAGCCGCGGCCGGATCGTCGAAAAAGGCTCGCAAAACATACCTTCGGATGGTACAGAATGTCCAGTTGGCGGGTACAGTGCCAAAGATGGCAAGAAGGGAAGGCCCCATTATCGGGTTCTCGGAAGAGGATGCAAGACGCCTACACCATCCACACGACGATGCCCTCGTCGTCACCTTGCGGGCAGGCGACTACAATATCCACCGAGTGTTGGTCGACAACGGTAGTTCGGCCGACATCTTGTATTATCCGGCGTTCCAACAAATGAGGATTGACAGGGAGCAGCTAATACCGACAAACACCCCGCTCGTTGGTTTCGGAGGGAGTAGAATATTCCCCTTGGGCGCAGTCACGTTATCGGTGACAGTAGGAGATTACCCCCAACAAATCACCAAGGACGTAACATTCTTGGTGGTCGATTGCTCGTCAGCCTACAATGCTATTATTGGACGACCCACGCTCAACTCGTGGAAAGCGGCAACATCAACTTACCACCTGATGATCAAGTTCCCAACGGAGTATGGGGTAGGAGAGTTACGCGGAAGTCAAATTGCCGCACGAGAATGCTACGTAGCTATGATGGAGGTGGAAGACCAGATCCAGGCCTTGAACATAGAAGAACACCGAACGACGGCAGAACCTACAGAGAAGCTAGAGGAGATAACTCTCGACAGTTCCAATCCAGAACGAACCACCAAGATCGGAACGCTTGCCAAACCCGCAATCCGTCAAGAGCTCGTAGCTTTCTTGAGAAGCAATAAGGATGTGTTCGCCTGGAGCCATGACGATATGCCAGGAATCGATCCCTCGGTCATGGTACATAAGTTGAATGTGTTGCCCTCGTTTCCACCCGTCCGACAAAAGAAGAGAGTATTCGCCCCGGAACGAGATCGAGCAATAGCGGAAGAGGTCCGCAAACTCCAAGAGGCAAGCTTCATCAGGGAAGTCTACTACCCCGATTGGCTAGCGAATGTGGTAATGGTGAAGAAAACGAGCGGCAAATGGTGGATGTGCGTGGACTTCACCGATCTTAACAAAGCATGCCCCAAAGATAGCTATCCCCTTCCAAGGGTCGACATCCTAGTAGACTCGACAGCTCAACACCAATTGCTAAGCTTCATGGATGCTTTCTCGGGTTATAACCAGATCCACATGCACGAGGACGATCAGGAGAAGACTTCGTTTGTAACCAGTCAAGGACTCTTCTGTTACAAAGTAATGCCATTCGGCCTGAAGAATGCAGGGGCAACATACCGGAGACTAATGAACAAGATGTTCTCACAGCAAATAGGGAGGAATGTCCAAGTCTATGTCGACGACATGCTGGTGAAGAGCCGGAAGGAGGAAGACCACTTGGAAGATCTCAAGGAAACATTCGGCACGCTTCGATCCTACAACATGAAACTCAATCCGGGAAAGTGCGCATTCGGTGTAACGGCAGGCAAATTCCTAGGATTCATGGTATCTCAAAGGGGGATTGAAGCTAACCCGGACAAAATCCGAGCCATAATGGAGATGGCCCCCCCCCGAGAAACGTGAAGGAAGTACAAAGCCTTAACGGCAAGGTAGCGGCATTGAATAGATTCGTGTCGAGAGCGACGGACAAGTGTTTACCCTTCTTTCGAACATTGAAAAAGTCATTCGAGTGGACGGACGAGTGTCAGCGAGCCTTCGAGGAGTTAAAAACCTATCTATCTTCACCACCTCTACTGAGCCCCTCGCAACCAGGTGAAGAACTCTTCCTCTATTTGGCTGTCTCCCCGGCGGCCGTCAGCGCGGCCTTAATCAGAGAGGAGGACAGGGCACAGAAGCCCGTGTACTACGCCAGCCGGGCGCTCCGCGGTGCCGAGGAAAGATACCAACCTATGGAGAAACTCGCTTTTGCGTTGGTCACGGCGGCCCGCAAGCTCAAGCCCTACTTTCAAGCCCACACCGTGAACGTAATGACCGACAAGCCCTTGCGAAGGGCACTGAGTAATCCTGAAGCCGCGGGTCGACTGACTCTGTGGGCAATAGAATTGAGTGAGTTTGACATCAAGTACCGTCCACGTGTGGCCATTAAAGGACAAGCTGTAGCCGACTTCATAGCAGAGTTTACGCGTGACGGGGACAAGGGGGCAGAGGAACCCCCCCAGTGGAACATCTACAACGACGGATCATCCAATAAGCGAGTTGGAGGAGCCGGCATAGTATTGCTGTCACCTGAAGGAGACAAGATTGAATGTATGGTCCGTCTCGACTTCCCCATTACCAACAATGAAGCAGAATACGAAGCGGTGGCAGCAGGACTCGACCTAGCCAAAGCCGCCGGAGCTGAAAGTGTGGTCGTGCATTGCGACTCTCAAGTCGTGACCAACCAAGTAAACGGAGATTATGAATGCAAAGGGGAAAGGTTGAAGAGATATCTTGATCAAGTAAGGGCGAGAGTCGACGGGCTAAAAGCAATGTTCGTCCAGATCCCCAGGGGAGAAAATGAGCTCGCCGATCGGTTAGCCAAAGCCGCTTCAGCAGAACATATGATGACACCGGGTAATGTACTTTCCTTTGTTCAAATCTTTCCACTAATAGACCCCGACAACATGCAGGAGATACGCTCCGGAAGAAACTGGACTACGCAGATAACTTCATACTTAAAGGACGGGATATTGCCGGAAGAGAAGGAGGCAGCGAAAAAGCTAAAAGTCCAAGCGGCAAGGTTCGTCTTGATAAAAGACATTCTTTACAAGAGAGGTTTCTCCCGTCCTTATCTAAGATGTCTCGGGGTTGAAGAGGTAGACTAAGTAATGAGGGAAGTACACGAAGGAATATGCGGGAACCATTCCGGATCGCGCTCGTTAGTGCACAAACTGGTACGAGCTGGGTATTACTGGCCAACCATGCAGAAGGATGCCGAGTCCTACGTTAAAAGCTGCGACAAATGCCAAAGGTTCAGCAATTTCATCGGACAACCAGCTGAGGAGCTAACCCCTATAACGGCTCCATGGCCGTTCGCTCAGTGGGGACTAGATATCATGGGACCTTTCCCAACGGCGGTAAGGCAGCTGAAGTTCTTGGTAGTGGGTATTGACTACTTCACAAAATGGGTAGAGGCGGAAGCCTTGGCCACCATTACAGAAAAAAACATTAGAAGTTTTGTCTGGCGGTGCATCGTATGCAGGTTCGGTATTCCAAGAGTTCTTGTCTCAGATAACGGGAGGCAGTTCGACAACGGCCACTTCCGGGATTTCTGCACTCAGCTAGGAATAAAAAACCACTACTCATCACCCACCCATCCTCAGGCTAATGGCCAGGTTGAAGTCACGAACCGATCCCTGTTAAAGATTATCAAGACTCGGCTCGAGGGGGCAAAGGGCATATGGCCCGAAGAATTGCCGAGCATACTATGGGCATACAGGACAACGGCGAGGACTCCGACAGGAGAGACACCATTTCGACTGACATACGGGAGCGAGGCGGTCATCCCAGCAGAAGTTGGACTCACAAGTTACAGGGTTCACAACCATGACGAATGCAGGAATGACGAATCCCTGAGGCTACAGCTGGACCTGATAGATGAGGTTAGGTCGGTGGCGGAGCAAAGGATCTCTAGGTACAAGGATCGCATGTCCAGACATTACAACACCCGGGTCCGACATAGAAACTTCCAAGTTGGAGACCTCGTACTCAGGAAGGTCATGGGTGCAACTAAAGACCCTGCACAGGGAAAACTCGGCCCCAACTGGGAAGGACCTTATAGAGTTACGTCATGGAAAAGGAAAGGAACGTACCACCTGGAGACAACAGATGGAGAGAAGCTGCCACATCCATGGAATGCCGAGCATTTGAGGAAATACTACCAGTAGTAGTGACACAGCAACCAGTTTTTGTTTGAGCTTTTTATAAGTTTCTCTTTTAACTGTCTTTTTGCCACAATTTTGTTGTGCCCTTTTTAAGCCCAAAGGGGGCAGGCACTTTTTCCTTTACGCATTTCTATAATCAAATATTACTTTGATCTTCTACTTGGATGTCATTATAATTGTCTACAAAACTAACGGAAACTAAATAAAGTCCACAAGATGGACGGATATAAATGCAGTCCACAAGATGGACGGATCATCCTACGGGGATGATAAGATACTACAGGAATAGTATTGCAGTCCACAAGATGGACGGATATAAGTGCAGTCCACAAGATGGACGGATCGCCCTACAAGGACGATCGCCCTCAATCCACAAAATTGACGGACACAAAATGTCCACAAGATGGACAGATATAAATGCAGTCCACAAGATGGACGGATCGCCCTCAATCCACAAAATTGACGGACACAAAATGTCCACAAGATGGACGGATATAAATGCAGTCCACAAGATGAACGGATCGCCCTCAATCCACAAAATTGACGGACACAAAATGTCCACAAGATGGACGGATCTCCCCACAAGGACGATCACTGTCAGTCCATAAAATGGACAAACCCAAAATAAAGTCCACAAGATGGACGAATCATCCTACAAGGATAGTAGTCAAAGTCCACAAGATGGACGGACCATCCCACAGGGATGATTACTCAAGTCCACAAGGTGGACGGATACAATCGAAAGTCCACAAGACGGACGGATCATCCTACAAGGACGATCACTGTGAGTCCTTAAATGGACGGACATAAATTAAAGTCCACAAGGCCGACGGGCCATCCCACAGGGACGATGACATCCTACAGGGATGATAACTCAAGTCCACAAGGTGGACGGATATAATGGAAGAACATGCAAGCGAAGTGGACGGACCACTGACTACGTAAAAATTTTGCAAGTCCATTAAATAGGCATTACATTTAAAAAGTGATGTACAACGCCACAAAGTGGACGGGTCCTCATAACGAACTTCTAAAAATAGACGGAGAGGGAAAATCCTCACGGATGTAAATACTAAATCAACACGAGATAACAAGTCCGCAATGCGGACGGAGTATCACGGATAAACAAATATTCTCACAAAAATCCTTCCTCAAGAAGGAGGACGGACCTTTAAACAAAGTACCAAACAATGATAGAAAGCATATATGAACATTAAGCCAAAAGCCCCAAAGGCAAGCGTTTAATACAACTAAAGAGGACGGATTGTTCTGAAATGTAAATAAAAAAAATAAAAAAAAAGGGACGGATTGTTATCAAAATAAATTACATAGACATTAATCTTTCTTTTGTTCAGCAACTTGGACATCCTTCGACGGGACGGACTCTCCGTCTCCTTGAGCAGCGTCTTCGCCAAAGAGGTCCTCCGTATTTTCGGAGGCGACGGGGAGGGCAGAAGTCTGGGCTTGGTCCTCAAGTTTGACCATTCACAAATCCAGCTCTGGATAGGCCTTCTTGACTTGACGGAGAGAATCATCGAAGCCTTGAAGGAAAGAATCTGACAGCTCACCCAAGCAGGTCTCTGAGCTTCGGTACTCCTCGACGGCTGCCTCTTTCACATGACGGATCTCTTCTTTGAGTTCTTTGATCTCCGCCTCCCTTTTCTCCAAGACCGTCAGCGCAGAGGCCGTCTTCTCCTCCAGCTCCTTCCTTGCCTTCTCAGAAAGCTCCAGCTTCTTCTCCATCTTGGACCTCCATTTATGGAGTTGTCCGAGCTCTTCCTCCGTCTGCTCCGCCTTCGCGCGCACCCGGTCCAACGTACTCTCACGGTTGAGACACCGATCCAGTAGTCCCTTCATCATGACCAAGGACTGCGAATAGAAAAGAGACCATCACATAATGTAAATAACAACGAAGAAGAAAAATAAACTTATTTGACTGACATATCCAACCTGAGCGACGGCAAAGAGGCCCGTCTCCCCCATGGCCTCCGTCGAGTGGTTTCCAAGATCTTCATAGTCTTCCGCCGTGATGATGGACGACAGCTTCTCCAATGCATACTTGGAGTCGTCGCGGAGAAGGGAAGGAGGTCTCTCTTGTTTACCTTCTGGGGCCGTCATCAATCCTTTACCCGTCCCCTGCTTAGCTGGGGTGACGGTCTTGTTACCCTCAGCCATTAAACCGACCACAGGCTCAAGAGAGACCTTTGGTTGCTTAAATGGACGGTCGGATTTTGATGTCGGTTTCCTCTTAGGGGCTGAAGCCGCCACCTTAGGTACCACCTCGCTGGATTCCCTCTTCTTGACGGCTTGGGATTTGATCAAAGCTTTCCTTTTTGCGTCCTCCATCTCTGCAAATAATGACGGATGAAATTAAAACTAAGTAAAGTCAGTTAAATGGCAAAGTAAAGTTGACGGGCTTACGTCTATGAACTCGCTCGTCGTATCTAATTGCCTCTTGGGTGGGCTCAGGACCGTCGCAGTACCAATGTATGGTCCTAGGGTTCACCAACTTAGCCCAAGTCCTTTCCTCCGGCGTAGTTTTCCTGCAAATCTTTTCAAGGAAACTGAACTCCTCAAGGCTGACTTGTGGGCGCCGTCTACCTGCAGAGAAAGACGATCAAGATATACACATAAAAATGGACGGATACGAAAAGCTTTACAAAATTAAGACGGATGCATACGCGATTGATTTATTACTGCCCAAGTTGTGTCGACGGGCATGTACTCCGTCTCCCCTGGATGGCTCATCCATCTGTCACCCTCTAGGAAGAAGTAGCGACTCTTCCAGTCTCTATTTGAGTCTGGGGTCTCAAAGATCACCTTCAACAAGGGGCTCCGACTAGCAAAACTATACATCCCCCTTGATCCAGAAATCTCGTCCGGACGGTAACAGTGAAGAAATTCACGGACCGTCAGTTTCCTCTCCCCATCCGACATTGCACCGTAAAGAATCTCCATGGCTATGAAGACCCTCCAGGCGTTGGGGGATATCTGGGTGACGGACAATCCCAGATACTGTAAAAGCTCCCTATGGAGTGTAGAAAGCGGGAATCGAAGTCCAGCCTTCAACGCCTGCTCGTACACTCCGACACCGTCTACCCCTTCATAGTAACACTTCTCCGACACGTATGGTAGACGGATGGAAACATAGTCCGGGATTTGGAAGTTGGTTCTGAAGGTGCTGAAATGTTTCTCCCTGATGACGGATGTAAACCTATGCACCGTCCAATCTGGCAACATGATGAACTGCCTTAGTCCATCAGCACCTACAACGGACTCCAGTGCTTGATCCCCGTCGTCATCAGAACCCTCTATTTCAACTATCTCCACATCCTCATTTGTTGAGGATGAAGAGGAGGCAGACGGACTCCTATCTTCGCCGGGGCTCTCTTGGTCTTTATGACCGGATGGGTATACATCCTCGTATTCCGTCCCATCACGAACCACCGATTGGTTACTTGACGCACTAGACATTTCCTACAATTGACAATGAAACCTAAGACCGACGGGTTTGAAAGTATTGACGGGTATGGAAAGCCTAACAACAATGCATGGACGGAAATGTAACTTGACTATAGTATATTAGAAGTACTTACCAAACTTAGCAGAGGAGAGGTGACGGTTGGTGTAATCAGTAGATGCTCGTCCTCGACGGATTACTCTGACAAGGTTGATGGCTTCGCTCTGACAAATGATTTCTGAGTGAAAATTGAAAAATGAGAGAGTGAGGCGCCTTATATATATAGGAGATGCACGGAAGACGAAGCGACGCTTCGATCCTATACAACGGCCATTCAGAGAGTGACACGTGGCATGCTTAATAAATGCTGACAACCTGTCAGTACGTACCAACAGATTTGCACCCGTCATGTAACCGTCAACCTGATGAATCTTCCTCTGACGGGTTGATCCATCTGGAACCGTCGTCCTATCTTGCATGAATCCGTCATAAAATGCCCGTCATACCCGTACGTAAGGATCGTCACCCCATTGATCCTTTGACCTAAACGGTGACGGACCATTGGGGTGAAGGGGGCAACTGAAGATGGTAAAATATAGAGCCTAATGGGCCTACCTTAATGGGCTTGACGGATCGGAACTGGTGGGCCTGTATAAAGATGATCCCCTGCACTTCGAAGGCCCATTGCTGACAGACGTAGTAAGGACCCATGATCCGAGGTCCATATCGCCTAGAAAAGCCTTAAGAACCGAAAATGGAAATCCTTGCTCACCACGCTCAGAGGAATTTGTATTAGAGTCCCACATGGAAAAGATTTGGAAACCAAGAAGAAAAGTCAACCCTTTGCCACTATAAAAGGCCTGCTACCCTCAGAAATCGAGGTACGCTTTAATTGACCCTCTCTACGCTCTAAGTAAAATAGAAGAATTCTAACTTGACCGTCGGAGAGCTTTTGGCCGGCACCACACCGGTGCTCTCTGAAGGACTTCTTTCGATTGCTTCTGTCGTGCAGGTTCGTTTCGAGTCGCGGGTACGGTGTGACCCACTGGTGACAATTTTCGACGTCATCAGTTATTTATTTATTTATTTTAATATTTTAAACTAAATGAAAAAACTCAATTCCTTGACATTGTATTAATTATTGACACGCATATCTACATTTATCTATATATAAATAATACATTAAGTATCTACTTAACTATATATATATATATATATATTTTTTTTTTTTTTTAAGAATCAACTTAACTAATCAAATGCTTAAAATGTCATTAACTTTATTTTTTTTTTCCATGAATCACTAACTTTATAATAAAAAATTATTATAACATAATAATAATACACATATGTAACAAGCTCGTTGTGTTTTTTAATAATTATTATTATGTGTGTGTGTTTCTTAAATAAAAAAAGATATTTAGTGTTGTCGAGTCATTCCACATCGGTAAGGTGTGATATTGAGAAGGGATTTATCACTTGCTCTGCGACACTACCTATCGCATGCAGTTTTGGTGTTGGTGTGTGAGTGTATTCCCTTATCTCATCCCCCTTCCCTTATATATGTGTGTAAGTTATATTATATTTATACTATATACGCATACCAGCTGATTTGTGATTAGGGGGTGCAAAAATGCTTTTAAGTGTAAATTAAACTAATAAAAAAAAAGGGACAAAGTTTAGCTACAAAATAGTTTGTAGCTTAAGGTTATAATCTTACTCAATAAAATAAACACTTCTGCATATTTTGAAAATTTAACTATTTAATTGCATGTTTTTTACGTTCTTAATACACATGTCAAATTTTGTGTTAGTCAAATATTATTTACTATATGATTTATAAGTTTATAATTTATGCATAATTTAAAATTACAAAAACTTGCAATTTAAATAATTTATTGATAACATAATTATTGATCTTTAATTTTATAAAAATTTTGCAAGCATGAAAAATATAAGAAGAAGATATAATTCAATAGTGGATTTGTCAAAATTCACTTCTAATAAAAAGATATTGAGTAAGGTTGTAGCCTAAGGCTACAATCTTATTCAATAAAATAAAAATTACTACATATTTTGAAAATCTAACTATTTAGGCTACAACTTTACTCAATAAAATAAAAATTACTACATATTTTGAAAATCTAACCGTTGAATTGCATGTTTTTCGCACTCTTAATACAAATGTCAAATTTTGTATCAATCGGATATTATTTATTATATGATTTATAAGCTTATATTTTATGCATAATTTTAAATTACAAAAATTTGCAATTTAAACAATTTATCGATAACATAGCTATTTAGAAATTTTGCAAGTATGAAGAATATAAAAAGAAGATGTCATCCAATGGTGGATTTGTCAAAATTTACTTTCAATAAAAAGATATTAAGTAAGGTTGTAACCTAAAGTTACAATCAATTTTGTAGTTAAAGTTAGCTAAACTTTGTCCATATATATATAAGATATATATCAAATGAACCCCCTGAAGATAATGTACAACTTAGGGGTGTCAATGTTCGACCCAACCTGCGAACACGACACGAACCCGAAATGGATTTTTTTGGGTTAGGGTTGGGTCTTAATGGGTTTGAGTCATAAACGGGTTGACTTGAAAGCGATACGATAAGAAATGTCTCATAAGTAGGTCAACCCGCATAACCCACAATAGACACGTTTAACAAGCCAATTTATTTGTGTCAACTCGAAATGACCCATTTAACACAACTCGTTTTACTCGTATAACAAATAAATATTTATTTTATTTTAGATTTGTCAAATACCTTTTATATCCAACATATATTTTAAATTTAAAAAGAAAAGTGAGTAATTACAAAAATTTACAAGGGATATAATTGGAAATTGAAACTTTATAGACCCTAGAACCACTAATACCTTTTTTTTTTGGCATAGAACTTGCACAAATGAAATTGGATGAGCTTGCGGATGACGTTATGAATTTGGACATCAACAAACAATCTATAGATGGTAATCGTGGTCATAGTCAAGATTAGTCTACTGTTTGCTCAAAATTTTTCAATATTGATACTTAGCATTTGGCAAGTTCCAAGGATATTATATTTTTGTTGAACTATGTTATTTTATTTTTGTTAAACTTTGTTATTTTGAATTTGGGTTGAAGTGTACGCACTTCTTTTGCAGTGTAAAGAATTTATTTCTAGATGAATGTTATATTTTTGTTGAACTATATTATTTTGAGTGTGGGTTGAAGACTTGAAGTGTATGCACTGCTTTTTGGGATGTAAAAAAAATTATTTCTAGATGGATGTTATATTTAATATTATGCAGGTTGAAATAGGTTATGTTACATTTGTATCAACTCAACATGACTTGTTTATTAAGCGTGTCAAATGGGTTGGATCAGGTTAACCTGTCTTATTAACAGGTCGGGTTAGGGTTGAAGGATTATGACATGATTATTAAATGGGACGGGTTAGGGTTGAGCTATTTAGTTGAATACCCCTACCTCGACACGACACAAACTAGACACACTAACCCCAATTGACACCCCTATGTACAACTTCCCCTAACCTTTCCACTTCTTTTGTTTTAATACTATTCAATTTTGAAAAGAATTCCATCACACGGCAAAATATTGGTGCTCTCCCAAAAAGAAGATAAGGCTTCCATTTTTGGTTCATAATATTTTTGGCAGGTCAATATTTTTTATTACTTTCTCTTTATTTTTTGCTTTTTTAATTAATACATTAGTTTTTACTGATCCGTGTTTTTGCCAGAACACCATTCCAGGCCAAGAGCTTCAAACATCAATTTAAAGGGCTTTCCTTATTTGGATTCCTACTTTTACATGTCTAAAGTATAGATAATAGAGCTAGATACGTAAAATTACTAATTTAAAAATTCATAAATTTTAGATAAATTTGAAAAAAATAGTTTCTTCTACCCACATTTCATATCTCCAATTAGTTTTCACAGTTTCAAGAATTTAGAACTACACCAATATATATCTCCTTACTTCTTTTCCTTTAATACTATTCAATTTTTAAAAAAATTCTAACACGCAACAAATTGGTGATCTCCTAGAAAAGAAATTGCAAGATTTTGTTGAAATTGTTCCTTTGGAAATTTCTTGAAAAGCTAATCATAGGTTCTTCTTTCCATCGGAACAATGGGTTGTTATGCTCATTACTAAACTTTTGAAGAGATGAAATATAACCAAGGTATATATTTTTTAATCAGAGGTTAAATTGATCGTCAGAAGAAGAATTAAACCAAAAATTAGGATATATTTTGGGAAAATAAGACTTCCATCAAAGAGAAGAAAAATGAAAAGCTTTCAGAAAAATTCTTGTAGAATCAAGAATGAAGTTTCATTTATGGTTGGTTTATAATGATTTTTGGTAGGTCAATTTTCTTTTTTGTTACTTTCTCTTTATTTTTTGCTTTTTTAATTTGTATATTAGTTTTATTGAAGCACCATTCCAAGTCAAGAGTCGTCGTTATGAGTCAAGAAAGAGTTAATTAAAAAAAAATTAAGAAAAATAAATATTTTAGTAAAATGTAGTGTTATCTGTAAAATAAATAATGTGATAAGAGTATTTAATAAGTAAGTATGTAAAATAGAAAAAAAAAATGTTTTATATGCTAAAAATATACTGAAATTTTTGTGCTCTTAGCTCATGTTAGCTGTATTTTAATAAAGGCCCATTTGGTAAGAGATTTTTAATAACGTTATTTAAATTTTGTAAAAATATATATAGGTAAAAAAAAAAAATGTAAAAATACATATTTTGATGTTTAAACATGTTAAACGAAAATAATTTTATTTGAAAGGAATTCGATTCTGAAATTCTTTCGGATAAAATTATTCTGTCATAACGGCAGACAGGCCCATATGAGAAGCGATCCGTGCCCGCGAATATATTCAAAGGCAGTGACTATAGTGATGTGGTCGATCAGGCCCATCATTAGTATTGTAAGTATGTTACCAACCAATACATCCATCTCCATCTTCATCCCCATCACCATCTTGTATCTTTGACATCAAATGATTGGCAGTGAGATCCATCACAAGCGACATTGCTCACCCGCATAAAATCCCAATTTCCCATTTCTCAGAAAAAGAAAAGAAAAAGACCAATTCCAAAAAGTTCTCCAAAGTTCAATCACTTTCCAGAATCTAGAGAGAGAGGTTTGGGGTTTGGCAGTAGACAATTGGGCAGTGGCAGCGAATGGAGTCGGCAAAGATATCAGAGCTAAAGCAATTCGTAAGCGAATGCAAGTCTAACCCCTCACTTATCCACAACCCCTCTCTTGCTTTCTTCAAGTCCTATCTCCAAAGGTGCTTTTACTTTTACTATATATATATATACTTCTTATATTAATTGATTTTAATTCTCTGTTTGATTGAGAGTCACGTTGGAATTTCTTTTTTGCTTGAAGCTTGGGAGCTCGAATTCCACCAGAACCAAAAACGGTGAGTCCTTTTAAATATCAAACTACTACTATTCTTTTAGCAGCTTCAATTCAATTAGCCTTGGCAATTTACAATCTACAGGATTTTTTTTTTTTTTTTTTGAATTTAAATATATTATTTTAGTACAAACTACTAGTATCTGTTGCTTAGATCAAAACAAGACAAAAGGGATACTGCCTAAAACAGTTATTTATTTGTATAGAGACCTCAAAATCAATTACTTAAAAGAGTACATGATTAGTCTGCTCAACACCATTTACGAAGCACGGACACTTCATTTAGGGTTCCGTATCTGTCTGTGGTGTACAGGCCATTTTATGTTTATAATTTCTCAGAAATTGCTCATGTCGCGGTGTTGCTTCAATGGTCCTATTAACCTAGGATGCACGGTTCATTTGGGGTCTCGTAGTCTAGTTGTATTTGTGTCATAATGGTGTCCTATCTGTCGTATAATGTTATAATTTTCCAAAAATTGCTTGTGTTGCTGTATTGTACCCGTACCCTTGATCGTGTCTGTGCATCCTAGCGCTTAACCTTTCATTTCTCCCATCAGTTTCTTTGTAGTTCATTTTGCTAGATATTTGTGATAATGCATGCTCTGATTATTAGAAGAGTAATATGCAGGAAAAAGGTGGTGACAAAATGTCAGGCACTGGGGAACATTTTGATGCCAAAAATCCTCATACAGCTACTGAAGATGATGATGATGATGAAATTGTTGAGTCTGATATTGAGTTGGATGTTACTGATGTTGTGGAGCCTGATAATGATCCTCCACAAAAGGTGGGTGGTATAAAAAATTGGTTGAGGATGCTTAGGCCTGATATTTTTGCCTGTTTTATAATTGAATTAGTCTTCAAACTATTAGATTTGTGTATTATTTAATGTCAGATGGGAAACCCTTCCATTGAAGTTACAGAAGAGAATCGGGAAGCTGCGCAACTTGAAAAATCAAAAGCTATGGTTGCTATCTCTGAAGGCATGGCGTCCTTTGTTATTATTAACATTTTCAATTGAACATTTCTTTGGTTATGTTTTTTGGCAGCTTTTCTGTCTGTTAATTAGATCCTGTATTTCAGGTAAAATGGATGAAGCCATAGATCATCTAACTGAAGCCATCATGCTGAACCCAACTTCAGCAATATTATATGCAAGTCGAGGTAATAGTTTTCAAATGAAAGTTTCTTAATTTATTGTGTCAACCTTCTTTGGCCTTTATTGTCTGGCCTTACCCCATCACTGCTTTATTCTCATGGAAGCCTAATTTTCACATTTTCAGCAAGTGTCTTTGTCAAATTGAAAAAACCAAATGCTGCAATCTGTGATGCTGATGCAGCTTTACAGGTTGGTTAATGGCCCTTAAAATCGGCACATGAAGTTTCTCTTAAAATTAGAAATGAACTAATCATGCATCTTACTTTATAATTTATAATGTCTGACACTAATCTGATTCCCAGAACTCTGTTTATGCGTTCTTTAGATGTAAAGATCTATATTTGTTTGTCTAGATCAACCCTGACTCAGCAAAAGGATATAAAATACGAGGAATGGCAAGGGCCATTTTGGGCCGGTGGGAAGAATCAGCAAGTGATCTGCATGTAGCATCAACATTGGACTATGATGAGGAGATTGGTTTGGTGCTTAAAAAGGTAAAGCATCTTCTTTTGATTTGAAAAGTTGCCAAAGGAATTGTTGCTTGACAATTTGTTCATTGGTAGGTTGAACCCAATGCCCGCAAAATTGAAGAGCATCACAGGAAATACGAACGCTTGCGGAAAGAAAGGGAGCTTAAAAAAGCTGAACGTGAAAGGAAAAGGCCTCAAGCTGAAGCAGTAAGTAGAGTAAACATCATTTTATTTGTTTCATTTCCATTTCCTTTTCTGTGTTACATAATATTACATCAAATAAAACTTGGTATATCTAATAATGTTAGCTAGATGCTTTCATCTTTAGCAGATTCGGTGTGGGTTGTTGTCAAGTTCTAAGTCATTTATAAAAATCCTCTCATTTATTAGGTAGAAAGTGGATCGGGCTAACTTTATGGTTAAGTCCATTGGCAACATTTATATCAATTAAATGTCATATTTATGTATGAAGTGTAAACTAGGCCTCAAATCAGAGCTTTGCTATTAGAATTTGTTTTTCCTTTTTTGCCTTTTGGAGTTGCTGAGGGATTTTGGATTTGTTCAGGGTTGGGAATTGTTATACTTAATGGTCAGAAATCTCAAGTAATTGAATGATCACTCCCTGTTTTTTTTGGATTATTATGATCATTCCCTGTTTATCCCCATGCTGGTTCAATGTATCGCCTATATTAGAGATTGATAACTTTGATTCTGATTCTTATAGCTCTTTTGAATTTTGTGCAGGATCGAGATGCATTGTCTGCTTTAAAGGACGGTATGGCTGCTGATTCCCCTTTCCATTTATAATGTCTTCAAATGCCGGATTAACTGTTTGCTTTTTTAAGAAGGTCTATTGATTGTCAGAAGAAGGCCCTGTCAATAAGAATCATATCCCTAGAATCTTATCCTATAGGTTGGGTTACAACTTGTAACTCATACTATATATGCATATAAGTATTTTGATTCAGAGCTTTATCAATAGAACAAAATTAGAGTAGAGTATCAAAAAATCTGCAAACCTTGTTATGGGTTATACACAGTTTGGTAATTATATTATCATTAAGTAGTAATTTCTGTTAGTTGTGAAAATCAACAAGACAAAACAAAATGGTTGATTATTAATATTCTTTTTAATTGTGAGAGAGAGAGAGAGAGAGAGAGAGAGAGAGAGAGAGTACGGCAGATCTGGACAGCTGAGATTTTATGGGATTAAGAATAGCGTTTGGTGGGAGAAGGGCTAGAAAATAGTAAGGAGTATGCGGTTTCTTATGCTGAAAAGGAATAGTTAGGATTTAGAGATGAAATAAAGGGGGAAAACTAAGACTTGGGTTCCTGTTCCAGAGATGTGAATAATAATATAAACTGTATTTTTACTATTTGAGGGTTATTTGATGGATTTGTGGTTTAGGGTTTTGAAGTTTTGGATTTAGGATTTAAAAGGAGACAAACCACTATCTGTGTTTTCAAGGTTTTAAGCTATTGTTCAAGAACAGAATGGAAAATAATGAACTTCTAGATATCACACCTAGGATTTCCTTGGCATCACAGCTTAGAGAAGGTTGTATCACACAAACTCAAAAAAGCATTGTCATTTCAAGTAGAACCATGTCGGCAAGTCACTACATCCAAGCAGAGCTATATTTTAGAACATGTTTAGCTTAGCTTGTGAATATTTTAGCACGCATCAAATTTATTCACCCATGTGCTTAGGATCTAGTTAGTTATGGTGATGACATCACAACTAACTCTTTGTTGTATAAATAGCCATGCTATGGCCTTGTAAAGGAAGATTTTGATGAATGAGAATTTCGTCTTTATGACGTGTTTTGAGGCGCAGAATATCTTCCTTAGGGTTAAGGATTACCTCCCCACCTGCCAAAACCAATCATTTTCACCCTTTCTTTGAAGGAACCTGTGATGTTATTGCATTACCTTTGCGATCTTCATGACTCCACCCTTTGATGAATAAGTACAGCCTAAATCATCTAATAATCCCAAAGAAATTAAGGGTTCTCAACATGTATGACACGTCTAAGGTCTCTTAACAACTCGATCAAACATCTTGATCTTGACAGTACCAATCCCAATGATCGGGCAAGCAACAAAGTTGCCCATTAGGACAATAACTATATTGCAAGGTGTTTATGTGCCAAACCATTCTTTCCTTGGTAAATATGGTATGAACATGTGAAATCTAAAATTTATGATTTTGATTGAGCATCATTACCTGATGAGACTTAAAGTAGATATGCATCAACCTCACTGTTAGATTTTTCTTTCGCGATATTGGCTGATTTTGAGGGTCTCCTTTTCATTCTTCCTCTCTTCTTTCACACTGATATTTGTGATCTCTTTCTATTGGAGTTCCTTTTAACTTTGCATGTTTCATCTACCCTGATTGTTTGACTCTGACTTTTCAAGTCAATTAAGAGTCATCACCATTCTTCATTATCTGTGTGTGTGTGTGTGTGTGTGTGTGTTTCAAGTTCTAAAGTCTCCTTCCCATGCATCAAGGTAGTCATCAGATGATCAAAAGATGTGGGGAGCAATGCTAATAGAAGTATTGCTTTATCTTCCTCCTCAAGCTTTACCCTGAAATTTGATAGCTGCGTATTCAACATGTTAAACACATTGACATGCTCCAACAAATCTGAATAGTCCTTCATCTGCTAACTGTAAAGTTGCTTCTTCATGTACAACACTTTGTTAGATTCTTTTTCGTACAGAGACTTTTTAATTTATTCCAAATCTGCTCTACTGTCTGTACTTATAGGATGTTGTGAATTACCTCATCACCCAGGTTTAAAACGAATTGCATTGGCTTCATTTTCATCTATCTTTTTCCAATCTTCGTCACTCAAAATTTTTGAGCTTCTTTTCCTTCCCAAGCAAGCCTTATGAACTCTTGTTGGATTAAGAGATCCTTCATCTTCCTTTTCCAATGAGAACAATTTTCCTTACCACAAAAGTTCTCTATGTCATACTTGGTTTTTGTCATCTTCACTGTAACCATTCAATGATAACCTTGTTTTGATACCATTTGTGTAAATAGCACTCTCAAGATTCAAACCTATAACTGTAAAGATAAAATAAATCAACAAGCACACACAAAATGAACAAGAAAGTTTCACTATAAAAATAGGGATATTACAACAGTGACAAGGACTTTCTCAAGAAACCTAAACCCCTAGATATACCATAGTCTCTCTCTCTCAAATATCACAGGCATACAACAAGAGAAGATAATGTTTCTTGAATCTATTCTTGAGCTGCAACACTAGAGAGAACACATACAAACCAAGGGAGCAAGCCCATATATAATTATATATGTTTGAAATAATTCAGTATCGATCGAAAGTCCTAATACCACTTGTACACGGCGAAGGCCCAATGAAAACCTAATACAAGTCAAACTTAGTTTCAAAGTTGTAACCAACTTAATTTGAACTCCAAGAAATTAAGCCACTTCAAAACACATGGAACTTAAAATAGCAGCTCTTGAACCCCCTCCCCTAACTCTATCCCTCTTTTCCGCTGGAAGCCCCAGAAATTATTTGTACTCTCTCTCTCTCTCTCTCTCTCTCATGGTGCCCTATAAGTTACCTTATATTGGACATCAACGATGCTGCCTTAACTACACCCAGGAGAATGGGTTTTGGGATGACTCCATGTTCAAGGGGGTGAACAGATTTATGAGGCTTTTGGATGATGAGATGGAGAACAACTACACCCAGGAGAACGGGTTTTGGGTTGAGTCCATGTTAAAGGGGATGAACAGATTTATGAGGCTTTTGGATGATGAGATGGAGAACGGCTTCTATAAGATGAAGATGTAGTAAGTTATTAGATAAATTTTTATACTTTTGATTTTTGTAGGAAGTTTTGTTTTGGGATTTTTGTTTCTGTTGGAATTTGATTGGGAATATAAGAATTAATAAATAGTGAGATGGGTAAATTATTATTATTATTATTTTTTCTATAAAAGAGAGTTTTAAGTTTTGTGGTTGCATATTTTTGGGGTGGTGTTTGATGATTGAATTTCAATCTTTTTGGGCATTTGACTGTTGGGGTGCTTTGAGGCTAGAGGAATAGTTAAGAGTTCCCTTTTGTAGTTGACCATCTCGATTGACAGATAGTAAGCCGAAGCTCCCTTTGCTATAACTTCTAGTATGTCAAAACCACTTTGAGGCATGAAGTTATATGATAATTTGTTTGCACTTATTTATTGGAGGTTATCTTTTCATGCTTTGTGATTATAACAGGGGAGGTTATCAGTATTCACTCTGTTAGTGAACTGGAACCAAAGTTGAATGCTGCTTCAAAAACAGCTCGCCTGGCAATCCTATACTTCACTGCAACATGGTGTGGTCCTTGCCGTATGATTTCTCCTCTTTACACAAGCTTAGCTGGCAAGTACCCAAAAGTTGTTTTCCTGAAAGTTGACATAGATGAGGCGAAGGACGTAGCCGCACGCTGGAATATTAGTAGCGTTCCAACCTTTTTCTTTCTTAAAAATGGTAAGGAGGTTGACAAGGTTGTTGGGGCAGACAAAAGTGCTCTTGAAAGGAAGATCGCACAGCATGCAGGATAGATGTGAACTAATTTTAGATCAGAACATGGATTCCAGTTATTTCTTGTTGCACTTGCCTTATGTTGTTTGATTTTGTCTATTATGTTGTACATGGAACATATGCCTGTGAAGATAGTGCCGGTTCTTGTATCTGATATGCTGAGTTGTGTTCACTGCGATTATAATAAAAATAAATTTGCTTCTAATTTCCGTGACAAATTTTTTCTTACTCTTTTTGAAAAGTGGGCACCTATGGCCTACTTTTGGTGTCCCAGCATCAGGGAGTTCTATCTTGATTTGGTTTGTGCAAATAGAATATGCGTTTTGCTTTAGCTCAGTTTCGCTTACACAGTCGAGTCTTGCATGCCTTTGGATACAAGGGATGTGGATGAACTTGAAGTTTTTGAGCAACTCCCTCTTAAAAGTTTATATTGACTGTGGCAGAATTAAATATGTGCTGTTTGAGGTTAATGGTAGGTGGTAGGTTTTGGGTGGCGATGGGTGGAAATTGGTCAGAACGGTGGTGGTGGATGCGTGGCAGATTTGCGTGGCGTTGGGTGGAAGAATGAGCTCAATCGAGCTCTTTTGCTCAAAATGGGGCTCTTTTCAAACTTCAAAGCAACAACTTAGGCTGCCCATTTTTTATGGCCGAGGCCGAGTGTTACAAGAAATTTATAGAATCTTTTAATTTTACAATGTTAACTATTTTTGTCTCAACTGTTGCTCAAAATATATTTTTGCCTCAACTAGTCACGGACCTCGCGCGTGATAATATTTTTAGGGTAGTCTCATTAATATATATACATTTTTCAATTTGGACTAATTTAATAAATAATAATGTAATTCACAATTATATTTTCATTTATTATATATAGCAATAATCACAAATGTAATATATATAATTTCTGTCGTATCAAAATCAAAACAATACAATTTTTCTCAAGAATTTAAAAAGTAAGTTAGTGAAGATATTATTTTTTTATTAATTTTTTTTATAATATTTTGTATATTATCGAAAACGCATATAAAATTTAAAAATGATTCTTTTAGTTTTAAATAAACTTTCTCAAACCCAATTTTTTCTACCATACAATCAAAAACACTAAGAAACATAACTAAAAAAATTAATAAAACTCATCAAAACTAAAATTTAAAATAAAAAAGAAAGGGAAGAATAAAGGATTGTAATAATTTTTCCTTTAAAAAAAAAGAGTACAATTTCAAAGGGAAAAAAAGTAGAGAATTTTTTTTGAAAAAAGAAGTATTGTGTTAATCCTATCATATTCTAATCTAGCTTTTAATCCAAACTGTCAAAGGGAAATGTAGGACCTAATAATAAGTTCTTCCTTTTTTGGTTACTATGGGACAGTCAAAGCGCACCGGACCCAATTTCAACATTTTCTTTGCCCTTTTTTCTAGTTAAAATGTTTTTTTTTTTTTTTTTTGAGAAATAGTTAAAATAATTTTGTTGGCCTTATGGGGGGATAGTACTTAGTGGTCACCCTATGGGGTCGCTGTAATGTGCAAGCATGGTATATTGGTGCTTGACAGCCCAGCCTGTGGGACAATGCATTGCAAAACCTCTTATGCTCACTTGCAACATGTATAGAGGCCGGACTTTGCGTCCTGCAAAAACTAAAGTGTGTCTCTTCTTAACATAAATTGGTTTTAGAAGTAGTGGTTAGCGTAGCAGTCTTAACAAATTTCAAGAAAAAAAAAAAAACCTTTAGAATTGGATACTTTTTTGCCCCCTAAATTGCAGGTAGAGATTGTCCTACCTTCCTAAAAAGATAGTTAAATGATGACTTTACCCATATGTTTGGATGAAGGAAAATGAGAGGAAGTAAGGAGAGGCGCAAGAAGTATATTTTAATAACATTACCCATATGTTTGAATATATTATATTTTAATATATTCTAACCATCTTCTTCTCTACTTTCCTCTCCTATTTCTCTATCTCCCCCATTCCATACATAGATGTGTCCTAGATTTGCTATGACAAATGCTTTAGTCAAGCTCAAGATATATAAAAAAAATCAAGCTAATTTGATAGGATGGACAGGTGGACACTGTATGCTCCAAGTTTCTCCTTTTAGGGCTTCAGGAATGGCATATTATAGTTTATAGATAGATATATTTTGTGCTCAGTCTGTAGTATCTAAGGAGCAATGCTCCCAAGAAGTTGTTATTGTAACGATCCCCACTAGTTGTAGCTCAATTGTGTGAGTAAATGGTTAGGAGTTTGTCATTTCTACCTTCCTTTTTTTTTTTTTTTCCTTTTATTAAATTTTTAGTTACCCTAGCATTACTTATTTTTTGTACTTGATTATCATAGTACAATATATTTGGTTACTTGAGATAATTTGTGAAAGAAGGCACATTGAATTGAACCAGGTCGAAGGGGAGAGTGAAAAGGATGATCTAATTCTTTCTAATTGGGTTCTAAGTTGTGTGATTTCTGGGAAGCTAGAGATGTACTTTAATGTAACTTGGACATTAAATTAACCATTGATAACAACATTTAAATCAGATTTTGATAATATCATGATCAATTATAATAAGAGAAAAGAAGAGGATGTTAAGGTCTGTATTGACCATTTTCCACCGACCATTTTTAAGTTATATGTCATTTTTTTTTCTCTCCTCTTCTCAACACTAATGGAAGTCAATCTCAAATTAACGAAAACCAACAAGATCATCTTCCATCTACTTTAAAAACTTTAGGTCCTGTTTTAATATTTCAATACTCCCTCATATTAACTTGTACGCAAAAAAACTCAACCCCAAATGGTATCTAAAGCTTCATCTTTTATTTGGATTCATTATCCATTTTATGATAATCAATGACAAAGGATATCATTATTGAATCTGATTTACTACACTATGATGTAAAATCTCATGGTTTGTTGGTGCAGTTAGGCCACCGTACAAGATTTGGAGGTCTTGTTTTAAGGACTGGATTACTATCAAAGAAATTGGTTGGCCGGAGTTCAAACCCACCACTCAAGGTTGGCATCACTGGAAAATCTTCTTGGCAAGGCACATGATGAAATCCAGTGGTGTACCATAATACTATGTCCTTGTTTTCAATTTTCCTATTCCTGCATTTATATAAAAAAAAAAAAAAAAAAAAACCAAAAAAAAAAAAGTGCATTAGAAAACATTAGTCACAAGTACCATAATCAACAATTATTTTCTTGTAAATTTCTAGCTAGCAAAGTTTAAAAGTAGAATAGAGGATTTGTATTCATTATCTACTACCTGAGGCTCCAAACTGCTAAGGTATCGTCTCCTTGACTTTGATCAACATATAGTCCTCCTGCCCATTTTTCAGACTTGTTATACGGAGTAACCCACACATCATTATTAGTAAAGGCTCCTCGAATTTGTGGATAATCATTGTACGACAAGAGAGGGCGTGTCGCTGATCCAGGAATTAGACGATAACCAACATTGTTCCCAACTTTGGTTTTCTTATTAGGATTCACAACTACTAGCTCAGCTGGTTTCAAGCCAAACTGAATTTGGGCATCAGATTCAGTTTTAGCAATTTCACTCACTACTGTCCAATAACTTTTCCTTGGTGAGCTATGGTTTGTTACTTTGATTGTTTCCAAATTGTTTTTGACAAAGGAATTGTCTTCACCATCCACGTCGAGGTCAAGATAGTACGTTAAGAAATGATCATGGTACACACCAATAGTGTTTTCTGCTAACAATGTGCCATGCACATCCTCTTTTATTTGATCTGTGTGAGTATATATCACACCCTTCATCTCTAGAATTCCTGTTAGTCCAATCTGTTAAGATAGTTTGAGAAAGACTCACAGTAAGAGACATAAATAAATAGGAAGACATACTATTAATTCATAGGAACTTGCTATGTATACTGACAAAAATTTTAGTTTGATGAAAAATTGACAATAAGTCTGAAGTTATAATAAATTTCAAAATCGTTGACTTGTTGTAGTAACAGATTGTGATTGATGTACAATATAAATTATGTCAGTGATAGTTCTAAGTGAAAGTGATATACTAATCAAAATTTGCTAGCTCAATATATAATTGTAAAGTTTGTTATGAGATTTATTGGTGTTTGTAGTGTTGATGGAAAAATATTTCGCAAGTTGATAAGATACCCCCAATTTGATGGAGCCACTTGGCTTGAATTCCCAATCAATAATGTAATCATAGTTGCCCACAGTTGCGACCATCCTCACCACTAGGCTCACATCTGGCCTAACTTCCCTAATCTGCAATACCATAAAATTGTCAACTAAAACTACTACTTGTTCAAATAATACAACAACAATCACAATAATATCACTTACAACTTCCCCGGGAATACTCGTTTCAGTGTGACGCCACATTATATTTCCAGCATGATTTTCAAATATGCAGAAGGCATTAGATATCTTCACTGGTGTACCATCGCTCGAAGCATAGTATGCATCTAAAAATACTGCATTGGCAGGGCAATCGGCTAAGGGCTTAAGTGACACTGCAGATTGACCAAACCCAAATTCACCACTATCAAAAAAGGTTTTGTAGTACCATTCCTCTGTTGGATCCATGTATGGTACAAACAACTCAGATATGAATCCTCTATATAAAACCTGGCGATATTTTTGCTTCTCAAGGTCATAAATTGATGCTAGAGAAATTATTGGACCAGCTCGTACGTCGAATCCTAGGTGGAATTTCCAGTTGACCCAACTAAATACAAAGAAAAATTGAGGCTTGTTAAAATTTTCAGGTTCAAGAACATGTAGTCCTAGCCCAACCCTTTAAATTAGGCCAGGATTGCAATAAGTTTTGTAAAAACTTGTACATAAAATTTGTATTATTTCTAAATTCACTCTAAGCCATAGATATAAAAGACTTAGAACAGTCATTTATGTAGCAAATGAATGACATGTTTCCAACTAGCCCAAATGAGGTTTCAGCAAAAAAAAAAAAAAACTAGCCCAAATGAGGTCGGCTGTGACCAGGTCAACTTCACGAGGTTTGGGCAAACATCCTCAGCATGTGGAGCCAAATATTGTGCTTTTTCACATTGACGTGTTGCTTGATTGAGTCAAAGTCTAAATGTTTAATATAATAATATCAAACCGAAAAGGACTGCTACAATTTTGGTCCATTGAACCTAAATCGTGTAATACTTTTATAAGGCAACTTCAATCGTGTAATACTTTAGTTCTGACACAATTTCAACGTACCATGAAACTTCAATGATACATTTCCGCCCGCACTGTGTAACCTAGGATTAGGTGAGCTATCTAAACAAAACAAAAAAAAAAAAAAAAAAATGAAAAAGAAAAAAGAAAAAAGAAATCTAAAATTATGTAAAACTATCACTGCTTGTTTCATAACTATTCACTTGATAAATTGAAAATAACGAAGAAAAAATAGTGATTTTATGTAAAAATAATAGGTAATTAGTCACAATCTAACATACGTGGAGGATAATTGTGACATTTTATGTGATATTAGAATTACTCAAAAAATAGCTTTACTATCACATAAAAATTCACAATTTCAATCACAATTATTTTATGATTATGATTTGCCATCTATCTCTTTTGTAGGGAGTTATAGCTCACATTCTGGAGGTGGTATAGGTTGTTTTTATTGCATGTGTTATCTCCCTCATGATCCCATGCTTTAGGGGTAAGGTTCACCCCATATAAGAGGAAGACACATGCAACGGAAACATGTATTTTCTCTCCCATTCTGCTACTCGTAAAGTCGTGGCATTTTTACGTGGTTTAAAAATTTTTTAAGAAAAAAGAAACACAAAAGTATTAGGTGAGCTCTGTAGTCCCATCTTTTCAGCATTGATATAAATGTTGGTCAATGGAAGCAGTCATTGTATAATCAAAGAAATTGAGAGAGAGAGAGAGAGAGAGACAGAGACAGATGCGTAAATCAATCAATTAGAGCAGTGTCAAACCTTGCTAAGGTGAATATTATACGAAGAGTGATAGACATATGGCATTAATTTGTTTTGTCATGACTATTTTATAGATGTTATGCTTCACACCTTTTGCCTTGTTTTTGGCTTGAAAATTCCATCTCTTTCTTTATTGGCCGATGTATCTTCTCTTATTTGTTTTGCCACTTAATTAGCTGTCATTGAATAAAAATCTTAACCCTCACTTTTTTTGTATTTTACTTTAGACTACACTAATTGTTAGTATGGAATGGTTAATTTTTTTTAATATTTATTTTAAACTTTATTTACTTTAAAAGGAAAAAGTAAAATAAATATATTATAAGTTGTGATTAATGGAATGTAAAATAGAACTCCTATAATAAGAAAGGCTCATATATTGGGTGTTGTATTATCATTTTAGCTTCATTAATAATATTTTTGAATTATAAATAAAAAAGATAAATTATAACTTATCCCCTTGTAGTTTGACTGAAATTTAAATTACTTACTTGTGATTTAAAATTTGATATTTTACTTACCTAAGGTTTGACCAAAATTTAAGTTGTTTACCTGTGATTTGAAATCCTATGATGTAAGTGTTCCGTTGGATTCTTTTTTATCTTAATGATCTTGTATTTTTATGTTTTTTGTGTTTTTGGAGGAGAGAAACATGAGAGTGAAGCAAAATCACATATTTAGCCATGTTTTTAATAGATGTGGGTTAAGGAAATTTGACTGAATTAACCTCTGGTGGGTAAAGTGACAAATTTAAAACTACAAGTAGGCAATTTAAATTTCGATCAAACCACACAGGTAGATAAGTTGTAATTTCACCATAAAAAAAAAAAAAAAAAATCTCAAACATATTATAAACTCTTATATGATGTATATGTAAAAATGTATAAATTAATTATAGAAATAACTTAAGAGTTGTCTAATTTATAAACCCTAGGTTGAGTTGATTGTAATACAATATATCATATAATTAACAACGAGGTCTCTCCAAAAAAAAAAAAAGAATTAGGTGTCTTTCAAAGACTTTGAATAATGATTAAAAAAAAAAAATTAACAGACTTAAGGGCGGTTTGATAACGTTATTTTAATAACGTTATTTGTATTTTTTGAAAATACGTGTGAATAAAAAAATGTGTGAAAATAAGTGTAATATTATTTAAAAACTAAAAACTTGTGTTTAAATATATTTACCAAACCGACCTTTAATTACCTAGACTATGTAATATCTATAAGAAAGACATTTAAACAAAACAAAAAGAAGACTGACCTGACAGTGTGCCCGTCAATCTTAAACCCTGGCC
Source organism: Quercus robur (assembly GCF_932294415.1). NCBI lineage: Eukaryota > Viridiplantae > Streptophyta > Magnoliopsida > Fagales > Fagaceae > Quercus > Quercus robur. Next base: position 28,783,536 of record NC_065543.1, read on the forward strand.
CATCAGGTTGCACCAAGGCTGCACCATTTAGACGAGGACCAAAGGGTGGCTTTTGCTTTGATTCCCTGTACTCCGTTCCCTCAGCTTTTGGCACAGGCCCAATAAGCCTATCATTGTATTCAACTATCTTCATCTCATCAAGATCAACCACCAACGTTATTCCCTCCACTGGTCGCGCATACAAATTCACCGTTCCATCTATATAAAAACACAAAAGCTTCAACACCCTTTTGCTCTTCAACTCTCCAAACCACCCAACTGTAAAAGTTGAGCAAACAACTTCAGACAAGTTTAAGCCTCTCTTCTTTATAGACTCGATAAAGGGTTCATATGTTTGTGGCAATTCGATGGCAGCAAATTGTTCATCAAGGGTAAGCAAAGGGTAGCCGTGTCCATGGTAAACTTTATCAGAGACTATCACACGGGTTGATAAGTCGACTATGATCTCGTGGGATTGTTTATCGAGACGTGCAATCACAAAGGCGCGGCGAGGTGGGGGTTTGGACTTGGGGTTTGATAGCCATGAGAAAATGATGGGTTTGTCTGGCTCGTCCAAACCTATGTACTGGAAAGTTATGTTGAGCTTTGAGCTGGGGTAGGTTTTATTGACTATGGTTCGGACCAGGGTGAACTCGGAAGGGGTTAGAGAGTCTAGAGGGTGGTGCTGGTGGCTTGAGACAAGTGAGAAGATGTGGAAGGATAGGAGTAAGAAAAGTATTGGTTTCAAAGTTGAAGCCATGGTTTTGTGTGGATAGTTATTAAGCCTCTTTGCTCTTAAATAAGCATTTCGGAATGCCCAATGGCAATTTGTAACTTATTTAAGACCATTCAACGGTCATATTTTATCTCTTTGAACAATTTAAGTAAAAGCAAGATTTGCCTAAACTTCTCTTATTAACTATTTTCTTAAGTTAAAAAAAGAGTCTAAACTTTCTGTCTCATAATTCTTGTTCTACTTTATACTCCATCAATAAAAATTGAATAAATATTCACCTATTTTAATTATATCCTTAACTTTTTTTTTTTTTCTTATTTCAGTTTCCTAAAATAAATAAATGAAATAAAATTTTAAAATAGTCCCATCACTAGTCCTCTACCACCGGTCACCACTGACGTCCTTTGCAGGCACCGCTAGAAAGATTTCACCGGCCATCATCGGCCATCACCACCATGGCAGTAACCAGAAATAACACACACACATATATATATATATATAAACCCAACATACCCCACTAGCCATCACCTAGTAGGTACCATATGGCGGATTCATCTTCTTCAAAATCGATTGCAACGGTGCGGCATTGATGGATTCGTGAAACCACAAATTGTATTTCCTTTTAATAATTGCATCATTAGTGGGTGAGGCACTATAAGACTAAATGCAAGATTTGAGTAAAGGAGGTGCTACCACATTCTTTTGGTGGCTTCTTTCTCCTCTTGCCTTGTTTTACTTCTAGCTCTTGCTAAATATTGTAAACTTCGCTTTTGATTCTTTGCAAAACCAAAACGAAAGAAAACAAGAACCTTTGTTTATTTCCAGATCCAAATGTCTGGTTCCCTCGAGGTGGTGGCCAGTTGGGGGGGGGGGGGGGGGGGGATCTGTTTGGTTTTTATTTATTTATTTATTTATTTTTATTATTATTATCATGTTTTGGTTCCTGCGGCAAGGGTGTATGGCTGCTGATGACGGTCGACGAGATCTTTCTAGCAGTGCACCTTGGTGGTGATCGGTAGAGGTGGGGCTGGTTTGAATTATTTATTTTAGGAGACTGAAATAAGGAAAAAACTAAAAATAAGGATTTAATTAAAAGAGGCGTGTATGTGTTCTATTTTTATTGGTAGAGTATAAAGTAGAACAGGAATCATGAGACAAAAGATTTGAATTCTCAATGAATAGCTCTAACCCTTCATTTTGAGTAGTCTTTTATGGACAAAGTTTTGTTACAACTTCACTCAATATTTTTGTATTAAATATGAAATTTGACAAATCCACTATTAGATTACATATTTTTTTGTATATCTTTCATATTTGCAAAATTTCCATAAAATCAAATATTAATAGCTATATTATCAATCAAATATTTAAATTTTAAATTTTTATAGTCTAAAATTATGAATAAAAAATAAGTTTATAGATTTAATATTAAATAACATCTAATTAACACAAAATTTGACATGTCTGTTAAGTGTTGTAGTTATATATTAAATTTTTAGTGGGAGTTGTAGTTATTGGTTGTAACCAAATTTTGTCCATCTTTTATTTATTAAGAATTTTATTTGCTTTCTTAAAAAATTGGGTCATTCATCTGAATTCTCAACATAAAAAAAATACTCATATAGTCATATTACCCTTTATTGGTAAATATAGTGAGGTACTATATTTACTGTAGTTACAAATTTATAATTTGGTTAGGTTTAGTGTTGGCAAATATAATTCATGACGATGTAAACTATAAGTCTAAGAATGACTATATAAATATAAGTCTAAGAATACTAAGACTTTCACAACAAATATCACTTCTACAGAGACGGCAGTCTGTGATTGGTCCATTTCATTATCATTGTGATTTAACATAGATACGTTGTAAGTAAATTAACACTATAAATTCTTATTTTTATTTAGATATACCTAGCCAAATAATAAAAGCTTAATTGATCAAGATTGAAATGTATGCCACCGTTTTCAAATTTCTAATAGTTTTTCAAATTTTTAGTCTACACACAACATCAAAGTTGACAATTATTTAGAATATCTAATCACGCAACTGACAATTAGCTAGTTATTCCGATTATTTTCCCCTCCTCTAAGGAGTGGTGCCATTGTATGTGGGTAAGTCAACAGGCTTAGGAGGACATGTATTCAAAATTGGATGGCTTTCGAAGAATTTTGAAGGACGGAGCTCAAACCCGCTATGGTGGAAGTCTATATTGTGTGCCATAACACTATGTCCTTGAAAAAATGAGCTAAATCAACCAGTTTGATTTTCTTCGTTGCTAACTGTTTTACAGGAAAAGATGCATACGGAAAAAATTCCATTTAATTAGTCATTAGGTCTGACAATAATATCGGAAAACTTCCAAGAATACAAATGCATCAATGACTCACTAACACTTGTTAAAATCAATCAGCCCTAATAAGCCACTGGTTGGAATTGGCTGACTAACGTGATAAGCTTTATAACTTTGTTTCTTGAATTACAAAACAAAACACAATAGGCGTATATATCATGTGGAAAACAATAATAATCAATTACAATTCAAGACAAACAAGGATATCAATTAACACAATTGCAAGCATATATTCAACATGCATACTAATATTGTGTAAACAAACATGGATATCAATAAAGAATGCAATCATTAAACAATGATTGATATATAAAAAAAACACGGTTACAAATCCGAGAGAACATAAATTGTACGTTTTTAGACCCCTTAAAACAAATTGTTTAACCTAGTTATTTAGCCAAGTAAGTACATAGATAAATTATTCAGTTCTAGGTTAACACAATAAAATCATATCATATAAATAGTGTGGAAATATAAAGAACACAACGATATGATAACCCAAAAAAACCTAACCGGTAAAAAACTTGGGGAGAATTTAACTTAATTATCCTTAAGGTAAAACAGATCCACCATGAAAGAATTGAAGTTTTTACAATAGAACTTAGACCACTAATATCTTATTGCTACCTCGAATAGAAAACTTACTACCATGACCACGTGACAGCTCCGAGTCCACAAAATACTTCTTTCTTTGATCTTCAGCAACCACAAGTTCTCTTACTTGTGACTTTGAGACTCCACTCAAAGGTTTCAGATCTTCTTTAAAGTTCTTTATGCAGCAATTGAAGAGATCATCAAGTTCTTAATGTGAATCTTGATCTTGACAACTCTTTGTGTGTGTATGAAGGTAAACACCTCTAGGTCTTACAGAAAATTCAACACACAACTCTCCAAAGACTTCTAAAACGTAGTTAGGGTTTTTCCTTTTATACTTGAAGTAAAACACTTTACCCTACATGTCATATGGGCTTTGGTTGAATTGGAAGTTCTGTAGAAAATTAAATCTATACCGAGTTTCGATCGATCGAGTCTAATTTTCGATTGATCAAGTCTTGCAGATTTTTTCCAATAACTTCTGCAATTACTCGATTCCAATTTTACAATTACACACACTTTGAGCAAGCCTAAACCTGGACTCTATGTTTTGATCATGGTTTGCCAACATATTACAAATTGAAGTTCTAATACATTAGTTCCTAAAGTCTTAGAACCTAACAAACTCCCCTTTTGGCAATCCGTGACAAAACACATCACGAAAATTAAAATGCTCATGGTAAAATAGCCCATTCAATTAAAAAGCCCTAATTACAATTCAACCTAAACCACTATCTATCAGTTGCTAAAGTAGATAGCTGCCACGACTGAATTAACTTGTAAATTTTTGAAACACTCAACAAACACATAAACGCATGTGTGGAAAATACAAGTAAAACAAATTAAACTTCTTGATTTCACAAAACATAAAATAAAAGACAATACCATGAATAACCTCATAATATAAATCAATAATCAATGTACCATATGCGAAACAAAAACATAAAAACACATAAACATAATGTCTCCCCCTAACATATACAACCCATACAAAAAGAAATACATCAAAGCCAAAATAAATAGAATACATATAAAAAACTCCTAGATACAATCTACAATCTCCCCCTATCTCCATATGTATGTACTCCCCCCTTTTTGTGACGAATTGCCAAAGGGCAATCATGACTCATTAGAGGGTGGAGCTTGTGGAGTACAACCTCTAGCATGCGCAAAATCTGCTCGTAAGGCCGCAACCTTATTGAGCACATCCAATAGAATCTGTTCATGCACCGCCTGAATGGTAAAAATTTTATCCAACATAACACGCAAGGGAGAGTCACTCGATGTAGATGGTGGAGGATCCACGACAGCTGTGGGGTCTACATACGCCTCAGCAGAAGGATCACTAGAAGGAGGAGGTCGAGATGCATCACCTATAGAAGACTTGACTCTAGGACGCTTAGAGCTTGCTTTCAACTGAGCAGCTCTTTGCCTAAGGAAGGTGGCACCTATAGGAGCTATGATATGTATGGGCTTGGACGCGAGAGAGTCCTCTAATCCTAAGTCCAAAAGAATCCTATGAATAAAGACTAGAAAGAACAAGCCATAGGATTTGGCACTACACTTATGAACCTCAACAAGTGAGCGAATGAAAAGAGTGGGAAAACTCATAAGGGCATTAGTGATGAGAGTGTACAAGAACGTACATCTCTCAATAGGGATAGTATGAAGATGAGATATAGGCCAAATACAATGACAAGAAATCATGAAAAACAAATAATTGAGCTTAGTAAGCTTATGAGAGGTGACAGGAGGATCAATACCCCAACTAATGGAAGTACCGGTGATGAGAGACATGATGTCATCAAGGTGAGGGGTCTCTGTGTAAGGGTACATAGGTTGCTGTACGAAAGGTACACCAAGAGCGGAGGCCACTACCTCAGGAGTAATGATATACTTTTCACCCCTTATCCAACTCTTCATAAATTGAACGTTGGAATCATTGGAGTGGATAGAGAGGTTCGAATAGAATTCTCTAATTAATGAAGTCGGAGGAGGATGCTCTACCTCTAAGAGTGGTAATCAGCCCCTACGCTCAAAATTCCTACGTATCTCAGGATCAACCTCATCTAAGATAACCCTACGCTTAGCCTACACCGGTCTAAAGACATTAAGCTTCTCATAAGCTTCTTGGTTTTTTAAGGTCCTAAACTTATCACTCTAGAACTCAGGAATAGATGGGGTGGGGGTTTCCTTAGATTTAGTCTTCCTAACCATGATACTAAGAGTTTAGAAGAAAGGAAAACAAAAACAAAATAGAAAACCAAGGGCAAACTGCATTAGAGAGGGTTAGAGCACAAAAATGCAACAAATAACAATCTATATCATGCATGTAATGAATGCACATATGATGCATGCTCTAATGCATTAAGATTTGTTCAATTTCACTTTATAAACCAACAATTAACTTGAATATATAGTTTTAATCCAAAAACCCCAAATTTTGAAAAACCCAATTTCAAAAAATAAACCAAATTGATCAATTAACCATTATACTAGTTATAAAACATCATATAATGAATTAATCCATCAATTACACAAGTCAATTTCATCAATTATAGTCCAATTGAACAAAAACCCCAATTTCTCAAAGTTCCAAGCCCTAGATTTTTCAATTCTCCTTAAATCACAAAATTGATCAAATTAATGCATGGGAATCACATGTATATGAACTAAGAACAAAAACCCATTGATAAAAAATGATTAAAAACAATTGAAATAATAAAAAATCCCTAAATTCCTATGTTCGAAATTTTCAAGAACAAATCATGAAAATGCATGAAACATGTAATTAAATTGAAAAAGAAATGGTATAAAGGTCTTACCAATGCTTGAGAACAAAAACCTTGGAGAATTTTGAGGAAGAAAACGACAAAAATCACTTAGATTGGATTGGTTGAAGAGAAAAAGAGAGAAAAAGTCCGAACAAGGTACACAAGCATGTTATGAACCAAAATATGGCCAACCTCAACTATAAATCCAAGATATATAATGCAAAACACATCCCTTTTTCCTTTTTATTTTTTTGTTTTTGTTTTTGTTTTTGTTTTTTAAACAAATAACAAAAACAACCTAATATGAAATGCATGAATGTAATGCAATGCAAATCCTATAAGCAAAAAGAAACAAAACAACAAGAAAAGAATGGTGACAAAGAATTTTGAGATGAAGCATAATGACCATGTCAGAAAGACTCAATTAAATTGGGTTTTTTGTACCCAAAACTTCTTAGATGCAACTCTGGCTTTAGAGTTATTATTCATATTAGAATGATGTGCAACTCCAGGATTGGTATAAAGGTTTAAAGCCTTTACCAATTCATCAATAAGTACCATAAGATTTTGTGCTTGAGGCATAAGTACTCTTGGCTTATTTGCTCGTTCTACAGCTTGCAACTTGAAACAGTTTGGGCGAGTATGCCCAGCCTTTCCACAAAAATGACAAACCCATAAAGGTCTATCATGCTTCTTATCCTTAGGGAGGTTACAATTCTTAGGCTTAGATTCTTTAAGATCAACCCTAATCTTCCTAGGGGGTGGTATAACTTCTACTGGTTTGACAATCTCAATCTTGGGAAGTTCAGAAGAAGAAACAAAATTTGTGGAATGAGTTTCAGACACAGAGATGCTATCAACAAAAACTAAACCTGTTTTGTCTAAGGGAGGCTTCTGAACACTCAACATGTGATTAAGTTTAGAATTAGCAGACCTATTAGTTTGTTCTCTAGCAACAGATAATTCTAGTTCTAGATTCTTAATCTTATCAAGCAACATCATGTTTTCAGTCTTCACCTTATCAATCAAATTATTAGCATTAAGCAATTTCAGCAACAAGTTTTTCTTTTCAAGTTCAAGGGAGGCAATCTTCTTTAATCCTAAGCCTACACTCATTGCATCCTTTGCAGCAACCTTGTATAGCTTATTAAAAGCTTCTTGCAAATCAGCACACTCAGAGAGTTCTCCATTAGAAGGTTTCTCTTTAATCACAACACTTTCATCAACTACAATAGTAGTTGTGAAAGAAATGAAGTTTCCATCTTCATCACTACCAGACTCGTGATCAGAAACTTCATCATTACTAAGGGTTACAACCATAGCTTTACCATTTGACCTCAAGAATGTATGACATTCAAATTTTACATGATCATACCCTTGACAACCAAAACATTGTTGACCTAGAGAATTACTAGAGGTTTGACCAACTTTCTCTTTAGATTTATTAGTATTGTTAGCTTTAGTTGGTTCATTCCTCTTAAAATTCCTAGGTTTAGTATTGTTTTTACCTCTTGTCCTTCTGTTGTTGTTCCTAATAAAGTTTCTAAAGTTCTTGGTAAGATATGCAATCTCTGTAGAAGAGAGTTCATCATCAAATCCATTCTCATCAACATCATTAATTGACTTAAGAGCCATTGATTTGGATTTGTTTGTCTTGGGCAGGTCTAGCTCATAGGACTGGAGAGATCCTATAAGCTCATCAATAGGGATGGAGTCCACATCCTTGCTTTCTGTAATGGTAGTCACTTTGGGTCTAAAGTCCTTAGTCAGGGATCTAAGAATCTTCTTAACAATCTTAGGTTGATCATAAATTTCACCCAAATGATAAGCAGGGTTAACAATATCATTAAGCTTAGCATAGAATTCATCAAAACACTCATCATTAGACATACTAATACTTTCAAATCTAATAGTTAATTGCTGCAACTTATTAATCTTAACTGTCATTGTTCCTTCATGCATAGTTTGGAGAATGTTCCATGCAATATGAGCAACCTCAAAATTTGAGATTTTCTTAAATTCCTCCATAGAAACAACATTAAAAATAGCATTCATGATTTTGCTATTAAAAGCGGCTGTCTCTTTTTAAGAAGTTGACCACTCACTAATAGTAGTAGTCGGTTTCTCCCATCCGTATTCAACGGAGTTCCAAACTCTCTTATCAAAAGATTTCAGGAATGCTTTCATCCTTACTTTCTAGTAGGCATAGTTGTTCCCGTCAAAGTGAGGTGGGATCATAAGAGAGTGACTGTGTTCCATGGCAACAAGGTCAAGGATCAACTTTTAGATCAAAAGATCTAAAACACAAGAGTTAATTTGCTCTGATACCACTTGTATGTTTTTAGACCCCTTAACACAAGTTGTTTAATCTAGTTATTTAGTTAAGTGATTACTTAGATAAATTATTCAGTTCTAGGTTAACACAATAAAATCATATCATTTAAATAGTGCGAAAATATAAAGAACACAATGATATGATAACCCAGGAAAACCTAACCAGTAAAAAACCTGGGGAGGATTTAACCTAGCTATCCATAAGATAAAACAAATCCACTATGAAAGAATTGAAGTTTTTACAATAGAACTTAGACTATTAACATCCGAGTCCATGGACTACTTCTTTCTTTGATCTTTAGCAACCACAAGTTCTCCTACTTGTAACTTTGAGACTCCACTCAAAAGTTTCAGATCTTCTTTAAAGTTCTTTATGCAGCAACTGAAGAGATCATCAAGTTCTTGATGTGAATCTTGATCTTGATAACTCTTTGTGTGTGTATGAAGGTAAACACCTCTAGATCTCACAGAAGATTCAACACACAACTCTCCAAAGACTTCTAAAATGTAGCTAGAGTTTTTCCTTTTATACTTGAAGTAAAACACTTAACCCTACACGTCATATGGGCTTGGGTTGAATTTGAAATTCTGTTGAAAATTAAATCTGCATGAGTTTCGATCAATCAAGTCTAATTTTCAATCGATCGAGTCTTGCAGATTTTGTCCAATAACTTCTGCAATCACTCAATTCCAATTTTACAATTAAACACACTTTGAGCAAACCTAAACCTAGACTCTATGTTTTGATCATGGTTTGCCAACATATTAAAAATTGAATTTCTAATACATTAGTTCCTAAAATTTTAGAATCTAACAAACTCCCACTTTGGTAATTCATGACAAAACACATCACAAAAATTTAAATGCTTAAAGTAAAATAGCTCATTCAATTAAAAAGCCCTAATTACAATTCAACCTAAACCACTATCTATCAGTTGCTAAAGTAGATAGCAGCCACAACTGAAGTAATCTGTAAATTCTTGAAACACTCAATAAACACATAAATGCATGTGTGGAAAATACAAGTAAAACAAATTTAATTTCTTGATTACACAAAACATAAAATAAAAGACATACACCATGAATAATCTCATAATATAAATCAATAATCAATGTACCATATGTGAAACAAGAAACATAAAAAAAAACATAAAAACACATAAACATACTGTCTCCCACTAACATATACAACCCATATAAAAAGAAATACATCAAATTCAAAATAAACAAAATACATATCAAAAACTCCTAGATACAATCTACAATCTCCCCCTATCTCCATATGTATGTACTCCCCCTTTTTGTGACGAATTGCCAAAGGGCAATCATGACTCATCAGAGGGTGGAGCCTGTGAAGTAGAACCTTTAGCATGCACAAAATTTGCTCGTAAGGTCGTAACCTCATTGAGCACATCCAATAGAATCTGTCCATGCGCCGCCTGAATGGTCAAAGTGTTATCAACATGGCACGCAAGGAAGAGTTGCTTGATGTAGATGGTGGAGGATCCAGGGCAGCTGTGGGGTTTACATATGCCTTAGTAGAAGGATCACTAGAAGGAGGAGGTCGAGATGCATCACCTGTAGAAGACTCGACTAAATCATACTAACAATAGGCTAACATGTTTAGGTGTTATTCTTATAGGCTAAAATGAAATATATATCATACTGGAACCAACTACAATTAAAAATAAAGGTATTGTGAAAAAAAAGTGTGACATCCAGAACATTTTTCACAACATTTTCATAACAAATTATAGGTGGTAAATTGTTATTGGTTTTAATTTAAACTTACCAATGAAATTACTTTTTTGCCTACTAACAATAACCTGTAACAACCTTCTACTTTATGATTTGTTATGAAAATATTGTGAATATAACTGTAGAGAGGGAAAATTCCTGACCTATCACAAGCTAACACATCATACTACCAAGTTCACAAAGTATAGCTAATGACAAAGTGCCACGTACTAAAACTAGTTTCTACCATCACCATTCAGGAACTAATAGAAATTTTCCATGTGTTCTGAAATAAAAACATAAAAAAAAAGCATGCAAAAAGCCGATCCCACATTAGTGCGTGTAAGCAATGACAATTCCACACATTAGCACATGTAAGCAATGACATCCGGTGCATGTAAGCAATGACATAACAATCCAATCAATTGCTGACATGTGTAACTTTGAAAATCAAGACATTTCAGCCAATCAAATGATGTCATATGTCCTGGAGAAAAAGTCTTAAAAATCCTCCAATCAAACTATGACACATGTTACCAATCAGACTTCGCTATGTGTCGCTCACCCACCCCCAAACTCCTATAAATAGAAGTCTTTCTAAGGCATTTCAAGACACCAAGACATCTTGGGAGAGATCTTGGAACATACCAAGACATCTTGGGATACACATCAAGACATCTTGGGACATACCAAGGCATACATGCCACAGGCAACATTAAGGAAGATTCAGAATTATAGAAGCTCCATTAGAATCAAGCCCTGAAGCCTCCAGAAATTTCAAGAACTTTAACCTCAAATACGAAGAACATTCAAAGCAAAATCATCAAAACTACCTACCTAGATCTTAAAGTTTGCTGGAATCAAGCCCAAAAGCCTTCAAAAACTTCAAGAAACTACAAATCAGCAAAGCTCTACAGATTCAAGCCCAAAAGCTCCGAAAAACTTTTGCCATAAACCTTCGAATATGAAGAACATTCGAAGAGAAATCATCCAAATCATCTTCCTAGATCTCTAAATTCATTAGAATCAAGCTCAAAAGCCTCCAGAAACTCCAAGAAACCATAAATTGGTGAAGCTTTATAGATTCAAGCCTCCAAAGCCCTGAAAAGTTTCCACTACAAAACTTCAAAGATTAAGAATGAAAAGAAAATATGAAGAACACAAAGAACTTGCAGAATAAAGGATTTCTAACAAGCTCATAGCTAGAGATTCGTTGTAATTCTGTTTCAAAGATCTTCGATCCATTCCTCAAACAAATTGAAAGATATTTGGTGTTTGAATCAAAATCACATTACCACAATTCTAATCAACAAATATTTCAAGGAGATTGAATTAGAGGATCACTCTTTTGTAATTTCAGAGAATGGAACCACACATTCGTCAATACAAATTCATATTTGTGAAACTATTTTACTTGTTTGACTTTATTTTGTTTTGCTTTTATATCCCTACCCATTCTACCGGTAATAGGTTTACTACTAAACTCAAGTAAATTACAGCCAGGATTGAAACAATAAAAATAAATGGCTAAGATTTGGGTGGGTACGGTACCCACTTAAAAAATAGGTGGGTATTGTAGAATGACCCCTACATCATCGGTCACGTCACCTTATTTTGAGGTTCCCCCTCCCCCCCTTTTAATACAATTTTATCATATATATATATATATATATATATATATATACACATCCCAATTTTAGCTTACATGTCTTATTCAGTTCACTTTAGTCTATTTTGGTCCATTTCGTTTCACTTTGGTCCACTTTGGTTCAGTTTGGCCCATTTCAATCCACTATGGTCCATTACGGTCCAGTTTAGTCTATTCGGGCCATTTCAATCCATCTCTAAAATGGAAAATTCCAAAGCTATACACATCCTTCTTAACTAGTGGATCTTAAAACTAGGAGTATCAAAATATGTAATAATAAAACTTGGGCTATTTGTAACTTTTAAATTATATCATATCAATTACTCACATAAGTAGAGACAAGGGGGGTAATTTCCCCAGACCTCCTCCAAAATTCTCCTGTTGTACTATTAATTAAAAAAATAAATTAATTGTTAGTCCCCTACCCCAACAAATAGAAAAATATTAGTTTAAAATTTAAAATTCAAAACACTTTAAATAGTCCTTCACATCAATTAAAACTTTGTCTCATATCCCATAGCACAGCTCTAAAGCAAATTGTTATTCACACAAAAACTAAAATAAAATGTAATTAGCCCTATCTTTAAACTCAAAATAATATTTTCAAAAAAAAAAAAAAAAAAAAAACAGAAACACACAGACAAATGATGACTCTGAGGACCTCCACCAAAATTTCTTCACAACAACAATTTGGATGTTTTGCAGCTTCAACAAGCAATCACCAATCTCTAAGATATCGCCTTCAGATATGCCTTCTATATTTTCAATGTCACAAATTCGTTATCATCCCTGTTACCATCTTTGTTGTAACTAATTTAATACTTCAAAATTCTTAACTCTTGCATATACCCAGAAAATTAATAAAAGCTTAATTGATGAGATTGAAATTACCACAAATCTAAATTCCACCATTTTAAAATTTCTAATAGTTTTTCAAATTCTTATTCTGAAAACAACATAAAAGTTGACAATTATTTAGAATATCTAATAACACAAATAACATTTATCTAGAACTTCTACTGAAGATGCTAGTTATTCCGATTATTTTTTCCTCCTCTAAGGAGTGATGGCATTGCATGTGGGTAAGTTCAAAGGATTAGGAGGCGTTAAATTCAAGATTGGGTTGCTTTCGAAGAAGTTTGAAGGGCGGAGCTCAAACCCACCATTCAAAGTCGGCATCACTAGAAATTCATCTTGAGAAGAGCTATGGTGGAAGCCTATTGTGTGCCATAACACTATGTCCTTGTTGTCAATATCCCTATTCCTGCAAAATGAACCAAATCAACCAGTTTGATTTTCTTCATTGCTACCAGCTTTATTACAGGAAAAAATTGAATGCGACAAAACTTCCATGTTAGTTATTAGGGTTGACAATAATATCTGAAAATTACTAGTTGCTCCTTGAACAGGATAACATAGTACACTTTCCTCTTAAATTCATAATAGACAACGTCATGAATTAATTAGTGGAATCTACCATGAATGTGAGATGAGTAAACACAAGATCACCATACTATGGGAACTCCTAATAATTACTTCTATATTACCTCCCAATTAATTCAAGTCAATATGTATGTTTTAAATACCTAATTAGCTTAATGAAGTTTCACCCACACCCAAATTTCAAGTATTTAATTATAGGTTTTTTTGCTAAATAAGTATAAATTTATTTTGAATATTAATATAAACTTAGGCATGGCTTTTACATGTCATGCCAACTCTACCCCATTTCCATCCCCACTATCTAAAATTTTCTCTTTTCCTTCTTTTAATTTTCTTTTATATACCTTCCACCAACATAATTTCTTTGAGTCGAAGTGAATTTTTAGCTAACGAATAGAAGGATACAGTACCTAATAAAAGAGAGAGTTAAATATGCTATTATCCTTAAAATTTAGCACAATTTTAGTTTTAGAAGTTTGAAGTGATTATTTTTTGTCACTTAGATGACATGGCCAAATTGATCTAGAAACGATCATGTCATTGCTCAATAAATACTAAAACTAAAAGTGATCTTTTAAAGCTTGTCAGGGACTAAAATCAATCACTTTAAGTTTTTTAGCAACCAAACGATCACTGAAATTTAAAGTAATCTCCTTTTGTTCCTAACAAATTAAAAGTGGTAGAGTCAAGATTTAACTTAAGCAAATACTTTAAACTTAAGTGAATAATTTAAATCCCTCTTACGCTAAAGTTTGAGGATCTACAAGTGGAAGAGTCAAGATTTAACTTTAGAGTAACAAATTTATATCCAATATACATGTGTTTTAATACACTTACAAAAATACTTAGATAAACATATTTTGAACACGCAATAAATATATAATACTTAAAATCAAACTAGACAATAGCATATTACTCTCTTTTTTATGAGACATACTACTCACTTTAATACTAAGTGTTATCTTAATATTCAAAAACTTGTAAGAAGATAGCATGTCTATTATATTTTCTTTACTTATTAAGGCCTTTTAATATATGAATAAGTCGTATGGCACTTATATTTCTCATGTAATAATTTCTAGTAATTACATAAATTTCAAGTACAACTTATTTCTGTTTTTAGTTAACTCATAAAATGATTATATTATAACATTTTAAAATCATATGGTAATCAATTGTACGGGAAAAATTTTATAGTATAACTCAAAGACTTATTGTGGAGTTTATTATTAATTGATACATAACGAATTTGAAAAACATACTTTTTAATTAAATTTTTTTGTTTTTTGTTTTAATTTTTTTATCATTTTTTATAACTTTTAAACATTAAAAAATATATTTATTAACAAAAAAGACAAAAGGAAAGAAGGAAAAAGCAGTATTAGGTATTTTGGTGTGCCCCTAAGACCAATGCTATATATTGACTTTAAAAAAAGGGCAATAATATTCTCCCAAAACTTATTTAACATCTTCCATACACATCAACTTTGCATGTTTTAATCATGAATATCACCCTTTTCTCGTTTCAAAATTTTTTATATCAAGCACACACAATTGTGAAAATTGTGTGTACAAATGTGTAAAAAAAGAGTGTGAGAGAATTTTTACCGTTATAAAAACCATGCAATATTACCTGTTTGTCCAAGTAAATAAGGTATCACCCCCATGGATTCGATCAGCATATAACCCACTAGCCCATCTTTTTGACCTGTTATACGGCGTAACCCATACATTGTAATTCGAAAATGTGCCGCGGATCTGCGAGTAATCATCCTCTAGTAGAAGTGGAATAGCAGCCGGACCAGGAACCAATCGATAGCCAACTTGATTTCCTATTTTAGTAAACTTATTAGGGTTCACTATCAATAATTCAGTTGGTTTGTTAGTCCAAATTCTTGCATCTAGTTTAGTTTTCACTGGCTGTCGAATCATGGTCCAGTAACTCTTTCTGGGTGTGCTACCATCTGTTCTCATCGTTTTCATCTTGTGAATTTTTTTCACCATCAATGTCAAGATCAAGATAACAAGTGATGTAGTGGTCATGGTTTATTGCAATAGTGTTTTTCGTTACCAATGTACCATAGATGTCTTCCTTGACTTGTTTTTTGTGAGTGTATGTTCAAGCTTTTGCTTCCAAAATACCTGATAAACCCACCTAATTAAATAGTGCATACAACATATACAGTTGTTAGTAATAATGATTAACAGCCTCATAAAGACTTTTTAGGTACCACTTGATCAAAAATGATCTTTCCATTTGAAATAGAGCATTTTGAAAGGTATATTTAGAGACACATATATTACTAATAATTTTAATTAAAAAAAAATTAAATTTAAATGACATAGTACTCTATAGTCTATACATAGTTAGATTTCAAAAATAATATTATAACTATGAAATGGATCATCACAATTTCGAATGAAACCAACCGAAACAATAATGATAATATTAAAAAAAAAAAAATAAGGATAATATTATAAACAGACGGTTTGGTTATTTAATTTCCATACCCCAAATTTAATACTACCACTTTTCTTGAACTCCCAATCCATGATATAGTCATAGTTGCCAATGGTTGAAACTGTCCTAACAACTAGGCTCACCCCAGGTCTAACCTCTGTTATCTGTGAAGCCAAAAAAAAAAAAAAATTCAAACAACAAAAATCGGATGTAAATGCAACTAGTGAAAACAGATAATTCCAACTAACTAAAACGTCATTTATAAATGATGAATGAGCCTGATTGGTTGCATCTGATAAAATTTTTGTTTTTCAAAAACAGAATATATAAAAAATCTGTTACAATTACTTACAAATATTGTTTGGTTGGGTGTTTTCTATTTTTAATTTTTAATTATGACTAAAAAAAATCCTTGTGCAAATGGAAAAAAGGTAGGAAAAAAAATGGTGTTTTTAGTTGTTTTCAATCAAAAAATGCAAACAATGTGGCAAATTTGTAATTAAAAAAAAAAAAGAGAGGTTCGAATCCTTGTGAGTTGTGAGCAAATTAAGATGAAGTTAGAAAATTTTGCTTGGAAGGCCAAATTTGAGATTGATAAATTGGTCAGTAAATAACTTTCTAATATTAGAGTTACCTATAAGTCTAATATATTATGTATATAAAATCATCAAAATAAATTGGCTTAAAAAAAAATCATCAATATATATATATATATATATATATATTGAATTTTTTAACTACTGAATTTTTTAATAAATAAAAACATTTATGATCCTTTTCTACATAAAGAAAATGACTGACAAAATGAACAATTGATTAAAAAGGATAGATTTCTTTTGTTAAAAAATTCTTCTTTTTTGGACAATCTTAGCCAATTGTATTTTTGAGGGATACTAATTCAGTTAGCCAATATTTGTTCATTTTTCATTGGAAGGTCATTTTGGGAGGCCAAATCAAATTTCTGAATACACACTTGTGTACACACACATATATACACACAATTCTAAATATTGAAAAAAACATTTGAACAAAAAACTTGTTATCATAAATTTTTTTTTATTTCTTCTTCTTCTTTATTTTATTTTATTTTATTTTATAAATATAGTGGATTCTCTTATATGTATTTTTTTGCTGATATATTTCATAGAAAAAATTATTTGATTATAATCCCTTTTATGTTTCAAACACTTTTCAGGAAATATTCTTAGTAAAAATGTTTTACTTTTCTTACTTCATCATTCAAAACAAAGGCAAGTAAGGGTAAAATAAAACTGAAAGATAAGGAGTAGTACTTTCAAGCATATATATATATATATACACACACACATATACAATAACCAAAAAGCATTGCTGCTCCCTAAAAAAATGGTTTTTTAATGCAATTATTTTTTGTGAATTTTTTTTTTGTAAATAGTTTAATTTAATTTCCTAACAATTTATATATTTATTGTTGAATTTATTGTGTTATATTGCATGTATATGTTCGCGTACCATATGCTCTCACACACATCTACACTTTTATTTTTGTGTCATTGTGAGTAACAAATTTAAACAATTTTAAATAATAATTAAAAAAAAAAAAACTGAAATCCTAGCTTTGACATTGAAAACCTATTTCTCTTCTTTGCTTTATTCTTCTTGATTTCTAGCCCCCCTACCTACACCTGTGTGTATATACTTTTTTTTGTTGTATATTTGGTGTCATCATCTATAAAGAATGAATACATGAGAATCAATGCATTTGACTAATTTAGACAGGACAATTAATTAATCCATGCAAACTTTCAATTTTAGTAAGGTTGAATGTTAAAGGAAGAGAATCTCATTGTTTCTTAAAAAATGTGTCAGTTGGCATAATCTTAAACCATAATGCATAGCTAGGGTTTATGCTATATATAGGGTAAAGATAAGGACCGGTACCTCCAATGTAAAAAACTTATTGCGATGATAACATGTGGTCAAAAGTAGATATATGTCGCCATTGCAATAGGTCTAACTTTACTAATAAAATAATTGGACAAATACTAAGTACATGTATATATACTAGCATCAAGTGGAATAAAAAAATGGAATAAATGATTTTTCATTCCCACATCACAAAGTATTGAATAATTTTTTCTAGAAAAAATGGTTATTTAGTGGAGACAGAGACAAAGTAGGAAGTAGGAATAACTTCCAAAACAAATATTTAAAACCCTTATAAAGCTATGGCTACAATATTTTCACAACAAAGTTTAGTTAACAAACTTTTAAGAGTTACAGGCTTAAACCCATAGGCTCGTGAAATTGTTGTATACGAGGGAGTACTCTTAAAACCAACATAGATAGCTGCAGTTTCCATCTATGCTCTTTACATGATACTGCATATAGAAACCCTCCCTTGTTTGTGTTCTCATTATAATTAACATCATGGCTTCCAACAAACAGCATATTTTAACATTGCTTGCTTTGTTCTCTTCATGGTTTTTTGTGGGTTTCTCTCAAACAACTTCTGACGCATTTCGTCCGGCAAGTTCAGGGGGTGCTGAATCATTCCCATGCTTGCAGAACCTAGTTCATTGTCAACCATACTTAAAGGGTTCCTCTAATCCAACGGCAACATGCTGTGAGCAATTGAATGAGACAGTCACCTATGATCTCAAGTGCCTCTGCGACTTGTTATCCAATACCGACGTCTTGAAGAGTTACAACATTTCCTCGGAGGAGGTTAATAAGCTTCCTAAGGAGTGCGGTATTGATACCAAGAAGTCATCATGCAAAGGTTTTTCAGATCTTCTTCTCTTTTTTTCTTTTTCTTTTTTTGGTTCTCCTTAATTAGAATTCGGTTTTATATGGTTGTTTTTGGTGGTATTAGTCTTTATTTCCTTAGTTAGAGTGACTTGCATTTGAATTATTGATATGCTTTGTGGGTTTTTTTTTTTTTATACATCAATAGTTGGTGTGGGACTTTTTGAACTTTGGATGTTTTTGTTAGAAATATCAAAATGTGTCAATTGAATTACAAGAGCACTTTTAGCTGTTTTGTGAGTTATGACATGTAAATTGATTGGTTTTTATTTGAATATTTAGTTTTGATATCGTTGAATACGCTTTGGTTGAATTTTTTAATGAGATGAGTTTGGGTTTAATCGTGTCATCAAATGCTTGCCTGTTATTATTTGTCTTCATCATCACCATAACTTTTCCGATATTTTAAAGTTCCTGATGTCACAAATTCCAAAAGATTTGTTCTAAATTTTACCATTGAACATGAATTTGGAAAGTAATTGATGAGATCCATTAAACTGTGGATCTGGACAGGTTAGTATCAACTTATGGGTCTCAATTCTGAATTTTTTGTTAGAAATTTTTAATTGGTTTCATAGAGGTTCAATTTTTTATGGCCAAAATTTGCCATAATGACAAATCTTTCATGTATCATTAACAGACAATTTTTTTAAAGATTTACTGTACTCCTAAACTTACTATGTTCCTAAATTTATTGTTTTTACAGTCTCTTATATAGCCATTATGTTTTTCTTTTACTCTCTTTTTTGGCCTAAATTTAGGATCAAAGCTATCAAACTCTAGGCTTGATTGATTGATGTCATTTGTAAAATATGGATGGAATGGAAAAGAAAATAACAATTTTTATAGTAAATAAAATGGAGAGAAGAAAAGAAAAAATAAAAGATGATGAAAGGATGAAAGAATTGTTATGGTACGGTAGTAATGAGGAGATGAAAAGATAAAAGTGATGGGAAAATATTGGAGGAAGTGTAATTGTAAGGTCAGAAATAGTGTCAAAAATAAGTGGATGGTGTGGCCTTTGATATGGTACAACAGAAACGTAGCAACAATAAATGTACATATCTTTTTTTACCTTCAATCCTAGATCTCGGGTTTCTATTTTTCTTTTTTTATATATTCTACATTTCATTTGGGAGAAAAATGCAATTTTTTTTTTTTGGTTAAAAACTTATTTGTGGAATGTTGTTTTAAGTATAGTTGTATATAGTTGGGGAATGAGAGCCTTCAACCTTGTAAATATATTAAGTATGATTTTAAAAACATGTAGTGAGATATCAATTGTCCAAACCTTCTGAGTCCAAATCTTCTTTCTCAATTTTCCAATTCCATTCTATATATATTCCATTAATAAAAACATGTCGTATATCAACATATTTAATTAAATGCTAAATTTATTACTTTCCCAATTCCAATAACCAAAAAAAAAAAAAAAACAACCAATGTGTTCTGCCAGCCTTTGCTAACAGCCACTATCAAGAGCACTGACACCATCAATGCCGCAAGTCGCAGCCAACCACCGCCACCAACCCACTAACTCCGACGAAACCTATGCCCTTTCATTTCGTCCGTCTCAAACCCATTAAAAAAAAACCCACCTGGCACCACCACACTACCACCCTCCCTTCACCTCTCTCCATTTCATCAACCAAAATTAACCCTTTAGGATATCACCATATTATAATCTGGTTAATTAGTTTTTCATTCTTGTGGATCTTATAGTCGTATCCTTATAATGGTTTCAAATAATTATTAGTAGAAGTTATACATAGATGTCATGCCTACTAATCAAAACAAATGAATGGAAAATTTTTTATGTTTGAGCAGAGATGGGGCCCTGTGGTTGAGGCTAAGACGTCTGAGTCGCATAGCCACTGATTCAAAGGTCTGTGAATGAGGATTGGGTGGCTTTTTTTATGGGTTTGAGATGGATAAAGTAGCAGAGTGGTGGATTTCTTCCTAGGCGGTGGGTTGGTGGCAGTGTTCGGCCATTACCAGTGATGTTGATGGTATCGGCGCTCTTTATATATAGGGGTGGCCAGCGAAGGCTGGTGGTGGTGCAGTGGGAATACAATGATCGTTTATTTACTTATTTATTTTAGGTTATTATAATTAAGAAAGCCATAAATTTAGAATTTAATTATATATGTGACATGTTTTTATTTGTGAAAAATAAAGGGAAGTAAAAAAAGTGAGATAGAATATTTGAACTTAAACATCCTATTCCCTTTGTAATTATTAAATTATAAAAGAAAATATTGTAATTAAAAGGCAAAAAGAAAGAACTGTTACCAAATTATTTTTCTCCCAAATCCTTGCCTCAAAATGGACCTCCATTTCTCCGGATCTTGTTGTCCGTGTCCTTTAGCTGATCAACCTGTGTGAAAAACCGTGATAGAATTCATAGGTTTCAGTGGACTTTTCAATGATAGGCTTCTCCAAATGCTGTTTACGGTTATATTGATAGTATTTCCTTTCCCAACTTTCTTCACTATTCAAAATTGCTTACTGCTTTTTCATCAATTGGTGAGTGAACTGGTTAAAAAGGCTAATTCATAGATGAATAGTTTGGGCAATTGGGAAAGGTCCAAAAGGATTAACATGGGATCAATGTAATTAGACTATAATGTTGAAGATGACTTCATCGAAGGCCTAAATTGTACATCAATTCTTTTTAGATTATCTGGTAAGTTTTTTTTGCTAATATTATAAGCATGTTATGGTCCGTAAACAGCATTTGGAGAAGCCTATCATTGAAAAGTCCACTGAAACCTATAAATTCTATCACGGTTTTTCACACAGGTTGATCAGCTAAAGGACACGGACAACAAGATCCGGAGAAATGGAGGTCCATTTTAAGGCAAGGATTTGGGAGAAAAATAATTTGGTAACAGTTCTTTCTTTTTGCCTTTTAATTACAATATTTTCTTTTATAATTTAATAATTACGAAGGGAATAGAATGTTTAAGTTCAAATATTCTATCTCACTTTTCTTACTCCCCTTTATTTTTCACAAATAAAAACATGTCACATATATAGTTAAATTCTAAATTTGTGTCACCAGACCAAAGAGAAACTTTACAAGCAGCTACTGAAAACATGACAAGGTGGTTGTATACCAGAGGGACCATATCAGCAAAATGAATAGAAAACTAACACTGTTTTACGCCTAAAAAGACAATACTTTTGAAATAGGCACTACGTACCCCACCCAGGGGCGGAGGGAAGGGGGGGCGAGAGGGGGTAGGTGCCCCCCCTGAACTTTCAATTATTTTTACTGATATGTGCATTGAACTGAAATGTGTTATTTGCCCCCCTTACACAAAAGACAAAAAAAACTTTTCTATTTATTGGGAACAACCTAAAGCTAGCTACATGGTTCAGAACTCTACAGTAACTCTAAAATTACTGTAACTTTAATATAAAACTATTGATCCTACCTAGTAATGATTAAAAAAAAAATATATTGCTAATGCTATATGCCCATACGGAGTAGGAATCACGGCAGCCTAATACTAATAGAACTCTGTGAAAAATATATATATATATATATATATATTTATATTTATATTTATATAATACTGTATAAAGCACACCTCCCCTTTAAAAAAAAAAAAAAAAAGACTCTTGGTATTTTTTTTAAAATTAAGTAAGAGGGATAATTAACTTTTTCATAGTTCGTTATTTTGTTAATATAGTAAGGGTAAGTTTGATAATTCATTTGGTTCAGTACTTCTAAGTTCTGCTCTTCCTCAAAATCTCTCCAATTTTGGAAAATTAAAAATGAGGGGTTAAAAGTAATTAGAACCCTTCCAAATCTCTCCTCCTCTTAAAAAAATCCAAATAAGGTAATTTAACTTACTCTCCCTCTCTTTACTTTACTTCCCTATACTCCCCCTCCATCCAAACAAGCTATTAGAGTTTCTGTTGCATTTTTAAAAGCATTCAAGCTAAGTTTTTAAAAGCATTCAAGTCATTGAGTCACGTTTAAATATTCATAGATATATTGCGTACTTTAAATATTCATGTTTAAATTTTTTTTAGATTAGTTTTTTACTTTCAATCTTATCTTTTAATCTTGCCCCCCCTAAATTACATTCCTGGCTCCGCCACTGACCCCACCATACCCTTGAAAACAAACACCAAACAAACAACATTTTCCCCAGTCTCGTAGTTGCTTGAGTAGCCGAGAGGGTTTGGTATGTAGCAAGCAACTCAAGGGCCCCTTCATATATCACTTTGGGTTGTGACTGAACATTTTGAAAGTTGGCTTTGTTCCTTGCGTTCCATATCGCCCAAGTTGTAGTGCACCACTATTCCATCTCCTCCCGTGTCAGTTTCTCTTGCATCAACTTGAAGAGCCGGAAAAAATCTCACGCATTGTTGCTGAATTTCTGCACTCTTCCTCCAGCCAACGACCACACATTGCGGGCAAAGGGGCACTCCCATAGCAAGTGAGCTTCCATTTCAGGGTGTTGGCGGTAGAACTCGCAGGTACTCTCCACAGCCACTCTTCTCCTATACAAGTTATCTCGCGTTGGCAGAATATTGGACACTGCCCGCCACATAAAATTTCTGATCTTTGGCGGCACATTGAGGTCCCAAATCATCTTCCACAGCTTGCCTTCCTCCCCAGCTCGTGAGTGTTCCGCTTCCACCCCTTGTTTCAGTCGAATAGCAACTTGGTAGGCTGACTTAACGGAGAACTCGTGCTTCTTGTTTTCCTTCCATACCAATGTCTCTCTTTCTGTCTCTACTAAGTGGGATGACCATTATCTCGTCGTATGTTTTTGTGGCAAACATCCTAGCCACCTTTTTTCTATCCCATTGCCAAGAATGTTTGTTAATCAGCTCCGCAACTCTTAGGCTTGGTCACACATCCCCTTTAAAGATAGGCTTATGGGAGAGCCACTTGTCTGATTCAACCATAATATTGACTCCATTCCCCACTCTCCACCTAGAGCCTTCTTGTATCACCTCTCTTGCAGCCAACAAGCTCCACCACACATAGGATGGGTTATGGCCCAACTCAGCCTCCATGAAAGAACACTCTGGAAAGTATCTTGCCTTATATACCCAGTAGAACAAAGAGTGTGTATGGTGTAACAATCTCCAAGCCTGTTTAGTCAACATAGCTAAATTAAAAGCTTGTATGTCTTGAAATCCCATTCCTCCCTTCTTCTTTGTTGTACATAGTTTCTTCCAATTTATCTAATGTATCTTCCTCTCTTTTTTTGTTTTCCCCCACCAATATCTAGCTATTGTAGAGTTGATAGAGTCACATAGGGATTTTGGGAGCTTGAAGAGACTCATAGTATATGTGGGGATGGCTTATGCGACAGTTTTAATCAATATTTCCCTACCCGCCTTGGAGATAAATTTTTCCTTCCATCCCATGACCCGCTTTGTAATCTGCTCTTGCATTTCTTTAAAAGTAGTTACCTTAGATTTTCCGCATGCCATTGGAAGACCAAGTTATTTTTCACAATCCGTCATAATTCTCGCCCCCAAAATTTGCTGAATCGTTTGTTTGACCTCCTCTCTTGTATTTCTGCTAAAGAAAAATGATGTTTTTTGCCTATTTATTGCTTGACTGGATGCTGCTTCATAAAGGCCCAAAATGTCCATTAGGCGCTAACATTCCTCTATTAATGCTTCACAAAATAGTAGTCTATCATCAACAAACAATAGATGGGATATGCACACTCTATTTTTGCTAGATAAGACCCCATGTAGCTCTCTATTTTCCACAGCTCTTCTTATCATTCCATATATACCTTCAGCACAAAGTAAGAATAGGTATGGTGATAAGAGGTCTCCTTACTTAATACCCCTTGATGGTTGGATAAAACCTTTCGGCTCCCCATTTATCAAGATTGAGTATGAAGAGCGCACTCACCATCTCCATTGCCAATTGGACCCATTTCTCATCAAAGCCCAATTCTACATCACTTGTCTAAGGAACCCCCATTCCACCCTATCATATGCTTTACTGATATCTAGCTTCATCGCCATTTGTCCCTTTTTTCCACTCCTCTTATTTCGCATTCTATGTAACACTTCAAAAGCTATAGTGGTATTGTCAGTAATCAACCTATCAGGTACAAAGGCACTTTGGGCATCAGATATTACATTTGGCAAAATCAATTTCAGCCTATTTGCAATAACCTTTGGTATAATTCTAGCTACCACATTTTCTAAGCTAATACGCCAAAAATCAGTCATATATAGTGGTTCATTATTTTTTGGAATTAATACAATATGTGTATAATTCATTTTATGTAGCATATGACTCGAATGGAGGACAGATAGAATAACATTTGTGACATCAACTCTAACAGTATGCCAAAAAATTTGGAAGAAAAAAGGGGACATACCATTGGGACCTAGAGATTTTGACAGATGGATCTGAAAGATAGCTCTTGGACCTTCTCTGCTATATAGGGTTGGAGGAGGCTTTAGTTCATCTTTGGAGTGACCACCTTATCCATCGAACTCAACACTTTATCCATTTTTGAGGGGCTTGCCGAAGTAAACAACTCCTGAAAATAATTTTCCACAGCTTATGCTATACCCCCATCAGTTTCCTGCCACAAACCATCTCTATCAAATATTCTTGAAATGTTATTTTCCCGAAATCTCTGGCTTGCTCTCTAGTGGAAAAACGCTTGCTCTCTAGTGGAAAAACTTTGTATTTTTATCTCCTGCTTGCAACCAGATAGATCTAGATCTATGTCGCTAGTGGATCTCTTCATGGTACAATATTGTATTAATTTCCTCCTTCACCCTCCTAATTTACTCCAAGTGCCCTCTTGGATTGCCCCTAGTCAATTCCTCCAATATCCTTTGCTTCGAATTTTACTCTTTGATTGACCAAAAGTGACTTGACTCCACCCCACTAAAGCACTCCTGCATTGATTAATTTTTTCAAATAAGCAATACATAGGGCTACCTATAGTCACAGTATTACTCCAAACCTGTTGGATAACAGCTTCACAATCAGGGTGTGTCACCCACTTCTTCTCAAATCTTCATGGAATTTTTTTAACTCAGCATTGGTGGCTTAGAGGATATGTGGTAAGGAGGATAGGGACATGATCAGAGTATAAAGCTTGAAGATGATAGACCCGAGCCTATGGGAATAATTATTTCCACTCCATTGCTGCACATGCCCTATCAAGCCTTAGCTAAACAAAAACATCACCCTCCCTTCCATTATTCCAAGTGAAAATGTTTCCACTATACCCCAAATCAATCAAATCGCAGTGTCGTAGCGTGTTGCGGAAATTATTCATAAGCTGTAGTGGTTTAGGATTTCCCCTTTCCTTTTCCCTTGATACCAAAATCTTATTATAGTCCCCAATGCACAACCATGGGGTTGAACTCCTTGATTTCAGGTGCTTGAGCAACGACCAAGTTTCAAGCCTTAGTTGTTCTTCCGGCTTACCATAGAAACCCATAATTCACCATGGTGAATTTTGATTCAACATGATAAGGGCATCTATATGGTTTTGTGTGTAGGTTTGGATGTGTAGGTCCACTTCATTCTTCCAGAGCATTGCTAGGCCTCCTCTTCTTCCTAGGCATGGAATTGCCAACATAGAATCATAATGCAACTCATCTTGTATCCACCTCATCTCCTCAATGGTTTGTTTTTTCTCCATTAGAAACAAAATAGTGGGAGCTTTTTCCCTCACCAAGTAAGAGAGCACATTCACTACACGTTGATTCCCAAGCCCTCGACAGTTCCAACTTAAGACAATCATTGCTCTCGGCAGGGTTTAAAAGCAACCGCCGCCATTGGTGTTTGCATGGTCTTACAATCCACCTCGATCACCTTTCCAATCCCCTTTCCTATGTCCGTTGCTACATCTTCACTAAACAATTCAAATGGTAGTCCCCACACTTGCACCCACTATGGGTAATGTGTAAACTTGATTGTGCTCACGTTCATTCCTTTTTCCAATTGCCGAAGTAGTAGATAATAGTTGTCAAAGCTCCATGGCCCATTGTTAAGTACCCACACCAGTTGGCTTTTCACAGTGAATTTGAATTGGAATAACCCTTCTCCCACATCGATGATTTTGAGGCCAGAGCCAAACTTCCACGTTGTGTGTAACAAGTTCTTTGCCGTTCTCTGATTAATTGGTTTATTTGTTAGGAATTTTCCAAGCAAACTAAGTGAACATTCTTCTAGTAATCTTTCCCTTTGCCTTGGACACACTTGGATAATTTCACCCTCCTCTGTTGTGAGGTTTATTCTTCTGCATTCTTTCAATAAAATTTGAATCCATGTTTGTGACTCTACGGTATTGTGATAGAAAAAATGGAAGTAATAGAATAGAATCCACTGCTATTGTGATAGGTAGTGGAGGAAAAGCTGACCCAAAGTGAGAGGAAAAGCTCCAACCTAGAGGAGAGTGAATATGTTCAAATCCAATTTTGATTCTAATTAAGATGTTTATTGAATAATGCCAAGTTTATGATGCTCTCACTTTAACCTAAGAGTTTTTCCTCTTTTTGTTTTTGTATTTAATTACTTTAATATATCAACCTTTAATGTTTGATATATGGTTACAATGAGTAGAAATGTTATTTTATTTTATTTTATTTTTAATTTTTTAATTTTTTTATAAGATAGAATTTTTTCTCTAGTCTAATTTAAGTGTATATGTGTGTAAAGCTACTTCTTGGAGACTTGAACCTCGGCCCTTACCCCTCATACCCCACAAGTAGTTATACTTATGGAGTGACCACCGCACCACGGGTGCGCTGTGGTAATTAGTAGAAATCTTTTAGTCTTTTGAATTGCTTTTTTTTTTTTTTTTTTTTTTTTGATGTGAACTACGACAATTTTATTAAGAAGAAAACATTACATCAGAAGTCACTAAATGCTCCACAAAAGGAGGACAAGATTCTAACCAAACAACAGACTCAGATAACGACTTTGCATGCTGGGCTAACCCATGCGCTACTTTATTACCACACCTTGGCACAACAGAAAATGAACATTCTCTGAACTGAGTAGCTTGAATTAAAGAGCCAGATATCAGATTTCAGATTCTAGCAGGAGAAGTGATTGATTCGGTCAGAGAGTTATGAACCACCATGGAATCGCCTTCAAAGATAGCTGAACTGAAACCATGATCCCAAGCAAAACGCATACCTTCCTCCATCGCCTTGGCTTCAATCTCCAAAGAGCCTAAGGGAGCGTGGATCTTCATGCTCAGTGCAGCACGCCCCAACTCGAGATGGTCTCTGATAATGACACCAACACCCGCAGCTCGCTGTCTCTCAAAAGTTGCACCGTCAACATTGACTTTAAGCCATTGTTGTTGAGGATGAACCCATCCAACGTCGACCTTAGGAGTCTTGATCTTAATACAATGATTTGCCACTTGAAACTCCTCCAAAAACTCCAACGTCCAGCCAGCAATACCAGAAGCTGATTTGCGAGGCCCCCCTACCCAAATCTCATTTCTATTGGACCAAATGTCCCAAGCCACAGAAATAGCCAAGCTAACTCCTGAACCGACCACTGTTTCACATTCCGAGCATACCAAACCAGATCAATAAAATCCCTCACCTCTCCAACGTCTGAACCAAGATCAATATTCGCAGTTGTCCACACCTCCTTAGCTTTAGCACAATGCCAAAGCACATGAGCCGTGGACTCCACAGCAATCCCACAATTATCACAAACATCATCTTGGGTTATTTTCCGAGGGAACAAATTGGCTTTCGTGGGCAGGATATTCCTACAAGCATGCCATGCAAAAGCTTTGATTTTGTTGGGCAGCGGCAACTTCCAGATACAACGCTAGAAGGACACCACGGGTTGTGAGGTCGAGCTTTCTCCCTAATGAGTATCACATCGAGCTTGGCGAGCTACATGGTAAGCACTACTCATAGTGAACCGGCCAGAAGAAGTGTAGGTCCAAATCAACCTATTAGCAGGCAGCGACAGACTAAGAGGAATAGAAAGAATAGCTTCGGCATCAAAAGGAAGAAAAACCTCATGGATTATATTTGACTTCCAAGTTGCTGTCTCCGGGTAAATTAGGGCAAAAACTAAGGCATCATCAGGAAAGAAATGAGGCACAGTTGCAGGCTTGTGTGATGGCGGAGATGGCAACCATTTATCTCTCCACAAGCTAACCGAACCTCCATTACCAGTTTGCCAACGACATCCTAATTGAACAACCTTTTGAGCTTCCATAATACTACGCCAAGAATATGATGGATGCCTCCCAACGACGCATTTAAAAAATCACCATTCGGAAAATACTTAGCTTTATACACTTGGTGAAATAATGAATTTGGACAATTCTGAAGCCTCCACCCCTATTTAGCCAGCAAAGCAATGTTAAAAGCTTTCAAATCTCGAAAACTCATACCTCCTTCCTCTTTTGGTGCACATGTCTTGTCCCAGCTTAGCCATGCCAATTTATTATGGTTTTAATCTTAGTTATAGTTACATGTTTTATTTTATTTTATTTAAAAAAAAAAAAATTATTCCCGGTGTTTGAATACAAGTCGTGTAAATAAAATGTTGAAATTAGATTTTAACCTCTTTTTTTTTTTTTTTTTCTTAATTTAATTATATAATTTGTTTTCTCTATCAGGTTATTCCTCACATAACTCTACACCTTCAAGCAGTCTAAAGAGTGCAGCCTATGGGGTCACTTTGGTCTATTTGGTTTGGCAATTTTCTTTGTGGCTGTAATTATTTCAGCAACCCAGGCTTGATAGATTAGAATATTGTCCCGGAGTGAATGCCATTTTGGTACACAGTCAGAAAAGCTAGCTGTGGTGGTGCATGTTATGTACGACACCTCACAATTGGACAAACATAAGAAAGAAGCAATTAATAGCAAACTATTATAATTCTTTTAAATAAGAAATATCCATATAAATTCATTTTATATAAGTACTTTTTTTGGAGGGTGCATTTTATATAAGTACTTGGTGCATCATTTATCTATTTATAATTTATATGAAATGAGTTCAAGTTACACTTAGTGTAACTTTTATAAAGTTACACCTATTTTAAGCCATTGATTTCTCACATATCTAACGGTAGAAAAAATGCTAGTATTTATTGTTTTTCAACTAATTTTTATAAGGTTACACCTATTTTAAACTATTGATTTCTCACATATCTAACGTAGAAAAAATGCTAGTATTTTTTGTATTCCAACTCATCTCATCTAATTAATACTATCATTTATGTCTCTCTCTTATTTATTAAATATATCCATTTATAAGCATCTTATAATAAAGTAAAAGTCGGCTAACTTCTCCGATCTTTATCTCTCTCTTTTGTACCATTAAAGAAAAAATATATCTCGGTTAACTCTTAAACCCAAATGCAGGAATTTATCAATGTCCATCACAAGAACATTTTCAATGATATTCAGCAATTTCAGTGAAATCGAGAGCCAATATTTGCGACTACCTCACTGACTACATGCCCATGGAAAGGGAAAAGCAAGCCAAAGTCACTGCCACCTTGCCCAAAGGTGACAAGGAAGACCATGCTCAAGTTGCCTTGGCCCATAATAAGTAGGGGAAAACTTAAAAGTAAAAAATATTGGGATTTATTTAGATTTTAGAAAAAAAGACGTTTTTATTTTGTAGGAGAAAAATCAAACAAGGTTTGTTTAGATCAACATAAATTAAAAAGGAATTCTTTGGTACCCAATAAAAATCCATTTCCAGAGGCTCTAGGAAAGTTCATGTTGAAAAGTCGTCATCTTTGTTTTCTCTCCCTACTTGATACACTTAACTAAACCTACATAGCATCACAATTTACTGTTTCATTGGTTCTTTAGTTTTGGATGTAATCCAGGTTCAGGTTCGTAGTTATCGGTGATTTTGCAATTCTTTTTTATTTCCCTCAAGGTTAATAAGCTTATAAATGTAATAATACTTTTTTATCTCCCTATATGTTAAGATACTTATAAATGTAATAAATAAGAGAGAGACAAAAATGCTAGTATTAATTAGATGAGATGAGTACCATCGGGCCTTGTAGTCTAGTGGTAGCCGGTTCCTCTTGTAACTGTTAGCACAAGGGCTCTATCCCCTCCAATAAACAATTACCCAGCAAAATAAATAAATAAATAAATAGATGAGATGAGTTGGAAAGCAATAAATACTAGCATTTTTTCTACCATTAGATATGTGAGAAATCAATGGTTTAAAATAGATGTAACTCTTTTGAAGTTACGCCTAATATAACTCTACAAAAGTTATATCTTTTTTAGATTGTAGATTTTTAATAGATCTAATGGTTTAAAAAAAAATCATTAAATATGATTGCTTCCACCTTATTACCTTATTAATACTACCATTCTCTCTCTCTCTCTCTCTCTCTCTCTCATTATTTATTGCTTTCCAAGAGATAATATTTTGTTCAACACAACTTAAACAAAAAATCTAATATTCTGGTTAGACTGCGTTGAAGCAGCAAATAACTTCTTCTTTTTTATCAGATAAATTTTTCTCATTAGATAACTTTTTCTTCTTCTTAATTTACGGTGAAGATAGAAGTATATATTTGTGTAAACAAAATACAAAGAAAAAACTGAGTTTGAACACAAGGGTTCCATAAATTTATAAAAAAAAAATTAAAAAATTAAAAAAAATTAAAAAAAGAAAAGTCTGAGCCTATCATACACTAAACAGAATATCACATTTTCTTTAATTGAATTCTACATGATCAATGTTTTAATAGATACATATAAACAAAAAACATTTACATAATTAAAATTTTTAACAAACCTACACAATTATTATATGGTGTGATATATGGTTTTTTTTTTCTTTTTTGGTAAGACTGAGTTGAAGCAGCTCTACCTTTCAAAATTTCAATTGCATGGTGATGAAAAGGTGGGAGGTTTGCTTGTTTAGTGTATGATATGCTCAAAATTGTAGTTTTGTTTTGTTTTGTTTTTGTTTTTTCAAGGAGCAATTGAAAGTTATTTTTATTTGACTCTTGTTTTTAATTGGTAGTTGTGAAATCAAAGAAAATATATTTTTTATTTATTTGTTTTGTTAGGTTGTGTGGAATAAAATATTATCTAGTGGAAACTAGAAAGCAATAAATAAGAAGAGAGTGAATGCTAGTATTAATTAGGTAATAAGGTGGAAAGCAATCACATTTAATGATTTTTTTTAATCGTCAGATCTTTTAGAAATCTACAATCTAAAAAATGTGTAACTTGAACCCATCTCTCTCTCTCTCTCTCTCTCTCTCTCTATATATATATATATATATATATATATGGGTTGGGTTCAAGTTACACTTGATGTAACTTTAAACAATGTTACACTACTCAATATTTTTTAATTAGATGAGAATTTCGACAAATCCACCCTTAGATTACATTACTTCGTATATTCTCTATGCTTGCAAAATTTAAAAATGATCAAAGATCAATGACAATGTCATTAGTCAATTGTTTAAATTCGAGTTTTTGTAATTTAAAATAATGCATAAAAGATGAATTTATGAATCGAATGATAAATTACATCCGATTGGCATGAAAATTGACATGCATGTTAAGAACATATAGAACATGTAATTCAACAGTGAGATTCTTAAAATATGAATTTTATAACAAATTATTGGGTGATATAACATTACTTAGAGTTACACCAGGTGTAACTTGAACCTAAACCTATATATATATATACTAATTACATAATAATGACATATGCCATCTTTTGTTAATCTAACGGTCCATACAAGAATGTTTAGCATGACTTCTCCTCTACCATTCCTTTAATTTCTTTTAGTTTTTACCTATTATTAATTTACTACTTCAATCTTCTCAACAAAAAAAAAAATTTATTACTTCAAAATAATTAGTTACAGACTTACACATATTAGATTACACATCCTTTTGTATTTTTTTAAAAAATAAGGAATATATAACAGAAGTAGAACTACATAGCCCTAGGGCCAATATTAGAACATAGTCTATTACATCTGAGACCAGTGAGGTCATATAATATAAGCGAGGACAACTCCACAAGAGGAGTGTCTAAAATAACAAAAGGCTGTTGGAAATAAAGTGACATTCTTGCAAGTTGGTCGGCACATGCATTTGCTTCTCTAAAGCAGTTAGCTTCCTCCTGGGGATCTGGTTCATTAAGTTCCTGCAGTCAACAACCAAAGGGGCATAATCAGCAAGGGAGGCACTGTTGCTGTTCAGGAGGTGCACCACTGATTTAGCATCAAGTTCTATCTCTATTTCAGGCATTTGGAGTTGAATGCATAGGGAAAGGCCATCCCTTATAGCCCAAAGCTTAGCATGTAAGCTATTTGCCCACCCTATAGCCCTGTAGAACCCTTTAATCCATCTACCGTGGTGATTCCTAAGGAGTCCACCACCCCCTGCCAGACCAGGACAACCTAAAACAAAGATTACTATAGTTATTAGATCAACCTTTCATTATTTGTTTTGAAATTCATTTGCACTTGGTGCTTTAAGCTTTGCAACTCATAGCTATTCATTTTTTTTGGGCATTGGTGTAACTCATGACTTCTTGTTTCTTTTTGCTTTTCGGTTTTTATTCTTTGTGTAAATAAAACAAAGCCTTGAAAATTAGAAAAATAAGCAGTTCCCATCATCTTCTGCTGTTATTTTGTATTGGCCTTGAAGTGAAGCATTAACTCTCTATCTCTCTCTCTCTCTCAAGCATGTCCACCAAAATCTGACCATGAGCTGCCTGAACGGTCATGACAATCTCCAATATACGTCGAATGTCTGAATCATCTGAGGTAGAAGGTGGAGGAACAGTAGTAGCAGCAACAAGATCAACAAACTCCTCTGCCATAGTATCACATGTAAAAGAGGGAAGAGGAGGTACAACACTAGAAGTCTTTACCCTAGGGCGTTTAGACCTCACACTCATCCAAGCAGCCCTTTACCTAAGAAAGGTAGCACCTATAGGAGCAATAATATGGACAGGCTCAGATGCGGGAAAGTCCTTTAAACCTAGATGCAAAAGAATCCGATGAATGAAAAACGGAAAGAAAAAAGCATGAGCAGTAGAACTACTCCTATGAACCTCAATCAAGGAACGAATAAAAAGATAAGGAAAACTCATAGGAGCATAAAAAACAAGGGCATACAAAAACGCACATCTCTCCAAAGGAATGGTGTGCAAATGAGAGATAGGCTAGATGGAATGGCAAGAAATCCGAAATAAAAGATAATGAGTCTCGATCAACTCGTGAGAGGTGATCCGAGGATCAGAACCCCACTGGATAGTAGTACCAGTAATAAATGACATAATGTCATCAAGGGGCGGAGACTCATCATATGGATAAATAGGATGTTGGACCACTGACACCTCAAGAGCAACAGCCACTACTGAAGGAGTAATGGTATACTCATCACCTCGTATCCAACTCCTCACAAGAGTGTTGGAATCATAGGAGTGGACAGAGAGGTTCTAGTAGAACTCTGTGATCAAGGTAGTCGAAGGAGAATGATCAACATCCAACAGAGGTAACCAGCCCCTACGGTCAAAGTTTCTTCTAATCTCAGGATCAAGCTCATGTAACAGAACCTTTCTCTCAACCCAAATATTCCTCTTAAGGTTAAGCTTCTCATATGCTTCCTGGATTTTCTCACTTAGGAACCTCTCACTCTCAAAGATGGGGGAAGAAGTAGAGGTGGAGGTCTTATGGGCTTTAATCTTCCTAACCATGATGCTAAGGATCAAAGGACAAACACAAAAGAGAGAGAAAGAGATCAAAAAGAAAACCAAGGACAGACTGCAAATTAGCACACAAAAAAGAAAATAAATAACAGTTCTATATGATACATGAACAATATCAATACATGATGCATGCTCTAATGCAATGAGAATAAGTTCAATTGTACTTCAAATTCACAAAATTGGCTTGAGCATAGAGTTTACATCAAAAAGAAAACCAAGGACAGACTGCAAATTAGCACACAAAAAAGAAAATAAATAATAGTTCTATATGATACATGAACAATATCAATACATGATGCATGCTCTAATGCAATGAGAATAAGTTCAATTGTACTTCAAATTCACAAAATTGGCTTGAGCATAGAGTTTACATCAAAAACCCCAAACTTTGAAAAACCCCATTTTCACAAAACTCAACAAACTGAAAATTGACCATTTCACAAGAGAGATAACACAATATAATGATCAAATGAATCAATCTAATAAGCCAATTTCACAAAATTTAGCACAATTGAACAAAATTCCCAATTCAGGTAGTTTCAAGCCCTAGAAATTTCAATTTTTCACAAATCATCAAATTGATCAAATTAATACACATTGAACAATTGTATAACATCCCACAACAAAAACCCATTGATCAATTTCCAAAGAAAAGATTAAAATCATCAAAAACCCCAAAGTTTCTTAGGTTCTAAAATCACCCTTAAATGCATGAAAAAAATGCATGAATAATGAAAATAAATGAAAAAGGAGGGGTATAAAGGTCTTACAGGCCATAGAT
This sequence comes from Quercus robur, assembly GCF_932294415.1. Lineage (NCBI taxonomy): Eukaryota > Viridiplantae > Streptophyta > Magnoliopsida > Fagales > Fagaceae > Quercus > Quercus robur. The sequence goes on from NC_065543.1 coordinate 28,818,902, forward strand.
GACAAAAACCCTTGAAGAAAATTGAGGGAAAACGACAAAAACAGTGATTTGAAGCTTTGACCGATCAAAGAGAGAGAAAAGAGTTTGAAACTTTTTGAAATAGTGAATGAACACGTGAGAAACACAGGTTTTAAAAAACTCTCTATAAAATTTTCGATTGATCGAAAAATAGATTTGATCGATTGAAAATCACTTTCAATTGATCCAACAGCGATTGAGTAGGCCAGGTTCAAACCAAAATTTTAATCGCATTTTCGATTGGTCGAGAAACAAGTTCGATTGATCGAAAATCTAGAAAACACAATTTTTTGAAAAACAGAGCAATTTTATGCAGAAACTCCTCAAAGCATTGAATTTTATGAATAAAATGCATGAGTATGAGATGAAATACTTTTCAAAACCACTTGTTTTGAACCTAGTTTTCCCAAAATTAAGTTTTTCAATCTATTCACCTTATAGTCTCAAGCATCAAGCATGTTTTGCATAAAACTTAAGGAATTTTCAAACTTGGTTGGCCAAACCAAAATCACACACAATAACATGTACAAAATTTAGTAAAGAATAACTTGTGTAGTGTGTGCAACTAGAAAAAGCTCGAGATACATGTGAGGTGATATGTAAATAGAAATCAAGCACAATGTCTACAAAATTCATCACATAGAATTTGAAAGAGACTATCACCTTAAGAGTTACATCATATAACTCTCACATCTCTTAGAAAACAAGCTTGCAATCATGTAAGTTTCTTGATTTGCCTCATATTGTACACTCCAATTTTATTTGATCAGAAACTTATTAAATTAGCTGGGATAATGTACACACCAATTTTATTAAATTGTGAAGTTATTAAAGCCCAATAATGTACACACCAATTTTAGCATTTAAATCGAGGCTACACCTTATGATATTTTTGTGCATGTGCTACACTTTCTTGAGCACAAAATCTTACGATATGCACTAAGGTGTTCATGATTGGTTAGTAAATAGTGGTGAAATGATTATTTATGCCTTTCTCAATAAGATCAAGTCTGACAATCAAAGGCATGTGACTTCAAGATCAAGACAATGTAATCAAAAACTATAAACATCTTTCCCACACAACATGCACTACAAGGCTTCAACTAGTAAAGTGCAATAAATAAGCTCATCCAAGCTAAACAAAATACATAAACATGTTATGTAAAAATAAGTTATCCAACCTTGATTTCAAATCCAAGAAAATACTGCAAAACACATTTTGCTTCCTTTTTCCCTTTTTTTTATTTATTTTTTTTAAGAAGAAACTAAAACAATCCTAGAATGAAATGCATGAATGATATGCAATGCAAGCCTCAAAAACAAAAAGAAAACAAAAACCAACAAAAATAAAGGTCACAAAGAGTAGAGTGATGAAGCACAAGGACCATGTTAGAATAACTCAATTTGATTGAGCCTTTTGCATCCAAAACTTTTTAGATGCAACTCGAGTATTGAAGTTATTCTTTAAATTAGAATTCTAAGCAACTCCAAGATTGGAATAAAGGTTTAAAGTTTTTACCAACTCACCAATAAGTATCATAGGATCTTATGCTTGAGGCACAGACACTTTTGGCTTGTTTGCTCGCTTGACAGCTTGCAACTTGAAACAGTTTGGATGAATGTGCCTAGACTTTCCACAAAAATGACAAACCCATGCAGGCTTATCATGCAACTTGCCCTTAGGGGGGTTATGAGCCTTAGGTTTAGACTCTTGAAAATCAACCCTAATCTTCCTAGGAGGTGTAACTTCTACAGATTTAGGAGCCTCACTCATAGAGGGTTTAACAACCTCACTCACAGGGGGTTTAGAAGACGGAACAAAGTTTGTGGAATGGAGTTCAGGCACAGAGATATTTTCTACAAAACCTAAACCAGTTTTGTCAAAAGGAGAGTTTTGAACACTCAACATTGATCAAGTTTGGAGCTTGCAGGCCTATTAGTTTATTCTCTAGCAATAGACAATTCAAATTCCAAACTCTTAACTTTATCAAGCACAAGAATGTTCTCAGTCTTCACATTATTCAACAATTCATTAGCATCAAAAAGTTTCACAAGCAAATTTTTTTTTTCAAGTTCAAGAGATGCAATTTTCTCTAAGCCTAAATCAACACTCATAGCATCCTTTGCAAAGTTTATTATAGGCTTCTTGTAAATCTGCATCCTCAGAGAGTTCCCCATCAGAAGGGTTCTTTTCAACAGCAACACTTTCATCAACTACAGCAGTAGCAGTGAAAGCAATGAAGTTTCCATCCTCATCACTACCAGATTCATTATTAGAAACTTCATCATCACTAAGGGTTACAACCATAGCCTTACCCTTAGACCTCAAGAATGTTGGACATTCAGATTTCACATGACCATACCCTTGACAACCAAAGCATTGTTGACCTATAGAATTATTAGAAGGTTGACTTACTTTCTTTTTAGGTTTTTCAATGTTATTAACCTTAGTGGGATTATTCTTCCTAAAATTTCTAGGTTCAGCAGTGTTCTTACCTCTTGCCCTTCTGTTATTGTTCCTAAGAAAATTTCTAAAATTTTTGGCAAGGTAAGCAATCTCTGTAGCAGAAAGCTCATCATCAAATCCACTCACATCAACATCATCAATAGACTTAAGAGCCATTGATTTGGATTTGCTAGTCTTAGGTAGGTCCAACTCATAAGACTGAAGAGATCCTACAAGTTCATCAACAGGGATGGAATCCACATCCTTACTCTCAGTGATGGCAGTCACTTTGGGTCTAAAATCCTCAGTCAAAGATTTAAAAATCTTCTTAACAATTTTAGGTTGATCATAGATTTCACCTAAATTATAAGCAAAATTAACAATATCATTAAATTTAGCATAGAATTCATCAAAAGATTCATCATCAGACATCCTAATGCTTTTAAATCTAGTAGTTAATTACTGCAACTTATTGATTTTAATAGCCTTTGTACCTTCATGCACAGTTTGGAGGATATTCCAAGCAGTATGAGCAATCTCAACATTAGAGATTCTCTTAAATTCCTCCATAGAAATAACATTAAAAATAGCATTCATAGCTTTGCTATTAAAAACAGCTGCTTCTTTCTGAGAAGTTTGCCACTCACTCACAAGAGTAATGGGCTTCTCCCATCTGTATTCAACGAAGTTCCAAACTTTTTCATCAATAGATTTTAGAAATGCTTTCATCCTTACTTTCCAATAAGCATAGTTATTCCTATCAAAGTGAGGTGGAATAACAAGAGAGTGTCCGTGTTCCATGACAACAGAGGTCAAGGATCAGCTCTTAGATCAAAAGATCTAAAACAAAAGAGCAACCTGCTTTGATACCACTCGTTTGTTTTTAGACCCCTTAAGCACAACTAGATTAACCTAATTATTTAGCCAAGTGATTAACTTAGGTAAATTATGTAGATCTAGGTTAACACATATAAATCATATCATTGTTAATTGTAGAAAATAAAGAACACAACGATATGATAACCCAGGAAAACCAAACCGGTAAAAAACCTCGGGAGAATTTAACCTAGTTATCCTTAAGGTAAAACTGAATCCACTATGAAAGAATTGAAGTTTACATAATAGCGACTTAGACCACTAGCATCCTATTGCTACCTCGAGTAGGAAACTTACTACCATGACCCCATGATAGCTCTGAGTCCACGGACTACTTCTTTCTTGGATTCCCAGGAAGTACAAGCACTCTTGCTTGTGTATCTTTAAGCTCTTGAATCAGCAATTGAATTGATCACCAAGTTCTTGACATAATCTTGAATCTTGGAAACCCTAAGTATGTGTGAAGTTAACCATCTCTTGATCTCACAGAAGATTCACACACATAGCATAAAGAGCAACATAAAAACGTGACTAGGGTTTTCCTTTTTATACTTAAGACAAAACATAAAACCCTACACGTCAAACAGGCTTGGGTTGAGTTGGAAATTCTGCAGAAAAAACAATCTGCACGACTTTCGATCGATCGAGTATAATTCTCGATCGACCAAGCTAGGCAGATTTACACAGTAAATCCAGTAGCAATTCGATTCCAACTTTACATAAAAAAACATATACTTTGAGCAAATCTAAACAAGACTAAAATGTTTTGATCATGGTTTGCCAACATTACAATTTGAAGTTCTAATACATTAGTTCCTAATTCCTTAGAACCTAACAATCTACTATATTTCCAAAGGAGGACAGTCTTGAAGTCCTTTGGGAAATTGCAAAAATAATAGTGGCCGAGTCACCTTCGAATATTACGCGATGAAGATCAAGCTCAGCAGCAAATTGGATAGCTCTGAGGCAAGCGAGAGCTTCCATATCAGCAACTGTTGATGATAGCATAGCAAGCATGGACAGAGCACCAAGGTTCACACCACGCCAATCCCGCACGATGACACCGAGTCTAGCTGAGTTCGTGTATTTAAAGAGGGCAGTATCAAAGTTCACTTTAACAAATCCTTGTTCTGGAGGGCACCACTGATGTCGAACAGCAGGTTGAGAGAGAGGAGCTTCTGGAATTTGACTATTGATGAAGTTGTGGAGTAGAGCACATGTAATGGAGCTGATCTTCACTATTGGTAAAGCTTCACGTCCAAAATGGAGAGCATTATGTCTATTCCATACGCTCCATGAAATTGTTGCAAACAGCTCTGGTCTGAGTTTGTCACCAACCTGTATAAACTTGTTAAGTAAATCACAGAAATTCAGGGGAGGGGGGGATATCATGGACTGAAACCATTGGTGGGGCAGCCACATAGGAGCTACATTGTTGCAGAAGTGCAGCGCATGGAGAGCATCTTCTGGATCAATTTTACATAGCTCACACACATCCGATTCTACAATATGTCTTTGCTTCAGGTTACATTTTATGGGTAGAGCATTGTTACACACCCTCCAAACAAAATGTTTTATCTTGTTGGGCACCTGCATCTTCCAAAGGCGTTTCCAAAAGGTACTTTGGTTGGCCTGGTTGGACGCAATTACACGTTCTGTTGAAGCCGAAGCAGCCAGCAACTTCTAAGCACTACTAGTGCCGAATTCTTCGGTTGGGGTGCACGACCAAGACACACAATCAAGGGGAATTCTATGGCTTAGTGGAATACTTAATATCATTGAAGCTTCATGAGGTAGAAAAGCACGGTTTACTTCCTCGGATTTCCACACACTCAAATCAAGATTAATGAGAGAGCTCACCCTTGTTTCTGCGATCACTGAAAGGAGGGGGGAAAGGATTACTCTACTTGGTTTTATCGGTAACCACTTGTCTTCCTTGATTCAAACTGATTGACCATTCCCAATGCGCCAAACCATACCCTTTTTTATAATATCTTGAGCACCAAGGATGCTCTTCCATGCATAGGAACTGGAGTTGGGGTCCTTGGCATCTAGAATAGAACAATTAAGGAAGAATCGAGCTTTGAAGACTCTAAAACAGAGGGAGTCCAGGTTATGCATCATCCTCCATACTTGTTTAGCAAGGAGGGCTTCATTAAACTTCTCAATTTCTTTGAATCCCATGCCACCCACTTCTTTAGCTTCACACAACCTCTCCCAACTTACCTAATGCACCTTCCTTGAATCATCACGATAGCCCCACCAAAATTTTCTAATAAGAACTTCTAGTTCTTTGATCAATCCTTTAGGGAGCTTAAAACAACTCATGGTATAGGTTGGAATGGCTTGAATAATAGCTTTTACAAGGACCTCCCTACCTGCAATAGATAGTAGTTTTTCCTTCCAACCCTGCAATTTCTTCCACACCCTTTCCTTAAGATAAATAAAGCTCCTCTTTTTCGCCCTCCCCACTAATGTAGGCAAACACAAATATTTTTCATATTGTCTGATCACCAGGACTCCCAATAGTTGCTGGATGTGAGTTTAGGTTTAGTGAATGGTGTTTGAACTAAAGAAGATATTAGTCTTCTCTTTATTTATTTTTTGGCCCGTTCCCCTTTCATAGATAGCCAAAATATCCAAAACCCTCTGACATTCATCCTCAGTGGCATGGCAAAAGAGGACACTATCATCTGCAAAGAATAAGTGCGATACTCGAGGACCATATATACTAATAACAACTCCCTTTATACTGCCCTCCATCTCAGCCTTTTGCAATAAACCTTATAGCCCCATTGCACACAAGAGAAACAGGTAAGGTGATAATGGATCCCCTTGTTGGAGCCCCCTAGATGGTTTGATGCTTCCCACTGGCTGCCCATTTAGGAGGATTGAATAGGAAACAGATTGCAAGCATGACATAATAATTCTCCTCATCTTCTCTCCAAGCCCCAAGTGATGCATTATTGCCTCCAAGAGACCCCACTCCACCCGGTCATAAGCTTTACTCATGTCCAACTTAAGAGTCGTAAAACCCATCTTGCCTTGTGTTTTTCTCTTCAGATAATGGAGGGTCTCAAAAGCCACCAGTATGTTATCAGAGATCAATCGACCCAAAAATAAAAGGCACTCTGGGAATCTGGCACAGAATTAGCTAAAAACTTTTTCAACTGGTTAGCCACCACTTTTACAATAAGTTTATAAATGACATTACATAAGCTTATGGGCCTGAAATCAGAAACTTTCTTGGGATAAAATCCTATCTTCAGTTATTCATTATCATTTGAATTATTATATTATATTCCATGAGACAACAATGGTGAAACCAATTAATTTCTTCCCATAAATACTTTTGGTAGTTCAAATAATAATAATAATTATTATTATTATTACATAAAAATATAAAATCTATTTTTTTTTTTGGTAGTTCAAGTAAAAAAAAAAATATTTACAATGAAACTAGAAATGTGTAATTATTTTTTAAATGTGAAATATGAGGATACATGAATTGATGACACACATGCCTTTCTCAAACCATCTTGCTTTCCTTGATTATAATATTTTTAAAAATAAATCCTTGATTATAATTATTTTTTTGTTATTTACAATTGTTACTTCTATTTAATATTTTTATAATTATGTTTTAGTTATCTACAATTGTTACTTCTACTTATTATTATTTTTATAATGATGATGATGATGATGATGGGGACACAGAATTTAGCCCCCAAGGAGCTCACCTCGAAACTCTAAAATAATAGTTTACACAAATTAAATATAAATAAACAATAAGGAATAAACACTCTACAATGGGAAACACAAGCAGTGGATTTCTCTGACCATTCCTCTAACAATTTCAACTATAGGTGTTAATATAGGAAACTATACTATTCTCATGGTGACACCCTTAGTGTTACTCTTTTTCTCTTTCTATTTCTCTCCCCAAGTAGATTTTTCTGATCCTTCTTACTTTACCTCCCCTCTTCTTTTATAGCTTCAATCCTTACTCTTATAATTACAGCTATCCTGTTGCTTACTAGAACCTTAGGGATATTTTTCTTCACTTTATCGGATTCCTCATCTCCCTTATCCTAGAACTCTAACTTTTGGGGGTTGCTGCTACTGTTCAAACTGTCTCACTTGCATTTAATGTGGCAGAAATGAGGTAAGAACCTCATCACTGACGCGGAGGTAAAGATCTTCAACCTTCTTGCATGTTCCTGAATCTTCCTGTGGTTCCAGGAATCTTCTGGTGATAACACATGGACTACCTACATCCTGCACCTCAAGTAAAGGGGTTCCTTATCGTCTCCACGGGAACTAATCTTTTGTGTCACTCATTTTTCCCGTGATGCTTGGGATGACCCTAATATTCTCCTCGCATGGTGCATTATCCACCGAGCTCCCCTTTTGGACATAGGTCAGGCCCTACTCTTTCTCGTAGCCCAACTACTCCTTGGGCTAAAAGTTCGAGATGTGACTGTTCCACTCCCTACAATAATGATAATAATAATAATTGGGAAACAAATTATAAAAACATTCATGCAACGCAAGGGCTAAATACTAGTAAAGAATGAATACATGAGAATCAATGCATTTGACTAATTAACACATGGCAATTAGTTAAGGACAAAGTTTAGCTACAATATTGGTTGTATCCATAGGCTACAACCTTGCTTAATGTCTTTTTATTTGAGGTGAATTTTGATAAATCCATTATTGGATTATATCTTCTTCTTATATCCTCCATGCTTGTAAAATTTCTAGAAAATTAAAGATTAATAGTTATATCATCAATAAATTGTTTAAATTGCAAGTTTTTGTAGTTTAAAATTATGTATAAAATATAAGCTTATAGATCATATAGTAAATAATATTTGATTGATACAAAATTTGACATGTATATTAAGAGCGTAAAAAACATGCAATTTAATTGTTAGATTTTCAAAATATGTAGTAATATTTCTTTTATTAAGGTTGTAGCATCAGGTTACAACTAATTTTGTAACTAAACTTTGTCTATTAATTAATACATGCAAACTTTTGATTTTGGCGAGGTGGAATGTTAAATGAAGAGAATCTAGTTGCCTCTTAAAAAATGTGTCACTTGACAAAATCTTAAATTATAATTATAGCTAAGGATCATGCTAATATACAAGGTAAAACTTAAGACCAGTACCTTCAATGTATTAAACCCGTTGCAATGATAATATGTGATCAAAAATAGATACATGTCACCATCACAATGAGTCCAACTTTACTAATAAAATAATTGGATAGAAATCACGTACATGTATACTACAATTAGTGGAGTATGAAGTGGAACACAAAATACAGGATTAAAGATTTTTAATTCATTCCCGCATTACTAAGTACTGAATAATTTTCCCCAGAAATAAAAATGGTCATTTAATGGAGATAGAGACAGAGTAGGAAATAGGAGTAACTTCCAAAACAAATATTTAAATTCTGAATAAAGCTACGGCCACAATGTTTTCATAACAAAGTCTAAGTAACAAACTTTTAAGAGTTACGGCTTATGCGGTTATGCCAAACCTTAGGCTTGTGAAATTGTTTTATAAGAGAGACTACATCTTAAAACCTACATAGAGAGTTGCAGTTTCCATCCATGTATTCAATGCTCTTTACATAATACTGCATGTAGAAACCCTCCCTTGTTTGTGTTCTCATTAAAATTAACACCATGGCTTCCAACAAACAGCATATTTTAACATTGCTTGTTTTGTTCTCTTCGTGGTTTTTTGTGGGTTTCTCTCAAATAACTTCCGACATGTTTGGGCCGGCAGCTTCAGGGGGTGTTGAATCATTCCCATGCTTGCAGAATAACCTCGCTCCTTGTCAACCATACTTGAAGGGCTCCTATATTGCACCGGCAATATGCTGTGAGCAATTGAAGGAGACAATCACCCATGATCTCAAGTGCCTCTGCAACATATTAGCCCATACCAACGTCTTGAAGAGTTTCAACATTACCCTGGTGGAGCTCATGAAGCTTCGTAAGGACTGCGGTATTAATCTTACGCAGTCAGTATGCAAAGGTTTTTCAGATCTTCTTCTCTCTTTTTTTGTTTTTGTTTTTAGTTCTGCTTAATTAGAATTTAGTTTTATATGGTTATTTGGTGGTATTAGTTTTTATTTCCTGGGTTAGAGTGGCTAGCATTTGAATTTGAAAGTTCAAAAACGTGTACAAAAACATTTTTGAACGTTTAGACCCCCAAAAACCAACTTAACCAACACAAGCAATATGTCAAACAACAAGTGTGCGGAAACTTAACATATGCTATAATATGAAATTGGTTAAACAACTATCTAAGCCATAACAAAATAAACCACAGCAGATAATGTAAAGGCAGAGATAGAGAGGAAGAGAGATGCAAACACAAGGACAACACACGATGTGTTATCGAAGAGGAAACCGAAGCCCTCGGCGTAAAACCTCTCCGCCACCCTCCAAGCGGTCAATAATCCACTAGAAAATGTAGTTGGGATACATGAACAGCAATAGACCCTCCAAGCCTAATCTACCCGATGTACCTAAGCCCTCCAAGCTTCTTGCTCCAACGAGGTTGCGCCGAACCTTTTTCTTTTCTAGCTTCCCGGATTCCGCTACTTGACCATAGCATCAACCAATGTAGATTGGTTCCTTCCTAACTGCTTCCCAAAGCACCAAATAAACCTTCTCACAGATATGGGTATGGTGAGAAAAGGATTTGGCCAAGAACCTCTCAAGGATGTATCAATGGAGAGGAAGAGAGTAGAGGAATTTGAAGAGTCTCTTAGGTGAAGATTGTGGATGAATCAATCTTGTTTTTCTCTAGGGTTTCTCTCTCAAAATTCTCTCTGGAGGCTCTCTTTCAATCGTGGGTTAAAAGGGTATTTATACTGGAGTGGAGAGGAATGCGAAACGTCAGGTTTTTCTAAAACAGGGGTGGCTCGCGGCTTGACCTCGCGGCTTGTCCAAGTCGCGAGATCCAGTCGCGAGTTAACCGTATGGCCAGTTGTCCTGTTTTGTCCTGTAGTGCTCCAGCTAGCATGACTGTTCATCTTCCAGCATGCTTGGCACGTGTGCAGCTTCTGGCGACTTGCAGCCGCGAGTCCACCCGCGAGTCCCAGCCGCGACACTCTATTTTCTTGCACACTCTTGAGCAATCTTCACTATATCTCACTCACTACCCTTACAACAATCCCACCTAAATACAGGGTTACTAAATGCTGAATTACAAGCAAATTTGGCACGGAATAAAGCCAATTAGATGGTTGAATAAATTCAACCTTACAATCTCCTCCTTTGGCTATTCCGTGACAAAACCCTAAAACAGACTCTAGACTTAACATGTGAGTTGGGAACAGTTGAACAAAACTCACTCATACCTAACTCTAGAAGCTGTGAAGCACTTGAATCATATGAACATAAACTCCTGAAACACAACAATACACCATGATCATTGTAAGCAGAAAATTATAAATGCATATGAAACAGGCAATATGTGATCAAGCAAAGATGGAGTTAATAAACAAACCATGACTTGATCAACCAAGTGAACACCACAAGGTAGTGATCACAGTGCTCATTCACACTTGGAATGAACACAAGGACATACAAGTTAACAAGCACAAGGCAAGACACTTGTATGCTCAACACTCAACCAATGCATAGCACACAAGGCATATGCATCTAGGAACAATCCTACAAGGGCACAAGAGTGACAGTACATAAACCAAAATGCAGAACATTTAGATTAAAGTACTGATTTCAACATAGCATAAAGGCTGCACATAAGCAAGGTACATACCATAAAGCCTACAAACTATGCATAAAACATTAACCCTAAAAGCTTACAAAAGCACATGGGTACAAACACATTATATAGAATAAAAACTTAAACAATATAAACTAAAAGTGCTTAAAATTTCTCCCCTTCAAAGTGATGAGAAGCTGTGATGCACTTGGAACATATATATACTTGTACCCTGAAACACTTGCACAAAACACATTAGACCCTCAAGGTAAAGCAAGTAATAAATGACAGATATAACAAGTATAGAAATGACTACAATGATCACATAGCAAAGCAAATGATCATCTGAACATGCATTCAATGAAGCATAATAACATAGGGATATATGCTTGTCCAAAGCACAAACATGATGCAATGAGAACGATGCAATGAGAACACCAAAGCATAACACAAAGCACCATAAAGCCAACAAGAAAACAAATAGAACAAGGTTTTCTAGTTAACACAATGTCTTCTCCCCCTTGGTATATGCATCTCCCCTATGGAATATCTCTCCCCCTACAAATGTGCATGAGAAATAGAATTTCTCCCCCTAAGGATGTGCACAAGAGTCATATAGAAATGACAAAATACTCCGAAACATTCTCTAGAGTATACTCTCCCCCTTTTTGTCAGGAATAGACAAAGGGTCAAGGAGAAACGAGGGCAAGAGATGAAGGTATGAACAATGCCAATGATGCATGAGGGGAAAAATGAAAAATTTTTTTTTTTTTTTTTTTGAAAATAACTTTGAAAATAACCCTCAATATGCAAAACACGCGATTTTCGCGACTGAGTTAAGTCGCCAGGGCAAGCCGCCAAAACGCTCAAAGACAAAATTTTGAAAAATTTTCTAAGTGTTTTTTCGCGACTGGAGGGTCTACCCACGAGGGAGTCGCGAGCTGAGCCGCCAAAATCTCTGAGTAACCCTCGCGACTGGACCTTCCACTCGCGAACAAGTTGCCAAAAATGACCCACGAAGACGCGACTGAGTCTCGCGACTTGACTTACCCGCGACTGAGTCGCCAAAACAGGGCAAAACTGGGTTTCTTGAAAAATTCATATTTTTTTTTTTTTTTTTTTTTTTTTTTTTTTTAACAAAAAACTTTCCAAAAACACCTAAAACACTCAAAAATCTTTTTGCGCTTGAATTAACAAAGATTGAGCATGTGAAAACACATTTCATCAAGTACAATGACACAAATGAATATGGCATTTATTGAACATAAACTTGTGTGTTGTGTGTGGATATCAACAATGAAATAGTCCTTAGTCTAATGTGAAGCTTCAATGATCAATTCAACCAAGGCATACACAATTAGCACTAGATCAAGTGATCCATCTCAATTATAGAAATATGTATATATGACCTCCCACAAAACTTGATAACATATCTTGGAGCTTTACATTTGACTCCATAACATTTGATCATTTTGATCTCTTGAGACAATCGCCTCTCATTGTGAGAGTGATATTTGATATTTCACTTTAATGAACAAGCCTTTGGCTTTTTGAATAAACGTTTTCTTTAATATAAGGTCGCTTACCCTTTTTCCTAGTCGAATACTAGAATGTGCGACAGGCTTTTGCAGCTCAATATCTCTTTTCATTTGGAGATTTACATTTGGTGAGCTCTTCTTAGCAAAAACAAAAATAAAGAGTGGGAAGATATATAGACACAAGTCTATGCAAGTTTCAAGATCAACATAACCATTCACTAATCATTCATGACAAGTTTGAAGATCTATTTACAACAATCACATAGATTTCAAGATTTCTTCCACAGTGATATGAGTGCAAAGAAACAAGCAATGCTCGAAAATGCACAAAGCCATTAGCACAAAGATACAAGGCAAAACAAGTTTTGAGACAAAACTCAACAACGTCAATCAAGCTTTTTGATTTTCTACTTTTTATGTGGTTTTGGATTTTTACACACACAAACCAAAGACATAAAAGTAAGATCAAAACAAAAACAAAACAATGCATATAAAGATATGCATGATGCACAAATGCATGACAATGAAGCATCTAATGCATGAAGGGTCTTACAAAGATCGAAAGAATTAGATCAAGGACCAAAGGAGCAAAAGCTCAACCATAGGAACCCTTCCTCATCCAAACAGAACAATTGTTTGGAATGAGTGTCTCATGAGAAGTGAGACGAGGGTTGGAAGAATGAGAACCGGAGATGCACATAGACAAGGAGTTAAGAGCATTAAACACTTTCTTTAACAACATGCTATTATCACTCAAATCCGGTTTATCCTTTTTAGCACAACTTCCAAGAAGCTCAAGTTTTTCTTTTCTTTTGATTCTTTTAAAAGCATGAAACTTAGAGCATTGAGGTCTTAGATGACCAAAGGCACCACAATGGTGGCAAACAATGCGTTTAGGTCTACTAGGCTTTTTAGAAAGAGATCTAGCAACATTGTTTTGTTCCCTTTTCAACTTGGAGCATTGAGGTCTTATATGACCGATCACACCGCAATGGTGGCAAGTTGGAACAAACTTAGATCCATTCAAAACCTTAGGTTGAGACCTAAACGGAGGCTTTGACTTAACAGCCTTTCTCTCCACATTTTGATTTCTCTTATGTGGAGGAATGTACACCGATTTGTCCTTTAAGGTAGAACACACACTAGGCACAAAATCGGGTACAATAACATGATTGCAACAAATATTTTCATCCTTTTTAACAATAGGTTCAGCAATCAAACACTTGGCATGCATCTTAAGAGATTCATTTTCACATTTAAGATCATCAACAAGTTTGTTAGACAAAACAAGTTTAGCATCCAAGTCCATATTCAAACATTCAAACTCTTTCAGCTTTTCATGAGAAATTTCAGCAAGTTTTTTATATTTCTCAACCAATTTGTTGGATTCATTGAGCTTAGCAATCAAATCATCCTTTTCACAAAATAACTTGCTCAAATTCTTTTGAAACTTCTTAGCATTTTTCTTTAAGAGTTTGTCAACACCACCCATAGATTCAAATAACATGTCATCACACTTATGAGGATTAACACTCATAGAGGCAATTTCACAAACACGTGGCATGTTACATTCATTACCAACCAAATCATGCAAAGAGTCATACAAAGCACAATCTATGGCAAATAAACACAAGGGGTCAAGGATCACACTTAGGTATTTAAACCACAACAAGTGTACCCGCTCTGATACCAATTGAAAGTTCAAAAACGTGTACAAAAACACTTTTGAACGTTTAGACCCCCAAAAACCAGCTTAACCAACACAAGCAATATGTCAAACAACAAGTGTGCGGAAACTTAACATATGCTATAATATGAAATTGGTTAAACAACTATCTAAGCCATAACAAAATAAACCACAGCAGATAATGTAAAGGTAGAGATAGAGAGGAAGAGAGATGCAAATACAAGGACAACACACGATGTGTTATCGAAGAGGAAACTGAAGCCCTCGGCGTAAAACCTCTCCGCCGCCCTCCAAGCGGTCAATAATCCACTAGAAAATGTAGTTGGGATACATGAACAGCAATAGACCCTCCAAGCCTAATCTACCCGATGTACCTAAGCCCTCCAAGCTTCTTGCTCCAACGAGGTTGCGCCGAACCTTTTTCTTTTCTAGCTTCCCGGATTCCGCTACTTGACCATAGCATCAACCAATGTAGATTGGTTCCTTCCTAACTGCTTCCCAAAGCACCAAATAAACCTTCTCACAGATATGGGTATGGTGAGAAAAGGATTTGGCCAAGAACCTCTCAAGGATGTATCAATGGAGAGGAAGAGAGAGTAGAGGAATTTGAAGAGTCTCTTAGGTGAAGATTGTGGATGAATCAATCTTGTTTTTCTCTAGGGTTTCTCTCTCAAAATTCTCTCTGGAGGCTCTCTTTCAATCGTGGGTTAAAAGGGTATTTATACTGGAGTGGAGAGGAATGCGAAACGTCAGGTTTTTCCAAAACAGGGGTGGCTCGCGGCTTGACCTCGCGGCTTGTCCAAGTCGCGAGATCCAGTCGCGAGTTAACCGTATGGCCAGTTGTCCTGTTTTGTCCTGTAGTGCTCCAGCTAGCATGACTGTTCATTTTCCAGCATGCTTGGCACGTGTGCAGCTTCTGGCGACTTGCAGCCGCGAGTCCACCCGCGAGTCCCAGCCGCGACACTCTGTTTTCTTGCACACTCTTGAGCAATCTTCACTCTATCTCACTCACTACCCTTACAACAATCCCACCTAAATACAGGGTTACTAAATGCTGAATTACAAGCAAATTTGGCACGGAATAAAACCAATTAGATGGTTGAATATATTCAACCTTACAGAATTATTGATGTGCTTTGTGGGTTTTTATTTTTATATTTTATTCATCAATAGTTGGTGTGAAAGTTTTGAACTTTAGATGCCTTTGTTAGAAATATTAAAATGTGTTAATTGAATTACAAGATTTTTAGCGGCTTGATTATGACATATAAATTGATTTGTTTTTATTTGAATATTTAGTTTTTATATCATTTAATTTTTTTGGTTGATTTTTTTAATAAGATGATTGTGCGTTTAATCATGTATATACACTGTGTCATCAAATGCTTGCCTGCTATTATTTGTTGTCATCATCACCATAATTTTCTAATATTTTAAAGTTTCTGGTGTCACAAAATCCAAAAGATTTATTCCAAATTTTACCATTGAACATGAATTTGAAAAGTAATAGATGTAAATCTTTCATGAATTTGAAAACTATGGATCTGAACTGGTCAGTATCAACTTATGGGTCTCAACTTATGGATCTGAATCTTTTGTTAGAAATTTTAAATTGGTTTCATAGAGGTTCAATTTTTTTGGCCATAATTTGCCATAATGACAAATCTTTCATGTATCATGAATAGACAATTTTTTTAAAAGATTTACTGCATCCCTAAACTTCCTGTGTCTTTAAATTTTTTGTTTTTACTTTTTTTTTAGCTAAGATGATAGAATTTTATTGTTTTTACAGTCTCTTATAAAGCTATTATGTTTTTCTTTTACTTTCTCTCTTTTAGCCTAAGTTTTGGTTGAAAGCTATCAAATTCTAGGCTTGATTGATTGATGTCATTCGTAAATGGAATTTTAATGTTTGATCTTCTCCCAGTTGAGATTTAGTTAATCAAGTATCGGATTCCTATTTCACATATTTATTTTCTGAACTGCATGTGAAGTTTAACACTAGATAGTCAAATATTGAGATTGGCACAAAACGATCCTCCTTAATTTTCTCTCATTTTGCATGATTTTTTAAAGAGTAATTAGTTGCAGGCTCACGTGATGCATGAAAAATATAATTATTTTATAATATGGTATAACGTATAATTTATTTTCTAAAATTTATTGAAGATAATTTCTTCTTCTTAACAATTGAACTATTTTAAAAAGTTTTTCCATTTCTTTATGTCTACAAATAGACCATTCTATTTTTTTTGGAAGTTTTTTATTTTTATTTTTTAGAAAATTGGGTGTGTTTGATTGATTCTTTTTGGAAGTAATCTATATTCTCCAAACATTTGGTATAGTGTGTTATGTTTTTTTTTGGTAAAACAAAACTTTTTTATGTTTCAAATTAATGATTCAGATTTCTCATTCTCTTATTTTAAAATTAAAAAAAAAAAAAAAAACTTCTCATTCTCTTAAGGAGATTATCATAATAATCAAATCTCATCACATATTTAAAATTTATATTACTCAAATAATTGAATGGAACATTCAAATACATAGATATCTAGATAGTATTTTGATATAAACTCAAATTCTCACTTCTAATATATCTAAAATTAACTAAAAAATGTATAGTTATAAACACCAAATAATTCAAGTGATGCAATGTAATAAAATAGCATTATATATTATATAATGCCATAGGATAACATTTATTAACTAAAGAGAAGAAAATAAAAAAAGATACCAAATTAAAACACAACCAAATCATATTATACCAAAGTAGAGTTCAACACAAAAATTCATCAACCTAAAACAAAGATGCAATAAAGAATTAAAAATCTACCAAAAGTAGAGAGAGAGAGAGTATTTACCTTTTTTGTGGGCAAAATATGGAATGAATGGAAAAGAAAATAGCAATTTTTATAGTAAATAAAATGGTGAGAAGAATAGTCAAAATAAATGAAGGATGATGGGATGGAGGAATTGTTATGTTACAATATAGAGTAATAGGAAAATAAAAAGAAAAAAGTGATAGGAAAATGTTGGAAGAAGTGTAATTGTAAGATGAGAGAAAGTGTCGAAAATAAGTGATTGATTAGGCCGCTGACGTGGCACAACAACAGTGAATTTATTTTATTTTTACTACGGTCTATTTTATACAATATTGCGAATTTGAATGCACATGCCCTTTTTACTCTCGATCCTATATCTCGGGTTTCTGTTTTTCTTTTTTGATATATTCTACATTCCATTTGGGATTAAAATGCAAAGCTTTTTGTTAAAAACTTATTTGTGGAATGTTGTTTTAAGTATAGCTGTATATAGTTGGGAGATGGCAAATTTTAAACTTGTAAATATAGAAAGTAGGACTTTAAAAACTTGTACATAGTTAATAGCTTTGTAAGTCAATTGGTTGGAACTTCCTAGTGACACATTCAAGGTCCAAACTTTCCATCCCCTTTGTAATTATTAAATTATAATATATATATATATATATATATATTGTAAATAACTAAAAATTAAAAAGTAAAAAAGAAAGAAGTGTTACCAAATTATTTTTCTCTCAAATCCTTGTTGTCCATGTCCTTTAGCTGATCAACCTGTTTGAAAAACCGTGATAGAATTTATAGGTTTCAGTGGGCTTTTCAATGATACTTCTCCAAATGCTGTTTACGGTTATTTTGATAGTATTTCCTTTTTCCCAACTTTCTTCACTATTCAAATTTGCTTACTGCTTTTTCATCCATTGGTGAGTGAACTGGTTAAAAAGGCTCATTCATAGATGAATAGTTTGGGCAATTGGGAAAGGTCCAAAAGGATTAACATGGGATCAATGTAATTAGACTATAATGTTGATGATGACTTTTTTTTTTTTTTTTTTTTGAGTGGATGTTGAAGAGGACTTCATCGAAGGCCTAAATTGTACATCAATTCTTTTTAGATTATCTGGTAAGTTTTTTTGGCTAATATTATAAGCATGTTATGGTTGTTTCATCTGACACTTTTTTTTTTTTGTTCTTTCTCTTTTATTACAGTTGCACCCCCGCCTGGATCTTCCACCAATGGTAAGTCCCCAGATTTTATTTATTACTAGTTGGATGTCAGTGAAGTACATATTTTTTGGACCTTTCTCCCTTGCTTTCGAGTACAAATAATTGTGAATTTCTGCGATGATCAACTTAGGTTTTTGATTCACAGGAAATTTGAAATTTTGGGCCCAAGAACTCACAATTAGTAGAAATTTTCTAATCTTTTGAATTGCTTTTAATCTTAGTTATAGTCACATGTTTTATTTGAATTTTTTTTTTATGCCCGGTGTTTGAATACAACTGTAAATAAAATGTTGAAATTAGATTTGAACCTTTTTTTTTTTTTTCTTAATTTAATTTATAATTTGAGTTCTCTATCAGGTTCTTCCTCACACAACTCTACACCTTCAAGCAGTCTAAAAAGTGCAGCCTATGGGATCACTTTGGTCTATTTGGTTTGGCAATTTTCTCTGTGGCTGTAATTATTTCAGCAACCCAGGCTTGATAGATTAGAATATAGTCCCGGAGTGAATGCCATTTTGGTACACAGTCAGAAAAGCTAGCTGTGGTGGTGGAACTACTCTAGCATTTAAGTGGATCTTCCTAAATTCAATTGTAGTTTGTTTGTTCTAAATCTTGTATAAGCCCTGATAAAGTACGTGTTGACCTACAAGTAAACTAAAAACACTGAATTCCATTCCTATAGTTGAATAAAGAGGACAAAGAAAGAACTAGTGGAAAATATTTGAATAATCTCTGTATTCACGTATATGAAGAGTGTTGTACAAATGTGAATATATACACACATAGTATTTGACCTATGGGGAGCCCTTAAGTATGCTATGGTCAGGGACAATTCAGGTTCCTTGATTTTAGTTGACCTATGTGTATTCCTTGATTAGGCTAAGATCAAGGATAATTAATGTCTTCAAGATTTAAACATGTGCTAATATATTAACATTCATCTCAAACTTGAGGTGGTGAGGACGAAGACAACTTGAGTTAGAAGATGAGATCATGAAAACGGCCGGGCAAATAAGACCTAGTGAAAATGCTAACAAATTGGTTTTTAGAGGAAATTGAGTGCAAATGAAGGCTACCCTACTAAAGATGATGATGGATGAAGTGACATTCAATCTTAATGTGTTTAATGTGTGCAGATGTGGAAGAAATCATTATGAGTAATATGGATAGCATTCTGATTATTGTAGTGGATAAGAGTAGTCGAGGTCTGGGTAGTCATGTCCCCAAAGAGCCAGCAAAGCCACAAAAGCTCAAAAGTAGTATCAGTAAGAGCTCGGTACTCAACTCTGGAATAGACTACAACAGATTGTTTTTCACTAAGCCAAGAAATGAGGGAGGAGCTAAGCATAAATAGTAGCTAGTTGTAACACAATGGTCAATAGGATGACAAGCCCAGTTTGCATCGGAGTAGGCCCATAACTAAAAGGAAGAATAATACGAAAAAGTGGAGACCATGAAAAAATTTTCCCTTGAATAGTGGAGAATGTGAAGAAATTGTAGCAAGAAATATTAACTAGTTTCAATTTATGTTTTTTGAATTTTTCTAGAGAAGGGGGTGAGAGTGAGATAAAGTGAAAGGGAGGAAAAGAGATCCAGCGAGGGCGTTAATTTTTAAAAGTGGGTATCAATCCAAAAAGAGAAAAAGAAAAGGCTTTTGCCTCTTTTTTGTAGCAGTGATTTTATAAGGATGTAAAAACATTTTTTTGATTAATATAGATTTGTCCAAACTTAGCTTATTTTTCTTTTTAAAATTTTTTTACTTTGTTTTGTTTTTCCATTTTATATATATATATATATATATATATATATTGGCAGCGCTGAAAAGTAGCTAGCTCTCTCTTTTATTAAATCCTTCCTTTTACATGTGAATAGCAAGTCTAATAAAGTGCCAAGATGAACTGAGCAATATATGCAAGAAACCTACCAACCTCAAAAAAAGAAAAAAATATATATATACATATATATATATATATATATGTGTGTCTATATATATATAAAAAATAAATTAAATATTGATTTTTTTTTTTCCCATTTGGTTCCATGTTTCAATTCTTTTCATATTAAAAAAAATAAATATTCTCTATTTTCTTTGGTTTAATGTTTCAACTTTCAAGACTTTTTCTCCCTCACACATATATACAAAATTCTTTGCATTTCAATTCACCATTTTCATCTCCTGCACTTCTACTTCATTATATACCTACCCATAGCTCTTCATACTATCATACGTCAAATATACACGACAAAAAACAATGTTATTTGCTTTCAATCTTTCGACAACACCTACCTTACTCCAACATTATTTTCCAATCTAATTGTGATCCGTTTGAGTTAGCTACAACTAAGTAAGAGGACTTGCATTTTATATTGAGTGACAACGGCAATTACGATTTTGATGTTAAGGTTGAACATTGTGGACTTATGAGTTTGGTAAAGGATGTGATTGACTGTGTGTGTTCGAGATGCGTATTTTGTTTTAAATTTAAGGGAAAAAGAAAAACACATTTTATATCAACTTTTATTCTACAGTATTCCTTTAAAGTTGTTGTTGTTGTTGTTGTTTTTTTTTTTTTTTTTTTTTTTCATTAATTGAATTGAATAATTATAATGATTATGTGTGTGCAATTTATAATTTTTACTTCTTATGATAAACTCATTACTAATAAAGTTCTATAATAATTATATTATAATATATATACAAAATTCTCCAAAATCATCTTACAGAAAATATTATCCATACATCACATAGGCAACTTACTACTTAATAATAATTGTACTAGTAGGGATCACTTTGGAATTAGAAAAAACAAAAAACGTTTTCCTTGTTTCAAAAATAGTCGGTAAGTGAATTTGAAATGTTTCTATATTTTATAAGACAATTTTTAGATCTTTTTTTTTTTTTTTTTCCTGGTACTAACTAACAATTTGAAGATTCTTGACTCATTTGAAAAGTAGATCCTAGATATCTTGTTAAAAACTCTAAGACAGTTAAGCGACCATTTATATGTAATTTTAGTCACATGACTTTGTTAACAAGTCATGTAATTTGTTTAAATAATATACATAGATAGTCTTTATTAATCACTCACTAAAATCAATATCATACTAATATCAGCCGTATTGGAGAAATATACCATATCAGCCACTAAACCGGCATCGGTACACCTCTAAAATATACCGTAAAAACACCGGATTGTACCGGGCATATTTGATATTTTAGGTATTTCAGCCAATACAATAAAAAAATTTTAAATGTCAAAATTTTTATTTTTGTTTTAAAAAACATGTTATTTAAGCTAATACATTGGTTAATGTACTTAAGCTAATATTTAGGCTTATAAAATATGTAGATTTCAAATTTTATGTTGATAAATATAAAAATAAATAAATTTATACTTATATAAATAAATACAAACACACACACACGTGTGTGTGTTAGAGAGAGAGAGAGAGAGAGGGAGGGAGAGATAATAATAAAAATGAAAAAGAAAGAGAGATGTGATATATATACACACACACACTTATATACATATCAGGGGCGGAGGGAAGGGGGGGCGAGAGGGGGCAGGTGCCCCCCCTGAACTTTCAATTATTTTTACTGATATGTGCATTGAACTGAAATGTGTTATTTGCCCCCCTTACACAAAAGACAAAAAAAACTTTTCTATTTATTGGGAACAACCTAAAGCTAGCTACATGGTTCAGAACTCTACAGTAACTCTAAAATTACTGTAACTTTAATATAAAACTATTGATCCTACCTAGTAATGATTAAAAAAAAAATATATTGCTAATGCTATATGCCCATACGGAGTAGGAATCACGGCAGCCTAATACTAATAGAACTCTGTGAAAAAAAAAAAAATATATATATATATATATATATTTATATTTATATAATACTGTATAAAGCACACCTCCCCTTTAAAAAAAAAAAAAAAAAAGACTCTTGGTATTTTTTTTAAAATTAAGTAAGAGGGATAATTAACTTTTTCATAGTTCGTTATTTTGTTAATATAGTAAGGGTAAGTTTGATAATTCATTTGGTTCAGTACTTCTAAGTTCTGCTCTTCCTCAAAATCTCTCCAATTTTGGAAAATTAAAAATGAGGGGTTAAAAGTAATTAGAACCCTTCCAAATCTCTCCTCCTCTTAAAAAAATCCAAATAAGGTCATTTAACTTACTCTCCCTCTCTTTACTTTACTTCCCTATACTCCCCCTCCATCCAAACAAGCTATTAGAGTTTCTGTTGCATTTTTAAAAGCATTCAAGCTAAGTTTTTAAAAGCATTCAAGTCATTGAGTCACGTTTAAATATTCATAGATATATTGCGTACTTTAAATATTCATGTTTAAATTTTTTTTAGATTAGTTTTTTACTTTCAATCTTATCTTTTAATCTTGCCCCCCCTAAATTACATTCCTGGCTCCGCCACTGATACATATACATTAAAATTATGCTAGAGTAGAATTTCTATTTTGTATTTAAAAAAAAAAAAAAAAAAAAAAGAGAGAGAGAGAGAGAGAGATGTGATATAGAGTGAGTTATGAAATAATTTGTTATAATAAATAAAGTAATTTTTTGATATATAATCTTCTAAATTTTTTAAAAGAGTTCATGCTATTACTCTTATGTCTAACCCAGGGCCATGGCTTTTTAAAAAATTTCCCCCTTCCTGCTATTTTACTGTTATAAATTTTGAATTATAAGTACATTTTACTTGGCCCCTTCGTATTGAAAAAATAATTGTATAACTACATCTACAAGCACTCATTTAAAGTATTAATGAATTTTCTCTCCCAAAAAAAAAAAGTATTAAAGATTTATTCAAGCGGTAAATTTGGAGGAAATGGTAGGGTCGATTAACCATATTATCCTTGGAATTACAACTGGATTGGGAGGCTTTAGGTCAATAAAATTTCAGCATACAAAAAGAGAGAATAACATAGTGGCACACGAACTAGCTCAGCTGGCAAAGAATAAAGGCACCAACAGTGCTGCATCTACTGTATCAAGATTGTCATGGGCTATAGTTTAAATATGTTTTTCAGCTGGAATGCCACAATAATTTAGAATTATTATAAAATATAAAAAAAAGTTTCATTTGTTTTAATATTCACTTTTTTTTTTGGTCATATATAAGTCATTAATTTTAGGAGTGTTTAAAACATATGTTCACTGAATTGGTGATATTGCATAATTTGAACATTTTATTCTAGAAGAAAAAAAGAAAAAGAAAAAAAGAGGATTTTAAAGAACTCTACCAAATAGAGGATCCTAAGAATACGTAAAATGTAAAGTAAATCTTATTTGTAAAAGTTTTTTTCTTTTTGAAAGAAATGAAATATTTTTTATTTTGTGAATATTACATATACGTATATATTTATTATACTTTTAAAATTGATCTTTCGAATTTTTACTAGCACTACCGTTTTTTCCTTTTTTTTTTTTTTTGGTACGTAACATGTTCTTAATTTTTATTCAAAATTTTAATTAAATGTATAGTTTCACTAGTGAGCCACAATCTACTAGGTTAAGTTCCGATCAGATTTACTAATTATGTTTAGGGTTTTTGAAATGCAAAGGATTTTTTTTCCCTATTACTATTTATAAAAAAAAAAAAAAAAGATATAATGGTTTTTATGGTTAAAAATTTGGGGCATGTTTATTTTGTTATCCATTAAAAAAATAGTTTTTTCATTTAGTTTGTCATTATTACTTTATATATATATATATATATATATATATATATTACCTTGCATTGTAAGGGCTGTAAATGAACAACTCAAGCTTAGTTTGACAAAAAACTGGTTTATGTTCATTTGTTTAGAAAACAAGTTAAGTTCAAGCCTTAAGTATAGGCTCAATTTGTTGGGAAATACATGTTTGTTTTGCATACAAAATATATATAGCGGAAAATTAATAGATCTATTTCAATCGCAATTGATAACATGTATTATGTAAGTTTCAGAATTTAAGAATAAGAAAGCATACATTGGTGCGGTGAAATTCAAAATATATATATATATATATATATATATATATTAGAAGTACTTGGGAACACTTTTAATCTTAACTACAATTTCACTTGATGCCCAAGAAGTGTGGTCTCTTAATTAGTTTCCAAGAGAAGAATAAGAGAGTGACTTACATTCACATACACATCATTTCATTCCTTATGAAACACACACTTATGAAATTCTGTATGTTTTTCTCCTTATATTTAACTGAATATCTAATTGGATTGGCCTTTTGGGCCATTTCAATTGGGTTTTAGTATATGGCTTGCAGTTGGACCAAAAGGGAACAAATAAGACTCTAGCTCTATTGGGCTTTGGGTTTTGGCTTTTCTATCAACTCTTGACAAGTCCAAAGTTACTATTAATTATATTCAATACCACTATATGAATATAATAGCACTCTAAGCCTTATTAATAAATTATATCTCAAGACTTTATTATTCATGCAACCCCTTCATTAAAATATTTGTAATAATACAAAGTCATGAATGTTGACTACTACTTTAAAGATTACTACATCTTAATCATTGAGTACCTAGTTTAATCCTTTAAGTTATTCATCATATATTTATGACATCCAATTTCATAAATATATACTTTAGTAACTCCTTACTAAAGTGGTTGGACCTAACACTCTAAATAACCAAACTTATTAAACTTATCTCAAAAGAATATTTTATATCTCCGTTGAAAAATTATGAATTCCATCTTGAAAATATATGTTCCATTAACATTAAATGCAGTTGCCCAACATACTGAGGTTTTGATCGTGACTTTAGATCTCACTCCTGATATATCAAATCAACCTAACCTCATGATCTTCAATCTTCTCAAATAAAAAAATAAAAAAGAATTATTACTTCAAAATAATTAGTTACAGACTTGCAGGTATTAGATTGTACGTCCTTATGTATTTCATTACTATAGACCTTTCATCATTTGTTTTGAAATTCATTTGCACTTGCCACTTGGTGCTTTACGTTTTGCAACTCATAGCTATTCATTTTCTTTAGGCATTGGTGTAACTCATGGCTGCTCGTTCTTTTTGCTTTTCGGTTTTTAATTCTTTGTGTAAATAAAACAAAGCCTTGAAAATTAAAAAATTAGCAGTGCCCAGTGTCCTCTGCTGTTATTTTGTATTGGCCGGCCTTGAAGTGAAGTATCAACTCTCTCTCTCTCTCTCAGAAATTTGAAATCCAATTCGTCAATCTATTTTTTGTTGGTGGATTGCTTACTCAAAGTGTTTGACGAAATGGTTTAGGCTTGGCCCTGAAAAGAATACATTAATTAACAAATGTTGTACCGCATCAATAATGGCTAAAATTGTGCCATGACCACCTTATGATGAAAGTGATCATTATCCTCATCGTGAAAGCGAAGAGGAAGATCTCCAATTGCTCCACAAAGGGTATTTTGTTCTTTTTTTTTTTTTTTTTTTTTTTTTTTTTTTTTTTAAATATCTATTATTCAAAGTTCTTTCCTTCGTACGTGTTTACCTATTTGTCTTTGCAATGTTGTCCTTCCTATTTAATAAGTTTCATGCCTTTGCTCAATCAAAGAAATTAGTGTGCGGATTGGAATTCATTAAACAAAATCAAAGTGGAACATTTTCAGTGATCATGCTCAGGTACAAAATTTGTACTATTTAGTTATTGATGATATCTGCATGATGTTTACTTTTTATTTTTGTTGGTTTACCAAATTTCCATTGTAGGTAGCAGACCCTGTTTTATTAAAATTTTGCTTTCTATATGCCCACAAATTATGTATGAGAAAGAAATGAATGGTTATTCTTTGATTTTACTCATTGGTTTATTTATTGGTTACACCATGGAAAGTTGTATATAAAATATCTAATTATACACATGTATTCTTAAAAAGAATTATACATCTTTCAAAAGACTTAAAATCCTATCTTCAATTATTCATTATCATTTGAATTATTATATTATATTCCACGAGACAACAATAGTGAAACAAGTTAATTTCTTCCCATAAATACTTTTGGTAGTCTAAATAATAATAATAATAATAACAATAACAATTACATAAAAATATAAAATCTATTTTTTATGGTAGTTCAAGTAAAATTAAAAAAAAAAAAAATTACAATGAAACTAGAAATGTGTAATTATTTTTTAAATGTGAAATATGAGGATACATGAATTGATGACACACATGCTTTTCTCAAACCATCTTGCTTTCCTTGATTATAATTATGTTTTAGTTATTTACAATTGTTACTTCTACTTAATATTGTTATATAACACTAGTGCTTGCATAAGATCTTCCAAGCATCACAATAATAATAATAATAATAATAATAATAATAATAATAATAATAATAATAATAACTAGTCGCTAACCTACTTATTTGTGAGGTAAACTAAAATAATTTTATAAAAAATTTAAGAAACTACACTATTGCTTGATTTTCTCTTGTATGACTTCAATTTGTGTTACAATTTGATGAAGAAGTCATTGGTTGAACGTGCAATGGCTTACAAAAAATTTGTCAAACTTACAAAAAATTTATCAAATAGTTTTAGATATTGCAAAAAAAATAACTCAAAAATTCAGATATTCAAACTTCTGAATGATCAAAAAATATTAAATAATTAGATCACTACTTAGAAATTATTGAAACAAAACAATATATATATATATATATATATATATATGACTAAACAATAGAGAAATAAAAGAGAAAGATGGGTTATATTCAAAAGAATAATTTCAATTATTGCAAATTTTTTTATCTTGTAAAAAATGGCTAAAGCGAGTTTGGTGGTTCATATACAAAAATTACTTTTTAAAAATACATAAAATAATTTTTTTTTTTTTTTTTAACAACATAGAAGAGAAGAAAATAACATAAGAAGAGCTCATACCTCTAATTGGCTTAAAAAAAAAAAAAAACAAAAAAAAAAAAAACAAACAAACAAACAAATTGGGGTTTGCTTTACTTTTTTAGTGTTCAAGATTAATTTCACAAATTTGGAGATAAATTATCAATGTTTGAGTTTGGGTTTAAGTTGGACTTGTTAGAGAGATAGAGTTTTACTCTTTGTTAAATTTGGACTAAAAAAATTGTTTTTTTTTTTTTTTAAATGATAATAATGAGTTTGAGTTTTAGTTGAACTTGTTAGAGAGATAGAATTTCACTTCTTATTAAGTTTGAACTACAAAAATATTTTTTTCCGTTTTATATATATATATATAGATAATCTTTTTTTTTTCTTTTTGGTTTGGTTAGGTATCATTAGTACTATAGTATTATTTAATTTTTTCATCTTTTTTTCAATGGGATTTTCTCTGAAGTTGATCATTCTTCGTGCCGCATTAATGGTTAGTGGGGCACATAAACAATAGTACACGATGTGCTCGATAATCGGCACATAGACATCTTGCCGTAGTCCAAATCCAATATCGCTTGAATTTGTTGAGCAACAACAGTTGTTATACAAACTTTATTATAGACTAATAATGATAATGATGAATTTGAATTTAAGTTGGACTTATTAAAGAGATAGGGTTTCACCTCTTATTAAGTTTGGATTAAACAACAAAAATAATTTTGCTTAAAAAAAAAATAATAATGAGTTTGAGTTTAAGTTAGACTTGTTAGAAAGATAGAGTTTCACTCCTTGTTAAGTTTGGACTAAACAAAAATAATTTTATTTAAAAATTGTGCTAATGTAGAAAATTGTGAGAGATTCAGAGGTTTCAGTTATAATAATAACTAGTCGCTAACTCGTGCTATGCACGGGAACCTACCTATTTGTGTGGTAAACTAAAATGATTTTATAAAATTTTAAATTGATTAAGAAACTACATTATTACATGAATTGCTCTTGTATAACTTCAATTTGTGTTACAATTTGATAAAAAAGTCATTGTTTGAACATGCAATGACTTACGAAAAATATTAAAGAATAGTTCATGACTATAAACCTATAACTATTGAAAAGAATCAAAAGATTAAGAGCTTAAAAATTATAAAAATATATATGTGTATGTGACTACACAACAGAGAAATATAAGAGAAAAATTTGTTACATTTACATATAGTATTAATGTATAACCATGATCCTTGTCTTTGTTGTTTCGTACATGAAACAAACTCTTTGTATTTTATTATCAAGTGTCCACAACGTGTTAAAATGAAATACTTCATAAACCTATTTCCTTAAACTTCCTTAAAGTTTTAATTAAACATTAAATTAAAATAGCATAGAGTTGGCTTTGATTGGGTATTGTAGACTTGTAGTAGGTTAATCATAGAATTTTTATGATATGGAGCTTTAACCAACGTTTCTTTATATATATATATATATATATATATATTAGTTTTAGAAAAGTTTTTTTTTTTTTGGGTTTATGTTTTTTTTTTTTAATATTGTGCTGATGTAGAAAATTGTGGGAGTTTCAGAAGTTTCGGTTTTATATATATAACTAGTCGCTAACCCGTGCGATGCACGAGATAGTTAAATAAAATAATAATTAATCAACCTCATAGTAAAAGAAAAGGCAAAAAGAACTATTAAGAGACTACTTGTCCATCAAGTAATCAACCCAAGTGGCATTGTAGCTCATGAACAAAAGTCATTGTTGCATTTCATGGCTGCATACTTGCTAATAATGGAAATTACCTGTATAAAACTTGAAAATGGTCAAATGATAATATGGAAAACATTCCATAAATAACTTATTGATGACAGGTATAGAGAGGGGACTGATGTAAGTCATCAATGGAATTTGAGTTAGCATCTCATTGCAAACGGAATATAACTCTATATTAAAACTAAAAGTAAAAGTTCAATCATTCTTTTTCTCTAAAACGTTATCAAAAACTATAAGTAATTTTCATCAGTTTCAACTAAAAACCACTTGAAGAATCAACTACTTGAATAATTATCTGAAAGAGGAGAGACATAAAAACTTAAATAAGTCTCCAAGATGAAGTTCTTCGAACATATTTCAGCACCAATTTCCAAGTTCAACTCTATGTGTAGCAACCAATTACTCACCCCGGTTGAAAGCACAATGTTTGGAAGAATCTTCCAAGTATCTTAGTCACAATTTTCATCCACCTCCCTAGATCACTAAACTATATATCTACTAATCTACATACCCTAACTTCAAATATTGAATACAAAGAAAGAGCCAAAATTTCTCAAACAGATTTGTGTAGCGTATATAAACTTAATTTGTTCTACTGCCTTTTATTCACGAAAATAATATAGGATAAATAGAAAGAAAAAAAAATTGTTAAAAATGAATGCTTCATATCTTCCACCATACTTGTACTTACACATACTAATAGTTATTTTCGAAAACTTGTAAAACGAATGAATGTACATGCCTAGATTTAGCTGCAGAACCTGAAACACCAAAGCAAACCTCTATAGATAGTGTAGCACAAGATGTAGCATCAATATTATCCTAGCAATCTAATTATCTATTTGATCCATTGGTTGTAGTGGTGGGCCATTAAATTTGTGAACATCTGTAGAGTCCTTACTAATCTCTTAATAAATTTAAAATCTGATTGGATTCGTCATGATTTCAACCATTTTGCTGCATTATTTTTTCTAAGTGTAAAATGTGACAAACCTTGTAATGCATGGCTTATATTGCCACTATAACATTATATTTTAAAATGAATATGATTTGCATTTAACACACATATATGCTTGTTTTACTATGACGGTCACCTTTTTAACACACATTCGTTAGTTTTGTTTTTGCTATGCATATGTAACCAATTTGCACCCAAAAATCTAGGTTAATGGTCAATTTCTTTTAGTCATCATCTCCTAAAGCCCATGCTAATCAAATAGCCTGTAACTAAGCAAACTACCTATTAGGCTAATTTCACCTCATGTATTGACAGCCACAGATATCCTACACTAATTCAAGCAATTCTAAAATAAAGCTCATACAAGTCTTAAAAGGAAGAAACCCAATATTAAGTAAATCAATTTCAAGTAATATGACCTTCATTTCCTTCATTCTATCCTCTATACAAACAGAGCTTGCC
Organism: Quercus robur; assembly: GCF_932294415.1. Lineage (NCBI taxonomy): Eukaryota > Viridiplantae > Streptophyta > Magnoliopsida > Fagales > Fagaceae > Quercus > Quercus robur. Next base: position 28,849,333 of record NC_065543.1, read on the forward strand.
ATTCCATTCTATTAAAGGCTTAATTTTGGTGGCACTGAATTTCAGCCTTTGTATATTGTCTTATGTTGGTTTGTTTTTCATGTCAGTTGTAGAGTGTTTGGTGGCTATATATGCTATTTTACATTTGATAGAAAATGTTCATAAAAATTGTGCAATCAGTCTTTCTGCATTAATAATTTTCATTGAATTAATGATTCCATATTTTTGGGTTTTACATGTTGCAAAAAATATCAATCAGTCAACAAATTACTTTGAATGAGATTCAGGAAGCATGAAGTAATCTACCAAAAAAAAAAAAAAAATCTTACGATGACATAGAAGCAGTAACTTGATTTTTTTTCACTTTGCTGCAAAATATGAAACAGCAAATACCAAACCACATAACTATTTATTCCAAAAAAATCACAAATAGTATGTACACATACACACAAACAGAACATAAATATACATACAGATCAAACGGACTCAAAAGCAAAATCAACTCAACAGATCAAATGAGCAGTGAAGACCAAACGGTTCATCGAAAAAAATCCAAAAAAAAAAAAAATGATGAAATCAGAATCAAGCAGATCAGTAACGGAACAAAATTTACAAAACCCTAGTTAAATTTCTAGTCCCTAGAAAATCCATAGAGATTTTAATCAAATCAACAAAAAGTTTTACAGATCCAAACACACACACACACACACACAAAGTCGAAGTACTCAGTATTAATCGATTGCTAATTAATCGAATCGAACCCTAGGTTTGATAAAGAAAAAAAAAATCAACTTTATGCGATTTTGATCGAAAATCTCAAAAAATAAGAAATAGAAGAAGAAGAAGAAGAAAACGAACCCTAATTTTCTGAAACAAAGTTCTAATTCAATCATCTGATGCAATCTGTATATTTTTTAATGAAAAAATGCAGAAAATTTCAGATCCAATTTGAAATCATATAGATTACCTGAAAATACACCAAAATCGGCGAAGAGCGAGCAAAGCAAGCTGAGATAAAGCTTTAAACTAAGCGAATGGTGATGGCTTGTAAGGGAGAGGTTTGAGGAATAAAGAGAGAAAGGGGAAACGGCAAGACCTAAGACAAAGCGGAGAGAGAGAGAGAGAGAGAGCGCACAAAAGTTAAGGGTTTTTTTTTTAAAAAAAAGGGAAATTTAAAAAATAGAAAAAAAATTAAAAAAAAACGAAATTTAAAAAATAGAAAAAATAAATAAATAAATACTGACGTGGAAAATTGTGGGAGCTTCAAAAGCTTCGATTTTATATATATACTAGTCGCTAACCCGTGCGATGCACGGGAAAACTATTAGAAAATAATAAAGCATGCATATATTAAAAGACAATTTAAGTTCATGTGTGCTTGCAAGGGATACATACCTAAATAGTTCTTGCGGTAGAAATAAAAGCCTTATCTTTGAGATAAAGAACTGATGTAAACAAACTAACCTTACATAAAACAAATTATTAAATAAATAAATAAATAAATAAAAAACATAAAACTGATGTCACGGGAAATTCAGCCACATAGTAGTAATATATAAATCTCTTAAAACCTAAACCTAAACCTAAACCTAAACATAAGGACTAAATATTTATGCGCCTTCTCTTGCTTTCCTGATGTATTTGGTTAAAAACATAAAACTGATGTCACGGGAAATTTAGCCATATAGTAGTAATATATAAATCTCTTAAAACCTAAACCTAAACCTAAACGTAAGGACTAAGTATATAAACAAACTAACCTTACAAAAGCTGAACTTTATAAGCTAAAATCTATACCGTGAATTGTAGATCTTGAATGCTATACTGTGCGTTTAGGGCTTCCTACATCTAGAGAGAGAGAGAGTTTGCAGAAATTAAAGAAAATCTCTCTATAGCTTAAGAAACACAATATAATAAAATCAAAGAGATAAAATTTTCAGAGGACAAAATATTATAGATAATTTAAAAGAATTTTGGTTTAATTCTTGAACACCGCAACTCCATAAAATTCATACTAATAATAATATTTTATGATAGCGCAGTTAGAATTTTGGTTTAATTCTTGAACACTGAATTGAAAATTGATTATATAAGTATTCAATGGTGAACAAAGTACTATGTATTAATTAATATATAAAAAAAACTAACCTTACAAAAGCTGAACTTTATAAGCTAAAATCTATATCGTGCATTGTAGATCTTGAATGCTTTAGGGCTTCCTACGTCTGGAGAGAGAGAGAGTTTGCAGAAACCGTGACTTTATATTTCTTAACTTGAGAGAGGGGTAAGGTTGCTAGGGTTTTGAGGAGTTATAATTTTTATTTATTTTTTATTTTTTAAATATTATGCTGACGTGGAAAATTATTTATTTTTTAAATATTGTGCTGACGTGGAAAATTGTGGTATCAGCAAAGGCTTCGGTTTTATATATATATATATATAGATAATAATAATAATAATAATAATAATAATAATAATAATACGTGAAAAAAAAAATACTTAAATAAAAAGAGTAGGGGTTTATATTTGTTGAAATTTTTGTTATAGAATTTTAGTTGAAGTGGAATTTTCAAGTTCTTAAAACATATATCTAATAGAGTTTTACTTAAACTAAATTATTGTAACAATTGATAAGATAATTATATGTTAAAGAGAAATAATAAATATATAAGATATAAAACCTAAATTAAAAAGGAATCTAAAATAAAAATAAAAGGAAAATAGTGGTGACGTGGAAAATTGTGGGAGCTTCAAAAGCTTCGGTTTTATATATATATATATATATATAGACTAGTAGCTAACCCGTGCGATGCATGGGAAAGCTACTGAAAATGAGATCAACTCTAAAATTAGAATCATTTTGCAAGTTAGACTATAAAATTAGGTAAAAGAATTAATTTCATGTTATAGTGTAGTTTATTATTAATTGGTAGCAGGATCACTTGCATGATCGAATTTGGTCTCAATGGATTAAGTGCAAATCCTTCATCTAGACATTCAAGTATTAGGATAAATGATGTGTTTGTGATAGGTAAAAATTAAGATAAAAAACAATTACACATATACACAGAACCCAAAAAAAAAAAAAAAAAGTTTACGAAAGAACCTCAAATATGTAAAATTTGCCAAAAAGATACATCATATATTAATGCATAAACACATCTACATAACTTTTGAATAATCCAAGTGCAGCAACATTAGAAGCAACCTTTAGGCTTCTTCACTATTTCAATTGGCTCCTAAACAATGTCATATTTACTTCTCAGTTCTATTCATCATTCTACAATATAAAAGTCACAATCAACATGTATGCATCTCATAAAATCGATAAGCAAGTATTTGTTCTTTGTTTTTTAATTTTCCTTCACCCTTCTCAATTTGACTAAAGAGAAACCAAAGTGAATAAAAAAAGTTTATAATTTAAAGCTGAAAAGTTAAAGTTTACTTGTTTATGGTATTTCACACAAAGTAGATACAAAACCATGTCTTTTTTATAAGAGTTCAAGTTAATTTCAAAACACAAACAGGTCCAGTTCAATATGATGTAGTAAGAACCTTTGAGAATGAAACTACAACATACTTCAAATAATGATGAAATTGCCCATTTTCGTAATCTGACTCTCTTCCCTACAAATAAGAGGACTCTTAAAGTTGAAAGAACTTCCTCTTCTTTTAGTGGGTAAAACAGTAAGATCGAAAGTATTATGTGTAACAAATATTATCATATTAAAGTGACAATAAATTGGTTAAACAGAGATATTCAACTAAACATAGATGTACCTACATCTTCTACATTATCAAGAATCAATAAAAGCATTTTCTTGGCCAAGCAAGATATCAAGACCCTTTTGATGTTATTGGGTGCCATGCTTACATGAAATCACTTTAGCACTTAAGTACTCTCCTAGAGGATCAAGTAGCTTAGCCAATTACAATGCATAGTGCCGATTGGCAATCACTCATTGTATAAATGTGCATCTCAAACATTTTGCTTTCTTCTTTTAAAAATGTGTGAATAAAGGGCCTTACCTTCGTTAAAAGAAGAGGAAGTTCAATTAAATTTTTAATTTTTTTTTTTTATGTTCATTAATTCTAGACTCTTTCCATGTCTTTGAAAGTTTTTCCTACCTTTAGTTAGAAATCTAAACATTCTATTGACAAATTGAAAGCACTCAAATTAAACTCTCATCAACAGATTCAGTAATGGTAATCATTCATGTTAACCTCTAAAAGTTCTACAACATGACAAGTTACAATGGTATATAGCCAAGCTTATTAGAGATGATCATACAAACAAAGATGGAATGTCACCATGATACCTGAAAACAAAGATATACAAAATGCTAAGCACACTGCCAAAGTACAATAAAATATATAGGTAACAGAAATACCTTGCAAATTTGTTTTTTATTTTAAATATTCTTCTTCTATAGCATATGATCTATATCAAGAACCAAGTATAACTTCTTATGGTGTAATAAATCTCCTTATTTCAAATTGACAATTTCAGCATTGTGAAGTCGTAGTCCCAGCAAATAATGTTTAAGCTTAAATGAATTACTATTTAAAAAAGAAAAAAGAAAGAAAAGATAATCACTATACTTTATGATTCTGTTATTCTTGAATAGGAATAGATTTATAAGTTCAAAATTGGTTTACATCTCTCTAATTGTAATTTAAAAAATAGTTTCATATTAGGGGAATATTACTTAGTGAATGAGTAGTGATACTATCTTCCATTATGTAGAGAAGGATAACCAAAATTCATAACTCCACCAAATAGTCTTATCTCAAAGAAGGTTACCTCATGAATGTAACCCAATGCCACACCAGATTTGGCCAGCAACCTTTGCCAACAAAATGTACATGTTGTCATCTTGCAATTCTTGAAATCTTCAAACTTCAAACTGGTCATCCAAATATCTCTTTTTATTACCAATGAAACCCATCATTAGAATTTATCTTTACCTACCAAAATAAATAAATAAATAAAAATAGAATGGTTAAACTCCATTTGTTCCAATAAAAATACCTTCATTCAGTTCCATTAATGTAACAGTTCCTCATGGGAAGAGCCATTCCAAAGCTATAATAAAACCATGCAAAAGAATTATATTGATATCTGTAACCGTAAGGCATAAACTACATCTTCTTATATGAATTAATAAGTAGCAACAAGTAAAAAACATATAAAGAACAAATCATACAGATTAAAGAGGAAATTTAAAGTCTATAGTTCATCCGGATTAATCCAACATCATTCAAAGCAAAAACCTTCCTCTAATAGAGGGAAAAAGGAAAACAAAAAGTCAACCATGAAACAAAATTGATGAAAATCTTCAATTGGGTAGTCAAAATTCTATGGGGAGTGAGGCAGAAAATCTGAACCACAAATGAGAAGGAAAACAACCTTAACTTAAAACACAAAATTCCTATATCAAAACCAATACACCCACAATACCTAAACCTAAATCACATTTAACGCTCAATAAAGGGACAAGAAAAAAACTTTACCTGCAATAGTTCCAATCATCTGATGGTGGCAGTAGACCAATAGTGAAGGCAAGACTCTGTTCTTTATCTTTGCCGATTGGAGAAGGTGGAGTTGTTGAGCTGTGGGAGAGGAGGACCGACGATGGTCTGGGTTTTGGTTTCAAAATTATATCGAGGAAGAGGATTTGGTTTGAGAAAGGGGAGTATATATATTTAATAAAAAGAAATAAATTAGATTTAAGAAGCAGAGCATCGGGTTTAGGGTTTAGAAAAGTTTTATTATTATTATTATTATGGGGGGCAATTCGATCAATAGGCCCATTAAAGTCAGGATTGTTGGGCCTGTGGCCCATCCGAGGATGCGTATCCGTCCGAGGAGGCCAAATCCAGTCATAAGGTAATTACTGAAGGGGGGGTAATCAATATCACAAGAGTGAGGTGCTGTATTCGATCGAGGACGCCATACTCCTCGGCACTATGCGTCTGAGGATGAACAGGGCGCGGCCTTGTGGCAGCCGGCCCTCAGAATCATGTCACCAATACAGATAGGATCACAGACCAAGGGTAAAAGGGAAAAGATAAACAAAATATCTGTAACCACAGCTGCCTCCGCATTAATGACTCCTCAACCAACTCTCTGGCCGCATTAATGTGGAGGTGATACCTGAACAGTAAAGAGGCAGCCTTACAGCCGCCCATAGGAAGTTCTAGGAGGTGCTGGATGGGACAGAAAGAAATCCTCCGAACCCAACCTACACGTGTGCGGTGAGGATGGAAGGCAAAGGGTGGTATATAAACTAAAAGAAGAACATGCAAAGGGGGGATCAGAACAGAAAAAGAAAAGAGAGAAAAGCACAGACAAAAAGGAGGAGAGCAAAAGGAGAGAAAAAGAATTGTATTGATCACCAAAGAAAACGATTGTTGTACCAACTTTAGACCTTTAATATATGTGAGAGTGAATCTTTTTAAGATACCACAGTTAACCTAGTTCTTTACACCCACGCTCTACAAATCATATTGTCTGGGCCTATTTACGTGCGAACCCAACACTGTTACGGTTCGTTGCAAATCGCGTCCTTACAATTGGCGCCGTCTTTGGGAAGAGCTTGTGTTAGCTTATAGAACTTCCGGTACAACGTTTCCGATGGAAGGAGTGGAACCACCTCACCCCACAGCGGGACCGCATCAGGATGATGTTAACCTGCATCAGGCGAAGTCAAGGGGCTCTCAGCATGGTGGTCCTCGAAGGAGTCCCGAACGGAGGGAAGTCCGAGAGGGGAGTGTACGTACAACTCATACCACCAGGAGCCACTCACGAGGGAAGAGTCACGTCTCCCACGCGAAGCATGATGGGAATCTGCAACGCGAGATTGCAGACTTGAAGAAAGAGTTGCACCATGCACGGCGGGAACGTTCCCCACCTTGCTCCGAACCATCGTCTGGGGAGTCGGATGGAACTAGTTACAAGCGGAGGTCGAGAACTCCGCAAAGCGAGACTTTCTCCTATGAAGAGGAGCATCGCCATCGACGTAGGCGTAGAAGTCCAACTAGCAGGGGCTTGGGAAACGATGCCATGAACAAAGCCCTGAGTCAAATTTCCAAGTCACCCTTTACGAGAAGCATAGACGATGCTACCCATCCTCGGCGGTTCCATCAACCTATGTTCTCTCTGTATGATGGCCATTCAGATCCGGTGGAACATGTAAGCTATTACAGCCAGAAGATGGCTATTCACTCCAGGGATGATGCTTTGATGTGCAAGATTTTTCCATCAAGTTTGGGTCCAACGGCGATGAGGTGGTTCAATGGCTTAAGGGCCAATTCTATTGGATCTTTCAAAACACTGACTCGGGCTTTGGTGCTCGCTTTATTACATGCAGCCGGACTCCTCGGCCTTTGGGATCCTTGTTGACTTTGTCTATGCGAGAGGGCGAGACTCTCAAGAGTTACTCGGATAGGTACTGGGAAATGTTTAACGAAATAGAGGGAAAGAATGATCCCGTGGCTATAACCACTTTCAAAGCTGGTCTCCCAGCTGATCACAATTTGAGAAAATCCTTAACAGGTACACCTTTCACTAGTGTGCACCAGCTGATGGACAGAATAGATAAGTACAGAAGGGTAGAGGAAGATCAACTTCAGGGGAAAGGAAAGGCCAAGATGATCCCTCAGGAGAGGAGGGATTTCAGGTCGGATCGTTATAATAACAGCCGACCAAAGAGGGACTTTGTTGGGCAGTCGGGCTCGGCGGACGCCCAGGTTGTTAATGCAGTATTTCGGGAGCCTGTTCAGCAGGTTTTAGAGAAGATAAAGAACGAGCCATTCTTCAAATGGCCGAACAAGATGGCGGGAGAGCCTAGAAAATGCAACCCGAGTTTGTATTGCCATTACCATCAGGATCATGGGCACACGACAGACAACTGCAGGAATTTATGGGACCACTTGGAACAGTTGGTCCGTGAAGGGAAATTAAAGCAACTCTTGCATCACTCCAGCGGAAGGGCGAGCCAAGCAGGTTCCGAGGTGCATGGGGACGCTTCATCAAGGCTCCCCCTGGGTACGATTAACGTTATCTTTACGGCCCCGAGAAGGACTGGATCTTGCCCTTCCAGAGTGTTGTCGGTGTCCCGATCCCCGGCTGAGGATCATTCTCAAGCAGTGAAGAGAGCCAAGAGGCGTGTCCCCTTGATTTTGGGTTTTTCAGATGAGGATCTGGTTGGGACCATACAGCCCCATGAGGATGCTTTGGTGGTAACATTGAGGATTAGCCGATACGATGTCCGAAGAGTGATGGTTGATCAGGGAAGCGCTGTGGATGTGATGTATCCAGATTTGTACAAAGGGCTGGGTTTGAAACCAGAGGACTTAACAACCTATAATTCCCCTCTAGTAAGTTTTGAGGGAAGGTTGGTCACTCCCATGGGGCTAATCAGGCTGCCCGTATAGTCAGGCACGGATGTGGTGGAGGTGGACTTTATTGTCGTAGATGTTTTTTCTCCGTACACGGCTATTGTGGGCAGACCTTGGCTTCACACCCTTAAAGCGGTTTCGTCCACTCTACATCAGAAGGTGAAGTACCCATCCGGAGACCAAGTGCTGGAGATAGTAGGGAGTCAGGTGGCTACTCGGCAATGCCTAGTAGCGGCTATACAGTATCGGCCAGAAGCAGAAACCTCGGCTACGGCCGACAATGAGTTATAGCAATTAAAGTCCCCAGTATTAGGCTTAGACGTGCCAGCCAATGGGGTAGAGTGTGAAGATCTGGAAAAGGTAATTGTTGCTGATGATCCAGAAAAATTCTTCCGGGTTGGGGCCAAGTTGCCTTTGCAAGAGAAAGCGAATTTGCTGGAATTCCTTCCAGCCAATGTGGACGTTTTTGCATGGGACCCGTACGAAGCCCCAGGGGTGGACCCGAATTTCATTTGTCACTGACTCAACGTGAACCCTGCTGTTGTCCCTAGGAGGCAACCTCTTCGGCGACCATCGAAGGAGCATGCCGAGGCAATTAGAAGCGAAGTTGCCAAGCTCAAACAGGCTGGGGCTATCAAGGAAATTTTTTACCCTCAATGGTTAGCCAATACGGTGGTAGTAAAAAAGAAGACTGGAAAATGGCGGGTGTGCGTGGACTTCACGGATCTTAATAAGGCCTGCCCCAAGGATCCATTTCCTATGCCGAAGATCGACCAGTTGGTGGATGCGACCGTGGGTCACCCTAGGATGAGTTTCTTGGATGCCTTCCAAGGGTATCACCAAATATTGCTAGCCGCCGACGATCAAGAAAAGACTGCTTTCGTGACCCCGATTGAGAACTACCATTACAAGGTGATGCCCTTCGGTTTGAAAAATGTTGGATCTACCTACCAACGCATGATGACGAAAATGTTTAAGCCACAACTGGGCAGAAATATTGAAGTTTATATCAATGATATGGTTGTAAAAAGTAAAGTAGTGTCCGAACATGTGGAGGACCTCACTAGTATCTTCGGGATACTGAGAAAACATAAGTTGCGCTTGAATGTTTCGAAGTGCTCCTTTGGTGTAGGTTCCGGGAAGTTCTTGGGGTACATGGTGACCCATAGAGGAATTGAGGTGAATCCAGACCAGATTAGGGCCATTAACAATTTGCAAGCACCTCGAAATCCAAAAAAAGTGCAGAAACTGACTGGGATGACTGCTGCGTTGAACCGGTTCATCTCCAGGTTGACTGAGAGGTGTCGTCCTTTTTTCCGCCTGTTACATAAGTGGCAATGATTCGAATGGACCGTGGAGTGTGCTGAAGTGTTCCAGCAGTTGAAAGATTACTTGTCCAGGTCGCCTATCATGTCTAGCCCTGAGGTGGATGAGGTGTTATATGCCTATTTGGCGATAACCCCTCATGCAGTTAGTTTCGTCTTGATACAAGAAGACAATGGCGTCCAAAGGCCAGTTTATTATGTAAGTAAATCCCTCCATGAAGCCGAGGTGAGATATCTGTCATTAGAAAAGGCCATACTGGCGGCGGTCCATGCAACATGTAAACTTCCGCACTATTTTCAAGCTCACACTGTGGTTATTTTGACCCAACTGCCTCTTAAGTCCATACTCAGAAGTGCTGACTACACCGGAAGAATTGCCAAGTGGGGCACGATTCTGGGTGCTTTTGACATCAAATACATGCCCCGCACCTCTGTAAAAGGTGAAGTCCTTGCCGATCTGGTGGCTGAATTCGTTGAGTGCCCCGAGGAAGTTAGTAGGAATCAAGATCACATGGATGAAAAATCGGTTGGCCTAATATCCGCACAAGGAGAGTCTTTATGGAAAGTGTACATGGATGGGGCCGCAAACCAACGGGGAGCAGGATTGGGATTGGTGTTGATATCCCCCAAAGAGGTCATCATCGAGAAGTCGTTAAGACTAGGGTTCTCGGCTACTAACAATGAATCGGAATACGAAGCTTTGATAATGGGAATGAGCATGGTCCATAAAATGGGTGGAAAGGCAGTGAAATTATTCTCAGACTCGAGGTTGGTAGTCGGCCAGGTGACCGGAGAGTTGGAGGCCCGAGACCCGAGGATGCAAGGGTATCTGGACCGCGTTAGGCGTATGCGAACGGAGTTCAAGTCTTTCGACGTATTACATATTCCTCGAGGTGAAAATACCCATGCTGATTCCTTGGCAACCCTTGCCACCTCCTCAGTACGAAATTTCCCTCAGGTGATTATCGTCGAAGACTTGTGTACTCCCACCTCACCAGAAAAGGAGGTTTGCCAAATCCATCAAGCTAGTCTGTCGCCAAGCTGGATGGAACCCATATTAAAATTTCTTGAAAGTGACATATTGCCCGAAGATAAGGTGGAAGCTGAGAAAATACGAAGGAGAGCTCCTCGGTACTGGTTATCTGAGGATAAAAAGTTATACAGACGGTCCTTCTCTGGGCCATACTTGTTCTGTGTGCCTCCTGAGACAGCAGAGTCAATCCTGGAAGAATTGCATGAGGGCATTTGTGGAAGCCATACAGGAGGAAGGTCTCTATCATGCCGAGCCCTCACACAAGGTTATTGGTGGCCAAACATGCGGAGGGAAGCGCAGGAGTACGTTAAGAAATGCGATCAGTGTCAGAGATATGCTCCGAATATCCACCAACCGGGACGAGTTCTTAACCCTCTCTCTAGCCCTTGGCCTTTTGCGCGATGGGAGCTGGACATTGTCGGCCCTTTTCCTAAAGCCATAGGAAACAAGAAGTACTTGCTGGTCGGCACAGACTACTTCACTAAATGGGTTGAAGCTGAGCCCTTGGCGAACATCAGGGACGTAGATGTGAAGAAGTTTGTCTAGAGGAACATTGTTACACGATTTGGAATTCCCCGAACTCTTGTCTCAGATAACGGACTCCAATTCGATAGCAATGCCATTAGGGAATATTGTTCAGAACTGAGAATAAGAAACAGATATTCCACTCCAACTTATCCACAAGGCAATGGGCAGGCTGAAGCTGTTAACAAAGTAATAGTCAATGGGCTTAAGAAGAGACTGGATGACGCGAAAGGAAAATGGGTGGAAGAATTGCCACATGTGCTTTGGACGTATCGGACAACACCCCGACGTTCGACGGGGGAAACTCCCTTCTCCATGACCTATGGGGTCGAGGCCGTCATTCCCCTGGAAACTGGATTCCCAACGTTAAGGACCAGTACATTCTCTTCGGATAATAATGATGCGATGTTGGAGAAAAGTTTAGACCTGATTGAAGAACAAAGGGAGAGTGCGATGGTTCGACTAGCTTACTACCAACATAAACTCAAGCAGGGCTATGATAGCAATGTGAGGATGAGTCCGTTAGCCATAGGAGATCTGGTGCTGAGGAAAGTCCTGGGGGCCACTAAGAATCCAAATTGGGGAAAACTGGGACCTAATTGGGAGGGGCCATATCGGATCACTTCTATAGCAAGAATAGGAGCCTACTATCTAGAGGACCTAGATGAAAAACCTGTACTCCATCCTTGGAATGTAAATAATCTCAAGAGGTATTATTATTAATAAAAGTGTTTCAATTCAAATATTTTTTTTTTAACTTACGTCAAATCATACATCCTGTACTCCTGCATCCTATGATTTATATTGAAATGTTAAACAGAAACTAAGCTATGCCAGGTCCTCGGATCGCAAACTTAGTGGAAATTAACGTCCTATGATTTATATTGAATTGTTAAACAGAAGCTTAGTTATTCCAAGTCCTCGGATCGCAAACTTAGTGGAAATTAACATCCTATGATTTATATTGAATTGTTAAACAGAAGCTAAGTTATGCCAGGTCCTCGGATTGCAAACTTAGTGGAAATTAACATCCTATAATTTATATTGAAATGTTAAACAGAAACTAAGCTGTGCCAGGTCCTCAGATCGCAAACTTAGTGGAAATTAACGTCCTATGATTTATATTGAATTGTTAAACAGAAGCTAAGTTATGCCAGGTCCTCGGGTCGCAAACTTAGTGGAAATTAACATCCTATAATTTATATTGAAATGTTAAACAGAAACTAAGCTGTGCCAGGTCCTCGGATCGCAAACTTAGTGGAAATTAACGTCCTATGATTTATATTGAATTGTTAAACAGAAACTAAGTTATGCCAGGTCCTCGGATTGCAAACTTAGTGGAAATTAACATCCTATAATTTATATTGAAATGTTAAACAGAAACTAAGCTGTGCCAGGTCCTCGGATTGCAAACTTAGTGGAAATTAACGTCCTGTGATTTATATTGAATTGTTAAACAGAAACTAAGTTATGCCAGGTCCTCGGACAGCAAACTTGGTAAAAATTAACCTTCTATGTTGTGTATTGAATTATTGAATGGTAACAGAGTTGTGATAAATCTTCTAATCATAAACTTGACGGGAAATAATGCCCTATAACATTCATTGAGGAGTCAGAGAGAGAGCTTTGGACGCAAGTTGGCATACAATGAAGAAGGTGGTTGAAATGAACCCATACAAAATTACAACGACAAAGTGATTGAGTGCAAAGATAACATGGAGCCGCAAGAGCGATAAGAAAATGAGCAAGGAAGTCCTCTACTAAGTGTCTATTTAAAGTTACAAAACAGGTTCTACTTTTTTAATTTCAACTGGATCTGTGGGATCTGGCTGGCGGGTAGGTCTGCCTCCGAAGTTGCGATTCCATCTTTGGCTTTGGTAATGCCCCCAGTTGGTAGAACTGTGGAGTCCAATTCCTGTTGAAAACCCAGGGAGGCCGTCTTTGCCTCCGAAGCGGTGGTGATCTTGTCTGGGGAAGCTCCTGGAGGGGCCAGTCCCTCTTTAGTTGGTCTCGGTTGGCCGCGAGGAGGAGAATTGCGAGGCAAAACCTCTTCGTTGAGGTTAATAACTGGAGAAGGAGCATCAGCCTGACGGGGTTGAAGAACTGAGGGGCGTATCGCCTCGGGATAGAATACGTTCTTTGGCCTACGTAGCTCAGATGAGGCTTCAACCCCAGCACGGTTAAGAGCCTCGCTCCAAGTTCTTGCGCAGTAGATGCGGCATACCTCCGAAACCTCGGCTCTCAAAGCCTTCTCAGTTTCAGCTATACCAACTTCGTAGCCTCTCTGCTCGGCTTCGTTCATTGCCTGTTCGGCGTTGATTCTCGCTTTCTCAGCTTGCTCTTTGAACTTTTCAGCTCGCTCCCTTAGCTTCTGAGTTTCCTCTAGGTGCTTCTTAAGAGCAAGAGCTTGCTCCTGAGTCTTCTTCAGCTCGGCATTCGCCTCGCGCAGAAGCCTTGCTTGTTCCTCGACCTGCTTCTGGTAGCCTTCTAATGCCGACTCAGCGCTCTTGCGAGCTTCCTCTTCAACCTGTAGTTTTTTCCTTGCATCAGCCAAGTCCTGTTCAGATTTGGACAAAGTCTGTACAGCCATTGCCCGTCTTTTCCTTTCGCCATCTAGCTGATCGGAGCAAGCATTGAGCATCTCATCTAGCTTGAAAGTATTTTGGATGATCTGTAAAAAAAAAGGGGGGGGGGGGGTTAACACTATAGTCAATTAAAAGTTCCTATTAGTGAGTAACAGTCATAGAATGAAAAAGGATAAAAGATAGTTTCTTACCATTCCCAAATTTTGTTTGTTGTCGAGGATGAGTTCATTCTTCCTCATATTCTTTATCTCGGCCATGTCTTTCGAGAGCAATAAGGCTTCCTCTATGGCCGAGGCTACGTGACACCCAATGCCGCCGTTAAAGTCCCTTATAGAGGCATCATCTCGCAGGGGCTCCCCACCGTGCATAGGTACTGGCAACCATGCTTGTGGCTCAGGATGTGGGGAATCAGATTTCTCTTGGCCCCGTGGGGCTTAGTGCTTGGTTTTCTGCTGCTTTGCAGCTCGTTGGACATCCTCCTCTCGAGTGGGACGAGACTTACTCGTATCCGCCACCTCTTTGCCCTTCTGTTCTCTGCGCTTTTTCTGCTCAGCAGCGTTGGGAAGCGCTGGTTGTAGGGATGACCGAGAAGGGTGGCGAGGAGCAGGAGGAGAAGACCTAGCTAGAAAAGATGAAGCCTGGGATGGTATTGTTTTTGTAGGTACATTCTTTCCCGGCTGACCTTCCATCAGCTCCAGCAAGCTTTTCTGGGGTTTTCTTTGTATCCCCATCTCGTCAGGGTCTTCCTCGGGGCTTGTGAGTTGATCAAAAACCCCGAAATCGTCCGAGGACTCAGATACTGTTACAACGGTTTCCTCGCCTCTTTCCTTTTTCCTTCCCCTTTTTATTCCCTTTTTCCTGAAGGAAGGTGAGGGTGAAGAAGTTCCCGCCGAGACGCTGGCTACGAAAAGAGGCTCTGTGCGAGGTGTGTGCTAGGGAAGCGGAATACCCTCTGGAACAATGAACCCTTCGTAGGCAACACTGATACGGTGAAGCCGAGGATCGCGTGCCCTAATCACGCACTTCGGTGCCTGAAAAGCAAAAGAAATGGGGGTATAGCCGAGAATTAAGTGTGCTGCCCGGAGCTAACCGTCAGCCTCATTCACGTATATTTCAGCCTTCAATAACCTATCTAGGCTCACCTTATTGACCAACCTGAGATTGGGCTTCGTGTAGCGTCTATCTGCAAAACCGTTGATTCTAGAGTTAAAATTGTAGGAGTCAAAAATAATAAAAAAGGAAAAAGCGAACGAAATGTGTTCACGAACTAAATAGTATAGATCTATGACTACGCGCCCACCTGGTGTTCCCTCCACTGTCGGACAGGGCAAACCATCATGCCATTTCCCGGAGAGAATAAGGAAATCCTCCTTTAGGTTCTTATTTGAGGTGGGGAGGCACTGAATTAGCCTTACTTCAGGGTATCTCGATTTGAGATAATATCCCTGGTCAGCTAAGCGATGGAGGTTGTACACCCAATTCACGTCATGATAGGTTAGCTTTAGGTCCATTCTCTTATTCAGAGCGTCTATGCTTCCCAAGACCCTGAACATATTTGGAGCACACTGGGTGGGGGATAGCCTAAAGAAGTTGAGGTAACTCCTAGTAATACTACCCATGGGGATAGTCATCCCGCCCTCTATAAAGGCGATCATGGGGATAACTACTTCCCCAATTTGCCTGGCATCAACCCACTCCCCTTGGGAGGCATACCTCATCCCTACCGTTGGGGGGATTTTATACTTAGAGCGAAAGTTTCTAATACCTTCCTCGGACTCAACGAGACATCGAAATGGATTCTTTTGTTTCCCCATTTTTCTAAAAAACTTAGTAGAAAGGACTATTGGGTTTGAAACGAAAGTGGTAAAAACTTTAAAAGGACTTACAGGTTCAAATGAAGGACCTCGGACAGCGTACGATTATTTGTAGTCACCAGGAGAATAACGAAGGCTGGAGAAAGGCAGGTTTAATGTATGAGCTCTGGAACCATCATCGAAAGTAAAGTATAGGTTTAATTAGGAAACGCCTTTATAGTCATGTGAGGTTTGTGAGCGGTGAAGTTCCCGCTCACAAAACAAGGGAAGCCTTCTGCCGTTTGATTTAGATCTCACCGTCGAACGTGGGAGACAGGGGCGTTGTCAAAATTTAATGCTGCCAAAATCGAGATGCTGAAGCGTCAGGGGCATGCCCCAAAACACGCATCGGTACGGGCTTGTGACGTCAAAATCCACCTTCTCTCCCGAGGAGTCGAAAAGTAGGATTTTGAGGGGCTATTATGGGGGGCAATTCAATCAATAGGCCCATTAAGGTCAGGATTGTTGGGCCTGTGGCCCATCCGAGGATGCGTATCCGTCCGAGGAGGCCAAATCCAGTCATAAGGTAATTACTGAAGGGGGGATAATCAATATCACGAGAGTGAGGTGCTGTATTCGACCGAGGACGCCATACTCCTCGGCACTGTGCGTCCAAGGACGAATAGGGTGCGGCCTTGTGGCAGCCGGGCCTCAGAATCATGTCACCAATACAGATAGGATCACAGACCAAGGGTAAAAGGGAAAAGATAAACAAAATATTTGTAACCACAGCTGCCTCCGCATTAATGACTTCTCAACCAACTCTCTGGCCACATTAATGTGGAGGTGATACCTGAACAGTAAAGAGGCAGCCTTACAGCTGCCCATAGGAAGTTCTAGGAGGTGCTGGATGGGACAGAAAGAAATCCTCCAAACCCAACCTACACGTGTGCGGTGAGGATGGAAGGCAAAGGGTGGTATATAAACTGAAAGAAGAACATGCAAAGGGGGGATCGGAATAGAAAAAGAAAAGAGAGAAAAGCACAGACAAAAAGGAGGAGAGCAAAAGGAGAGAAAAAGAATTGTATTGATCATCAAAGAAAACGATCGTTGTACCAACTTTAGACCTTTAATATACGTGAGAGTGAATCTTTTTAAGATACCACAGTTAACCTAATTCTTTACACCCACACTCTACAAATCATATTGTCAGGGCCTATTTACGTGCGAACCCAACACTGTTACGGTTCGTTGCAAATCGCGTCCTTACAATTGTTATTACTATTATTATTATTATTATTTTTATTATTATTATTATTTTTAATATCGTGCTGACGTGGAAAATTGTAGAAGCTTCAAAAGCTTCAGTTTTATAATAATAATAATAATAATAATAATAATTGGGAAAAAAATTATAAAAACATTCATGCAATGCAAGGGCTAAATACTACTTCCTCCATCCTAGTTTATTTGTCCTTTATTCTATTTTGGAATGTCCCAAAATATTTGTCCTGTTTCTAAAAATAGAAATCATTAATTTACTAATGTTCCTGTTATGCTCCTATTTTATTTTCAAAATTATTTAAAAAAAAAACTGACAAATATTTTAAAAAAAAAAAATCAATCGAATTGGGGCACCTTTTTAGTTATCTCATTAAGAATAACTCTTTAAAAAAAAAAAAGTTAATAAATTTACTTTATGGTAGTTTTGAAATCTTATACATTTTTATAAGGCAGACAAGACATTAAATGATGTTTTCTTAAAAATTTTGACTTTTCAAACAAGACAAATAAATTGGGACAGAGGGAGTAGTAAAGAATGAATACATGAGAATCAATGCATTTGACTAATTAATGCATGGCAGTTAATTAAGGACAAAATTTAGCTACAATATTGGTTGTAGCCATAAGCTACAACCTTACTTAATGTTTTTTTATTTGAGGTAAATTTTGACAAATCTACCATTGGATTATATTTTCTTCTTGTATCCTCCATGCTTACAAAATTTCTATAAAATTAAAAATCAATAACTATGTCATCAATAATTGTTTAAATTGCAAGTTTTTTTAGTTTAAAATTATGCATAAAATATAAGCTTATAGATCATATAGTGGACAAAATTGCCTTATGCCCTTTTCACCCAAATTATATAGCCTTATGCCCCCTTCTCAAACTAATTAGGAAAATGTCCCTCTTTTGAAACTCGACTTTCTCAAAATCGAGTTAAGCCTTATTGTGACGTTTATTGCCTATAACTCGATTTCATGGAGATTGAGTTACAAAACTCCACTATAGGTCCTTAAAACGTCACTATAGGTCCTTAAAAACGTCACTATAGGGCTTCAGAAATTTTTTTTTTTTTTTTTAACTCAATTTTGAGAAAATCGAGTTACAAAAAAGGGACATTTCCTTATTTAGTTTGGGAATGGAGTATAAAGCTATATAATTTGGGTGAAAAGGGTATAAGGCCATTTTGTCCATCATATAGTAAATAATATTCAATTGACATAAAATTTGACATGTATAGTAAGAGCATAAATAACATGCAATTTAACAGTTAGATTTTCAAAATATGTATGTAGTAATGTTTATTTTATTGAGTAAGATTGTAGCATTAGGTTGCAACTAATTTTGTAGCTAAACTTTGTCCATTAATTAATACATGCAAACTTTTGATTTTGGTGAGGTGAAATGCTAAGCGAAGAGAATCTAGTTGCCTCTTAAAAAATGTGTCACTTGAATCTTAAATTATAATCTATAGCTAAGGTTCATGCTAATATATAGGGTAAAACTTAAGACCAGTACCTTCATTATACTAAATCTGTTGCAATGATAACATGTGATCAAAAATAGATATATGTCACCATCACAATGGATCCAACTTTACTAATAAAATAATTGGACAAAAATCAAGTACATGTATACTGCAATTAGTGGAATATAAAGTAGAACACAAAATATGATATTAAAGATTTTCATTCCCACATCACTAAGTACTAAATAATTTTCTCAAAAAAAAATAATGGTCATTTAATGGAGACAGAGACAGAGTAGGAAATAGGAGTAACTTCCAAAACAAATATTTAAGTTCCGAATAAAGCTACGGCCACAATATTTTCATAACAATTTTACAACAAAGTCTAAATGACAAACTTTTAAGAGTTACCGGTTATGCGGTTATGCCTGCCCCTAGGCTTGTGAAATTGTTTTATAAGAGAGACTACTCTTAAAACCTGCATAGATAGTTGCAGTTTCCATCTATGTATTCAATGCTCTTTACATAATACTGCATACAGAAACACCCCCTTGTTTGTGTTCTCATTAAAATTAACATCATGGCTTCCAACAAACAGCATATTATAACATTGCTTGTTTTGTTCTCGTTTATTGTGGGTTTCTCTCAAATAACTTCGGACGTGTTTAGGCCGGCAGCTTCAGGGGGTGTTGAATCATTCCCATGCTTGAAGAACCTCGCTCCTTGTCAACCATACTTGAAGGGCTCCTATGTTGCACCGGCAATATGCTGTGAGCAATTGAAGGTGACAATCACCAATGATCTCAAGTGCCTCTGCGACATATTAGCCCATAATGACCTCTTGAAGACTTTCAACATTACCCCGGTGGAGCTCATGAAGCTTCCTAAGGAGTGCGGTATTGATATTAAGCAGTCAGCATGCAAAGGTTTTTCAGATCTCCTTCTCTCTTTTTTGTTTTTGTTTTTAGTTCTGCTTAATTAGAATTCAGTTTTATATGGCTATTTTTGGTGGTATTAGTCTTTATTTCCTGGGTTAGAGTGGCTTGCATTTGAATTATTGATGTGCTTTGTGGGTTTTTATTTTTATTTTTTATACATCAATAGTTGGTGTGAGAATTTTGAACCTTAGATATCTTTGTTAGAAATATTAAAATGTGTTAATTGAATTACAAGACTTTTAGCTGTTTCGTGAGTTATGACATGTAAATTGATTTGTTTTTATTTGAATATATAGTTTTGATATTATTTAATTTTTTTGGTTGATTTTTTTAAT
Organism: Quercus robur; assembly: GCF_932294415.1. Classification (NCBI taxonomy): domain Eukaryota; kingdom Viridiplantae; phylum Streptophyta; class Magnoliopsida; order Fagales; family Fagaceae; genus Quercus; species Quercus robur. The sequence continues at coordinate 28,869,005 of NC_065543.1, forward strand.
AAGATGATTTTGCGTTTAATCTTGTATATACAGTGTCATCAAATGCTTGCCTGTCATTATTTGTCGTCATCATCACCATAATTTTCTAATATTTTAAAGTTTCTGATGTCACAAAATTCAAAAAATTTGTTCCAAATTTTACCATTGAACTTGTATTTGAAAAGTAATAGATGTAACTCATTAAAGTATGGATCTGGACTGGTCAGTATCAACTTATGAGTCTCAACTTATGGATCTGAATTTTTTGTTAGAAATTTTGAATTGGTTTCATAGAGGTTCAATTTTTTATGGCCATAATTTGCCATAATGACAAATCTTTCATGTATTATGAATAGACAATTTTTTTTAAGATTTACTGTATCCCTAAACTTACTGTGTCATTAAATTTATTGTTTTTACAGTCTCTTATAAAGCCATTATGTTTTTCTTTTACTCTCTCTTTTAGCCTAAATTTAGGATGAAAGCTATCAAATTCTAGGCTTGATTGATTGATGTCATTCATAAAAGTTTTTAATGGAATTTTAATGTTTGATATTCTCCCAGTTGAGATTTAGTTAATCAAGTATCGGATACCTATTTCACATATTTATTTTCTGAACTGCATGTGGAGTTCAAGACTAGATAGTCAAATATTGAAATTGGCACAAAAAGATTCTACTTAATTTTCTCTCATTTTGCATGATTTTTTAGGAGTAATTAGTCGCAAGCTCACTCGATGCATGAAAAATATAATTATTTTGTAATGTGGTATAATATATAATTTATTTTCTAAAATTTATTAAAGATAATTTCTTCTTCTTAACAATTGAACTATTTTAAAAAGTTTTTCCATTTCTTTATCTCTACAAATAGATCATTCTATTATTTTGGATTTTTTTTTTTTTTTAAGAAAATTGGGTGTGTTTGATTGATTCTTTTTGGAAGTGATCTATATTCTTCAAACATTTTGTATAATGCTTTATTTTTTTATTTTTTTTTTTTGTAAAACAAAACTTTTTCATATTTCAAATTAATGATTTAGATTTCTCATTCTCTTACGTATAAAAAAAAAATATTCTCATACTCTTAAGGAGATTATCATAATAATCAAATCTCATCACATATTTAGAATTTATATTACTCAAATAACTGAAAGGAATTTTCAAATACATAGATATCTAGATAGTATTCTGATATAAACTCAAATTCTTAGTTCCAAAAAATCTAAAAATTAACTCAAAAATGTATAGTTATAAACACCAAATAATCCAAGTGATGCTACGTAATAAAATAGCATATGAGAATGAGAAGAAAATAAAAAAGATAACAAATTAAAACACAACCAAATTACATCATACCAAAGTAGATTTCAACACAAAAATTCATCAACCTAGAACAAAGATGCAATAAAGAATTAAAAATCTACCAAAAGTAGAGCAAGAGTATTTACCTTTTTTTATGGGCAAAATATAGATTAAATGGAAAAGAAAATAGCAATTTTTATAGTAAATAAAATGGTGAGAAGAATAGTCAAAATAAATGGAGGATGAAGGATGAAGGAGTTATGTTACAATATAGAGTAATAGGGAAATAAAAAGATAAAAGTGATAGGGAAATGTTGGAGGAAGTATAATTGTAAGACGAGAGAAAGTGTCAAAAATAAGTGATTGATGTGGCACAACAGAAACAAATTTATTTTATTTTTACTACAGTCTATTCTATACAATATTGCGAATTTGAATGCACATGCCTTTTTTACCCTCAATCCTAGATCTCGGGTTACTGTTTTTCTTTTTTGATATATTCTACATTTCATTTGGGATTGAAATGCAAAGCTTTTTGTTAAAAACTTATTTGTGGAATGTTGTTTTAAGTATAGCTGTATATAGTTGGGAGAGACAAATTTCAACCCTGTAAATATAGAAAGTAGGACTTTAAAAACTTGTACATAACTAACAGCCTTGTAACTCAATTGGTTAGAACTTCTTGGTGACACATCTAAGGTCCAAACTTTCCATCCCCTTTGTAATTATTGAATTATAAATAAATAAATAAATAAATAAATTGTACATAAGAAAAAATTAAAAGGTAAAAGAAAAAACTGTTACCAAATTATTTTTCTCTCAAATCCTTGCTTTAAAATGGACCTCCATTTGATCCGGATCTTGTTGTCCATTACCATAGATTTTGTACATAAAATGGACCTCCATTTCAACCCTGTAACAGTCTAATTACCATAGATGAATAGTTTGGGCAATTGGGAAAGGTCCAAAAGGATTAACATGGGATCGATGTAATTAGACTATAATGTTGAAGATGACTTCATCGAAGGCCTAAATTGTACATCAATTCTTTTTAGTTTATCTGGTAAGTTTTTTTGGCTAATATTATATGCATGTTATGGTTGTTTCATCTGACACTTTTTTTTTTTTTGTTCTTTCTCTTTTATTACAGTTGCACCCCCGCCTGGATCTTCCACCAATGGTAAGTCCCCAGATTTTCTTTATTACTAGTTGGATGCCAGTGAAGTACATATTTTTTGGACCTTTCTCCCTTGCTTTCGAGTACAAATAATTGTGAATTTCTGCGATGATCAACTTAGGTTTTTGATTCACAGGAAATTTGAAATTTTGGGCCTAAGAACTCACAATTAGTAGAAATGTTCTTATCTTTCGAATTGCTTTTAATCTTAGTTATAGTTACATGTTTTATTTGAAATAAATTTTTTTTATGCCCGGTGTTTGAATACAAGTCGTGTAAACAAAATGTTGAAATTAGATTTGAACTTTTTTTTTTCTCTTTCTTAATTTAATTTTATAATTTGATTTCTCTATCAGGTTCTTTCTCACACAACTCTACACCTTCAAGCAGTCTAAAAAGTGCAGCCTATGGGATCACTTTGGTCTATTTGGTTTGGCAATTTTCTTTGTGGCTGTAATTATTTCAGCAACCCAGGCTTGATAGATTAGAATATAGTCCCGGAGTGAATGCCATTTTGGTACAGAGTCAGAAAAGCGAGCTGTGGTGGTAGAACTACTCTAGCATTTAAGTGGATCTTCCTAAATTCAGTTGAGGTTTGTTTGTTCCAAATCTTGTATAAGCCCTGATAAAGTACGTGTTGACCTACAAGTAAACTAAAAACACTGAATTCCATTCCTATAGTTGAATAATGAGGACAAAGAAAGAACTATTGGAAAAGTTTTGGAAGTTTTTTATATTATTTTATTGGGTTTTATGCAAAAATAAGAAATGAGATGTTGGATGTATTGTAAAATGAGTTGGTAAAATAGATAAAGTAGCTTTTAGAGTGTAAAATAAATATTTTTTTAGAAACCTGGATGCGAATGCTCTAAGGGGGCGAAGGATGTTGGTAGGTGTTTATTTATTTATTTTAGGATAAATTACAAAGTTTGTCTATATCATTTACACCATATATCAATTTGATTTCTATCATTTCTAATGTCGTGTCAATTTAGTTCTTATCATTATCCTTTGAGTAGAAAAGGCTGATATGTCAAATAGAACAATAAAAATATTTTTCATATCACATCAAACTACCAATTGTATTACTACATGAGATTAAAAAAAAAAAATTTAAAAAACCCAAATTAAAATCGTGAGATCGATATCATCTCTCTCAAATCCCTAACACACACACTCTCTCTCTCTCTCTCTCTCTCTCTCTCTCTCTCTATATATATATATATATATATATATCTGCATTTCCTTTTCTCAAAGATCCCTTACTTCCAATATCTTCCTCTGTTTGGTTCTAAGAAAACAAGTAAAAACATAAGAAACCAAAAACTAATCTTGCACTGGAATTTGTTATTTTCAGTTACTATCATATCACAATTCCTCTAATTAGAATATGCTCAGAGCTTGATTTAGCTTTTATTATTGTGAGATTTCGTTGCACTTAGATATAAGATTCACATCTTTTTTTTGGGGGGGGGGGGGGGGGGGGGGTCAAAAAGGGCTACTTATATATTAGAAGCAACAAGTCTATTACAAAAAAGTGTTAGCTTTATCACTAGCTAACAGATACTCCACCATCGGCGGTGGTTCCACAAAAACTACAAAAGAGAAATTACGTCTAGCCCCAACTCTAACTAAAGCATATACGCAACGATTTGCTTCACAGTAGGTGTGTTCAACCCGTTTGTTGGGGATGGCTCTCAGAAGGGTCCAACAGTCAGTCAAAAGAGGCTCCATTAGCATATTGGCAAAATCATTATTCATTAGTTGAACAACACTCTTAGCATCCAATTCAACAATAAGGCTATTAAGATTGAGGTTCTTGTACTTTTGTTATTGCTTATAGTAGGCTTTGTTGACTCATTCTATGCTTTCTCTATACATGTTCTTTCTTAAATAAGTGTTTTTTAAGCGTTTTACAATTTTGTTAAAAATTGAGCCCTTGTGGCAGTCCATATGGACTCCTAAATGTTGCCCAATTCAATAGCACCACAACCATATAAGAAGGAAATAGAAATTTTTGAAAGAGTTTAGCTTACTTCCAGTACTTTTTTAACTGGAATCTACTTTTATTTTAACTAGCCATGAACCCGCGCGTTGCGCGTAATAATTATTTTTATGGTAGTTTTATTAAAAAAAAATTACAATTTAAACTAATCTAAAAATGAGTAATGTATTTCGTAATTATATTTATATTTATTATAGGAACAATCATAAATGTAATAAAGAAACAATCCAAAACATCAAAAAAAATAAACTAAAAAAAATTAATAAAACTTAACAATGATTAATTGAACCAATATTAGGATAAAATTTTGTTTTTGATAATCTATTAAGGTTATTTTCTTTGTAGAAATTATAATTTTGGCCACCCAAAACATATTATCAAATAAAAAATTATTAGAAAAATCTAAGAATTAAATTGCTTAAAAATAAAATTTGTCACCTATCTGATTATTTTTGTTTGGCTAACATTTGCTTTTCTTTAAATAAATGGCATTATAGAGTACTTCTAATACAACTATTAAGAGTACTTTGTCCGCCACAAAGGATTAGAAAATAAACAAAAATTAGTAGTCTCATAGTTTAACATCTAAATTGAGCACTATAAAAAATCATGCTATGTAACAAAATAAATATTAAATTATCTAAATCATGCTATGTAATAGAATAATATTATATTTTTATATGCTATATTTAATTCTTTAAAACGCAATAGGATAACATTTAACAATCAAAGAGAATAAAAAAAAATAACAACAATTTAAAAAACAAAACAAAATTGCATTAACCCAAAATAGAGTTTTAAAGAATATAAAAAATTATCAACCTAAAGTAGAGATGCAAGAAAAAAAAAATCCACCAAAAAATTTAGAGAGAGAGAGAGAGAGAGAGAGAGGGAGAGAGAAAACCATTTTTTTTGTGAGGGAAAACTATGCATAGAATAAAAGAGATAGTAACAAATTTATAGTAAGAGAGTGTGAATAAGAAGAGACAAAAATAAAAGGAAGATGAAAGGAAAGAGGAAGAATGAGATTAATATAAAGGGTAGTGGGGAGATGAAAAGATAAGGGGGGAGATGAAAAGGTAAGGGATGGAGAAAGATTGAAGAAGTAGTGGGGAGATGAAATAGTCAGGGAGAGAGAAAAACTGGGGAAGTGTAAATATTAAAAAAAATAAATGTTAAAAGCAATTATAGGAAAATTGAAAAAAAAAAAAACCTAAAGCTGAACTGAAAAGACTTTGGGTTGGGCTTAATAATGGAACTAAATAAATAAGAGGTGGGCTGGATTAATTATATAGATTTATTATAGGGTGATAGTGGAAGTAAATAAATAAGTAGTAGGCTAGATTTGTTATAGGATGATAATGGAAGTAAATAAATAAGTTGTGGAAACCATTTTAAAATTGTAGGACAATTTTTTTTTTTTTTAAATGACGTCGCAGCTGATGTGACGCAACGTGAGAGCAGCAGCATTAAACACTACGTTTCAGCTTTTAGTAATATATAGATAGATGAGAGACTGCTACGTCACCCACTAACTATATAAAAGATGGAGATTGAAACTCACTACCACTAGTTATTGTATATTTAAAAAGTTCATGTCTAGTTAAAAAAGTACTAGAGGTAAGCTAAACCCTTTTTGTAATACATGGAAAACAAAGCAAAAGAATGACTGTATGTAAAAAGGTAAAGGAGGAACAGAGTTTTTTTTTTTTTTTTTTTTGATTGCCAAACATATAACTAGTTTCATTGATACGGACCAAGGTCCATTAAAAGTACATCATTTTGAATTTGGAGTTCAATAACAGGGGGAGTGTCCTCCACCCATATAACACAATCAGCAACATGCAAAGCATTCCTAGCAAGTAAGTGAGCAGCCCTATTGTTATTCCTTTTGACGTGATCAGCCCTCCAGGACTTGAAGTGGCTAAGGCACCTCTGTGAGCCTTCAACCACCTTTTGGATGACTGAAGCTGGGAAACCAAAACCATTTAGCGCAAGCATTACTAGCTGAGAGTCCCTTTCCACCATAATGTCCCTCAATCCCAGGTCCCAAGCTAACAAAATACATGTTTCAGCAGCTTTTGCTTCGGCTTCTAAGGCTCCCCAAGGCGCAGCAACCTTCTTACATAATGCCCCCATCATCTGTCCTTTGTCATTTCTAATGACCACCCCAAGACCACAGCACCTTTGCTCCTTAAACACAACTGCATCAACGTTTACCTTATACTTACCTTGAGTAGGAGGAGTCCAATGTTTAACTCGAGTGGCTGGCTGGGTTTTTTGGCCCACATTCAGACAAGCCGCTCGAAATTCTTCCATATAAATCCTTGCTTCCCCTTCAATGGTCTTTCCATTCTTGCATTTACCCCCAAACCTGACAGCATTTCTGTTGTTCCAAAGCAGCCACACCGTGACAGCAAACTTCTCCCAATCCTTCTCACCTGAGGAAGCCATTAGCAACCACACCACATCGAGGAATTCCTTTGGGGGGCAGTCAAGTCTGTCTAGCTTGAAGCTTGTCTCACTCCAGGCTTCTTTTGCTACTTTACACCCCCAAAGAATATGACCCGATGATTCACACTCCCCACAAAGGTCACACATGTCCTCCTTAATAACCTTCCGGTGCACTAAACATTGTTTCGTGGGTAAAGCATTTTTGCAAGCCCGCTAAAAGAAATGCTTAACTTTGTTTGGGCACTTTAAACTCCATCCAAGCTTCCAAATGGCTTCCATTTTTGATGTATCGGAGCAGCACGGGCCACCTCCATTTTCCTTTGAGACCTCAAGGTACCGGACTGCCACCCTGTATGCACTCTTAACGGAAAAGATGCCATTGGGGGTTTTAGCCCAAATCTGGGAGTCAGCTGGTTTCATAGAACTAATAGGAATACTCATGATGGACTCAGCCTCAAAGGGAATGAAGAAACTCCTAACCAAATCACCATTCCATTCAGCTTTGTCATGAACCATCAGGTTGGCTACATTCTCCCCATAGACCAATGCAAGCTTGGGAGAAATAATTCTACCTGTCATCGTAGAAGGAAGCCAAACGTCATTCCATATTTTGATACTCTTTCCGTCACCCACACACCATCGAATCCCATCCCTTAACACAGGTATGGTTGCCATCAAGCTTCTCTAAATATAGGAGGGTCTTTTCCCCACCTGGGCATCCAAAAAAGAGGAATTTACAAAATACTTCGCTTTAAGCACTCTGTGGAGAAGGGAGCCAAGACTTTGCTGAATTCTCCACCCTTGTTTAGCTAGGAGTGCAAGATTGAAGGCTTTCAAGTCACGAAAACCCATGCCGCCCTCCTTCTTTGATTTGCACAGGTTTTCCCACGAAACCCAAGCAATCTTCCGAGCCTTTTCTTTCTTTCCCCACCAGAAACTCCCAACCAAAGAGTTTATTTCCGAGCATAAAGAATCAGGCAGCTTGAAGCAATTCATGGTGTAGGTAGGAGTAGCTTGTGCAACCGCCTTTATTAGGACTTCTCTACCGGCATTAGACAAAAGCTTCCCCTTCCACCCTGCTATTTTCTTGCTTATCTGGTCTTTAATACGGTTGAAAGCCTTTTTCTTTTCCCTACCCACCATCAGGGGCAAACCCAAGTATTTCTCGTGATGTTGAACAATCTATGCCCCAAACATGTCCTTCACCCCACTTTGGATGTCAGCCCTTGTATTCTTACTAAAAAACAAGGATGTTTTATCCCTATTAATCTTTTGCCCTAACTCCTTCTCATAGGTGTCTAAAACCTCAGCCACCTGCTTGCATTTCTCCATTATAGCTCTACAAAAAATTATGCTATCATCTGCAAAGAAAAGGTGTGAGATCGATGGTGCAAGTTTGCTCACTCCCACCCCCTTTAACAGCCCCACATCTTCCTTTTTTCTGATCAGTGCAGATAGCCCTTCCGCACACAAGAGGAATAAATAGGGAGAAATAGGGTCGCCTTGGCGCAACCCCCTCATAGGTGTGATTTTCCCTTTAGGTTCCCCATTGATGAGTACCTAATAGGTCACCGTGGTCACACACATCATAACTAGGGAAATCCATCTCTCACAAAACCCCAACTTCCTCATAACGATCTCAAGGTACTTCCATTCTACCCGGTCATAGGCTTTGCTCATGTCCAATTTAATGGCCATTAAGCCTTCCTTCCCTTTTTTCCTTTTGCCAATAGTATGCATAGTTTCGAAAGCTACCACCACATTATCTGTTATGTGTCGCCCTGGCACAAAAGCACTTTATGCTTCATTAATCACCTCATGTAGAATTTTCTTCAATCTATTTGCCAACACTTTCGAAATTAACTTATAGATCACGTTACATAGGCTAATTGGCCGATAGTCCGTTATCTTTTGTGGGTTTTTGATCTTCGGAATTAGACAGATATATGTATTATTAATATCCCTAGGCATCACCCTTGTGTTAAGAGCTTGCAATACACAATTGGAAACACTACCACCAACAATATTCCAATAGTTTTGGTAAAAAATGGGAGACATACCGTTAGGCCCGGGAGATTTTGTGGGGTGCATTTGTCGAAGCGCTCGCCACACTTCTTCCGCTTTAAAACTTCCCAGTAGCTCATTGTTCATCTCAGGGGTCACCCTCTCGTTCACTGCCTCCAGGCTTGCTCCAAAATTTGAAGGATGGTCTATACTGAATATTGATGAGAAATAATCCAGGATGATCTTCTCTGTCGCCCCTTGCTCCTCCTGCCATATACCTCCTTCATCCATCAAACCCCCTATTCTGTTTTTCCACTATCTTTGGCTGGCTGAAGCATGGAAGAATTTTGTATTTCTGTCTCCGTGTTGCAACCAAAGTACCCGAGATCGCTGGTTCCACATAATTTCTTCCCTGATGTAGAGCTCATTTAACTCCTTGCGGACTGCACTTATCTCCGCTGTTGTATCGTGAAGCATGTTAAGGGACTCAAGTTGTTGGAGGCGATCTTGTTTTTGCTTTAAATTCTTAGCCACATTCCCAAATTTATTCTGATTCCACCCTTTCAGGTTGCTTTGACACCTTTCAATTCTTTCCTAGATAGGCATATCTGAGTCCTCTATATACGAATTCCAAGCCATGTCTACAATTTCTTTGCACTCAGCCTCTCTCACCTACATTGCTTCAAACATGAATCTTTTCTTCTTTTTCTTTTGCTGCTGCAACTTGTTCAGGGACAAAGCCAGCAAACAATGGTCCGATGTTGACATCGAAATATGGAAGACTTTAGCCTCTGGAAAGAGCAGGAGCCAAGCTTCATTAGCCACCATTCTGTCTAGACGGAGCAGTGTGCGTTGCTCCCCATGCCGTCCATTACACCAAGTAAATTTCTGCCCCACAAAGTCCAAATCCACCAAACCACATCTGCTAAGGACTTCACGGAAACTCCTTATCTGATTTGCATCTCTCTCCCTCCATCCCAACTTCTCATTTGGATGCAAAATCTCATTAAAATCTCCACAAACTACCCACGGCATCTCACATTGGGCATGCAGAGCTTCAATCAATTGCCAAGAGCTCTGCCTTTTGCTCGTATCCGGATGCCCATAAAACCCGGAAATTCTCCACGGACCGAGGAGGAACAGAGTTAACTAAAATCAAAGTGAGAGGAGAATGGGAGCAAGATTGTCAATTATTAGAAAACGAAAATTACGTTATCTGGTGCCGCTTTAGAGTTCTTACACGTGTGCTTTTTAAATTCCAGGCTCAATGGCGCAAAAGAAAACCGGGTATGTAAATATTTTTTATTCCAAAACATAAACGATGGCATGCCCATATCAAACCTAGAACCCCTATGAGTAGGAGAATCCAGTAGCAAACTCCAATGGAGTCTTTTTCTTCACATTTATGGCAGAAACAAGTCCCACATCTACATTTAAATCAATTATGTCAAGAATAAGATCAACTGTGTAATATGCTATGTTTGCTTATCCATGAAATTAAGATAGACAAAAATAGACAAGGCAAAAATATTAAAAACCTCAGATATATAATAAGAACATAAAATTTCGGGACTAGAGGCAGTCAATGGAGGATTAGTGATATTCCCTATAATACGAATTATGGTTTGAGTATCTCATCCCCCTCATTAGATTATGTTCTCCTTAAGGGGAAGTTAAATTGGGCTCACTCTACTTTAGATTGTACTTGTTGGTAATGTATTTTAGTCTAATAAGATCTATATATATATATATATATAGATAAATGTTACGTCCACAACATTTTTACAACAAATTACAGATGGTTAGTTGTTATTAGGTCAAATTTAAACTTAATACTAAGATTACTTTTTTAACCCAAAAATAACAACCTGTCACTTAGGATTTGTTGTAAAAATATTGTAGACATATCATTTCTCATATATATATATATATATATATTCAAATAGTATCAACTTAATGAATTGCAATTTGTGTTGCATGGGCTTGCGTGACACGTATGGGACCTTTCAAACCAGTTCTGGTTGTCATCTCAGCACAACAATGTAGGCCGACACCAATTCTATCAATGTCTCCCTTTAAACTATCCCTATTGTATTCATTTGTTTGGGTATGTTTGATTTAAGAATTAAAGTGAATCAAATCTAATAAAATATACCATATTTTCTATATTTTTGGAAAAGAGAAAGAGAACTATATATTGTTCGAGGAGAATGATGTTGCAAATATATCAAAAGTTAATATTACTAACGAAGTTTCTAGGACATGTATTACTAAAAAAAACCTAGTTCATGTCTAATTGTTTCAACAGGGAAAAGATATATGATTATTTCAATAGGGAGGAAATATGATGTGATGGAAATATAAATCATAAAAAGTTATGATTTCATTATATAATCGAGTTACAGTACTACAGTTTTTTTTTTTTTTTTTTTTTGGCTAAATATAAGGTTACTATTATTATCTCAATCCAAATTCAACGTTTCAAACAAACAATTATCTATAATACATTATGGTCACACTTCTATAAAAGCAAATAAAAAATATGCATAACATAAAATAACAATATTTAAAATGGTCATAGCAAATACCTGAAGTTCATGAAGAAGCAACGTGGTTTTTGGATGATTTTCTTGCAAAAGAGAGGGTCCAAAAACTGGTTGCAGTTCAAGCCAGGGCATTGAATGTTGAGCACCTTGGCGTCAATCTTGGCTTGGCTGTATTTGGCTATTCAGTCATCCTCATCATCTCCTGAAGCATCAGCTTGAACATTCAAGTCATTCACTTTGTAATTTTCATTTGAATTACCTGTAATAATTTATGAGAAACAGCGTTATAACCACCAAACTATGTCATCCATTACTGGATAATCAATACCAAAAAAAAAAAATCCCTAATGGAAGGCATGATTTTCATCAACAGCCATCATTAATTTTCGCAATGATGGTTGCACCTTCAGCAAAATAACTCAAACAAGGAGCTTTGCTTCAGTCCAACAAATGGTAATTTAAACTTCAGTTTGTACCATTCTGATTTCGCAATGATCTTTAATCAAAGAAAAGCTTTTTTGGAGCTCAATTTGCAGAGTGGATCAATGACATTGCTTGAACATTGTTTCCTAAATTATCTGCATAAGATGCATGACAAGGTGTTTTACACTAATTCCTGATAACAGGCCCCTTCTTAAAATGGTCATTTTATATAATTTTATTTTGGGACTAAGTGACATCACCTCCCCACATAAACAAGACGCTGAAGCAAGGTCATGGGTTGGTCTCTGTCGCAAATAATCAAATTATATTAAACAATTTCCGTAGTCTCCTTAATTTGAGCTGTATGCCTTCTAAAGAATCTACTCATGATCATCTTTCTTTCCAATGATCCATCAAAACACCCTGCTTTTCGCTACAATTAAGTTTCAGCCGGGAAACTGTTACTGATAGTTAGGTATTTTGAACCATGAATACGGTTGGTGCTACCTAGCTGGTCCATAGAACTTCTTTACCTTGATTAGGCATTTAGTGATCAACACTATTGCATAAAAGCCACTCCAGGCTCCTCCTTATGGATGATCAATCCACTAAGTTGGAAACAAAGATGGAGGAGAAAGCAATCACATAGGAGTATCCCCATGCCCACGGGTAGGTATGGTTAAGGCACCATTATGTGTGTGGTGGACACATGATATTTTACATGGCCAGAACTGCGGGAAACCATGGTAGATGGTTTTGTCGGTGTCCACTGTGTTTGGTATGATAGATTTTGTTAACTATTATGATTGGTACTATATGCCCAATCTCTGAAATATTTTCTATTATTAATTTTTAAATATTTATTTTTTGGTGACGGTTGTACAAACCACAAGAATGATTTCATTTGGGTCACAGGACAACCAGTAGTAGCAAGAAATCTCCAGCATCGCATTGGTCACACACACCTGAAGCACGTACATCATCTCCACTAGCTCATAAGGGAGTGCAAATGAGGATTATAGAATTATGTATTTTTGTGTTATTATAAAAAGGTCTTGTCCAGTGTACAAAACTCTCATTTTTTGTGGGGTTGGGAGAGGTGATTTATACTAATGGTAATTGTATTTAAATATATAAAACTAATGTAATTACCTTTAGACTTTTTATTTGACATTTTTATATGTATTAGGATGTAAGATTTAATATTTATTTTAAAAAATGAATAACCCATCCAACAATATTTCCCTCTTATTGGAAAAAAAGGCATTCTACAAGAATTCATAACCACACTTAAAATATATTCAACATGATAACCTTTCACTAGATTTTTTAGCATCATTCCAAATGTAAATTTTCAAATGGATGCATTCTATCACAATGCATTTTGTTCAAATTCTGTGGTGCAACATTGGGGTGGTGTGGCTGTGTGGGTGGTGTTTGGGGTGTTGCTACCATGGATAATGATTTAGAGAGGTTTCATAGTCGTGGGTTGGGTGTATGGTGGATGATAGTGATTGATGGATTTTATGATAGGATTTTGGGTGGGATGGGTGTATGGTGGATGATAGTATTGATAGAATTTATGAGAGGATTTCAACTGAACTGTCTACCAATTTGAAGGCGGAGGTTGGTCAGAAACTTGATATTGGGGTGGTGTGGCTATGTGGGTTGGCTTTGACTGACTGTGTGGATTGTGGTGTGGTGCAACATTTTCTGAGTTGGCTTTGACTGGGCTTGATGGGGAGGAACCAATTTGGGTGAAGCCATTGATGGTGTTGATACCAGCGGCTAGTGGGGGGGAAGATTTTTTCTTTAATGACAATGAAAGCAGATCACAAAAGCAACAGTCTAGCTGGGTGATGAAAAGATTTAATGGGTTTGGGAAATATATGGGTGTGAGGACTGATGGTTTTGAGGAGGCTATCATGGAGTTGATGAGTGCTATGGAAGTTAATGTGGAAGATGATCTTTGAAGGTTTTACTCCAAAGAAAATAATAGGTAGTTCAGGAACTAGAGGGCATTGTGAGTTGAAGAAACACAATCCACACAGCCATCCTTGATAGTGTTACAAAAGGAGAAAAGGAGGGCAATAGGATGGTCAAATTGTGTGATTCGCGATCTTTCAAAAATGTAGTAATTAATACTGCCTTTACACCAACGGCTAATGGGAAGGAAACCGCTAAAAATGTGGATCGAGATATTAGGGATACATCACAAGTCAAAGATCACCCAGAATTAAATGAGCGTTTTATTTTTAAAATGGGGCCGAATGGGAAATATGTGGTGAAATGGGCTGATGTGGAGGAGTTGAGCCCAATGAGTGATGTGGAGCCCATTAGTGGTGAACCACATAGTTTTGTCCCTCAATTTCCTACTGTGGGCCAAGCATCTTAAAAATTTTGGAGACTTATGGAGCAGCAGCACCACTCCTCAACAGGCCCAACAACAAAGCCCAATCGGTTAGAGACTAATATCACCATTCCTTTGGAGCCTCAAATGCAAGATTTAGGGCTTGTTTGGTTTAGGGGTGTTTTGAGTCATATGACTGGAAACTCATAACTGAGTTTGAGAATTACGTGGGACCCATACAATTTTGAGTGTTTGGCTTGATTTCCTTTCCCTGTTTTCATCACTCAAACTCAGTTTGGTTTGAGTGAGAGTGATAAAAACCGAAAACACCAAATTGGTGTTTTCTATTTCTGAGTTACATAACTCAGTGGCAAGAATGTAAAATTTCTGACCTCGTGAAGCCCATAGCTTATGTATTGTCATGTCAGCTCAGACCTATTTTGATATTACCATTGCAAGACCATTTCTCTTTCTCAGTTCCCTCAAAATTTTTCTGCCAAAAATTTTCCCCCTTTCTCACTTCCCTCTCACATTTCATTACTCCATCAAATCGAAGCACGAAGTGGGTTTGAAGTCATTTCTCTGCACCTGGGTCTAAACTGAAGTGGGTTTGAAATCCTTTCTCTGTCCGTTGAAAAGACCATTTGAACGCAGCTCTGTGATCTTCTCCCAGGTGCGTATATCTCTGTCTCCCTCTCCATTGTCAATGGCCATTGTATGATTTGGGTATTGTGGTATAATTTCTGTTTGGTATTGGTGAGTGTGTTGAAGTGGTTTTTCTCCATGGACTCATCTTCGATCTTTCTTTCTTTTTATACTTTCTGTTTTACTAATCTGCACTTGGGTCTTTCTTTTCATTATATGTGTTTTATTGAAGTGGGTCTTTCTTTCTTTCTTGTGGTATGAAATTTATGTGACCCATTTGTTTAATTGATGAACTGAAATTGCCATTTGTTTGATTTATTTTCCTACCTTTAGAGATTCTTTCATCATCGACAACAAATAAGATATCAAACCTTGAACACACCTATAACAAGTAACCCAATCTAGAAGTCAAAAGAGTTCACTACTTGAACACGGGAATGGGTCAGATAGGGAATACTTAAAAAAATGTTATAAAAAAAAAAAAAAAAAAAAAAAAAAAAAAAAAAACCCACTGATTATCTTCACTCTCAAAAATTGAAGGGAACTTATCTCATTTTCTTTTCTTTTCTTTTTTCTTCGTGTTCTGCTATTTTGGATTGGCCGAAGCTGTGTATGTAGTGTATCTTATATGTGTAATTTTTTATACAACATGACAAACAATAGTTAGGAAATACTTCCATTGCTCTCTCTTTGGTTGCTGAAAGAACAGATGATGTATATATGAATTTTGCATATAAGTCTTGAGTGGAGCACTTTTTCTGTCACAGTTCCCCCCCCCCCCCCCCCCCAAAAAAAAATTGAAACTTAATTGTACTCCTTCTTACCTACAGTTTCTTGGTCATCATTTTCTTTTCTTTCCATAACTTGTTTCTTTACTAACCATATAAATATTGGAATAAGAAATGGAATTCATAAGAAATGCTACTTTTGCCAAAACTTATTGCAGCAGCAATGGGTTCCTCTTCCAATAGAAATGAAATGGCCAATTCATAGAACTATATATATATATATATATATATCTTCGCAATTGTGTTGGGATATTTGTATTAGATGGCACACGAATCTCAAAATGCTAAGGACAAATTGTGGCCTCCCCACATTGAAAAAATGTTCATTGATCTTATGGTGGATGAACAACAAAAGGGGAATGTGGAACATGGTATTTTTAAGGGTCCAGCTTGGCTATCAATGATGAATGCCCTAAATGAGCAAACGGGGAAGAGTTTTCACCCTAAGCAACTGCATCAGAAGCGTAATAGGCTTAGAAGTAAGCAGAAAAAGTGGACCCAGCTTTTGAGCCATACCAGATTGGGGTGGGATGAGACAACCCAAACAATTATTGCTTCGGAGGAGGTGTGGGTGAATGTGACTGTGGTATGTTAGATTTACTACCCTAATTCCTTGGTAAAATGTTCGTAATTTTCTATTTTGTATTAGTATGAGTTTGATGTACATCTTCTCATTTCAGGTTGATCCTAAAGCAAATGCATTGCGGAAGAGTGGATGTCCTAACTATGACAAACTACGGCAGCTGTTTGTTGCAAATGCTGCAACTGGTGCCTTTCAAATTTCATCAAACACACTAGCCCTAGATAGTGATGAAGAGCGTGCCCTAGAGAAGGAAATTGCCAATGAGGCTCGTCATACCCAGTTGGGTGCTGATGATGAGTACAATCCTGACATGGAGGGCATAACCCAGGATGATCCCCTTGCTACGGAGCAAACCCAACGTGCGGACAAACGTCCCATTGAAGAGCCTACTGGCAAGGGAAAGAAGGTTGCCAAGAAAACGGATAAGGCTAGTGAGATGACCATTGCTCTTCAAGAGTACACTGCGTTGGCAAGGGAATGGTTTAACAAGAAAAAGGGCAAGTCTATGGGTAGCTCCAACCATGTTGCACAATCTGCTAGTGGTGGCAATCCTTGCTCCCTTGGGAGGGCTTTAGAGGTGCTGAACCAATACAATGATCTTAATGATGACACCTACATTAACATCTCCGAGGTTCTCCAACAAAAAGAGAGACGGGTAGTGTTCATGGGCATGCTAGAACATAGGAGGAGGAGGTGGATGGAGCGCTATGGGCATAACCCAAAAAATTAATGGACATGTTGATTATTGTGATTCGGATGTGAATCACTTTAGTTGTAGCTTTTAAGGACTTTTGTAGTGTGCGTAGAAGATCTTGGACTTTTGGTTGTATTTGCCTTGTTCAGCTGAACACTTTTACTTAAAGCTGTTTTTGTTATAATGGTAATTGTTGTGAACTATGCATGTGGATTTGACATGATTAGCATATGTTAGTATGTGTGCTTTCTCACTTGGTGATCTCTACTTGATGCAATCTACATTAGTATGTGGGTTTGGTAATTGTTGTTATGTACTTGGTGTTTTTTTTAGTATTGTATCATTTCTATGGTAATTGTTTTTTAGTACTTACATTATAAAGAGAGTTGTGCTATCATTATTGCAGCATCTTCAGTACCACTTATTACTCCTTTTGTCAGTTTACATATTGCAATGAATTGGTACTGATGCTTTGGTTTTTGTAGGGTATAGGGTAGAATGGTCTCCCCCAATGATCCTTTCTGGACCTTCGATTTTGACGATGCTTACTTTGACTCTGACGATGATGACATGGAGAGTTTTGGATGCGGTGATGATATGGATGTCAGCGACTGTGATCATGACATGGATGTCAATGATTGTGATGATGACATGGACACTGGTGCAGACACAAATTCAGACTATGACAGTGAGGATGATGAGTTTTGGATTGTATTTCCACTTGTTGGCGAGATGGTGGCTTATTTCCAACGGCATTACGACAAGCGCCCAATGTGTACTAGCATTTTGAGTGAGAAAGACTACATGGCTGAAGTGAGGGATGGCAATCCTACCAATTTTCATGACATGTTCCACATGACATTGGACTTGTTCTATCATTTGGTGGATGAGCTGAAACAGCATGGATACTTGAAGGAAGGGAAGGGGCGTGTGGACGTGCAGGAGGCTATTGCCATATTCTTGTACATTGTCGACCATAATACTCGGATGCGACCTGTGAGTGACAAATTCCAACATTCCACTGAAACTGTTAGCCGCAAGTTCCATAAGGTGTTGCGAGTTGTCCACACCTATGCCAACATTTAATCAAGCCCGATTCGAATGTGGTAGGCCTTCCAGAGCATATGCAGTCGAATAACAAATACTACCCTTGGTTCGAGGTAAATCATTTCATAATACAAGTTCTTTCAATGAGTATGTTCGCACATATTACTATTTTGTATTCCTTCATTCACATATAGAGATTTTGTTTACAAATAATTGGCTCTCTTCAATGTAGAGAAACATAGAAGCTATTGATGGAACGCATATTAGTGCTCGGCCTCCAAGTGAGAAAACCCAACCTCACAGGAGTCGCAAGAGCTTGATTACAACCAACATTATATGCGCATGCGACCATGATATGAAGTTTATGTATGTCCACTCTGGTTAGGAGGGAAGTGCCCACGACTCAAAGGTCTTCGAAGAAACTATTAAAGACCTGAAGCATGGATTCCCATGGCCACCAGAAGGTATGTGTCTTCATGTTGCTGATCTGTTATGTTCTAATCTAATTTTAAATTCTGTTCATATTGCTGTTCTGTCCTAATTTTTTCTGTGCTGAATTCTGTTATGATCTAGTTCTGTTTGCTGTTTTTTCATTCTGTTCTGTTGTAATTCTGAATTCCAGTATGTTTTCTATTATGTTTTGATCTAATTTTGAATTCTATTCATATTGTTGTTCTATGCTTAATTCTGTTCTGTTATAGTTCTGAATTTTGTTTGCTATTTGTTCATTCTGTTTTCTATTCTGTTCTGTTCTAATTCTGCATTCTATTCTGTTCTGTTCTAATTCTGCATTATAATTCTGCATTTTGCATTAAAATTCTGCATTTTTCATTAAAACTCTGGGTTGTACATTCTAATTCTACATTCTGCATTAAAATTCTGCATTTTGCATTCTGCATTAAAATTCTAGGTTGTGCATTATAATTCTGCATTCTGCATTATAATTCTGCACTCTGCATTAAAATTATGCATTCTGCATTATAATTCTACGCATTATGCATTATAATTTTGCATTCTGCATTATAATTCTGCATTCTGCATAATGGAAAATAAAATGGAGCATCTAAATGGGAAATAAAATGGTGCACTAGCTGCTGCACTATGCACTGAGGACTTTAGCTCAACACTTTACTGTGCTGGCTTTTTATTCCTTTTGTCTTCTTTTGCCTTATTTTCCTTTATGTAGGTTCCTATTACTAATTGAGATATGTTATTCTTGTAGGGTCCTATTACTTGATTGATTCGGGGTACCTCATTGGGAAATCGTTTCTTCCACCACACAAGTCCACCCGATATCATGCTCAAGAATTCAGGAGGAGCAATAGGCAACCGGCATCAGGGAAAGAGTTGTTTAACTATAGACACTCTTCATTGCTGGTGCACTAGCTGCTGCACTATGCACTGAGGACTTTAGCTCAACACTTTACTGTGCTGGCTTTTTATTCCTTTTGTCTTCTTTTGTCTTATTTTCCTTTATGTAGGGTCCTATTACTAATTGAGATATGTTATTCTTGTAGGGTCCTATTACTTGATTGATTCGGGGTACCTCATTGGGAAATCGTTTCTTCCACCACACAAGTCCACCCGATATCATGCTCAAGAATTCAGGAGGAGCAATAGGCAACCGGCATCAGGGAAAGAGTTGTTTAACTATAGACACTCTTCATTGCGCATGGTAATTGAGAGGAGCTTTGGAGTCCTTAAGGCTCGCTTTCCCATCTTGAGTTGCATGGCTGATAGGCCATAAACTGAATGACTCCTTGTGATAGAAATTAATTAATTAATTAATTAGTCAAATTATTAATTAATCAATTTATCATGCAAACGCGTGGTAGCACAAACAAATCACCAATAAACTAATTATGCAGCGGAAAATAAATAACACGGTGATTTGTTTACGAATGGGGAAAACCTAACAGCAAAAACCCCACTGGGTGATTTTCAGGTTACCACTCCCGAAACTCCACTATTATTACAACAAGCGGTTACAAATAAAGGAATCCCAAGTACCTTACCAACCTACAGTTGAACCCTTACCTCAATACCCAATTGGACTTATTTTGTAGTGACAGTTTCCCTTTCTAATGCACAGCTCCCAAGTACGTAACTAACCAATTTGATGCGCGGATCCCAGTACGCGGCTTACTCCTTTGCACGAATCCAAGTACGTGACTAACACCACAGCAAACCCTTGATTGTTGTAGTTGATTTGCAGCAGCTTCACATAGAAACACCAATAAGATCTTTAATGTTGGTGTAAGAGACTTTGCTTGGTTACAGAACCCAAAGGCGTACAAGAAACGCAGCAAGAACTCTTTCTTCTGTAGGAGGAGGCTAAGGTTTCAAAAAGAAAACCTTATGAAGCTCTCTAGGGTTAGGTTTTTCTTTTTTTCACCTCCTTTTAAATAGGAGCTTAATGGGCTCTCCTATTCCAAATAGGTTTACACAAACCTTGAGCTTTCCTAGTCCAATAAGAATTATGCAAACCCACAAACCTTGGGTTTTCATAGTCTTATAAGGATTATACAAACCCATAAACAAATAGCCTTTTAGAATAAAAACGTTGCTAGCTATAATCTGAATCTCGTAAGCTCGATAGATCAAGACATCTGTCAAGCTTTAATGAATCTGGACAGATCGAGCTTCTGTCAAGGAGGTATCGAGACCTATAGATTGCACTTTTCTTGAGCAGTTCTTGAGTAATCTTCATGTCTTCAATTTAACCACTTGTAATGATCATCTTGAACCTACTTAGATTTACCCAAATACAAGTAAAGTGTGTTTTGTCAAAGGATATGTCAATTACATAAAAATATGTCCCTAACAATCTCCCCCTTTGGCAATTTGTGACAAAACCACAAGAATACATTGAATGTCCTAGAATACATTCTACTCAAGATTACAGAATAAATAAGTCTAGTCTAAAAGATCTGAACCTTGGAAGTTGCTGCAAGAAGAAGGTTCGGAATCTTGACTTAGCTTTAACTTGTCTTTCCTGAAAGGCACTAAACAAAACACATCAAGGTACCATGTGGAAAATAATGACAAGTTAAATAAACAAGAAATATGTGTATAAAGAGAGAAAAGAAACAACACATGTGAGATAAAAAGTGAAACACATACATCATCATCAAATATAGAAACAACACATGATGTATGTAAATGGTTACAAAACCAAAAGATACACAACATAAGAAAAATATATCAATATCTATGTGTATCAAACTAACTCTCTCCCTTAGTTACATCAAAATTTTCTTCACTTTAACATGAAGTTCTCCCCCTAAGTCTATTACTCCCCCTTAGGAATGACATTCAATTCTCAAATTTCTCCCCCTTTTTGACACGATTGTCAAATGGCATAAAAAGCCAAAAGACATGACAGGAGACAAACAAAAAACTGACATAGAGAGAACGAGGAGAACAAGGAACCATAGACCTACAAGAAAAAGAGAAACAAGATGCTATGGACACAAAGATAAAAGAAAGATGCAAAACATGTGAAAAACAATGCATGCAAGAGGATCTCGATCGATCGAGAGGTGTCGAGCCATCTGTCAAGGAAGGTATCGAGAAAAAAGGTCTTTGACAGATACAGGTATCGAGGAGGTGTCGAGGAACAAATCATCAGATACAAGAACAAAATCTCGATCGATCTAGCAGGTATCGAGAAGCTATCGAGGAGGCAGAAGCATTCTCGATCGATCCACCAAGTGTCGAGAAGCTGTCAGAATTGCGATAAGAAAAAGCTGAAGAAGCTCGACAGACAGCAAGGTATCGAGGAGGTGTCGAGCTAGCTTTTAAAAACAGTTTTTCGTGATGTGAAAAATACAGACATGAATGCAATCCAACATGCAACTCACCCAATGATCCAATCAACATATTTAGCTCTCAAAATCATCTCTCAATAACAATTTTAAGCACATGGATCTTCAAAAAGAAACACACACACACACTAAACAAGTCTAACCAATTTTATATTTCAAAAACAAGTCAAGACAATTTAGTGAGCATACATTAACACATATAAAACCTTGTGATGGTCAAATCACATTGTACCTGCACATGTATCAAGAATAGCAAAGAATATTGCGTATTGTGTGTGAAAAACATCACAAGATTGCATAAGTGTATACATGTTATGACGATTTGAGATATGAGAAAATCACTTTAACTCACACACAATCATAACTGCTTGATGGGGACTATCACCTTCGAGGTACATCCTATAACTCCCACACCTCCTAGAATACATGCTTGCAGTCATATTTAAAGCATTTTTTTTATCTTTTTGCTTTTGATATTTTTCTTTGCATATTTTTTTCTTTTAAGCATATCATGCATGGTCATATAAAAGAGAGAAAAGAAATACCCAATGATATTTGACATTCCAATTTTGCTATGCCTAAGCACACAAATGTCATTAACACTGCACTTTTACTATGCCGAAGCATACAGGTGTCATATTATGATTGGCAGGTAACAATGGTGAGATGGTTATTTATGCCTTTCTTTTAGGATCTTCTAGTCCTTTCTGTCAAAAAGAGTGATATGAGTGTTAAGTATAAGAGACAACTTAATCTTACTCATCACAAACACGAGCCACAAAGCTCACTTGCTTAGTTGTGCATAGAAATGCTCATCTAAGCTACAAATGATATAAACTTTAAAAAATTTTGTTTCAATGGCTAACCAAGGTACACAAGTACCAATGTACACAAAACACACACTGTTTTTGTATTTTTCTGATTTTTCATTTTTTTTATATTAAAAACAAAATAAATAAAACTGAAAAAAAACAAAAACATGTTAAACAAATAAAAAGAAAGCATAAAACAAGATGCATATGCATGAAAGCATGATTCCAAAAAGAAATAAGAAATCAAGAAAGAAAGTTCAACTTTAAATAGAAAGAATTAAAGCAAAAGACAAACAAAAAGACAATTAAGTCTTAGGATCTTTTATCACCCACACAGCACGATTATTTGGCTGTGAAGATGAAAATGCACGTGTCCTAGTGTGACTACTAAAGGACATAGAGGAATTAGAATTCCCCTGAAATTGAGTTAAAAAGCTCATAACTTTTAATAACTCAACAAGAATTGGTACAGAACCTTTAGAGAAAGGATGAGACCTATTGGACACTCGCTTATGAGGAAACAATTTGAAACAATTAGGACGAGTATGACCTAAAGCACCACAATGGTGACAAACATGAGTAGTTTTATAACTACTCGGTTTCCTAGGAGGTCTAACCTTGGAGGTTGACAGAGACCTTAACTTAGGACAATTTGGCCTAATATGACCAACAATATGACAATGATGACAAGTGGAGACAAATTCAAAATTTTTATTCTTCCTAGGAGGAGTTTTAGACATAGGTTTAGAAACTTCCATGTTAACATCAGAATTTTTACCTTTGTCTATCCTAGAAATATTAACCTTCAACTCTTCATTATTCCTTTTAAATGGAGGAATATAAAAATTCTTTTCTTTTGAGTTAGGCTCAACAACAAGTTTGGCACTAGTCAATTTTTCAACTTCATTTTTAGATTCAACTAGTTGCTCTTCCAAACTTTTAATTTTGTCCACCTGAGATGAAATTTGATTTTTAAATTTCTCATTCAAATTATTAGCTTCATCCAATTTTGCAATCAAATCATCTTCTTCAAGCTTGACCTTTTTAAAATTAGCTTTTAATTTTGTAGAGCATTCAAGAGATTTCATACAAAAATTATAAAGCTTGCAATAGGCATCTTGAATATCATCATCATCATTCAATATAAGATCATGCAAATCAAAACAATCAAGAGTTTTCCATGACAACAGAGGTCAATGGATCACACAACAAAGATTAAAACCTAATCAGAGTGTGTCTGCTTTGATACCACTTGATAGGCCACAAACTGAATGACCCCTTGTGATAGAAATTAATTAATTAATTAGTCAAGTTATTAATTAATCAATTTATCATGCAAACGCGTGGTAGCACAAACAAATCACTAATAAACTAATTATGCAGCGAAAAATAAATAACACGGTTATTTATTTACGAATGGGGAAAACCTAACGACAAAAACCCCACCGGGTGATTTTCAGGTCACCACTCCCAAAACTCCACTATTATCACAACAAGCGGTTACAAGTAAAGGAATCCCAAGTACCTTACCAACCTACAGTTGAACCTTTACCCCAATACCCAATTGGACTTGTTCTGTAGTGACAGTTCCCCTTTCTAATGCACGGCTCCAAAGTACGTGACTAACCAATTTGATGCGCGGATCCCAGTACGCGGCTTACTCATTTGCACGAATCCAAGTACGTGACTAACACCACAGCAACCCCTTGATTGTTGTAGTTGATTTGCAGCAACTTCACATAGAAACACCAATAAGATCTTCAATGTTGGTGTAAGAGACTTTGCTTGGTTACAGAACCCAAAGGCGTACAAAAAACACAGCAAGAACTCTTTCTTCTGTAGGAGGAGGCTAAGGTTTCAAAAAGAAAACTTTATGAAGCTCTCTAGGGTTAGGTTTTTCTTTTTTTCACCTCCTTTAAATAGGAGCTTAATGGGCTCTCCTATTCCAAATAGGTTTACACGAACCTTGGGCTTTCCTAGTCCAATAAGAATTATGCAAACCCACAAACCTTGGGTTTTCCTAGTCTTATAAGGATTATACAAATCCATAAACAAATAGCCTTTTAGAATAAAAACGTTGCTGGCTATAATCTGAATCTCGTAAGCTAGATAGATCGAGACATCTATCGAGTTTTAATGAATCTTGACAGATCGAGCTTCTGTCGAGGAGGTATCGAGACCTATAGATTGCACTTTTCTTGAGCAGTTCTTGAGTAATCTTCATGTCTTCAATTTAATCACTTGTAATGATCATCTTGAACCTACTTAGATTTACCCAAATACAAATAAAGTGCGTTTTGTCAAAAGATATGCCAATTACATAAAAATATGTCCCTAACAATGGCAAACTATAAGGAATCTCGACAACGTTTGATTTTTTCTGCGTGTTGTGCATTACACAATTTTATACGCATCAATAATCGTAGAGATGAAATGTTTAACTCATGGGAGAACCTTGACGTTGATAGAAATGATGTACAAGCTGGGAACAATGGGAATTCTCCTGAGTCGAGTGCAAGTGTTGAAAGGAGGCATGTGAGGGAGATGTCTGATGTGACGAAGAGGGCAATGGGTGAGTTTAGGGATGATGTGATTGCTCGCATGTGGGAGGAGTACGCGCGATGACGGGGTTGATGGTGGGCACGTATACGGATTCACCGCTTTTTGTTGGGATTTGTTGTATAGAGTTATTACCTCCGCCTGTGACTTTTTGTGGTGACTTTTGTATAAAGTTAGGTACTGTGACTAGAAGTCCCTTAGATACATGATGCATTATTTTTCATTATGATGCATCTTTTTGTAAATTTACATTAACTATAACAATGGTTACATGTTATGGCTTAATGTCAATAACCCATTGACATTTCCAATGTAATTCCTTTTGGCAATGTAAAAATAGGTGGACATGCTTATATGCAATTGGTTGTACTTACTTTTTGCCTCATATGTATTGCAACCTTTACATTTTCACTACTACAAGCAAGTAGTAGCTAGTCCTCTGTTTCTGTGGCAACTAGTGCTATCTATTGCACTGGTGTGGCAGCTACTACGAATAAAAAAATGGTATTTTTCAGTGGAGCACAGATTATACAATAAACTCTACTTTTGTTCTTATGGATCATCAAGTCTAACGCAGTGGAGGCGGGGAAGTGAGGGGCAGAAACACAACTGGCGAAGTGAGGGATTGGAGAGCTAAAGATCGGAGGTGAGATCATGAGACGCTGCTATGGTATTTTCCAACAAGAACCTTAAGCCAGGTCCAAATGCTGAGAGGAACTGGGGTATTTTCCAACCAGAGTTCACTCCGATTTATGATGCTGGGCTTTTGCGCACACAGGATTGATATTTGTGTTTCATTTTGGGTTTTGTGAAGTTAGGGACAGTGTTTTGTTGTGGAAAGGGCATGAAGAAGAGAGAGAGAGACAACGCGGGTAGGCTTGTAATCGTTCTGAACACCTGATCTGCAAATTGATTTTTGTGGGACCCAATGAGTGACATAAAGGTGAGTGTTTGAATTGAAATGCCCACTGAGATATTCCACCCAAACAGAGTTATAAGAAATTGGGGTATTTTTGAGTGATAAGTGATGAGTGATGAAAATTGAGTGATTATTTTTTTTAAACCAAACGGGCCCTTAGTTCTCTACAGAGGACAAACCTCTTCCCACATAGAATCACCAAACACAAAAGGCGATAGTCCCGTTGAGCCGATCTTTATTACCATCAAGGAAAATATAGTGGAGTTTTATAAGGATCTTTATTCAGAGTCAAGTATCTGTAGGCCCTTGCTGGATGGAACGAAATTTTCTATTTTGGAAGACGAAATGTCTTGCTGGATGGAAAGATGTTTTTCAGAGGATGAGGTGTTTGAAGTGGTATCCAACATGAATCCCCTGTTGTATGTGCCTCCATGGTATGGGTTTGGTTCTAGGCAGAGGCAGTGGATTTTTTCATGTATTTCCACATTTCATTTTTCTGTGCTTGTTGTGGAGGCCCTCAACCAGATGTTAGAGAGAGCTAGAATTTGAGACAAGGGGACCCTTTATCCCCTGATTATTATGGAGGCCCTCAGCCGGATGTTTGAGAGAGCTTGAATTGGCAACTTTGTTTTAGGTTTTCAGTGCGTGGAAATTCTAGGGGCTAGTTAGAGATCTCTTATCTTTTATTGGCAGATGATACTTTGATTTTTTGTGGAGTGAATCCAGAGCAAATTTGGCATTTGAAAGTAGTGTTTGTCTAGTTTCAGATTGTATATGGTTTAAAATAAATTTGGGGAAATCTAAACTAGTTCCGGTTGGAGATGTACAGAATGTTGAAACTTTGGCTATAATTTTAAGATGTAAATTGGCATTGTTACCCATGACTTATCTAGGGCTTCCTTTATAATGCAGGAGCATAATCAAAAGTTATTTCAATATTTCATTTTAGATTTTCAGTGGATAATATCAGATTGTAACGTAGTTATTTGTTTAGTTTGGATTGAAATTTGAGTTTGGTTAGGATTAGTTGTTCATCATTATCCTTTGTTTAGGATTATCAGATTAGTATTTGAAATTGTTTAGGATTTGTTTAAGAGTGTTTATCCTTATCTTTGTGATTCCTGGAAGCTGCATATAAAGCTTTGAATGATTTCTTTTGTATGGACAGACTATTATTATTATTATTATTGAGATTATTGCAGAGATTGCATAGTGTTTGTTTGGTGGTGATTCCAAACACCTTAGGTGGGAAGCCTAAGGTTCTATGTTAGGACTAATCTAGGTGGGAAGCCTAGGTTGTCCTACATCAATTTGGTATCAGAGCTCAATTCGAGATACAAATTATTTTACAAAATTTTTTACAAACTACTGATGTGGTGAGTGATTATTGATAAATAAAAATGTGATATTAATGGTGGGCCTAAATGAAAACCAATAAGAGGTTGGCCATATCAACATTTTATAAAAATGTTGTAAAATAATTTGTGCCAGAGCATTACTCCTCTTAAAAATACTTCAAATATTTAATGCACCTAGCAATGCATGTCACATCATGCTGGGCAACTGGAAAAAAAAAAAAAAAAAAAAAAAAAAATCTAAATCTAATGGCTGAATTTTTTTTGCTTTTATATAAAAATTAAAACCTTTCATCATTCCAATGTTAGCCACGTGAGGGAATGCACATCACATCATGCTGGGCAGCTGAAAAAAAAATTGAATCTAATGGCTGAATTTTTTTTGCTTTTATTAAAAAAATTAAAACCTTTCATCATTTCAATGTTAGCCACGTGAGGGACTTAGGAATTCAAAAGGAGTAACAAAAGAAAGAAAGAGAACACATAGCAGTAGTATTCAGCGAAAAAGAGGAATTACAGAGTAATCTCCTTCAACGGAAAAAAGAAAGAGAAGAAGAAAGAAGAAGAAGCAACAGCATACGACGAAGGCATGATCGGCAACTGTGTTGGCAACCTGCTGGCTGCTGCTTCAACTAGGCGCAAAACCTGTTTCGTTGTCTTCTTCTTCTCTATTTTTTTTTTTCCCCTTACAAATCCCTTTGTTCAAGATTTGAAATTATCAAATCTCCTTCTGATCTTTGTTCTTCTTCGTGTTCTTTCGTTTCTTCTAGATCTAATCATAACTTCATACCGGTGTATTGGCCAAAATTCACCGGAAAAGCTGAAAAAAAAAAAAAAAAAAAAAAAAAAAAAAAAAAAAAGAAAAGAAACCGTCCAAACCTCAAAAACTGGTCACGGTTCACAGAACCGAGCGGTCGAACAACAGTCCGTGCATGTCCCTGCTTTTTTTGCATGTAACGGTTCTTCACCCTAAACAGACCGTAAAGCTAAACGGTTCGAGGTTTTTCGATCGGACCATATGGTTCGGTTCGAGTTTCAAAACCTTGAGTGTAAGAACTCTAAAGCGGCACTAGATAATGTAATTTTCTTTTTCTAATGATTGACAATCTTGCTCTCATTCTCCTTTCACTCTGATTTTAGTTAACTCTGTTTCTCCTTTACCTTTTTACTTACCTTTATTCTTTTGTTTGTTTTCAACGTATTACAAAAATTTCTATTGCTTTCTTATATGGTTGTGGTGCTATTGACTTGAGCAACATTTAGTGACATGAAAAGAGGCTAAGGGTTTTGTTATAGGGACTAAGTTTTATTTTATTGGGCCAAATTCTAAAAATAGGACATTTTTTGAAAAGCTAAGATGGCCATGACCCTTGTAACTCTACCTCTATATTAGAAAAATTTTAACACTACTTTTATAGAAAATATAAAAAATTATCCAAAAAATTAATTATTTTATCATTTTTTCCTAAAATATTTATAAAATGAAATGTTAATAAACTATAAACATCTTAAACCAATGCCTTTTGAGTGGTTATTGCTAGTTTCCCTTTATTATATAGCTGCCACTCAGTTTTATTAGGTTCTAAATTTTAGATTTTTTAAGAGGCAAGATTTTACAAGTTGAGGGGGCCTGAGTGTAAATTTTTGTACATTTAAGGGGAAAATTAAAAAGTGAGGGGGCCATAGCTCTGCTAGTGACAAAATCAAAATATCCTTGTCCTCAATTAAAAATTTCAAGAAAAAAAAAAAAAAAATCTTAATTCGTTACATAGGCCTTGATCTCATGAATCAATTTAACCAGCAAAAATTAACATCCAAAGATTTGCTACAACTCTATTTTTCTTTTTGTTATTTCTATCTATTAAATAGATTGACAAGTGCACAGATATTAAAAAAAAAAAAAAAAAAGTACAATCAACTCCAAAAAGAAAACCGATTACAAAATTTTCCGAATTAAGGAAAAAAAAAAAGAAGACCAAAAACCAATCAAAAGAAAACAACAGGTGGCCCTAATTGCTAAGTTATATAAACATTAAAAAATATTGTGAGAAAAAAAGAAAAAGAAAAAGAAATGTAGGAGCATCTGAATGCAGAAGCCGCATAGAGAAATGAAATCACGGCAAGTGCAAGCATAATCTGCTCCTCTCCATTTCGGCAACGTAAAGGGCTGTATACGCTATCCATTTCAAGCGCATCAGCTATGCTAACTAATTGCCTCTAAAAAAAAAAAAATCTACATAACACCAAAAAAAAAAAAAACCCAACAAAGCTTTATCATCATATTCTTATGCATCTAAAAGTAAAACTAGTCTAAAACTCAATCTCAGACACACAGAGATAAGCACATGAGTAAGTCTTCAGAAACATCTATGAATGACCCATGAGAGGCGCCTCTGCTGAGTCTGCTCTGCTATATATATACTAAAACCCTAGTTAGTACTGCTATATTTTTTTAGTCCCTATATTATATGGGCGGGCTTCAGAGGCAGGCCCATTTATGACATATGGGTTTTCTGTTAACTATGATCCGACCCGGTAAGGCCCATTAAATATGCCGAGTAATGAGTCCAAGGAAAGCCCTCCATAAACCCTCTCCTCAGAAAGAAGAGAAGAGAAGAGAGGGAGTGAAGTAGAGAAATGAAGAAATGAGATCAAGTTGAAGATGGCCATTTCCAGAAAGCTTTGTGAGCTCAGTAGAAATGGTGGAACCCTTAAGAGGAAGTGGGTCCCACTACCAACACAGCCTCACAAACTATCTTCTTGCTTCTGTAGTAGTAGTAGTAGTAGTAGTAGTAGTAGCTCCACCATTTCGTCCATACCTGAAGCCCAATCCCAAGATCACGGTATGTATGACTGTATGTATGTATGTATATTGTCCATGTAGCTGTGTTTTCTTCTTGGGTTTAGAGTTGTTTTATTAATTGAAGGCTTATTTGTTTTGTGGTTTTGATATAGGGAATGAGAGTTCTAGGTCCAGATTGTCTAAATGGTTGCTATTCCTTCCTGGAGCTTTCACTTTTGGCCTTGGCACTTGGCAGATTTTAAGAAGGCAGGACAAGGTAATTAATTCTAATACATTCTCTATCTCTCTATTTTCCCTTTCCAAATTTGTAGACCCAGACCCAGATATCCTAGGTTCAATTCTCTTGGATTACCTGATGGACGGTTCTGACAGGTGGGGTCGTGTATCCGTGGTTTTGTCCTGAGGGATGTGTCCAAAGGACCCATCATCAAACAAAAAAATTGTCTCTAGTCTTTTCTATTAATATTTTTTTTTTTTTCCTGCCCATTAGTATGTATGTTATGTTGTGCTTGTTTTCCTTTTTCATTTTAAAAAATTTTGGATTTTTTTGGTTTTCCATATTTACAAATTTTCAGAAATGTGTTGGACATACACAGCAGTTGGTGAAATGTTGCAGATTCATGAATTTTTTTTTTTTTTTTCAAATACGTAAATTTAAATGCCTGATGCCTGATCAATACACATGACATGGCTATGTAAGTGTTTTCTCGCAATTTACTTTGTCAAAAAAATTACTTTAAAAAGAAGAAGAAAGAGATAAGTACTAACATTTTGTTAGGACACACACTGTTCTTACATACATATATAGAAGCAAATAAATGCTAACATTTTACTTATACCTTCAGCCTTGCACGTAGAAGATGGCAAGATGCTTTAGTAAATTCCGCACACTAATCATTGCATATGAACAGAGAGTGAATCAATGAAATCTAAGAATAGAAATTTACTCATTATTGCCTATGATCGGGACCACTCGAACAATGATCTTAAGAAGCCAGATTTCATCTCTAGAACAGTTGACTCCTTTTCATTAAACATTCACTTCCTTCTCCCTCCATATGGTCCACTTTAAACAAAGGTGGTGCCATTATAAGTAAGAGAGCTTCTATGTTTGCTAGACCAGCTACAAAAACCAAATAAATCATCTATCACTCTCTTTGGCATCACCAGTCACCACTGTTCTCTGAACATAGGGGGAAAAAATGAGAGCCCTTAGCTTAGGAGCAACTTTGCAATGAAGAAGCAAATGGTCTACTTTTTCACTATTACGTTTGCAAATACAATATTGATTTACAAAGTGATACTCTTTTAGTTAGAATTTCCCCCAAGGCTGCTCTCTGGTTCCTAAAACTAGGAGTCAGCACTTTTGTTTTTATCGAATTTTGAGCCAGTTTGGTAATGCTGTAGCTTTGCAAAAGACATTGTGAAGGAGTTGCTGCAAAGATCTTTCTGTGGTGTCTTAAGGGGTTCTATAGGGATTAATTTTTTCTTGGAGAAGCATTTGTTGCGTTAAGGTGCCTTCAAATATTTCATTCTTTTGCATGAGCTGTGGCATTGGATAAAATCGTAATGGTTGATCATCTTCAAAACCATGATGTTGATTATTGATTGGTGTTGCATGTGTAAGAACAGGAATCCATTGATCACCTTTTACTCTGTTGTATAGTGGCAAGAGATATTTGGTCAGTTGTATTTTCAATGTTTGGAGTATCATTCTTTTGATAGGTAATCAGAGAACTATTATTAATGAGAAAAAATGAAAAGTTCAAGTTGTTCCTGATGATGAACAACAAGAAACAGATGAAACAAACAGCAAAACAAAAGATAGGGAAATCAGAAAGATAATCTAAGGGAAAACATAAACTCTAAAAGAGACAAAGAATCAGGGGATTTCAATTACTAAGCTGTTGATGAGGGGATTTCAACTTCAGCAAATACCTAAAGCTTGGAATGCTGTCACATTATGTGTCTTCTAGACAATTTGGCAAGAGGGAAACAGATATATGGTTAGTTGTATTTTCAATATTTGGAGTATCTTAGATCATGCAGAGGAGCTTAGTTCAATTACTAAGTTGTTGACAAGGGGATTTCAACTTCAACAAATATCTAAAGCTTGGAATGCTGTCACATTATGTGTCGTCTGGACAATTTGGCAAGAGTGAAACTGTATAACGTTTGTTTGTGTCAAGTGCCCAACACCTGATGTCAAACAATCCTTGCTAAGATGCCATGGTTCTCTTAGGCAATATCCAATTACCAATCCTGTTCCTTCTTAGAGTTTTAAATAGGTTGCGGTTGAGTTTGTGGTTTACATTGTGGAGAAGTCTTGTATTATATATTCTTTCTCTTGTTTAAAATAAAATTATTTTAACTTTCAAAAAAAGAGTTTCTGTGACTTTTCCACTAAAACATTGTTTGGTAAATATTTGCAGAGGCAGCAATATGTAACATGAATTATTTACTTAATGTTCAGTAAAATATATATTTAGAAGGCTTGTGAATGCTTGGTAGGATGAAAATAGATAGCATAAGATGTTTGGAGAAAAATTTAAAGCATTATCATAGGAATTTTGATGCAGAACAGAAGTAGAAAAATAGGAAATAAGGAGTGACAACAGGAACAACTCTTATGGATCCTTAAGAGTGGTTGGTAGAAGCATTGATATATATAGACTTAAATATACATATTTATTTTTATTTTTTTTCTTTATTATTATTATACTTTTTATCGGTAAACATCAATTTTATTCAAAGAAATATAAGTGCAGCACAGCCACAGTACACAGGCAGAGTACAAGGGCTGTCAAAAGTCATATGAAAGTACATAAATCCAAAAACTTTAGTATATCAGAGAACGAATGACTAATGCTTCAGCAGATTACTTACTTCAGCAGATTATGATATTTATGCCTAATGCTTTAGGAAGCTTCACCCTGCCATTCACCTTTTGACCTTGCACATTGCATATATGCTTCTAAGCTTATGTGTGTCCTCACAACAAACAGTATTTTTTTATTTTTTGGACAATATGATGGGTTGGCTCATTCTTATTGTGTCAAATTTATGTTTGTGACCATATCTGTATCCATGAGATTTAGTTAACAAAACCACCAAAAGCTTTGAGTCAAAGACTAAGTTGATTTGAGTTAAGTGGACAATTATGTTTGACAATGTTTTATATGTTGCAGATAAAAATGTTGGAATATAGACAGAATAGATTGAAAATGGAACCTCTGATGCTTAACAATGTATCTCCATCAAATGGAAAATTGGATTCTCTGGAGTTCAGGAGGATAAGATGCAAAGGAGTTTTTGATGAGAAAAGATCAGTCTATGTGGGCCCACGTTCAAGAAGCATTTCAGGAGTGACTGAAAACGGCTACTATGTAATCACACCCCTTTTGCCCATCCCCAACAACACTGAGAGGTATATGCAGCAGGAGTTTATTAGCTTCATTAGTCATTGTAACGTAACTTGCTACAATTTATCATACTTGCTCTCTTTCTTTGAAGTGTGTTATCCAATTAAGTTAAGTTGTTAGAGAGGGATTTTCTATATTTAAACTATGCTTGAGTTGTATTCTTTTTCTTTTACAATGTGTTAACCAATTAAGTTGTTAGAGGGGGATTGTCTATATTTAAACTATGTTTGAGTTATAATCCTTTTCTTTACAATAATTTCTCACATCTGATGTCCAAATTTTTTCATGGAATAAATAAATAAATAACATTGTACTTTTTTTTATTTAATGATTTGACAATACAATGGGAGATAGGGATTTGAACCTTGGTTCTCCTAACAAAGGAGAGCAAGCTATGCCACTAAGCTACAAGGCTCTTGGTAATCATAACAATGTATTTATTGTATTAAGTTTTAGTTTTCAAAGTTTAGTTAATCTGGTTTATATTCACTGCATTTACTGGGTATACCAACATATTTAATCGTATGCCAATTCTTTCAGCATCATCATCTATTACTTTTGCAACTCAATCATGACTTAAATAGACAATTTGTATGTATTACAAGATATAAACTAATAAACATTATAACAAACAAAACTTCCAATATGACAATGCAGATTGGCATAGTAAGTTTCTGGTCAAAAAACCTAATGATGAACTCACAAAAGTTAAGCTTACTTAAAAAAGAAACTATCCTGCACCCTATTGTAATATATCTATTAAGTTTTCTCATATTGGCTTGAAACCAAGCTCAAAGAAGCTGTTATATTCCACTAGCATCTTCACACGCACTATGCATGTGTACACAGTTTTTTTTTTTTTTTTTTCAAATAAAAAATATAATATTATTAAGTCTTAATCACAAGTAGTTATAGTTTATGTATAAAACATGTGTCCTGATTTTGTGGAAGTTAAATTTTTTACATTTACTTTTTTATTTGTTTTATTCTATCTTTTTATTTTAAGAATGTGGCTTTTTAATGTGTGCAGAGTATATTTGGGGCTTGTTAGTGGGAGTAGAATTTCATGGACAGTTTTTAATTTCTCAATTTACCAGTATGTCCTTAATATGGTTATTTTTTGGAAGAATACAAAAATGGACACTAAAGCGTTCTATTCCAACTATATATATATATATATATATATGACCTTAGAGAAACGAGGGGGGGAAAGGGATTACTACCTGACTAGTATTTTTTTTAAAAAGAGAGAGAAACTAAATAGAAATAGCAATTAATGCTATTGTGTCCAAATTGTTGGTCCCGTATTCCATTTTGGGATGTCCCAAAAGTTTGTCCTCTCTAAAAAGTTAATAGATAAATTTCCTAACTTATCCTTTATTTGAAAAGTAAATGCCATTCTTTCACTTAAGTTTGGATTAATGAGGATAGTTTTGGTAATTTGTAAGACAACATTAAAAAGGCGTTCCCTCAAAAAATTTGATTTTCTAAACAAGACCAACAATATGGTTGGGGCAGTTTGGGGTCGAGGAGACAAGGCTTTGGAGGAG
Organism: Quercus robur; assembly: GCF_932294415.1. Taxonomy (NCBI): domain Eukaryota; kingdom Viridiplantae; phylum Streptophyta; class Magnoliopsida; order Fagales; family Fagaceae; genus Quercus; species Quercus robur. The sequence goes on from NC_065543.1 coordinate 28,904,251, forward strand.
GATGATAGCTATGAAATTTGGGAAAGAGAGGGGGGGATGGACTTCCCAAGTTGGGTAGGGGTTCACATGGTTGTGATCTTTGGAAAAACATTAGAATGGGTTGGGAAACCTTTAGTCATTGTACTGGGTTTGTGAATGGGATGGAGAATTGGGTGCGATTTTGGCATGACTGTTGGTGTGGTGACCATCCACTTAAAGCGGTCTTCCCGGTTTTGTATGAGAAGTTGGGATGTGAGGTTCCTTCGTGAGGCTTTTGTAGAGTCATCTTTGGTGAGGCAGGGTGTGGGGGAGAGGAGTTGGGATGTGAGGTTCCTTCGTGATTTTAATGATTGGTAGGTGGCATTAGTAATTGAGTTTCTCGAAATTTTGGAGACTAACACCCTTCAACAAAGAGTGGGGAATGTATGAGGTGGAAGTTGAAAAAGAATGGGGACTTCCATATCTATTCTTATTATAATAAGCTTAGAGGTTCTTATTCTGTCATCATCCAATGGAAAGGCATTTAGGGGGTTAAGGCACCTAGACGGGTTTCCTTCTTTGTTTGGATTGCAGCATGGGGAAAAATACTCACTTGTGATAATTTGAGGAGAAGAGGATTTTCTATTGTGGATTGGTGTTATATGTGTCAGTATATTGGGGAGACTGTGGATCATCTAATGATTCACGGCAAGAGGGCTTATCTATCGTGGAGCTTTGTTGTTAGAACATTTGCAGTCTCTTGGGTTTTACAAGGAAGGGTGATAGACCTGCTATTTGGATGGAGGAATTGGTTGGGGAAGTACTTGTGTGATATTTGGAATTTGAAAGGATTGTGTTTGATGTGGTGCATTTGGAGGGAGTGTAATAATTGTACATTTAAAGATGTGGAGAGTTTGGGGAATCAACTCCTTGCCTCGTTTATGGGCTCTCTGTTTGATTGGTCTCGGGCTTGGGGACTCACATCTAGTGATTCCCTTCCGATGTTTATAGATTTGCTTCTTCCTTGTTCTTTTTTTTTTTTTTTTGGGGGGGGGGGGGGGAAATTACACTTTGCCCACCTGTGATTTGCTCGAAAAACAATTTACCTACCTGTGGTTTAAAAAATGGCACTTTACCCACCTATGATCCTATCTGTTAACAGTTTGTTGCCCACCTGTGGCCTTGCCATTACTCTAACACAATTTAACTTAAAAACATATTGGCAAGTGAATCAAACACACTGAAAAGCCAATATCATTACTGAAAAGCTTTGAGCACTTTGCAGTTTCTGTTGTACAAAGAGAAGCTAACATAGTAGAGGCTTCGATTTTGTTGATTGGTGCATTTTGTGCTGTTGTAATGGGGAGTCGGCGAATCATTTGCTTCTCCATTGTGATAAAGCTTATCTGTTGTGGAGCTTGGTTTTTAGATCCTTTGGGATTTCTTGGGTCTTGCCAAGATCGGTTGCAGATATGCTTTTCGGTTGGTGGAATTGGTTTAGAAAGCACTCATCTGGCGTTTGGAATCTAGCTCCGTTGTGCCTAATGTGGTGTATTTGGAGGGAGCGTAATTGGCGTACTTTTGAGGATAGGGACAATTCCGATGACCAATTGCTCGCTTATTTTAGTGGCTCTCTTTTTGATTGGTCTAGGGCTTGGGGACTCACCTCTAGTGATTCTATCCCTATGTTCCTTAGTTCTCTTCTCTGTAATTAATTTGCTCTTTGTTGTCTCCGTTTGTTTTCTTGTTTTTTTTCTTTTTCTTCTCTCTTTTTGTTTGTTTCCTTCTCTGTATTCTCTGTTCTGCCTTGTGTTTTCATGAGGTAGCTTCTTAATATATATCTTTCTTACTTATCAAAAAAAAATAGTAGCTTCATATGTCATATGTATTCTAGTTAATCTTTGATTGAATTTTTTTATGTGAACTATTGGACAGAGCAGTTCCAATATAAAAAGCTCCGATTCATATTCAATCTTTAAAAGATTCTCTACAAATTCATATTCAATTTTTTTTAAGCATTGATTTTAAACAAAGTCCTTCTCATTTCCTTTACCTTCTCTTCCTTTATCTAACCCCACCTAAACCAAGTTCTCTGGTTTTAGAACTTACCCACATAATGAAACCCAAAAAACTAATTTTTAAACCCCAACATTTTTAATTTTATACCCAGGATTCTTGGGGTTTCTTTCTTTTCCCTTCATTTTGAGGTCTGTTTTCTCTTTTGTTTATCTAATTGTTGGTATTCACAGTTTGATTTCTCTGTAGGAAACTTTCTCTTCTTCTGGGTACATGTTTCCCAGATCTGGGTTCGTGTCCTAACTTCTGCTTTTATCAATATCCTTTGAGTTGTCCTCATTCTCTTTTAATTTCTTCATCGTCACAGTCGGACTACAATTAGTTTTTTCTTTTCCACTTTCTTTGCCTTTCTTTCCTAACAGTTTCCAGAGCTTGAATCAGGCTTCCCAAGCATGTATCAGCTTCACCTTCCTCAGTCTTGGGCATCAATTTCTGCAATTTCTAACACAGAATTCAATAGAAACAACATGGAAAATTACCATCAATTTCTTCAATTTCAAAAAAAGAAAAAATTAAAAACCCTAGGTTAGAGAACATACTTGGAATTTCACTCCAGAGGGGTATTCCTCAAACTCTGTCACAAGGGTTTTGATCAGAATGGTAATCGAAAGTGATTATGGAAATTTCACTTGATGATCTTCATGGAGTGGCTGAATCCAACAAGAGAGAGTGAAGAGTGTGGCATCAGGTTTCTTTCTCTTGGTTTTAGTGTGTTTGATTCACTTTCTAAAATGTTTTTAAGTTAAATTGTGTTGAGTAACGGCAAGGCCACAGGTGGGTAACGGACTGTTAACAAATAGGACCACAAGTGGGTAAAGTGCCATTTTTTAAACCATAGTGGGCAAAGTGTAATTTCCCTTCTTCTTTTTTTTCCTTTTTATTGTACATCTTTGCTTCTTTGTGATCTTTTCTCATGAAGTGGTCTTTTTTCATTGACATTGAACATATAAAAGATATATGGGATGGAGGTAGTAAAATATTTCTTGACATTGAACATATGTTAGATGCACCTATCATAGTGATATGTGTTCCCACTGGTGATCAAAACAATCCAGTTAAAAGGGCTCTTTGATATTATTGATGTGTCAAATATTGGCTCAAACAGTTTGAAATAACTTGTTGGCTTAGATTGTATCCTAGATTTGGGAGTTTTCTCAACAAGCAGTGTTTTGTACCATGAAAAATTAAAGTAGGGTTCTACTGTCTTGGAGAGGAAAATTTTCAAGGTTTTATTGTCTTGACTGATTGATGATTTGTTGTATCAGCTAAAAGTATATTGAAAATTTTTCTTCCAGCATGCAGTCGCCAATTTTGGTTAACAGAGGATGGGTTCCTCGTAGTTGGAAAGAAAAGTCTTTGGAAGATTTACAATCCAGCGAACTTCCTTCCAGTACAGCAACCCCATCTGTCAAAGATAGCGAAAGCAGCTCTTGGTGGAGAATTTGGTCTAAGAAGCCCAAAAATATTGAGGTTTGTTTTGGTAGTTACTTGATGCCTTGTTCAGGTGGGGCATATCAAAGATACAATCTAAATTTTTGCAACTTACAGGTCAATGCCCCTGCTGTCATTCCTTCAGAAGTTGTTGGAGTAGTTCGTGGGAGTGAGAAGCCTAGCATATTTGTTCCAGCAAATGATCCAAGCTCCTGTCAGTGGTTCTATGTTGATGTTCCTGCATTGGCTCATGCTGCTGGACTTCCTGAGAATACTGTCTACATTGAAGACATAAACGAAAATATCAATCCAAGTAACCCATACCCGATTCCAAAAGATGCTAATACCTTGATTCGCAGCTCAGTAATGCCACAGGACCATCTTAATTATACATTCACATGGTATGCTTTTGCATCTTTAGATACACCAAATTTCGGATGCACTTGCAATCCCCTTCTGAAAATACTGGTTTGCTGTTACTGCATTCATAATCATTCTTTATTCATTTATGCCTTGATCTCAGTTTATATTGTTCATGATTGTTCCAAGAATGGAAGGAGTTCATCTTCCAATTGTTATGTTTGTTTACCATTTTGTGGACCTATATATAGGCCAGCAGTGCCACTATGATATTTCCCTGGTCAATTGGGAAATAATCAAATTAATTTGATTAGTTAATTTTAACATATGATGAAAACTGGTCAACAAATTGTTAGTGAAAAGAACAATCTGTTCTGTGAAAGGTTCATACTAAGTTATGCTAGTTGCATGTTAAGCAGCTACCAACTTACCATAAACTTCTCAAAGCCATAGATGATTCAAAGCTTTCATATACGTATTCTGGAAAGGGTAAAATGCTTACTCCGTTCTGTGTATATCTATATTTAAAGAAGGCATAATTTAGATATTTGTTTTAAGTTCTATGGAAACATCTTTATGTAAAGCAGAAGCTAGTGTTACTACAAACATCGTTTCTGTCAATCAAACTATCAAAATGTTTTGATCACTGTAAATCAATGGAAGAAAAACATGCTTGTGGGTTTTGGTTGATGTGGGAGGCACAAATCCCAAAATGTATTTTAGCATTTTATTGCACTCTTCTACGTGCTAGTTGTTTACTTAATTATATAATATGTTGAAGATATGAAATCCACACATATTTCCTCAAGCAACAGGCCAACAGAATTATAAGATAATTCTCTCACAAGGTTGAGAAATTCTGGGACATACTACACTACCTTTTCTGATGTCATGTTTTATTCTGCTCAGGTACTCTCTATCTGCTGCTGTCACGTTTATGGCTTACAAAAGATTAAGGCCCAAAAAGAGTCGGAGATAGCATTTTCTCATCAGTGGTAACTTTTACCAATCATTGTTCTTCCTCTAGATCTCATCCATGAATTTGATTTAGGAGAACATGGGGAAGTTAAATCCACTTCCCATCAATACTGTCCTTTTGAAGAATTTTACTGTCTTCATCAAAATCAGCAGAATTTTAACTGTTGACAATATTATCTTTTTCATAAGGTCTTAGTTGACAGGAAAATGTTTTGTGGATCAGCTGCTTTCATCATTAAATAAGCTTACATGAGGGCAGTCGAGTCGATGGAAAATAATGTTTTATTTTCTGTTTTGATATAGTGAAAAGTCTCTCTTACAAATCTTGCATAGAAGCTGTTTTTCTCTACCTTTTCTTTGTTTGGTGTGACATGATGTACTTTCCAATTTAACCGAGGATTCCATTGGCCCTATATAGAGATAAATTGTGATTAAAGTAGTCTAACAATATGGAATTAGACTTCATTGCGTGGAAAGGTGTACAATTATGAAGTTAGCTTATGAAGTTATATTGTACCTCTCTCTCTCTCTCTCTCTCTCTCTCTCTCTCTGTGTGCAGAAATCATCTATATCACCTTGTAGCTCAATTGGCACCACTTGGTGACTTCAACGAAGTAAAGCTACTACATCCATAACAATTTCACAACAAATCCTAAGTTGCAAGCTGATATTGGTGGATAAAAAAAGTGATGTTAGTAGTGGCTCTATATTATAACCAATAAAAATTTGCTACTTTGGATTTTTTTTTTTTTTTTTTTTTTTAAGTTGTGAAAATATTGTGTACATAGCATTACACTTTCAACAAAAATATCCAAGGTTCAAATGTCTCCAACTCATTGTAAATAGCGAAACATGTTTTGAATTTAAAAAGTGGAGAAGAGAGGAAAAAATGTGGGATGGGAGAGGGGTGTGTTTTGAAATTGATTATCCTTTCTAAAAGCTGAGAAGGATTACAAACAAAGAAGGCCAGCATGAACCACTTGGCACATTCTCGGTAGAGTGAATAGATTTTGCCTCTTTTAAGTGGCACAAGGGGGTGGAGCTGAGGTCTAGATTGTTGTAGCTCCATTTCGTGTGATAGTCCCTGCCCTGCAATGATCAAAGTATAAGTAATGTTGAGCAATTTTGGAAAAAATTGTGGAGTGAGTGGGTTAGTAACAAAAACTTAATGTAATTTGGTAAAGTGGACAATATATACTCTCAAACCCGAACTGTGAATAATGGGGGCCTGAAACGGTCAAACTCGCTTTTTTGAATTGTCGCCTTGGAGGACTGGTGTTTCAGTTGTCCACAATGTTGTGGTAAATAACTTGTTGAACCGTCTTCATGAACTTGATATTGAAGCTTTTTATGCCATCGCTTGGATCCTCTGGTGTTTGGGAAATTAGGCCGAAGTTGAATAACAAAGACCATGTCCAAATAGACTTGGTTGAGATTTTGTTGCTTATGCCATGGAATACATGGAAATTACACTCATCTGTTAAGTTCGTTGACCTAAGAATCTAGAGCATTGATCTTGCAATATTTGCAAAAGAATTCATGTTTCAGTTTCTTGGTTAGAAGTTTTCCCCATTATTCATAGCATCTTGTCGCTCCTGATGTATAATCTTAATGTTTCTATAATAAATTTTCTATCAGTGATAACTAAAAAATGGAGAGTTGGAGTTGATGTAATTTTTGTTTGACCTCTTCTACAAATATATAAAATCTCACAATATTTTCATAACAAACTGAAATATTTTCCAACTATGACTCAAAATAAATAAAAATAAATAAAAAATAAAAAATAAAAACCTTGAACCCACTACAACTCAAAACAAGCCTATTGAGCAAATGTTATAAGATTTTGTTATGACTAAAAACTTTCCCATTTTTTAATATTATCTGGTACTTTTTTATTTTACTAGATTTCTAATGAAGTGTCACTCAAAAATTAATAATGACGCAAAAGATATGGATAAAATATAAGCAACTCATCATCTTTAAACAAATCAAAACTTTCTCATCTTTGAGTAACTTCTAAGCTAGACTCAACCCTAACACAACTCTATTGATACAACCCAATTTTGACATGTTTTGACACTAGAAATTTACCAACAAATTTATGAACCATGACAATTTAATGTTTTTTTTTTTTTTTTTAATTAGGAGATTTGACTTCACTTATACTTCATTCATATTTTATATACACACATATATATAATAAATCAAGAATATTTTGGAAGGAATAAACATTTTCTGTAAGGCTCTTATGAATAAATCAAACATTTTCTAATTTTCACCTTATAATGGTTGGACTTTGCTGGGTTTTTAAGCAGCATCATTTTTCTTCTAGAATTATGACTCTGTATGGAGGAAAAATGGCATTTGCCCTTGATTTACTTGAATTAAAAAAGAAGTTAACATGTGTTAGGAGTCAAAAAACGTGTGTCAGGAGGAATAGTCTCATCACTAAGTGGTCTTGTCTAATAACTCTAGTCTTGGCGTATGGGTTACAGTCTTGCCACTTGCGTTTTTTGAAAAAAAAAGATATTTAAAAAGTTAAAAAATAAAAAAAGATGCCGTATGGGTTAGTCACTGTGTCTTGCGGAATAAGAAAATAAACTGGAATAAAATGGAACAAACTTCTTAGATTTGCACTAAAGTAAAATTGGGGAAATTTTTCAGATTTGTGTGTGAAAATAAAATAAAATAAATACTTTTATTGGATGATATGTATAAGAAATCTGTGCTTTGAACTTTGACTGGAATAAAATGTCAAGGAAGACTATCAAAAACTTATCTTGACACATTTGCTAGTTTGGATGATATGTCATTTTCAAAAAGCAAACTGCTTCCAGCCAGAATCTCTCTATGATTATAAAAGCTGCTGCCAGCAGCAGCCGGAACCTCTCTATGATTATAAATGGGGAGTTGTTCTTTCTTGACGGGAGACGGGGGTGAGATCTGTCTCTCAAAACCAGCAAGTCTAATACCTTTGAATCATTTTCACTCTTCTTTCATCCATCATAAAAAATCTTCACTTTCATTAACTTGAATATTTCTCATGCCTTTGGCAGCACAATTAAAACCCCAGCAGTTCCCTAACATCACAGTTAACATTATCTATCATTGGCATGCACCACCAAAGTTATGTTCTCCCCCTCTAACTCACTTACCTTCTCTTCCTTACATTTTGGATTCATCTCATTAGCTGTAATTAATGTTTATCATGTTTATTTAGTTGAACTGTGAAGCCTTATGTTATTGTGTAATAGAATTTATATGCAACTATGTTAATCTCACTTGTTACTGGAGACTTCTTATTTGGCTAGGATAAATAGTTATTTTGTTGTTTCTGAACATATAATCTTAGTCTGGCTAAGCTCTTTATATTATTTTGCTATTCCTGTTACTTTGCTATTGAAACATATTTACTTGAATTCATTTGAGCAAAGTTGATTACAACTACTAAATACCTTTGTTCTAGCTTTACTGGAACTTTGCTTGAGTTTCATTTAAAATGTTATTTAAACTTTGTAAAGAATGTCGCAAAAATCTCAATTTTGCTAAACACGTTGATCCTATTTTGCTAGCATCACTAGATGTACATTCATTTGATTGCTCTTATCTTTTGACATGGTTTAATTTGGCACTAATGTAAACATTTACATATCAAGCTCTAATATCCTCTTGACTACTTCGCAACTAACCTTAATGCTATTGTATTGTTGCTTAATGCTTTATGTTACAACTATTCTATATTTCTTGTTTCATACCACTTGTCAATCACATTATTTTTATTGTTCAAGGGAAAGCACAACAGTAGCGGCCAATGGGTGACCCTATTGGCATAAATTCCGTACTCAACTCCTACCCTCAAGATCGATTCTAACTCTCAACGTATCAAAGCATGACATGTGTTCAAGCAACAAAAATCATCTCAAACACCTATTATCTAAATGGATTAGATGGACCTCCCCAAATCAACTTTTATAAAAATAAGCCAAAGGGAACCTAGGCATGGCTGAAGTTGGTGAGCTACTTAGAAGCTAGTGGGCTACTATTACTAGATTCTTCCTGAACTTATGTTTCATTATTAGTATAGTGGCCGATCTTTAGGCAATTAGATATGGGCTTCAATTAGCCTAGAATAGGGGTTTTAAAGAAGATAAAATTAGAATCTAACTCCCAACTAGCTAATTACTTAATATTTGATTGTAGGTGACTTCTGAACTAGTCATGGATAGTCTCGCGAAAAGACTAGCAGATAGAGGGAGCATTCAACGAATATGAATAATACTGATAGAAATAAAGATCAAAATATCCACGAGATGAAGTGGAATTGCATTAAGATGAAGAATCCAAGCAGGAATTGCAAATAAAACTGGGAAAACAAAGAACAGCTCTTCAGTTCAGAGCTGAAATTAAGATAAAATTACATCAAAACTGCATGCCTATTTATAATCGCTAACTAAACTAACAAATTATTACAACTAGGTTGGTTGTCAAACACCACAAGTCTAAGAAGTGCTTGTTGAAGTTAGCACTAAACCTTAGAAATCAAAATGATGGCTTGAAATCAGCCATGTTGGATCTTGTGGAATATGCTGGACAGTATCTTCCGATGATAAATGCCACACTTTTTATTAACTACTTTTGAGATTTTATGGTATAGAAGTATAAAACACGTGCTGCTTAAGTTTGTCATGATAAGTGAGTCCAAATCTTCTATTGTGCTCTCTCTACTCCACTTTACACTCTACTAATAAAAACTTACCACATGTTTGTCTATTTAATCTATACTATTATATAAGGGGGTTTTAAGCTATGAACTCAAAGCCCACTTCCAAGCCGTGGACTCAGTTTCTAAATCTTAGGCATTTCTTCTTCCTCACTTAAACGTAACTTGCACATAAATGCTAGAGGAAGTTGCTAAAAATTATGACATTATCCCTATCTAACTAATTTGTTTCTTCTTCGGAATTACCACTTTTATTTGGAATTCAAATTAACTCTCACTAAAGTATAACTTGCACATAAATGCTAGAGGAAGTTGCCGAAGTCATTAACACCGCCAGTCACAACCATACTCCGTCACAAGTAACAACCATACACGGCCACCAAATACACACCACTACCACCTTGTCTTTAGATCCATAAATGGGTATTACTTTATGTGTTTGGTTTTGTAGGAGTATGTGTGTTTCAAACTCTTAAATTATGCTTGTGTCCCACATTGTTTAGAGATGAGTTCTCATGTAGGTTTATAAACCATTGCACCTCTTAAGTGATAGCTTGAAAGATAATGGGCTTAGGGTCGGAGTTGGGCTTGGGTTGGACTTAAACTAGTCTCTATCTCTCTTGGGCCTCATTCCTTTTCCCTTTCTTTTGTTTTTAGCCCATTTTGGTTCTGCCCGTTGGGCATTAAACAGCAACCCGTTGGGGCATTTATTGTGCTGCCTGTGGGCTTGCACAGTAACCATTGGAAGCAGCCCATGTCCTTTACTTAGTTAGCTTATTAAACCCTACAACACACACTATTCATTTATCATATTTCTTCCTCTTCTCCAGCCGTATCTCCCCTCTGTTTTGCTGCACAGAAATTTTAGCTTCAATTTTTTTTAAAGAAAGGAAAGGCAAGTAAAGCTGTTCCTAGTTCTTCTTGCTTGAGTGTGTGATCAACTTGAAGAAATTACTATAATCTAATCTGTGGGGGTTGTTCGGCCAAGAGAGTCATTCACACCGAGTTTTACTCCAAGTGGCACGAAGCAACCTTTAAAGACAACACATTTTGCGTGATTCTATAATTTGTGAGATCTTTCTAACTCTATCTATTTATTTTTGTCATTGCTAATTTTTTAGAGTTTGTATTGTTGAATCAAAACTTGTTTATTTAGCCATATTTTCCAATAGGTTTTAGTGAAAACAGAGGAGATGAAATAGAATGAACGTGCTATTTTAGATTACCATTGAGAGGCATTACTGCACTGAGAAAATTTAGATGCCTTGACTTAATTCTTGAACTTGATTTACAGAGACCGATTTTGGTTAGAAATTATAGTTCGATTGCTTGAAATTGTTTTGGTATTGGGGAGGTTTAATTTATGCTTAGAAGCTATGAGAAGTTGTCTAAAGATGGGACCAAATTGAAAATGTCTAGCTTCGGTGTTGTTTGTCTACTTTGTAACGATTATGAATGTGGGATACTGCTTTGGCTATTTGGAGGTCTTGATGTAATTTTTTTTTTCAGTGTACCAGTACCACAAATTGGACTAGGTGGATTTGGTGGCGGTGTTTGGCCGTTGATTACTTCAGCAATTTGGTGGTGGTGGACAAGTGATGCTGGGTAGTGGTGGGAATGTGTATGGTTATTTATTTATTTTAGGAAACTTAAATAAGAAAAGACAAAAAATTGTCATTTACTGATTTACTCAAATAGATGGACAAGTGACAAGTATTTTATTCATGAAGTATAGAGTAGAGGTGGGAAAGTGGGACAGAAGATTTGCACACCCATTTTTTTAATAGCTACTTTCTTATGGGATTGTATTGGGATAAAACATATGTGCTCAAAATTTAATCATGTTTGTTGTTCTTGACTTCTTGTTAATGTTTTGGAACTTGTTGCTCATTTCTAGTTTATTTAATAGAAGATTATCTGTTTGCATGCAAAAATAAAAATTAAATTAAATTAAATTTTAAAAATAAAAATGGCCCCATAATTCATCGTTTTAACCTTTGAAACTTTATTGATGGATGATAAATCAATTTTATTCACTTAGAGATCACCAATAAATTAAAGAGAGAAAAGTTAACAAAGAGTGAAAAAAATGATTGCATGGTAGTAAAACAGAGAGAGAAAAAGAACGTCTCAAAATGACAATTTTGTTTTGGTGAAAAGTGTTTAATCATGGAGCTAACAACAAATCAAGGTCTTAAAAATCAAATAAAAGATATTGATGATATTTTGGAACTTGCTGCTCCTTTCTTTTGTATTCTTTGCATTATTTTAATAAAATATTCTCCGTTTGCATGCAAAATAAGTAAATAAATAAACTTTTATAAAATAAAAATAAAAATATAAAAGAGAGAGAGAGAGAGAGAACAAAGAAAAAGGATCATATAATAGTAGAGAAAGGAAAAGAACACCTCTCAAATGACAGATTTGCTTTGGTGAAAGGTGTATCATGGAACTAATAAAAAATCCAAAAACGAACAAGAGTGAGGTATAATTGTCAATTTAAATGATATCTAATTATCTTCTTTCTTTTTAATTGTAATTTTTGGAAAAAATCAAACAAGGGCAAATGGTAAATTCCAACCATTTCTCTCCCCTCTACTCTTTCTTTCGAAACTTCCAAACAGTGTGATCTATAGTACTATAGTAGAATAATACTTACTATATTAATATTGAATTATTGATCAGGGCCTACCATTTTGGCATCAAAACATTGATTAGTTTATGAACATGATGGAAAAAACTATATAGACTTCATAACAAAGTGAGAGTGAAAGATGGTGGAAGAAGACTTATGGTACATTTGGATTGAAGAAGAGAGAGGGAGAGTAGAGTAGAATCAACCCAAAATTAACCTATTTTCAACCAACTCTATTCTACTCCCCTCCACTCCCCCTCTCTCCCCCCTCAATCCAAACAGACCCTTCATAGCAAGGGCATTTTTGGTCTATGTTCTTCGACAATATTTGCAGGTACCAATGCAGGGCACAAGTACAAGAGAAAGATAATGCCACATGAATTTGGCTTGTCATTCGATAATAATCTTAGACACAACAACGATTTACTGTACACTCTTATATGACTATTAAAAGCTAAAGTTTACTGTACAATTTCCTAAATGAAAATGTGTGTGAGGGAGAGAAACTGAGCAGGACAAGACAACAGATAATATCAATTTCCTTTGATGTTGTGTACTGTACAAATTTTGTACATAAACTACTAAAGAATAAAAATCAAAGAATACAAAAAAAGGAAGCAAAAAATGGGAAGCAAAAACAAATGAAAATGCAGATCAAAAGAATGAAATGAATATAAAACAAACAAAAAACAAGAAAAAAAAAGAGGGCTTCAAGATATACATTTCACAAGCAAAGGAAACATGGATGTTCCTGCATGGATTGCCTTCACCAATGCCACGAACTGGAACAGACTGTCTTCAGAGAACCACCTGATCATCCATGTTACAGGGCTTGAAGCTGTTTTTTCATCATTGATTGCTGCAACCTTCTTGTCAGCTTTGGCAGAGGAGCAGAATACTGATGCTGTACATTTCAAAGCTACGGTCACACACCAACTCTCTCTAGTCTCAATGACCTAGAAATGGAGTTTAGATATGAATCAAATATTTTGCACCCCTCATTTTGCACACCTCCAATGATTTTTTTCTTTTTTTTGGTTAGAAAAAAATCTTGGTTTAAGTCATGGAGCAATGAGGCAAGGAAAACAACAAATATTAAAATATATCCTTTTTTTATAATAAAATTCCTTCAATTAAAGAAAGACCACAATGTCGCAACTGAGCATGGCATGCATAAACCGTTGACTACCATCTATTATAGACATACCTTTCCATTGCAGGCTCAAGAAGATATTAACTAAAGAATACAAAGACAATAATCGCAATAATCCACAAAAGAAATAATAAACATGTCGAACCAGAAACATGTTAGCATCTAAGAATTTGGGAAAGAAAAACAAAAATCTTCTATACAATATAGGAAACTAGAAAATGCTTACAAATGTACAAACCATGTTGCTAATTCAGAATAATAAATAATCCTTTTGCTATGATCTACTACATTGTTATCCAGTAGAGACTGAACAATATATCAACATAGAAGTGAAGACAGTTATCAATGATAATGACGATAACTGTAACTTAACTAGTAATAATAAATAATCCTTTTGCTATGATAACACGTTTTGTCAACCAAAAAACACACGCACATGTGATACCCCAAATTGTTTGTTTGATTGTGTGATATGCGACATGTGCCGAGTCCCACGATGGGTTTTTACTAGGTGGATCTCGGATTTATAAGTGCAGATGTTGTTAGTGCTTTCTTCGGGTTGTTACACAACATGTTTCATCAACCAAAAAAAAAAAAAAAAGAAGAAAAAACACACATGTCAAACCAGGAACAAAACATTAGTGACTCGTGAGATAGAAAAGAATACTTAGCAATTTAGGTGAATGTGATGTATAAAACTAGCAAATGCTTATAAATGTAGGCCTCAAGGAAAGCTTTAGTAAATTCAAAAAGTTACCATCTCAGATATGTCAACGATGGAGCAATATGAATCAACTGAGAAATATGGAGGCAAAGATGAATCCATTGAAAGGGAGCTGAACTGCACAAGGTCCTCAATACAAAGAAGCAGATTGTCTCCAATGACAAACAATGATCTTGAATGCCATGAATCCTCTGTTGCATGTGAGTAGAAAATTTAGCATTATTGTAGAACTTATGGTCATGTAAAAGTAATCATATATTTATAAAACTATTCAACAGATATCCTTTATTTCTCTTTTAAAAGTAGAACATAGGTTCAAAAATTTTAGAGCTGAACACAATTCTTTCAACTTGGTGAAAAAGTAACAGCTCAGATCATGTACAAGCACTCTGTCCCTCCAATAAGTACATGCCCACAAGTGAGCTGATATAGAACATTTCAAAAAATTTAGAGCTGAGTTCAATTCTTTCAACTTGGTGAAAAAGTAACAGCTCAGATCATGTACAAGAACTCTGTTCCTTCGGTAAGTACATGCACACAAGTGAGCTGATATAGAACATTGTTGATGCTATACCTATTCAAGGGGTATCCATTTTATTCATGAGATGGTAATTCCACATTCTAAATAAATTTTGGATACAAGCATCACTAAGCAACAAACCAACATTGAATATCATTAAAGTTTATCCTTGTTGGTGTTAGTTAAATTGTTTGCCTAGTTTAATTATCTATTTTTGTAACAAATCCATGGTAAATACTCAACAGCATTAAGATCTGACAACTACATTTCAAATTTGGTCCATTTTTTTAGTGTATAATAAAAATAAAATAAAAGCTCCAAAAGGTGCACTTTGAGTTTATCAAAAAAGCTTCATAAATCATGCAAATGCGCCTCAACTTATAGGCAAAAAACACTAAGCTTGTAAGCTTTGTGCTTAAGCATGCTTTTACCAACAATGATATTGTATACAAAAGGCATACACACTAAGGGATTTCATCTTGAATTGATCTAGTAAAATCATCCATAACCAACAAAAAGAGAAATACTTGTTGATGAATTGTGATTGGAAACTCACTTGTAATGCTTATACTTGTTTTCACCCTAATTATATCCTTGTCATAAATATCCTTAATCACCTTAATACTTTAGAGGAACTTTCATTTCAAGAACTCACAAATAACCTCTGTAGGTATTATCATACACTCTCTAAATTAAAAAACCATATGAAAATCTTTTCAAGCATATTTGTCCATTAGACAACTAAGAAAGAAAAAAACTTCCATGGTAAATCACCCTGACATAAAACCAAATTGATTTTCTGATATTGGTTGTTATTGATCAAGAAGGAAATCCCAAAGGAACTAGAATTTTTGGTGCAATCGCATGGGAATTGAGACAGTTAAATTTCACTATTGTTTCATGTCTAAACCTATATTCTATCGCTCTCCCCCAGAGCTTCACAGTGAGAATCATAAACTTAATTCCAGTCATTTGTATAATTATGAATATCTTCTTCACTTTTGTACTAAAGTATCAAAGTGTTTTTCCTCCATCACTAGGCATTTTGTTAATGCTTAAGATCTCATTGAAAAGGCTTGTCAACCATCATATACCTACACCCTAAGCACTTCCAAATTTCAGTAGGATCAGGTCCTCCAGCCTTTCCTGTTTTCATTCTCCTTAAATAATCATTTACATCCTCATTATTCAAAGAAACCATCTATTATTTCAAAAACAAATAATTTTAAATGCATTCCTCCATTATTTTTCTTTTTCAATGCTTCACATTATGTTCAATTTCCTTTTCTTGCACCAAGAAATTTTTTTTTTTTCAGTTGAAGACTGAACTCTCACAACATGCTCAGACATTTATATACAAATCATAACAAGGATGAAGAAGTGAGAACTTTACCTTCATTGTTGTTGTGCCAGAATAGCACCATAGAATATTGGAATATGCTCACTTTCAAACCTCCATATACTTGTTTCTCAAACAATTCAACCTGAACCTGCTCCAAACTGCCATTTAAATTTCCAAAACCAGTCTATCATAACAAAGAAACGGAAATTTGTATATATAGCCTACTGACTTTGGAACTAAATAAATATAACAAAGAAATAGTACACAGAGTAATGCCAAAGCAAGTTCCAAAACTAAACGTTTAGGCCACAAATCACCTTCTTAAAGAACAACTGTCATTTGCCTCATGTGGATCAAAAATTTTCAAGGTACTAAGTAATTGACTTGACTTCTGAATGCTTCTAGTAATAAACACGTATGCTGAACCTCTGTCAATGTACACCCTGTCTCAAACACAGAAAAAGAGAGTTTTTAGGAAAACGATTGGTTCTGGATTTACTAAAAGTACCAGAAATCACTAACCTCACAACCTGAAGTCCTAATCCTACTGACACCTCTCTGATATCTTCAACTTTATGGCAACCTAATAAGCTAATAATAGATCCTGCATAAAGCCACTTCAGCTGTCATTAGGCTGGAAATACAGCAGAAGAAATCTCCCAGTAATCATAATTAATAATAAAATCAATGAAATATATGCCTCCTGCAGAGACTTCATAACCCGACCTGATCCATCACCTGTGACTCCAATAAGCAGCACATAAAACTTGTTTTCACTGCTCAGTAACAGAACCACTTTTCCGCATCTGGAACAATGAAGACAAATTAAAAATGAAAAGGCCAACTTCATCTATAAATAATTAAAACATTAAATGTTTCTAAATATTGTTTAGTCTATTGGGAAGTCCAAATAACAAACATAAAAAATGGTATATGTAGCTTTAGAGAAACAATATCTTAGAGAACATGATCCAACCATGTATGAATAAGAGAACAGAGATCAGATTTGTTTAACTTTTTTATTTTTTGATAATTCAAGAGTTGGAGGTGGGAGGATTTGAATCTTAGATGTCTTTACTAGAAACAACAAGAGGTGCCAACTAGTTGAGTTACAAGACTCTTGGCAGATATCAAATTTGTTTAGTCCAATTCTATAATTTGATAGTTACAATGGGGGAGGGGATTTGAACCTTAGATGTCTATGTTGAAAACACTAGGAAGTACCAATTAGTTGAGCTACAAGACTTTTGCAAATGTAACTATGTCTCACTGATATTTAGAACTTAGTGGTGGGGTGAATACAGCACTTAATATCACTCCACAGAGTTATGCTTTTCACAAGAAAATTCCAGAAGTACATATAAAAAAAAAATCATAACAGAGAGCATGCCTGATATTAAATTTTAAAATTCCAGTAGAAATAAATTATAACATACATATTCCCAGGATCAGAAGTAGTAGGATTTATTCTCATAATAAAATATAATATGTCGAAATATTTTTTGCGAAAATTATTTAACTGGTAGTCCAAGCATCATTAACAAATCATTTGGCACATGATAACATAAGTGAAATTTCTTTTTTTGTTTTTGTTTGCAGGTGCTAAAAAATCCCTGTCACCCAATTCAGTTTTCCTATCATTCATTGTAATAGATAAATATTTACCTTTCTTTATATTTGGATTCTGGCTCAAGTACACAATCACAATGCAAATACTGCCGACAAGTCTCATGAATGCTGGAATCTGCAACATTTATATTGAAATAGTTCTCAATAAAATCATTACCACCTGTTGATGAGCACCTAGATCCAGAAAAACTACTAGCATCAATTGGTGGGGCTCTGTTTCTGTTTGTCCACATCTGTTCCTTATGAATAACTTCTTGAAGTTCACTCTGACATGAAATTTGTTTCCCTTGCTCAGGTTCCATATCAGCTCTAAGAAAATCCAGATTTGCATTTGATTCATGAGATGGTTCTGTTTTGCCAACCACATTATTCTCTGCTACTAGTGAAATAATTCTTTTCTTCATTTTCCTTTTTCCTTTTCTCTTCTCCAAATAATCTGCCTCTTGGTTGACAAAATGAGCAATTTCATCATCAAGAGCAACAGCAGGAAAATCTTTGCCATTTTCTCTCACATGGAAAATTTCATGTCTTTGATCACAATCCTTATCCTCGAAATCATTTGGAGATGAGTTTTCCTTAACACTCCTATTCAGATAATTATCATTCGTAGACTTATCAAATTCTGGTATTGATTCACACGAATCATCATCACTACAGCTGGTATTACTATCAGATGATGCCACTGAATAGGACTCTGCAGATAGCTGCATAATTTCTTCAACTAAGTTGTGACGACGATGAAGAATGTCCTCTTGATAATGAGGGGGTGATCCAGGGCAAGCAATGGTTGAATGAGACTCCGATATATCATCAATGGCTGATAATGGTGATACGCTGAGATTTTCAATCACTCCATGACCTCCTTGGATGCCGGTATCAGGGTGGGAAATTCTAGCTTGTGGAGAAATAATATTAATCCCTTCATGTGAATATGTTTTTAGATGCTCCTTGTTTGTATCCATTCTTCCCAAGCCAACTAGAGAATCCCCGCCACTAATCCCCAATAAACCAATTTGGCTAAAGTATGGATTGGCAGGCAAACCAGTAGATGTATCTGCAAAGGAATTATCAGATTCTAAAATATTTGTACTACTCTCATCTCCAGAAGCCTGAACAGAATCTGAGACATATCTTGAACTTTCACCAAGATATTTTTTGCTTGACCTTTTTTTCATATAATTTTCTTTTTCATTATGCAATGATGCCCCAATATCTTTACCTCTGTCCACAGAGGTCTCAGAAGCATGATCCATCCACTCCTTAAACTCACGCAACCAAAGAACAGAGCGCTCTTTCTTCATGAGTTCAACTCTATTCATCAAATCAACTATTTCAGCTTCATCTTCAGAGATGACAGTATCTGTCCTGCTTTGAATGTCAATGTCACATGATACAGACTCTTGGTCAGAATATACACCTGTGCTCTCTTCTTCGCTCCCAATAGAAGCAAGACGAGACACCTTTCTCTGTAAAAAATAACACCACATTAAAACTAATAAAAAGAAAACATAAGTAACGCAGTAACACAGAGTGCCAACAATAGCCATCATCATAATAATATTATTTAGGGAAAAGAGAGGGAAACATGCTAATTGCTAAACTATTAAGGTCTAGTGAAAAAGCACTTTAAAGCATGAACTACTGTGTGGCAGGAGAATATGGCCAAGCATCACATTAAATTTTTTAACTAGGGTAAAAAGTAATCACCCAAATCTCATAGGGTCTTGCATGTAATTGATTTACATAGCTCCATATTAACTTTTTTTTTTATTATTTTATATAGGTATAGCTTCATATTAACTTCAAAACCACATACCCTTTTTGGGTTAATAGTCCCCTCTTCTTTAGCATCAACTTTTGCAGGAGAATAAAATCCAAAGCTGGCAGGTCGCTTTTGCCTGCTGGCAATAATAAATTGCCGTTTCCAGAACTCTCTGGTGCTAATATTCTTGTCATCTAACTTCAACTAAACAGCATCCGACAGAAGAGGGAAAGAAACTGTAAGTTTAGCTGGGGCGTAAAATTGCAAGCCAAAAAAAAAAATTGCAATTATGATTTAGTAGTCCCAACAAACATAACTAAACATAACTACATAACATAAAGTCCCAAAGAGTAAATATATATTAAATCACTTACTTTTTCTGGATACACAAAAAAGCTGAATGCTTGTGCTCTATACCATCGGGCACAGCACAATGGATTTCCTTCCAACCATAAGCTTCGTAGAGATGGAAGGTCTGCTAGGAACTCTATCTCTGAAAAACTAGAAATTATATTGTAGGAAACATCAAGTCCTTCAAGTGACTTCAAATTCTCAATCCCATGCAATGAAGTTAGAGCATTGTTCCTCAAAACAAGTTTAACAATATGACATGATACCTGCATAGCCCAACAACATCAGAGTATGCATTCAAAGCTAATTACAAATTAAAAATTTATAGCGAATTAAAATCTATTTGGCACTCAGTCTTTAAATCATGCTGCTCAACATTCAATTTATATCAGCACTTTTTCCAAGCCAAAAATAAATATGGTTTTGTATAAATTTAGAATTTCAGATAAGTAAAACAATTTCCAACCTTGGGGTGATGTGATGTTGATGTGGAATAAGAGGATTGTGGAAAAACTATATTACACAGTTGGAGCTTATTCCTTATCTTATTCAGGAGTGTAGAAGATGGCTTTGACTGGGTGCTTTCTGGTTTTTATAGCCCAGATCATAAGAAAAGGAAAAAATCTGTTGGTTGAATTGAAAGAAGGGATGAATATATGGGATGTTCCTTGGTGTGTGGCAGGAGATTTTTATGCTGTCCGCTTTCCTAGTGAGAGGGTTGGAGCATACAGATTTACATTGGCTATGACAGAATTTCCAGATTATATTGGCTACACAAATCTGGTTTATTTTCCACTAATTAAGGTTCTTTCTAAAGGTCTAATAATCAGAACAAGCCTTCAAGGACAAAACTTACATACAGATTTTTAGGTGCAAAACATTAGGATCCCAATTAAACTCAAACACATGGTTGCATTGACTAATAAAACACTAACAGTGTTTCTTTTTTGATAATTTGATAATTGGGGGAGGGGAGATTTGAACCTTGGTGTTTCTACAGTGCTAACCAATTGAGTTGTAAGACTATTGGCAACAATGTTTTCTTTTCCAATGAGAATTTAATTCAGTAGAGCTATGTGTTTGAATTTAATTGGGGAGCCTAATATACTGAGCCTAAGGAACTGTACCTAAGTTTTACCCTTACTTCAATATCTCATCCACAGACTTCTTAATGATTTTTCCACTCAATTAGCCTTTTCTTTTCTGTTCACTCAAATTAAATAATCAGTAAGACTTCTGAATGCATTCAGCCAAAAAGGCATGCAAATGGGAAAACTATTTGTAGCACCAATATTGAAAATTAAATGCTCAAGATGACATTCATATGAGCTAAAGCTTGCCCTCCTGTTTCTTATGGTGGGATAAAGCCATTTGAGCTAGAGCTTCTTGGCAAAACATTCCTTATCTTGTAAAAACTGTGCAATATATACAGTTATACATATGCGTGCACGAAAGCTCCCCAATTTATGGACAGCATTTTGAAGACAAAACCAAAATAATGTACTTTTAGACTACTCTATTTTAACGCGAGTCAACTACTTTAAGGAAGTACCTCGGTGAAGTATGAAATCGATCTTAGGTGATTAAAACCAAGATCCAAGTGCTTCAATTTGGCACACTTGCGAAGATTATCCACTTTTGCAAACTTGTTGCGACTAAGATCAAGTGTTTCCACAACAGGAAGAAGTTGCAAAGACTCATCCATGAGAACCAAGCCATTACACGCACAAGAAACAAATGACAACCGGTTCCATTGCGGAGAGTCCTTTATCTCAGCAATTCTACTCGCGAAAACATGACGTAGAGCATCCTAAAAATTGTTCCAAATCAATTTCCATACAAAGCCAAGCACCAAAAAGAAAATTTTCAATTCAAAAACAGAGATTTACATTCTAAACATACAAAGACTGGAAGTATAACCGCTCCAGATAAAAATAGGAAAAGAAGAAATTGCAAAAAATTTCCTGAATCTCAAAATTTTTTCCCCTTACAGGAACCAATAAGGAAAATACAAGAAGAGAAAAATAAAATAAAAATCCATTTAATTTATCCCAACAATTCTACTCACAAAAACATGCCATAGAGCAACCTAAATATCATTCCAAACCACATCATTCAATTTTTTCCATACCAAACAAAAGTCTAAAAAGAAAATGATAAATTCAGAAACGGAGACTTCCATTAAAAATGTATAAAACTGAAAATAAATGATAAATTAGTGATTGTTCCAAAGGCTTAAGCGGTTATAAAACAATGAATTTAATAACTTAACCATTGTTCTAACTTCTAATAGTAAATTCAAACTGGCATTGAATTCAAGAACAAGAACAGTAACCGCTCCTTATAAAATTTAGGAAAAGTAGAAACTGCAAAAATTTCCAGAATCTCAATTTTCTTTCCCTTACAGGAACCAAAATAAAGAACACAAGAACAATAAAATTAAAAATCAAATCAAATCCATTCAATTTACATTAATTTCATTCCAGAGCCACACTCAATAGTGAAAATTGAAAATAGAACTGTATGAATCAAAGAAAATGTTGAATTCGAAAAACAAAGATTTCCATTCCAAATGTACAAAATTGAAAGTAAATTCAAACTAATATTGAATTCACTATTAGAAAGAAACAGAAGAAGAAAAAAAAATCACTTAATTCACATAAATTTCTTTCCACAACCACACTCAAAACTGAAAATGCATTTCTACAAAGAATTCAAAAACACAGACTCACAGTAGAATTGTGGCAAATGATCTTCTCCAAGGTGTGCCGAAGCTCCAACAATCCTCTAGCTGCTGACGTGGACAAATCGCATCCCCTGAGCTCCAAAACCCTGAGCCTCCCGAACGGCAACAACGAGAGCGGCATAGGATCTCGCGAAGGCGGAGGCAACACCGAAACCACCTTCAACGAAGGCAGAAGCCTCAAAATCCTCCGGAGCTGCTCGAGCGAGCGGTGGTCGCCGAGGTCCGACACGTAGGCGCGGAGATAGTCCACCGGCGCGCCGGCGAGCAAGCCTTCGAGCTCTCTCAGCGCCTCGAGCCGTGACTGCACGTAGTGCAAGCCCGTGGGGTTCACTTTGAGGACCACGGTGCCATCGAGTAACGGGCCGACTTCGGTTTCAACGAACTTCACCAGCTTTTCTTGGTACCGATCGCCAGTGACGATCGCCATTGGAGAATCGATTTCGAGGTGCGAATTAGGGTTGGTTTCTATTGAGAAGAATACGACATCGTCATGAGGTGATGTGTATATATGTGTGTAGATGAATATACATACATGTGACTGCGTATGTATGTGATTTGAGAGAGAGAGAATTAAAAGACGATGGAAGTGAGATTCGAATATGAAAGGAATTTTTATTAGATAGAGAAAGGGGGTTTGGGAGGGATGGGCGAGAGAGAAACGGCCAATTCGGCCATGGCTCTGTGGAGAAAGACAGGCAAAGTCGTTTTTTTTTTTTTTTTATATAATTTATTTTTATTTATTAATTGGACTGAGATTGGAAGAGAAGGAAGGTGAAATAAATTAACAGTGGGTCTAATGATTAGGTTGGGTTAGACTCCGTCGTTTTGGTAAGTTTTATCTTACACTGCGTTTGGGAAGGGGGAGAAGTGGAAGGAATGGAAGGGAAAACAGGGTAAAGGAAGGAATTTCTTGTGTTTGGATGATAGAGGAGAAGAGAAGGACGTCCGTTTAGTAACGTTGTTTTAAAAACTTGTAAAAATATATGTAATCTTTAAATACTGGAAACTGTCTAAACAACGGTTAAAAAATGGACCCGAAATATATAGAAAACAAATCCACCGAGTCCATAATTTGCAATCCAGCCAATTTAGGCGGAAAAGGAAGTAGGAAAACTCAAATAAAATGGTGGTGCCCACCTTTTTGACCTCTAACCATTTGAATTTTCACTTTTGTCCTTTTCTTATACCCCTCTACCTAATTTATGTGGGTATGAAATTCAAAATAATAAAATTTTCTTTTCTTTACTTTTTCCTTTTCCTTTGCAAGTCAAACAAAGGATTACTTCTTCTTTATTTTTTTCCTTTCCTTCCCAATTTCAAACATATACAAATGAAGTGTTTTCTTTCCCTTTTATCCTCCTTTCTTTTCCTTTCACTTCTACTATGTTTGGTAAAACAAAAGGGAAAGAAAATGGGGGAAGAGAAGGGAGAGGAGAGGGAAGAGAAAGGATAAATTTTTTCATTTCCCTTATTTGGTTTGTAAGGAAAAAATAAAGGGAAACATACCTTATTAGTGGGTACTACCATAAGTACACTCTCTTATCTCTCATTTTCCTCCCAATTTAGGAGGAAAGAATATGGTGGGTCATGGAGGAATTTGTTTCCTTTGTTTTTCTTTCCTTCACACTAATCCCTTCTAACCAAACATAGGAATTTATTTCCTTTCTTTCCCTTTCTCTTCTTTTCTTCCCAAATCCATCCTAACCAAACAAAGGGTTAGGTTTCTTTCCTTTCTTTTCTTTCTTTTCCTTTTTGGCAAAAGATTTTTTTTTTTTTTGAAATGCAAAAGGGATAATAAATTGATAGGAACTGAGAGGACTTGATTTTATTTATTTATTCTTTTTTTAGAATCAAAGAATTTGAAAACTTGATAATTTAGGATTAATCAAAAGGTAAAATTATAATTAAAAGCCATGCAACTCATTGAAAATATCCACAATTCAATTCCCCCTCTTAATTGTAATCATTTAATTAAAAATATTACTCACACTTAGTTGTAAACGATCACATTATAAAAAATAATAAGATTAAAATGTAAATTGCACGCTTTAAATTTCACTGAAATTCATTTCAGTTCTTTAACTTTACTTTTGTCTAATTAAGGCATTTAAGTTTAAAAAAATTTTAATTCAGACATTTCATTCAATTTCATTTTAAAAATTTTATTAAAAAAATATTTTTCTCACATAAAAAATATATATAATAAAAATATATTATAGATTTTTTATGTAAGAAAGTTTTTTCAATTTTTTTATTTGTTAATCGTATCCTTAATAGCAATTTTTAAAGGAAATTAAACAAAAAAAATCTAAATTTAAAAAAAATTAATTTAAAGGACTTAATTAAATAAAAAGTAAAATTAAAGAATTACAAATAAATTTCAGTTAAATTTAGATGGTGTAATTTTCATTTTAACCTGAAAAATAAATACAATTGATCCATTTTTTAGTGAGTTATTTTTCTTTATTTTTAGTACATATTGCTTTAGTAGTAAACTAGTAATCATTTCTGTAGGGTCAATTTTTTGGGGCTCAGGCCTAGTAGGTAGGTGACTCTGGCCCAAAGAGCCCTAGACAATAAATTTGTAAAGAGTGGGTTACAGAACTAGGCCTTAATGAAGTAAGTGTTAGTTAATTTTGGGCCATGCAACGATTGAACGTGAGAATATCTTCTCCATGTCCACTGGATGTTCGGTCCGAGGAGACGTGTGGGTGCACTTCTGTTCCTGATCAAAGGCTCTAGTCTTTCTCTCTCTCTTCTGTTCTTTCTTTTCCCCTTTTTTCGATCCCCTCTTCATGGGGATGCCCTTTTCTTATATAGTCTCCTTAAAGTAATCAGAGCCTTACACTTATTGATCATCTGGACCTTCACTTGAGTGCCCGTCCCACCGGACATCTCCCCTACCTTTCTGTGAGTTGTAGTGGCCAAGGTAACACTGTTCGCCTATCCTCTCCATATTAATGCGGTCAGAAAAGTAGCTTCCCTGCATTTAATGCGGCAGCTACAATCTTTCCCTGGACATCCTATACTCTCTTCCTTCTCCCGGGTTTGTGAGGCTCGTCTTTACTACCAATATTCGTTGGAGTGATTCCTTATTATGGGTAGGGTGCATGTTTGGTCCATATTTGGCACATCCAAGGAGACATTCCTCCTCGGACCACTTTTTAAATAAGTTTGGGCTCATCAGAGTTGGCCCGGAAGTCCATTTGGTGTCTCACTTTCTCCTCAGATGTGGCTGGACTCTGTATGGGCCCAAGGCCCATTGTTTGATTTGGGAGTTCTACCCCTACAGTTTCAATAAAAAAAATAGTTTTTTTTTGGGAGGGGGGGGGGGGGGAAGTTTTTTATTTGGATGAATCAGTGAGAGAAAGCCTTAAAAAAAAAAAAGAAAAAAAGTAAGAGAAATGCGGTTGTTGGGGGTAGATGGGAAGAGAAGGGAGACGAAATTAATGAACAGTGATGTAATGATTGGGCTAGACTTAGAGTTTTGTCGTTTGTATTTATTATTTTTTTTTTATCTTGATAAGAATAAAATATAACTGTGACTATGGGTTCCAATTAATTTAATTAATAAAATTTCTGATCGTTGAATAAGAGATTTATGGTTCAATCTTTGCCTACACCAAAAACTGATTGATATCTTGATCTAATGATAAAGAGCTACCATTAAGTGCGAACGTTATAAATTAAAACACTTAAAAAAAAAAAAAAAACTGGGAACTGGGAAGCATATGCAAATGCAATGCTGTAAGCCTGTCAGGGACACCTGGCGTGCATGCAATAACATTAGGGAACCAACGCGTTTACCTTTACAGAGATAAAAGTCTAGGGAATCCCTGCCAATTTCCGGTTCGGCTACCCAAAAATAGATAAAATCCATTCCAATTCCGGTCAGACCGAGGGACCGCCTTGTTTCATGTTTTTTTTAGGCTAACAATATCACATTTATTTGACCACATTAATAACCCTACTTTTATTATTAACCGATCATAACCACTAATCATAACAGACCATATAAAGAAACTATTAAGTAATCCAACCAAAAAGAAAAGAAAAGAAACTATTAAGTAATTGTAAAAGAGTAGTTTTGAAAATATTTTTTGACAATGTTTTCACAAAAAATATTAAGTCAAAAGTTGTTATTAATTTTAATTTCAAATTATTATTGAAATTATTTTTTTACTAATATGTAACATCTTGTCATCTAATACTTGTTGTGAAAATATTATAAACATGTTATTTTTCTTTTCATTATATAATTTATATTGGTTAGGAGAGTAATAGAAGCATGAGAGTAAATTAATTTATATAAATACTATCTTTATACTCTCAATTTTTTTTTTCAATTAAATAAAAAAGTTTTTCACTCACAAGAAAACTAAAAAAATTTATCCTCTATATTTTCATCCCAATTGTTTTAGTCAGAACTCAGAACTCCACGTACAATTCACATGGAAGGATTTGTAGTACCTAAATAGACCTCTAGCACAAGTCACGTGTGTGCCAAAAAAAGGAAGTACAAGTCATGTGGATTCAGTTCTTTAGTTAAGAGTTGTGTTAAGCGTTAACGAGCACCCCGTAAGATACCCGCAGCCCTTTGTACTTTCTAATCAACTTTGTGTCCCTTTGGATTCAGCGATTTCCGCTGAATCTTGGGTTGCATTTTCTGGTTTTTTTTTTTTTTTTTTTTTTTTTTTTTTTTTTTTTTTTTTTTTTTTTCAGCCATACTATTTGACCAAGTCAATCGTGAACAATACATTTGTGCACTGTTCATAGATCTACAAATTCCACCTTTCAGTAACTTTTTTATTAAAAATAGGTCCCACGACACTATTCATACCAGTGGCGGAGCCAGGAATCTTGAGTTGGGGGAGCCGAACTATATATTCTGTCAAGATAAACTCAAATAAAAAATAAACACTCTCCTAAAAAATCCACATAATATATGTGTATGTGTGTATAAATATAAAATATATAAATTGTTTGCAAAACTTCATCCATGTTTGACAAATCAATATCATAATGTTATAATTGAAGTATCATATGAGCTTTTTTATTTCTTGATAAAATCTTGAGAATAGGAAATTTCAACCAAATTGCATATATTATCAATGTTGAATGATTTGAACATATTAATTGGAATTGGAATTGAAATTGAGCTAAAAATTAGGAGTTTCACACTTCCACTATTTACTCACAAAATTTACTACCTAACTATTTCATTCTATTACAATTGTATATCAACTCTAAACTCTTTATTTTTAAGGGAAAATTACTAAATTATTTGATCAATGCTTTCTTTTGGGGGCCAACTCCTATGTTTTTTTCATATAACCTTTAAATATTTATAAAAAATGCATAAATTGTTAAAAAAAATTAAAAATTTTGGAGGGGCCAAGGCCCCCCCAAGGATACATGTGGCTCCGCCACTGATTCATACATTTAAAAATTATTTTGCTACAGTATTTTTAGTTTCAGTAAAAATAAGTTCAATCCAAACAGACCATTTATTGCAGTTTTATACAATATTTTTACAGTTTTTAGGTTGTGGGATCAGCTTTGTAGAGAGAAAAAAAAATATTAAAATAAGTTATGGGTCAGTTTTCTGTTCTTTTTTCCTTTTTGTTCATTTTTTTATTAATCAAATGAGACCCACAATAGTGCAAAAGCATCGTACAGTATTTATTAACATTTACCTTTTAGTTAATATAGACTCAATATTTGTTTAGAAAAAAAAGACTCAAAATGTTTGTACTGCCATGTTGGAAGCAACAACCTCGAGTTCTTGGCTATGTAAGAGTGACACTGACAGAAACACGAAACTTTTCCATACTTAAACTTCAGGAATGGCAATTGGATTGAAGGGATGATAGAGTTGGAAAGACTAGCAATAACTTCTTCAAGCCTTCAAGGATTTTATTTTTTTTTTTTATGCTTTTAGATAAAATTCTACTATAACCTAAACTAAAGTGTATATGTGTGAAGCTCTCTCCTTGAGATTTGAACTCTGATCCTTAGCTCTTACACCCCTCAAGAACTTATACCTATAGAGTGATCATGAAGCTAAGGGTGAACGCTAGCTAGTCTTCAAAGACATTTTTTTAATTCCTCTCTCATCCTTCCCAGTTACTAGGGGTATGTTGATAACTGTTTTTTCCTCTTATTTTCTGTTTTCAAAAATAATTTTTTTATTTTTAAAACTAAAAAACTTGTTTGCCAACCCAAAATGAACTAAAAACAAAAACTGTTCTCAAAACTCAATTTGTGAAGGAAACTGAAAACATGCAAAATGCTATTTTCGATTTCTAATTTTCAAAAGTCAATGAAAATACACATTTAATTTAATGAATCTATCTCATTTCAGGGTCCGTTTGGGAACAGCTTATTTAACTGAGATTGAAAACTTTTTGCTGAAAGTACTATAAATAAAGGTAAAATTAACTGAAATAGTACAGTAAGACTCATAAATAGTACAAAAAAGTGCAGTAGGACCATGAATAATAGCAAAAATAAGTTGAATAGTAAAATAAGTTGACTTTTTTAAGTCACGTTTTAGTATTTTCTATTTTTTTCTTCAAAAAATTATTTTTTTAATTTCAACTAACCAAATATGTTTTTAATTTCAAAGATGCAAGAAGAAAAAAAAAAAAAAAAAAAAAACTCTTTATATTCTCAAAAACAAGTTTTTGGGAATAGAAAAAAAAAACTACTATCAAACATAACTTAGAATTTTCTCTACTGCGTAGATATTTAATGAATGAGTCTTTTGCAAGAGATTATGGCAAACGAACGAGGTTCACAAAGCTCTCTCTTTTAAATGCATCCATCAGATGAATGGGTTTTGAATTTGATGTGATATGAACTAATTAGGTGGTCTTATATATATTGTGGTGGTTTGAATTTTTACAGGAGAGATTTTGTTGTATTGTATTTCTGTTGATTGCACTTTGGCATGGCGGTGAAGAGCCTTTTAAACTTTTTTTTCTTTTTTCTTTTTTTGAGAATCACAGTCTTAAAATCGAGGGCATGAGTCAATAACTTTGTCTTATTGTAATTTGGTATATATATTTTTGTTGTACTGAAGATGATGCTGAACTGAAGTGATTTGTTGATGTTCAATTACCTTATCTGATTGCATTTCAGTGATCACATATTCCGCACTTATTTTTCTGTTGATAATAATAAAATGTTTCTATAAAAAAACACTTGAAAATAATATCAAACTCTTTAAAAAAATAATAATAATATCAAGCTCAGAGGTTTATTGTGCAATTATAGATGAAACATATATATATATATATATATATATAGATGTGACTACACAACAAAAAGTATAAAAGAAAGATGTGTTACCATCAAAAGAATAATTTAGATGTTAGAACTTTTGAAAGGCCAAAAAATATTAAAAAATCATAAGATTTACTCCCTATAAATTTTTGAAACAAAACAAATGTATATGATTACACAACAAAGAAATATAAAAGAAAAATTGATTACCTCCAAAAGAATAATACACGGTATAGTCATTGAAATCTGCTAAACATGTTCAAATATTACAAAAACTAACACAAATTTAGATGTTAAAATTCCAAAATGCCAAAAAATATATATAATTAAAGAATAAGTTATTGAAATAATTCAAAAAATACATGACTATTAAAAAGAGAAATATAAGAAAAAGAAAAAAGTACACGAATCCATAAAGCAATAAATTTTAAATTTTAACAGGTCTAACTTTAAATGATGAAAAAAAAATCATATACAATCACAGGTGTAAGGTTTGGTGATTCATATATGAAAATAACTTTTTAAAAAATACATGAAAAACCATAAAATATATATATATATATATTTTTTTTTTAACAAAGTAGAAGAAAAGAAAATAACAGAAGAAGAGCTTATACCTCTACTCAGCTTTCCAAAAAAAAAAATATTGAAGTTTACACTACTTTTATAGTATTAATGATTATCAACGTTTGAGTTTGAGTTTAAGTTGGACTTGTTAGAAAGATAGAGTTTTACTCATTGTTAAGTTTAGACTTTGGCTTTTGAGTTTCACTATTTTCAATTGTGAGCACAAGACACCACCTCCGAATAGTTTGCACCTTATCGTAAAATATCACGTTAGTGAGAGAAAAAAAAAAAAAAAAAAAGAGAGAGAGAGAGAGAGAGAGACCGACTTCAATATAAAATAATTTTTTAAAAAAAAATGATAATGATGTGACAAACTTTGGAGAGGTCAATAAAAAGTCAAAGGTTTCGATTTTTTATATATATACTAGCTGCTAACCAGTGCGATGCACGGAAAAACTATTTTGTATAAAGATGAAACGTTAAATTACTTAATGAAAAATAGAAATCAAACTTAAGTTTAAAATAAAATGAAGAATTAAAACTTAATTATCCTCAACTATCCATAAAATGTATGAAACATAAAATCTTAAGGCAGTTGTTCTTGGTCATTGCCTTACCATATACTGTCGTGTTTGTACTACAATGACCAATCACCACTTACCAAGAGATGCAAATAAAACATTTGCTTTGACTTCATCACCGAATTGCAGAAAAAGAGCAGCACAGTATGAACACACTACAGAATCTAAATAATGCCCAACCAAGCAATAAACCGTAAGAGACAAAAAGGCTTAATATCATATAATATATTATAAGCCAACTATATTTCAAAACCGAACAATGCAGCGCAGGCACAATACGCACAAACCAACAAATATATAGACCAATGCTTAGTCAAACAAAGATTCAAGAAGACAAATATCTTAATATAATATAATTTAATTAATCCCACCACTACTGTCAAGCATCAAAACAACTTTATACAATGGTTGGAAAATATCTCAAACACAACAAACACAGCAAATATGACAAAGGCAAACACTTTATCGGCAATTGGTTTACTCTGCGCAAAATTTTCTCAAACACATGGTGTGCACAAAATATTTCAATGCCTTAGTTATAAATGTTTGTTATTATAAAAATTAAAAAAATTAAAAACAGAAAACAATAGCATGATTGTGAAGAAAAGAATTACCAATAGCAATAGCGTCAAGGGTACTCTGTTTTTTGTCCACAACCTTCATTGGGTTTATTCTCGCAGAGGGGAAAAAAAACAAAAAATAGAAAAACGGAAAGAAGAAAACAAAAAGTAAACAACGTATATAAACAATAATAAGTAATTACCCACTAAAACTAAATAAGCAAACTATCGAAAAGATACAATTGTTTAGTGTTTTAAAGTGAACGTGTTAGCAATTTATGTAGCCATGTAGTAGAATGAGGAGTGGTCAACGAAAAGTCAAATGTTTCGACTATTAGTTATTATATGGATATATAAATTAAGAATTTGAGCTTATTTGTCATTTTATTTTACTTTTAAAATGTAATAACAAATTAATAATGTATTTTTTCTTTTTTCTTTTTTATTAAAACTCTTATTTATTGTCTAGAACTTATGGTGTGTACCTCCTGGTGTTTCTAACAAAAATATCTAAGGTTCAAATTCTCCCATCCTAAATTATCAAATTTAAATAATAAAAAACTCTTTTTTTTTTCTTTTTATTATTTTATAGCTTTTGAAATTTAAAATATTCTTCTTTGAAACCCATGGAATGAATGGGAAGGTTCAATCAAATATAATTATATCCAAAAAAAGAAGAAGAGTTTTTCTCTTTTTTATTTTGTATATAAATATAAAATTTGATAATTATGATAGTTATTAATAAACATTTATTTTGATTGTTTTTGTTTTATAAAATTAATATATAAAATTTGATAATTATGCTAGTTATTAATAGGTATTTATTATGATTGTATATTATATAGAACTATTAAACATATAATTATAGTAATTGTAAGTACTTAGAAAATAAAGGCTCATGCCCACTAAAAACGGTGGTACATTGTCCTTCAAACCAAGTCCAAATAATAGAATTTCTTTAGAGAGTCGGAAAACATTTCAAGTGCAATTCTAAACAAGATTCAAGTCTAACACCAAAGAGCCTAGGACAACAGAAAGGAATAACATAAGTAGAGAATGAGAAAAAAAGCTCTCCTCGGGCAGGTCCAAGGATTAGTTTCTTGTATATAATTTTAAGTTTTACATTAGATAATACATTGTTCATTTTCTCTTTTTTCTATTTCATAAAAATAATAAAAAATGTACATCCCTATTTCTGGGAGACTCCCTTCCTTTTATATCCTCCTTTTTTGCATCCTAACCCTCCATTTGTATGCCTTTAGGTGTTCTTAAGGATGCTTGTCCCATCAAAACTCTGTTGAAGGTGGTGGAAAGGGCTATTAGCTGTGAAGTTACTGTTCAGGGGTCATTTCCTTATTAATGCAGCTGATAAGGTTGGTGCAGGTAGGGGTGTCCAGGACCCGCTCCACTCGCCAGAACCGCTCGACCCACCGCTACCCGAATCGAAAGCCGATCGACCTGAGCACCACTGCAGTCGATGACGGTTTTGTCCAACGAAACCCGACCCTCGTCAGTTTAAGTTTTGGTTTCACTTCTCTCAACCCACCGGAGTCGACCCAACTGAAGAATGGGTAGATTTGTTTGATTTTACTCCTTTTCTCTCTCAGATCATCCCAGTTTTAGTGGAGATCTCCCTTTCTATGCCCAAATTCGATGGAGATCTCGAGTTCTTCACCTAGATCTAGTGTAGATCTTGTGATTTCCACCCAGATCGAGTGGAGATCTCAAGTTCTTCGTCCAGATTAGGTGGTGATCTCGTGATCTTGGTGATTTTTGGTGCAAATGAAGTGAGTTTTTGCAGATTTTGACAAAGTTTTTGAAGATTCCGGCAATGTTTGCAGAATCCGACGACTTTCTCCACTAATCGAACCAACCCGAGCAACACTAGAACTCAAAACCGACTCGACTGATTGACGTCAGCGATCGGTTTTGGGTCCCTCCGCATTCCACTTGACACCGGCGGGTCGGGTCCGGGTTGGGTCCAAAACTGGCCTGGCCCGACCCGTGGACAACCCTAGGTGTAGGACATCAATGCAGAGGAGGAAAGTGTTTCTTCCAGGAAACTTCCTCCTCTTTTCCTTGCCTTCATCACTACCCTTTCTCCTTACCCTAGAATATCACAAGACCCCAATTGTCTTGATTCTGCTCCTATCCTCGAGTGGGTGAAATCCTCGGAGCATATTTATCTCTTTGGGTTTGGACTAGGCAATTTACTCCCTAATCCAATCCTCCTCGGTCCGTAATTATTAATATATTTATTATGATTTTTTTATATGAAATTTGATCATTATGCTAGTTGTCAAAAGATGTTTATTATGATTTTTATTTTTAAATAGAATATTTAAAAGATATAATTATGTTAATTATTAATAGATATTTATTATGATTTTATTTGTACATAAGACTATTTATTCTATATTTCAAAATATATATAATGTGATTATAAAAAAATTATCAATATATATATTGAGGGTTTAAATATAAAATAAAATTTAAATTCAATTAGAAATATATATTATAATATGGGCATTGAAAATTGTTAGGTTATAAAAACTTATATGACAAAATATTACGATGTCAACTAAAAGTTAAATATGTTTGATTTTATATATATTATACATTGATAAAATATTTTTAAAATGCATATAGATTGGTAAAATAATATTTTTTTTTAATGAAGGTCGACATATAAAAGAGATAATAAACCATCAATTTTGATAAATGAGAAGAAAAATTAAGAATATAATTTTTTTTTCTAAATATATAAAGTTATCAGTAACAAATATATCAAAGAAATCTATTATTAAAAAAAAACAAAAATATCCAAATCATAAGTTAGATAGGGTACTTGGAGGCAAAATTGTAAGTTTCTTTAAATGGCTTTGGGTTTTTTTGGCTGGACCACTAGGCAACTGAGCAAGAAAATTATTTAAATTGACGTGAATTAATTTACAACCTTTTGTTTTGGATTAAGTTTAGCTCCTACTACCATTAAAAAGATGACATTTGTATTTGTCATATATAAATATATATAATGCACATAATTCACTTAAATTAATGATGCCCAAAAATCGTCAGTGAGTTGCACGGTCCTCACGTGCTTTAGACAAAACCTGCAACAGAAACAAAGAAGACCTCGCAGAGAGTACTGGTGTGGTACCAGCTAAATATCTTCCGAAGGTTAAGTTAGAAAACTTTCACCACTCTAGAGTGCCAAAATTGGGGTAAAATTATGCGTATCTTGATTTGTGAGAGTTTTGGGGTTTTTATAGTAGCGTGGAGTTGACAACTGTTTCTTGGCAAAGAAGGTTTTTCCTTGTAGGAAAGATCCTTATTAATACACGTATTTTGCAGGATCATTTCCTTGTAAAAATCCTCTTGATTAGGGTTAACCGCAAAGAGCAAGATGTTTCCTTATATACACATTTGTGGAGGCCAAGTAAGGCCACGCTGGACCCATCAAAGGCCTCTTTCTCCCCCTCAGCTTCCTTGTCGTCTCACACAGACGTCGTTGGGTGTTGAGATGGAGTTGTCTACTTATGATATCGTTGTTTTCGTCTTTTTGAATGCACAAAAAGAGCTGACAGGTTCATTGGGATCGCCGGCTTCCTCATACATGGAGGAGTTTATCCTTCTTCCAAAATTACCCTTATGATAAGTCAACCAATTAAGTGAGATATGTTCTTCTAAAATAAAATAAAACTAAATAAATAAATAAATAACTAAGCGAGTTATGTGATTATACATGATCGGA
This sequence comes from Quercus robur, assembly GCF_932294415.1. Lineage (NCBI taxonomy): Eukaryota > Viridiplantae > Streptophyta > Magnoliopsida > Fagales > Fagaceae > Quercus > Quercus robur. The sequence continues at coordinate 28,939,388 of NC_065543.1, forward strand.
TATATGTCATCTTCCAATTTGTGATTAGAGCCAAACATTTTTTAGTTTTGTTTTTATTTTAAGACATATAATTTTTTTTGGGAGAAGAAAAGAAATAGAAATTTTAATGATAATAGTCTAATAACAATTGAAGTGACATTTATTTGTCATGGTTCACCTCTTAACCTTTGTATAATAATTCATTGATATTACGAGAGAGAGATAATGACAGGACGTTTGATTTATTGCTAATTGCTTTATCACACGTTTGTGATGTTTACCATATTGGTTCCATTGTCCTTGACATTGGAGCTTAAGATTGCAATGTGCCATTCACTTTCCAGGAAACCAGTAAAGATTATGAGCTGCCAAACAAGATAATTGGGTGATGTTTTACATTTTTGACCATCACTAAGAGGATATTTTTCATTTTCTTTTTCAACATCTATCTTTGGAATAAGAAGCCCTATACATGATGTGATTAAATTCCTTCCATAGACTTAGGGCACGTTTGGTAGATTGTAATAAGCACTGTAATGTAATAGTTATTCCTATAGTTTAGCTATTCAATAGTTTGGTTATGTTTTTATTACAAGGAATAGTTATTCCTTATGAATAGCTATTCTTTAAAATGAAGAATAACCATTCCTCTCTAAAAGGGTTGTAATAGCTATTCCTTGTTAGATGTAATAATTTCCAACACTAATATATTTCCAAATAAATAAACTTTCCATATCCACCTAACAATTATGGAAATAAAAAATCATTAAAAAATAACTCATCTCTCTACAATTTAAAATATATTATTTTCTAGGAAATATAATTGTATGAATGAGATATTTCCTAAAATAGATCATAAATTTTATTCTAATATTACAACTCACAACTAAACTAATGACTAGGTTTAGTTATTCTATTACAACATATTTTATTCATGATAATAATTATTATCATTCATGTTGTAATTCACATTCAGTGTACCAAACGTACCCTGAGAGGAATAAATTCCATGGTGTTAAATTACAGTGGGGTAATTAATGAGTACAAGTCAACACAATATGCAAGAAATTTGTATATATAAGTTAACAAAAGGGAATCTTTCAGCCAAAAAGAAAGACAAAAGGGAATCTAGACAAAAAAAAAAAAAAAATGAATGGTGTCACCTCACAACATAATAAATAAATATTTGTATTTTTAAAATTTTTTTTTCATTGGTGACACCTCACTTTATACGGTTTAAGTGTGTGTTTAGCAAAAATTTAAAAAGTCAGTTTATTTTATTATTTAGCTTATTTTTGATACTATTCATAGGCCCTACTATCACTTTTTGATATTATTCATGGGTCCCATTGTATTATTTCAGCTAACTTTTATCTTTATCTATAGTACTTTTAGCAAAAAAATTTCAGTTTCAACAAAATAAGCGAATCCCAAACAGACCCTAAGTAATAAAATTTTTTGTATCCCAACATTACACAATAAATAAATGTCTAAATTACTTTTTTTTTTTTTTTTGATTGATTATCAATTTCTTGGTGATATTTATACAATAAAATTTATATTATCCCTGACATTTGTCTCATTCATGACTTAGTATAGTCTTAAATTATTATGCAATAGCTAAGAGTTTTATAACTCGACTCATAAGTATCTCTAATATTACACAATAAATAAATTTCTGAATTGCTCCTTTTTGTGATTGATTATTGATTTTATAAGATTTATATATTAAAATTTATAGTATCCCTAAAATCAGTCTTACCCATGTGTAATTGTAAATCATCATGCAATAGCCAAGAGTCTTATAAATCAACTAATAATTCTTGGTGTTTTCAATGGAGATATCCAAAATTCAAATCTCCTCTCCCCCTATTGTATTTATCAAGTTATAAAAAAAAAAAAAAAAATATTATGAAATTGGACTATCCTAGGTGGACTGTTTTACATATATAGCTGCTGGGGAAAAGTGAAAACATATGAGTTGCAGAAATAACATTAAAAAAAAATAATAATAAATAAAAAAAATGAAGAAGAAGAAGAAGAATTCGGCTGCACTGTCACATGCAATTTGCAATTAGCAATTAGCAATTATTTTTAAATTTACTGCATCATGATTCTGATTATGGAATTTGGATGATTATGAAGAGCAGTCAATTTCACAACTCACAAGCTCCTCTGTGCATATGAGGAAAGGGACACATGAGACTTCCCTTATAGTATCAGTGTATCACATGAATTTTTGTATGGTTATATTCTATTCTCTATAGTCATTTTCTAATGTAGCATATCATATAGAAACAGTGGGCGCTCACTTTTCTTTTGACTCAGATCAATACCACCATCATAAATCAGTTACACATGACGAGGTTGATAGTTTCATGCTGGAGTTAGGAGTCTGCTCTTCTTAGTGGGCTTTCTGACGGGAATGACGACTCTACATCCCACTGACGAAGATAACATTACTGACAGTAGAATCATCCAGGACGAAGTGATCAGAAACAACGAAGGAAGCCATCATCACTGACGAGGCAAAGAGTTATTCAATGCGATCAATCAATGATCCGAGCAGTTACCAAATCAACCAAGAAGACCGTTGGAAGGCCTATTAAAAGTCTCATTACTGGCCAGGTGCGTTACAAAAGAAAGCATTAACAGCCTCAACGGCTAGCCCTTATGGGCTCAGGTATAAAACTCTCACACAACCAACAGAGGAGGAGATATGCAAAAAATACTCTGAAACTATCTATTATTTCTTTATTGTGTTTAATTGTGATCCTAACTTTGGCATCGGAGACTTTGTGGCAGGCGCCACACCGGTGTCTCTCGACGAGCAAACCTTCACGTCTCACGGGTGATTCCATCTGCACATTCACTGACGGATTTGTGTTCCATCAGTTTGGCGCCGTCTGTGGGAAACGAGTTTTCAGATTTATATTCGAAAACGTAGTTTCCATCAATTCACCACATCCAGATGGAATCCAACCCAGATTCAACGGCCTTGGCCCAGCAAATTCAAGCCCTGGCAGCCACCATCGAGGAACTCACCAGGCAGAACCAGGAAATGAAGCTGCGGCTCCAGCAGGTCCAACAAGCTCAACAGGAAGAAAACCGGTCCAAGGGTAACACGGAGGGAGAGGGGGATAGCCAACAGAGGGAAACCCCCCGGAGACCAACTACTCCGGACGAACAAAACTCAGATCTTCTTCGGGAAATGAGGAAAGAGATGGACGAACTAAGGAGCGCCATCAAGGAAAAGACAGACCGGAGTGTAGACAAGATGGTAAGGGCTACAGATTCGCCCTTCACTGCAGCAGTACTTGATTGCCCCGTGCCGTCAAAGTTTCGCTTGCCTCAGTTAGAACCATTTGACGGACTCAAGGACCCTCAGGATCATCTTAATACCTTTAAGACGACTCTGGGCCTTCAACAACCACCTGACGAGATATTATGCCGTTCCTTCCCTACGACTCTTAAAGGAGCAGCAAGAGAATGGTTTACTAAATTGCCAAACTCATCCATAGACAACTTCGATCAGCTAAGCAGTGCTTTCCTGCGTCACTTCATAGGGGGACAACGCCCAAGGAGACCAGTAGATTACTTACTCACCATAAGACAGGGAGAGAAGGAGACTCTGAGGTAATATGTCAAGCGATTCACCCGGGAAACTCTGGAGGTGGACGAAGCTGATGACAAGGTGCAACTGACGACCTTCAAGGCAGGGTTGAAATCCAGAGATCTTGTAGCCTCCCTTGCCAAAAACCCCCCGAAGACAATGGCTGAGATGCTCCTGAAGGCCCAAAAATACATGAATGCGGAAGACGCTCTAGCTGCCATAAAAGATACCGAGAGGCTGGGAGACAAGTCCAAGCGGGAAGACGACCGCAGAGGGCAAAAGAGAGACAGACCAGAACGTCGGAACAATGACGGGAATAGAAGGAGGGATGAAAAAAATCCTCGTCAGGTAAAATTTACTCCATTGGTTATGCCTGTTGACAAGATTTTCACGCAGATCAAGGACGAGCATTATCTCAAATGGCCCAGGCCATTACACTCGTCCCCCAACGTACGTGACAAGAACAAGTATTGCCGGTTCCACAGAGACCACGGCCACAACACAGAAGATTGCAGAGACCTGAGGGAACAAATAGAGGAGTTAATACGGAAAGGAAAGTTGCAGAAATTTGTAAAGAAAGGAGAATATAGCAAGTTCAGAGACGACAACAGGACCCAAAAAGAATCCTTCAATCGGGATGACGACCATACATCCCAACCTCCACGCAAGGTGATCGGGGAGATAAACACGATCACGGGAGGACCATTCTCAGGAGGGTCATTCAGATCGCTTAGAAAAGCATGCTACAGACAGGTAAACAGCGTCCACGCCATTCCTCCGTCCAAGTACCAACGAACGTACCAAGATATGTCCTTTAATGAAGGAGACGCCAGGGGAGTGAAACAGCCTCACAACGATCCCCTGGTCATAGTACTGAATATAGAAGGGTTCAATACCAGAAGGATCCTTGTTGATAACGGAAGCTCAGCGGATATCATCTACCTCCCAGCCTTCCAGCAGTTGAAGTTAGATCCAAAAAGGCTCCGTCCTTTTGACTCTCCGCTGGTCAGTTTCAGTGGAGACAGGGTCTACCCCAGGGGTATAGTGACTCTGACGGTGACAGTAGGAACCTACCCGTTGCAGCTGACCAAACAAGTAGATTTCCTGGTTGTAGATTGCCCCTCATCTTACAATGTCATCATTGGGAGGCCTACCCTAAACAAGTGGAAGGCAGCAACGTCCACATATTGTTTGAAGGTGAAATTCCCAACAGACGATGGTGTAGGTGAGGTGAAGGGTGATCAGGTCCTGGCAAGGGAGTGCTACCAGGCCGTACTGGCAAGAAAGGAGAACCACACGTGGACGATAGAAGAAAAAGAGGAAGACGGAGTGGAGACCCTGGAAGCAGTGGAGTTGGTAGAAGGAAATGCGGACAGGACAACCAGGATAGGGACGACGCTAAGCCCTGAGATGAGAACGAGACTTATAAAGTTCCTTAAAGGGAATCTTGATGTCTTTGCATGGAGTCACGAGGACATGCCAGGCATTTCTCCAGAGATCATCCAGCATAGACTGAATGTGGACGCCAACGGGAAGCCCGTTCAGCAACGACGAAGAACTTTCGCTCCAGAGCGAGATCAAGCAGTAGCAGAAGAGGTAACCAAACTCTTGACGGCTGGATTCATCCGGGAGGTATACTACCCAGAATGGCTCGCCAACGTCGTCCTGGTGAAGAAACCAAACGGAAAGTGGAGAATGTGTGTAGACTTCACTGACTTGAATAAAGCATGCCCAAAGGACAGCTTCCCTCTACCAAGGATAGACCAGCTCGTGGACTCTACCGCTGGACACAAGTTGTTGACGTTCATGGACGCCTTTTCAGGGTACAACCAGATAAAGATGGCTGAAGAAGACCAGGAGAAGACCGCCTTCATCACCAGCCAGGGACTCTATTGTTATAAGGTGATGCCTTTTGGGTTGAAAAATGCTGGAGCTACATATCAGAGGTTGGTAAACAAAATGTTCAACCAACAAATTGGCAGAAACATGGAGGTATATGTAGACGATATGCTCGTCAAAAGTAAGGAAGAGCTCGCTCATCTGGACGACCTGGAGGAGACTTTTACAACCCTGAGAAAACACCGGATGAAGCTGAATCCTAGCAAATGTGTTTTTGGGGTAGCCTCGGGAAAATTCCTGGGATTCATGGTGTCCCAGAGAGGAATAGAAGCCAATCCAGAAAAAGTACAAGCTATCATTGACATGGCTCCACCCAAGACCGTCAAGGATGTACAAAAACTTACGGGAAGGATAGCAGCTCTAAACAGGTTCGTCTCTAGGGCCACAGACAAATGCTTGCCCTTTTTCAAAACTCTCAAGCAGGCCTTTGCTTGGACTGACGAGTGCGAAGCAGCGTTCCAAGAGTTGAAGCGATATCTGAGCAGTCCACCTCTCCTGAGCCCGTCCAAAGGAGGGGAGAACCTATATTTGTACCTGGCAGTATCAGCCTCGGCAGTCAGCGCAGCCTTGATTAGAGAGGAAGGCAAGAAGCAACTCCCGGTGTACTACGTCAGCCAGGCCTTTCAAGGAGCTGAGTTCAGGTACCCAAGAATTGAAAAGATTGCGTTCGCGCTTATAGTAGCCTCGCGCAAGCTCAGACCGTATTTCCAGTCAAATCCTATCCTTGTAATGACGGACCAGCCAATCAAGAAATCAATGAACAAACCGGAAGCAGCAGGGAGAATGGTCCAATGGGCAATCGAACTCAGCCAATTTGACATCGAGTACCATCCAAGAGTAGCCATCAAGGCACAAGCTCTGGCTGACTTCATCGCCGAATTCACTCTTCCAGACGAAGAAGGAACTACTGACGAAGTTGATAAATGGACAATACAGACAGATGGTTCGTCGGCCCAAAAGAGGGGGGGAGTAGGGGTCGTCATAACTACCCCCGACGGAGAAGTGATGAAGTATGGAGTTCAACTGGAATTCCCAGCCACCAATAATGAAGCCGAATATGAAGGAATATTGACGGCCTTGAGGCTTGGAAAAGCTCTTGGTGCCAAAAATTTGCTGGTCCAGAGTGATTCAAAGCTGGTGATCGGGCAGATCAATGGAGAGTATGAGGCAAAGGAGGAAAGGATGCAGAAATACCTTAAATTGACGAGGATTTTAATTCAGGAGTTCGACACAGTGGATTTCGTCCAGATACCAAGAAACCAGAATATTGAAGCTGACGAAGTGTCGAAACTAGCGTCGTCAGAATCAGGAATGACAAGCGCAGACGTGGCAATAGAAATTCAGAAATGCCCAAGTATTGAGGAGGTGGCAATACTCACCACCCAGAGCACAAACACCTGGATGACGCCCTTGATATCCTTCCTCCGAGACGGACACTTACCCCAGAATACTGACGAAGCCAGAAAGGTCAAAAAGAGAGCAGCCAGGTTCACGATCCTAAATGACGTCTTGTACAAAAGAGGCTTCTCTATGCCCTACCTGAAGTGCGTCGACGAGGACGAGGCTAAATACATCCTAGAAGAAGTACACGGAGGAGTCTGTGGCGACCATGCCGGCCCCAGATCCCTAGTAAACAAGGTGATAAGAGCAGGGTACTTTTGGCCAACCATGCAGGGGGATGCTGCTAACCTCGTCAGAAGATGCAGCAGATGCCAGCGGTACGGAAATGTCCAACGGCTGCCAGCAGAGAAGATGACGACCATATCCTCCCCATGGCCATTCGCGCAATGGGGAATCGACATCGTCGGTCCTCTGCCCCAAGGTAAAGGTCAGGTAAAATTCCTTCTAGTTGCTATTGACTATTTCACAAAATGGGTTGAAGCAGAGGCTCTAGCAACCATCACTGAGGCTCGGATCCGGAGCTTCGTGTGGAAAAACATTATCTGCAGGTTCGGGATCCCTTTGACGATCATATCCGATAATGGGAAGCAGTTCGATAGCCAAGGCTTCAGAGAGTTCTGCTCGAACCTCGGGATCAAGAATCACTTCTCATCCCCGGGACACCCCCAGGCAAATGGACAGACGGAAGTAACAAACAGGACGTTGCTCAAAATAATCAAAACCAAGCTGGACGAAGCAAAAGGTGCCTGGCCCGAAGAACTACCTAATGTCTTGTGGGCATACAGGACTACAGCCAGAACCCCGACAGGAGAGACACCCTTCAGGCTTACCTACGGCTCAGAAGCAGTGATCCCAGTAGAAGTTGGAGTAACAAGCATCAGGCGAGGAGCTTTCAGAGAAGGACTCAATGACAAGGGACTGCGGTTCAACCTGGATTGCTTGGATGAAATAAGAGACAATGCGTCCAGTCGAATGACAAAGTATCAAAAGAAAATGGCCGAGTATTACAATAAGAGGGTCAAACTCAGGCGTCTGGCCATAGGGGACCTCGTCCTTCGCAAAGTCACTATAGCTACTAAAGACCAAACTCAAGGGAAGCTGGGCCCTACATGGGAAGGGCCATATCGCGTCGTTCATTACTCTAGGCAAGGGAGTTACCATCTGGAAACTATGGACGGACGAAAACTTCCTCGTCCTTGGAACATTGAGCACTTAAAGAAATACCATGAGTAAATGTAACACACGAATGCACTCGTTATTGAAGTTAATAAAAGTATTATTCATTTAATGTTTTTGCGCAGGCAGTACAGGTCAACCATGAGGCCTATAAATCATTAAGTAACAAGATTCCGCCTTGACGGATGTAAGTTACCGACGACCATAATACTATGGCTAAAAGACTTAAGTAACAAGATTCCGCCTTGACGGATGTAAGTTACCGACGACCATAATACTATGGTTAAAAGACAAGTAACAAGATTCCGCCTTGACGGATGTAAGTTACCGACGACCATAATACTATGGTTAAAAGACTAAGTAATAAGATTCCGCCTTGACGGATGTAAATTACTGAAGACCATAATACTATGGGTAAAAGACTAAGTAATAAGATTCCGCCTTGACGGATGTAAATTACTGACGACCATAATACTATGGTTAAAATACTAAGTAATAAGATTCCGCCTTGACGGATGTAAATTACTGACGTTAAAAGAACAAGGGACAAGAGTCCACCTAGACGGACGTAAGTCGAATGGCAGGAGTCAGTTCACAGAAGAGCACAGTGCATTAAATCAACAACTAATTAACAAAGCACAAAAAGTACGGACGGATGTAAACCAGCCAGAAGAAAAGTAAGTACGCTTCATTCCAGCCCATAAACACTGGGTCGATGTCATTGTTTTCAAAATAAAGTAAATTGTTTTGAAATTAGATTTACAAAAAAAGAAAAGCCCAAAACAAGACGGGCACCCATAAAAAAAAAAAAAAAAAAAAAGAAAAATTTCTAAGTATGTAGAGTCAAGCATCAGCTGTGCCTTCACTGGCCGGCACGTCAGCAACAGGTTCGGGAGCATCATCACCGGGGGCAGAGGACGAAGCCGCCTCCTCCAGGGCCATTTCCTTGTCCACCTCCTCCAAATCCAGGCTCTCCAGATTGACTCCAGAAGGATGCTTGACCATGTACCTCCGGAGAAGCTCAAATCCTTTAAAATACCAGCTGAAGAGCACGGTATTGTACTCGTCAGTGGTCTGGAAAGCCTCCACGGAGCGAGCGGCGATGGTCACTAGTTTCTCCTTGGCTGCCAGAAGTTGCTCGTCCTTCTCCTGAGTCAACGCGCGCTCAACTCTGAGGTCGTCCTCCAGCACCTTGACCTTCTCCTTCAATGTCGTGGCCTCGTCCATAGAAGTGATCAGGTTCGTCCTCAGGTCTGAATTCTCCTTCTCCTGAGCCTCCATCCGGGTTGCCAGAGACGCTACCTTGGCCCCTTGAGTGAGGTACTCAGCAGTGATATGGATACTCTCTCCCAACACCTGGAGGAAATTGTGAAGTCGTCTATAAAAAAAAAAAAAAAAAAAAAAATGAAATGTTGAAGAGGGAAGAACCCGCACCTGGACCAGTTTGTGGACGTGACGAGAAGCCACATCGTTTAAGGACAAGTCAGATAGAGCCTTCAAGTCCGCTGAAGTAACGACCTCGTGAGCTCTTTCCACAGCCAATGACTCGTCATCCCATATGGTGGACGGACGAGTATCAGTCTTCTCCTTTCCTTTGCCAGCCACGCGCGGCCTTTTAGAGCCAGGAGTAGGAATCTCTTCTATTGAAACGGTCGGGGAGGCAGTCCTCGTCGTTTCAGAGGCTATGGAAGGAACAATGCTGAGCGGGATGGAGGCAGAACCCTTCCCGGTAACTCGCACGGTCTTCTTCCCCAAATTGGACAGGGGTTCGTCCTTCTTTGACCTCATCTTTGCATACATGTCCTTGTTAAACTTGGTCGTCATCTCTGCAAGAAGAAAGTGTGTCAAAGAAGTGCTTAAGTGTGCATAAGAGGAATCAGCATTGACGAAGTTATACATAAGATGAATCAGCATTGACGAAGTTAAAACTTACTCTTTTTTCCTTCAATGCCAAGCTGACGAAGAACGAAAGGAGATGGGTCAGGACCAAGGTTGTAAAACGCAAGAGATCGAGGGTCAACCAGCTCGTCCCAGCTCTCAATCGTCTCAGCGTACCCGATGGCGGTCTCTATGCGTTCCTTATATCGTCTCTTCAGCCCAGGCCGTCTCTTAACTATACCAAACAAAGAAACAAAGAAGTCAGCAAGATCAGAACTTGAAAATTGGCAAGATTGAAACAACGGGGAGAAATACTGACGCACCTAAGGTCGGGGTTCCCCACCGACGGAGCAACCTCGGGATATCACCCCAATCACTGCTAGATTGGGTCTCGAAATCGTCCCCAGACACAAAGAAAAAGCGCGACTTCCAATACCTGAATGACGAAGGCAATCCCTTGACGATCCTAATCTTTCTCTCCCAAGGGACTAATTCGTAATATCCCCACTCTTTAGACTCTTTCAAACGATACAGGTAGGTGAGCTCACCTATCCTGATCATATCCCCGTTGGAGGCCAACCATATTTGCATACAGTTAATGACGATCCTCCACGAGTTTGGCATGAGCTGTCCAGGGGCTATACCAAAATGATCTAAAAGTTCCATCAGGAACGGGTGGACGGGGAACCTAAGCCCACAGGTGAAGGCTGACTCATAAAAACATATTTCGCCTGGAAAGAAGTGACAAGCCCTATCTTCTTCCCTGGGACGACGAACACGAACCCTAGACGGAAATTGAAACCTATCCTTAAATCTATTCACGGTCTCGTCATCCAGACCACAAATCTCCCTAAGGGCATAAAAAGCCCTAACCTCTCGAGAACCAGAGACGGCGGTATCTCCTTCAGCCGGGCCACCACTGGACGACAGCCCAGTCTCGAGGTCACTAGACCTAACCTCAGACATTAATCTTCTCCCTCCTAAACCCTCAAACCAATTTAGCGATTGACGGAGCAACGGTAACAACTCACTCAAAACGACGCTCAGACTATTGCCTTCGTACACAAAATTTTCTAAAAAAGGGTAAGTACCCAAAGACCCCCCTAGACGCGCAAAAAGGAAGGAGATCGACGGGCAAGCTATCCTAACCTCTAAGCTATCAACCATGGAAGATACAGAAATCAAAAGGAAAACAAGGTACGAAACTGAAACCCCAAAAGAAAAACAAAAGCCAACACCAGAATAGAAGCGAAAAGGGAATAGCAAATCAGAAATTATACAGTAAAAGAAGAAAAAGAAGAAAGAAAAAGGGAAGAAGAACATACCTCCAATGGCGGAACGGCAGAAGCAGCACAAAGCAAATCGGAGAAGAAGGAAGCCACAAAATATTCAGAGTATCTCTAAAAAAACTGGTTTGCTTTTGCTCTCTGAGAAATAAACGAAAAGTTGAAAAGGAGAAGTTTTAAATGTGGGCCAAAAACGATTGAAAAACCAGCGGGAAACCCAAGGGTCATGCCATTAATTCCACAGACCATCAAGCGCCACGTGGCCACGATTGCGTGTAACGCCGCCACTAAGCATTAAAGGCGGAACAGAACCCCAAGAGTCACAAGAAAAACTTTTCAGCTTCTGTGATCGTCATGACAGGTCACCGACGACCCCAGAACCTGGGGGGCAACTGACGGGAATGACGACTCTACATCCCACTGACGAAGATAACATTACTGACGGTAGAATCATCCAGGACGAAGTGATCAGAAACAACGAAGGAAGCCATCATCACTGACGAGGCAAAGAGTTATTCAATGCGATCAATCAATGATCCGAGCAGTTACCAAATCAACCAAGAAGACCGTTGGAAGGCCTATTAAAAGTCTCATTACTGGCCAGGTGCGTTACAAAAGAAAGCATTAACAGCCTCAACGGCTAGCCCTTATGGGCTCAGGTATAAAACTCTCACACAACCAACAGAGGAGGAGATATGCAAAAAATACTCTGAAACTATCTATTATTTCTTTATTGTGTTTAACTGTGATCCTAACTTTGGCATCGGAGACTTTGTGGCAGGCGCCACACCGGTGTCTCTCGACGAGCAAACCTTCACGTCTCACGGGTGATTCCATCTGCACATTCACTGACGGATTTGTGTTCCATCACTTTCAAAAGCTCTATTGAATACAATTTCTATTTACCAACAGCTCTTAACAAAGTTTGTGCAAATTGAAATTGATATACATCCCTGTAACTCTATAAATCATATTGGGTCAAGCACTAATGTGTTCAAGTTTAGCTCATTTACCTTGTTATTGAACTCAAGTTCATGGTCAAAATTATTGTTTTATGTTCAATCTTGATCTTATTGAGTACAATCTCTCTTTACCAACAATCACCTTGAAAATATAAGCAAATTGAGATTGAGGTGTTGAAGTTTCGTTTCTTTACTTTGTTACTGAACTTGAGGAACTCAATCTAAGACAAACCCCACCTCCCCCCCCCCTTTTTTTTATTTTATTTTATTTTTTTTTTTATAATTTATTTTTAGTGTGTGTTCAAACTTGGTTGACCAATCTAGTAAATAAGCTCAAGCTTAAACTGGTTAAATAAATTATTATGTTACAAGTTTTACTTTTTTTTTTTTTTTTTTTTTTTTTTTTTTTTAATTGAAATTAATTAAGAAAAAAATGAGGAACAAAGGGGATAATCTTCCTTACAAAGAGCCGACAAAGCGGGGGGAAGATTATCCTCATTGAAGAAAACAGAAGACATAGAACTTAAAGCGAATTTAGTGACACGGTGGGCAGCACCGTTACAAGCACGTCTGACCACACAAAAAAAAAAAAAAAAAAAAAAAAAAAAAAAAAAAACACATATAAAAAATTGGCCAAAATGGCCAAATAGCCATAAAATCCTAAGTATATAGTTAGTAGTTCTAGTTACCAAAATATATTATTTACTAGCATCTCGAGTCTAAAAGACTCGATTTTGGTCTATAAATCAAGTCTCAAAGACTCGATTTCCATGGTCTGATGTGGCATTATCTTCCTACTTGGAAATCAAGTCTTTAAGACTCGATTTATAAACCAAAAAAATTTAAAAAAATTTCAACTCTCAAGTCTCTCTCGTACAAGACAAAATACACAATTTTTTTTTTTTTTTTTAAGAAATCCAGAAACACAACAATCAGATCAAAAGAGAAAGAATCAGATCAGATGAGAGAGGCGACCTGCCTAGAACATATCAAGAACCCAGAGAAAAAAAAAAAAAAAAAAAAAAACCAGAAAGAGAAAGAGAGAAGAACCCAGAACAGAAGAACCTGGATTGGTCGGAGAAGAACCCAGGCCGCACGGCGGACCGCGCTGCCTGGCCTGGGTCGCGCACCGGTGCCGTACGGCGGATCGCGCTGCCTGGCGGTCCGGCGCGCAACCTAGGCCAGGCAGCGCGGTCCGCCGTGCGGCTTGGGTTCTTCTCCATCTGTTTTTTTTCTTTTTTTTTTCTTTGGGTTCTTCTGGGTCTGGGTTCTTCTTGGATTTATAAGGTTTGCAAATCGAGTCTTAGAGACTCGATTTTCATGTGACCACGTGAAAAAATATGCCACATCGAAAATGATTAGACCATGAAAATCAAGTCCCTGAGACTCGATTTATAGGCCAAAATCGAGTCTTTTAGACTCGAGATGCTAGTAAATAATATAGTTTGGTAACTAGAACTACTAACTATATACTTAGGATTTTATAGCCATTTGGCCATTTTGGCCCAAAAAATTAGAATGAAGAGCAAGGATGTTGTAAGAAGTGGTTCTGATGGCCCAAGAGGAAGGGAGATCAGGGGAGTTTACAGCATCAAAACAAGCCTTTGCATCGCCTTCAAAGACCACATGGTTCAATCCTTCTCTCGAAGCCAGCTATATTGCCTAGAGCAAAGCCTCAGATTCAGCCAAAAGAGGAGAGGTTACCTACATGATTCTAGCCCCAATTTTGATAGGGATGCCAAGGTGATCCCTTGCAACTGCAATGAAGGAAGCATGAGTGGTGGATAACGCAACATCCACATTGATTTTGAGCCAACCAGGGGGAGGAGAAATCCAAGAAGGTTGAGCAACATGGATATAATCAGGAGATGGGCTAGCAAGAGCTAGGGAGAGCTCATTGAACCTTCTGTGAATTGTATGGATGGATGATGGCAGGTCGATAGGGCTGTTGTGTTGAAGAGCTAAGTTCCTAACTCTCCAAATTTCCTCCAAAATCAAAGCCATGTTGAGAGAGATGAGCCATTGCTCTCTAGCTTGACAAAAAGCTTTTGGAGGATCGAGAACAATTTTGACGATATCCACTGGGCTGTGGATGTTAGATTCATCAGCTTTGAAGCCCCAACAAGCAGCAAACCATAAAGCTTTAGTGGATTCAGGGTTTCACTCCATGGAATGACCCTTTGTGTCTCGATAGTCCTTTTCTTGGCATTTTCAATTGCTTTCCAAATGGGGGACGTGGATTTTGGAGGATCCGACTGGAGCTAATTCTTGCTGATTTTGTATTTAGCTCTTAGAATGTTCATGTAGAGACTACCTCTTTTGGAGGCGATCATCTAGGCTAGTTTGGCGAGGAGAGCAGTGTTGATATCTTTAGCTTTCTTAAAGCCGAGTCCACCCTTGTTCCTTGGGTGGCAGAGCTTGTCCCAAACTTTCAGTGCGAGGAAATTTCTATCTTGGTTTTTTGGCTTCCGCTAGAATCTTCTAGTGAGGGAGTCCAGTTTGTTGCAAACTTTGTTTGGAATGCTGAAGGTTGACATGGTGTAAATGGGGATGGTTTGGGCGACAGTATTGAAGAGAGTTCTTCTTCTAGCTCACGAAAGACATTTACTTCTCCACCCTGTGAGTCTAGCTTCAAGTTTGTGCTGAAGGTAAATAAAGTCCTTTGAGGGAGCTCTTGACAATAGGAATGGGGCTCCTAGATAAACATCTTTTTTTAGGGCCTTGACTTGAAGGATGCTTTTGATGGTTCTTCGTGTGGGACTCTGTGTATGCTTGGAGAAGTAGATTCCTGACTTGTTCCTATTCACCAATTGACTAGACCGTAAGCTGTATTTTTCAAGGATCCTTGATATAGTTCCAACATCTTTTCTGGAAGCTTTAGAGGACAACACTATGTCATTAGCATAGATCACGTGGGTGATAGTTGGTCCACTCTTGCTGGTCTTAATGCCATAGAGATTTTTGTTCCTGAGTTCTGAGTCAAGCATTCCGGAGAAAATTTCTTGCCCCAAAATGAATAGATATGATGAGAGTGGGTCCCGTTGTCTAAGGCCCCTGTCAAGTTTGAAGCTCTCAGTTTTACCTCCATTGACAAGAACTTCAAATGAGACTGAGGAGATGCAAGATATGATCCAGCTTGTGAATGTTTGGTTAAATCCCAGATGAAGAAGAACATCTTGAATGAACCTCCAGCTTACTCTATCATATGCCTTTTGGAGGTCTAATTTGATTGCCATGAGGTCTAGCTTGGTTTTCTGGGTTTTGAAGCTGTGAAGGATCTCCTGGACAGTGACCTGATTCTCTGCAATCCATCTATTGGGGATGAAAGCTAATTGGGCCAAAGAGATGATCTTGTCGAGAAGTGGTTTGAGTTTAGCCACTAGGAACTTAGAGATGATCTTGTAAACGACGTTACAAAGACTTATTGGTTTGTTACAATTTTTACTTAAGAAAGCTATACATGTACCTTTAGAAATACATATGCTCATCAAACTTATTCCTAGAATTTACTAATTAACTAAACTTTATTAAGAATAACTTCTATAAAACAAGAAATTCTTCACAGTTTTTTTCTTTGAAGTTGCAACATATTGAGTGTAAAAAGTATTATATGTATTATTTACGAATATAAAGTTTTATAAAAAAAAATAAAAAATAAAAGCCTGGTTTAGTAGTATATTGGTGCAAGGATTCGAAGACAGATACTTATGCTTCAAATTGCTATAATGATGCATGAAAGATGAAATCTTTTTTTGATTCTATGAACATAAGTTTCATCCATAATCTTCTCCGATAGCCCTTTCAAACCTTGGTAAACTACATTTAACTACTTTAATGGTTTGGGTTTCCTGCATCTGGAAAATTACATACATTTGCTCCAGAATTTTTTTTAGGGGGTCAATAGTGTCGGAGCTAGGAATAGTCTGGAGAGAAAGTTTATTTATTTATTTTATTTAACGAAGAAGCAATTTTAACAGTAATGCTACTGATGCAACACTTTCATAATATAATATAGGTGGCAAGTTGTTAAAGATATATAAAAAAGCAATGTCAGTTATGAATCTAGATAAAAACCAATTACAACGTACCAATTAACTTTTATTGTAAAAATATTGTGAAAGTAGCACTAAGATGATTATATTTAAGTTTATTTCAGCTGGGTTCAAACAAAATTTAGGTTTAGAGTGTTCAAATTTTTTATTTAGGGGTCAAAAAAAATTATATATAATGTATTTTTTTTTTTTTGGCCAAGTCAGGAGGTTCAAATGAACCCATTGGGCTGGCTTTAGCGCCGCCCATGATTTGCAATAGTAAACATGATTTTTGCATTATCATCTTGCTGCCTTTCCGTAAGTACAAATAAGGCCAACTTCACAAAAATTTTCTGTGAACTAACCTACTGTATATACATAGAGAGTTGTATATCAATTAGTGTTGTAATGTTTTTAAGGCTATTGATGACAAGGTACTTAATTAACCTGGTCACCACTAGCTACGCGTCTCTTCTCTTCCTCAACTTGTTCAAGCAATGCTTCCAGCTCTGCTTCTGTCAGGCCCTCTAGCCGCTTCTGCAGATTAGCATTAGGCCCCAACCCAGTATTAGGAAAATAAATTGGCAGATAACTCTAAATAGTAAATAGCATGTTTATAAAGGATTCATTGTGCAAGGATCCATTTAGGTCAGTGGGGAAAAAAAAATCAAGAGTCACCAATAAGAAAGAAAAAAAAAAAAAAAAAAGATGAAGAAGAAGAAAAGTGAGAACAGAAATGAATTATGCTGACGGGCTCAGCGATGGATTAATTAGTTCAATAGTTATAAAGTTACTTTTGAAGGTATCAGGAACTAAATGGAGCTGCTATATCTATCCACTTGAGTGTAAGTTCCAAAATTAATGGGCAAAAAGTTTTCCCATAATATTGAAGAGGATCAGCATAGTCATAAATAATGCACTTATGCTCTGATGTAAAGACAGACATGATGGGATTCTTTTCAATTATACCTCCATGACTTTGTTTTCATAGTCTCGTAATTGTTGAGCATATGTCATTTCTTTGTTTGAAACTCTAAATATATATGTTGAGATCCAACCAACTGTTAGACCCAAAACCAGTACCAGCTGAACTACATTTCCAGCTTGTAGAGGATCAACACCTACAAACTGCACATGACAACATAAATAGAACAATTACAAGGTTGGAATACCAATAAAAAACTTTCATGCATGATATATATAATTGAAACCATCCAATTCAATATACAAAAAAAAAAAAAAAATCCTGGGCAGGCATAATCATGAAAAGAAGGTGATACTTCTTTTACATTCCTTAATATACATGCTGAAATGATTTTGCTGGCACCAATTAGAGCAGTTTATTTTATTTTTTATTTTTATTTTTTATAATTTTTATTTTTATTTTCAGTAAGTGTTTTGTCTGGCGCTGTTAAAATATATCTAACAGTATTCTATTCCATTTCCCATAAGCAAGTTTGAAAAATAAACAGAAACAACCTATAAAAAAAGAAGAAAAAAAAGAAAGAAACAGACATTAAGGATTCAAGGGTAACAAAAAGTTAAAATGACTACAAAAAGGAAGCCAGGTACCTCCAATCCAGTTTTCAAGCCAACGCCAATGACAGTAACTCCAACTCCTATCAGTAAAACATCCTTCCTCGTGTAACCAAAAGGTTTCTGCTGTAGGAATAAGAAAAAATTATGAAGCATAATATCTTAATTCCTTTTTCTCTTTATTTATTTTTTTACTTGGACTACAGCGAGTCAGGTAACAACATCCAAATTAAAAAAAAATTGGAACACAAAATTCATTACTTTAATTTTCACTTTAAGCACCTATCCATTTGGAATAGCAAAACTCTTATACAAACCAGATGAGGACAAGTAATAATCTTCCTTTTCCCAAACCTATAGCTCTCCATCTCTCCTGTTTGTGACTGTGTTAAAGTCTACTCCTCTAAGTTATGCTTTGTTATCGCTTAAGGAACCCAAAGACACTCTATAGCATTCGACAAAGCCATGGGCAGAGCAAAGGAGGTGTACTACTAGGCAGTCTTTATCAGCAAACTAAAGAGACCACCCATCGATCAAATTCTTTTAAATTAATTTGTTGAGTAAAGAAGAAGAAAGCTGACAAAATGATCACAGTTGATGCTGAACTAGTTTTGAAGTGCAACATCTATTTCCTATCTCTCCTTCAGTGAGCAGAAATTCTACGTTATAATCTTTTTCTGTTATTTTTGTGAGTAATATTTTGGGTTTAACAAATGGCATGACATATGCCCAACAATTATGGAATTAAATGAGTAAAGTTTACAGAAGAAGCATCACACATATAAAGAATATAATACCATTTAATATATCTCAAAGAAGTTCAGTTCATGCTTAAAACACGGGCTAGCAGATAACTTCATGCATTGTATTGAAAAATGATACAATGAGAAGCTCATCACTAGTGGTTGCTCATACATACCTTGGCCTGATCAGTGGAGTCATTGCCATTACCACTGGAGTTTGAAGCAGTGCTCCTTCTAGGGATGGAAAAGATCAATTTCTTTGACAACATGTGGTTGGATCCTTTTCCAAGAAAAAGAGAAGTTTCCTTTCTATATAAGCTTTGATTAAGTCTTCCTTAAAAATTCAATAAGAGATGTCGCATTATCAGATACTTGACATGGTCTTTATAACCAATGAAATCTTATTTACAAATCCTTAATAATTAACATCAAGAAGGCTTTTTGTATAAAACATTAAGCTCTCTTTTACACACAAACTAGTATTAGAAAAAGTAGTAGATGCACTAGAAAAATGTTACTTTTAAACCTCTGGTAGAGCCAGCAGAGGTCTAGTAAGAACATTTGGAAGTCACAAGTAAAAACATTGTTTAATCTCTTTTTATTTTTTTGGATTTGTCATAATTTTATACTAGGTATCCAAATTTATTGTCACTTTTATGCACTCGATTAAGAAAAATAAATGTTTTTGTAAAACATAATATTCACAAACCTCATCCATATTACTTCTTATCTACAAAACCTGAACCAACCCCACAGTAAGGGTTGCATAATTCCAATTAATCAACGGACAGTATCTGCACCTCAGAAAATTGCCATTACACGCCATTTAAACAACCTATAATGATTTTGTTGCTTGCACAATGCAACATGCTCCTAAAGTTCTTCCCAAGTAAGATCATTAATGGGCTGAAAGAGAAACTTCAACTAAAAGTCTCAATATTGTTGTTATAACTTGTACAAAGATGAGGGTTGAGGAAGGGACTAAAAGGCAATAGTATAAACCACACAAATGGGAAATCAATTATTGAGCATTTTTAAGCCTTAAAAATTAAAAAAAAAATTATTGCATTTTGTCTTGTTATTTACATACAGCTAGACTAAAAAACTCAATATCTTTTTATTAGAGGTGAATTTTGACAAATCCACCATTGAATTACATCTTCTTATATGCTCCATGCTTGCAAAATTTCTACAAAATTAAAGATCAATAGCTATGTCATCAATAAATTATTTAAATTGCAAGTTTTTGTAGTTTAAAATTATGCATAAAATATAAATTTCTAGATCATAGAGTAAATAATATCCAATTAATACAAAATTTGACATGTGTATTAAGAGCGTAAAGAATATATAATTCAATGGTTAGATTTTCAAAATATGTAGTAATGTTTATTTTATTGAGTAAGGGTATAACCTTAGGTAACAACCAGTTTTATAGTTAAACTTTGTCAAAAAACTAATAGTATTCTTTGGCACATAAAATGGAATCAGAAAGTCAAACCTTTTAGACAATGACCTCTAGACTCAAGAATCAAAAGAATACATTCAGGTAATCGAAGAAGGAATCAGTCACAATTAAATGAAAGAAACACTATGAGATACCTGGACAATTTATAGATAGAAAAGGAATACTGCCTGAGCCTGACTCTATGAACTATAGGCTAATTCATTACTCTTTTTTTCCTCCTGTTATACCCATTTATTGGCAAGATATCATAATTCGTGAGCATAGGATGACCATCAAAATGAATTTCTAATGTATCTAAGGTTGCAGAACTTGTAAACTCTGTGAGAAAACAGTCAGCACTAATCTCAAAACAGTAAAGGACAATAAAAGCACCAGTGAATCTGGGCCTCTTCTTCACCACACCCGCCCCTCTGCCCCCCCTTTCCCCAAGGGGCAAAGACTTATTTTTAAGCAAAGTTTAATAAATTATACAAGAGCCTCCCCCAAAAAAAGAACATTTCAGGCACCCAAGGAAATTTCCTGGATTAACCATTCAACAAACCATTTGTTTAATGGCATGAATGGGGACACAGGGTTCACCAAAAGAAGGGGATGGTTCATTTGGGCACGATAAGTAAAGACTGAAACTTTGAGAATATATATATATATATATATATATATATGTATGTATGTATGTATGTATGTATATCAACAAACATGCATGCACTAATAGTGATTTCTATCTGTGTATTTATCTTTGTCATGGTGGATGTCTGATTATATGTTCCAAACACATCCTAGAAGATAACTAGTAATTCAGCAGAACATCAAATATAGAGATAAGCTGATACAAGCCTTAATCTTATTGGAAGTCGGATAGAAATTTATGTAGTGAGAAAGATCACTGGACAGGCTTAATTTCGTGCTAAAATTTTCAACTAGTACACAAAAATGCCTCAATTTTAATTCTAGAAACCCGGTCAATCTGAGTTTTATGGAGCACTATACTAATGAATAAGAGATCCAAATATCATTGGAGACACCTGTTATATGGCTCTGTACTTTATGTTCTGTGAAAAATCAAAAACCCATAATATTGTGATTCTTCACTTTCAAAAAAGGAAATGTGTTTTCTTCATCAACCACATTCAATCAAAAAAGGTTCCTCTTCTGAAATAACTTGCAGACACATAAGGCTAATAACTTGCATGAGATATATGCACAACTTCAACAAAAGGATAGATGTGAGTCATTTCTTTTTTATAAGTAATAATTTTTTTTTCAAAGTGCAATAAGGGGCACAATTCTAGCACACGGGATGCATGCAAGAGAAACACCCAAAAGCAATCTAGTGCCTAAATTTCATAATTCAAGAAATTCCAACAAATTGAAAAAAGAAAATGAAGTAGCATCTGCCATCCAATCATAAAGTGACCTCAAGAACAACAGCTTCAACCTTAAAGCCAGTAACTCACATCCCTTAAAACTTAAAAGTGCATGCATTCCTTTCTCTCCAAACAATATTATCCAAGATATGTCTAAATGTAGAAAAATAATCTCCATTTTAGTAAATATGTTGCAATGTTTATGGATTAGAGAAATGACTCCAATCATGTACACATATGATAAATAAAGAAGATGACAAACAGTATATGGGTGATACCCCAAATGAATTAGATATTAGATTGGATTAGAGGATTATGTCTTGTGTGGGCCTGTTTCCCCACATTGGATGTTAACTAGGAAGATCTTGGCGTTATAATTGATTAAAAGAAGCCTCAATTATAACTTGACTAGTTCCGTATTGAATATTTACCTCGTAAATCTTGGCCATATATATATATATATATATATATTATTTTTTCAAAATTCTTAAATTAGGCCTGATCTTCATTCAATTATTTTAACCTTTCAGCTTATGTTTCCATCTTCCAGGTAAAAGCAACTCTAATTAATCAAAGAAAAAGACACAAGCTAGCTAATACACAACAGATAATCCTCAAGTCACAAATATTCCAAAAACACTTCCTTACAAAGGAAAACAAATCATTAACCTCAACAAAAACTATCACACATGAAATTGTTCACCTTCAAAAGCAAAGAATCCGAGTGAGTAATCCCAGCTTCTTAATAATACAAAAATTCAAGTAAAGCAAAGAAATCACCGACTGACCTCTAACCAAACCTTCAAAAGCTCTCGCCCTTGGCCGCAAATATGGAAGAGCAGGCAAACCCACGAAGGAAACCGCTTCTCTATTGCATAAAATGCTGCAATTCATATTTCCATGGGGAAGACTAGCCATTCCTGCTGTGTATTCTTCACATAATACACACACACACAAACCAAGTTAAACGAAGTGGAAGAATAAACTTAAAAAGTTAATTGCTTCACAAGGAATGGTTCTATATATGAAGCAAGAGAACAAGCATGGCCCAGAAGCTAATACACTCATTTTAGGCAAGCCCAAAGTTTCTATCAGACAAGCAAAGCAAAGCATTACCCAAATCTAATTTCAAGAAAAGAAACGTAATTTTGCGCTACTAGAAGGAGAAGAAGAAGTAATACTTGGTTGGTTGGCAGTAGCGGGAGCTATACAGGAGGGGCGACCGTTAATGGATAAAATGAGTTGAGTTCTTGCAAATGAGAGGTAACAGGCAGGCTTACTTGTCAAAAAATATCATTTGTTTGGAGTAGTGAGGCCACCCAAGGGTCCCACCCCTCCCAAAAAAAAGAGGTGGAAGGATCGCTGCAATGTTTCAAGATTTTAATTTTATTTTGTTTAATTGAGTTTTTTAAATTTTAAATTTATTCAATTCAAGTTTTTCATTGTTAAGTGTCTTAGTTTTGGTATTTTTTTTTAACTTTTCAAATTAAAAAATTAACAAAATTAATAAAAAACTATTTTGGAAAAAAAATTAAATAAAAAAATAGATTTTCTTTTCTCTAAAACCTAAATTAAAGTCTCTCTCTCTCTCTCAAAGTTTGGAATTAAGTTCTATCCTTCTCGAGGCCATAGCCTTTGACCCAACCGTTGGATTTTCCATTTCTTTAGTGGTCTGGAAACTAGACATCAAGAGATTTTTGGGGACACCAAGATCAGCTTAATCTGAGTTTGGAAATGCCTCTATCAAGTTGTTACAAGTTGGCAGCCACTAAGTGGCTATCGGAGATCAGCCCAGCGCACCTTTAATAGCCGTCAGACACTTTTTTGCTTATAAAAAGGCCAAAACACCCTCTTCCAGATCAGATCTTGGTGAGGACGAATTTTGGGGTCTTGGAGCATCTTTTCTGGCAATTTTCTCTCTTTTTTCTACATTTCTCTCCTAAAAACACCAAAAAACCTTTGATTCCTCCTTTCTCTCAACCATCAAAAGGTAGTGTTCTTGCACTCTTTTTCCTTTCCTTGGTCTTAAGGCCTTGGATTTGAGGTTTGAAGGGTGTAGATGTAGCTTTTTAGCTACTATCTACACCATATTGCTTTATCTTGCTTTATAATATGCTTTATTGCTTTTCCTAGCATGTTCTTTGCTTTATCTTGCTTCCTAGTATGTTCTATAGCTTTCCTAACATGTCTCCTTGCTTTTTGCCATGTTTTAATGCTTTAATGATGTTGGCCTAGCCTTCTTGGGCTAGGATATGCCTAAATATTGTGTTTGAGTTTAGATCCATGTGCTTAGATGCCTTTTAGCATGCCTATGCCTAGATCTACATGTTTATGTGCTCCCTTGTCATGTCTATGCTTAGATCTACATGTTTATGTGATTCTTGCCATGTCTATGCCTAGATCCATATCTTTGAGTGCTCAATGCCTTGTTCATATGTCTAGATCTACAAGTTGGTTGCTATGCCATGTGCTTCTAAAGCTTTTCTATCTCTTGTTATCTCCTTTTTCTTGTGTTTTGGCCCTTTTGGTAGGGTGTAGATCTAGATCTTGTGGTCTAAATCTACATCCATACACCTAGGCCTATATCAAAGGGTTTGGATCATTTCCTTTATGCATGTCTATGTTTTTTTGCTTGCTTCTATGCTTTATCTCCATGTTTGCCTATCTAGATCTAGGCTTTGCAATGCTTTGTGCCTTCTGTGGGTTTGTGCTTGTCTGTCTTTGAGGCCATTTGTTTGTGTGGTTACATCTGTCCCTCTTAGGGCTTGTTTGAATGTAACCACTTTGAGATACGCCTCTGTGGTGTTGGTGTGCTTGATACACACCTTTTTTCGTTTTGTGTGATGTTGTTATGCTTGCCTTGCATGCTTTGTGCCACCCATTTGGCTTTCTTTGCTTCTTTGCATCTTTACACGTTTGCCTACCTAGTTATGCATGAGTCTACGTGTCATCCATAATCCAATCCAATGGAAGTAATCCAATCCAATGAAGCTATGGACACTCAATCCAAACCTACATTTCTCCTCCAAGGGCATCCTCTTTTGTTTGGTAACATGTTTGTTTGCCTCTTCGTGTACTTCACATGCTTGTTTGCCCCTGTTTTGCATCTCTCGCTAGTTTGTCTTTTAGCATGCTTTTCCTTCTACTTGTTTTTTGGCTTGTCTGCTGGCTTGTTTCTTTTGTCATTGCATGTATATGCATGGAGCAAGGACACTTGGAGCAAAGGTGCGACCTCCTAGGCGCAAGCAAAAAAAGGGCAAGGTTGCAAGCAAGAAGATGCAAGCCCATAAAGGGTAATGTTTAGTAGATTAAGGGGCCTAGCTCCTCTAGAGTGGTTTTCTCTTTCTCCCTCTCTCTAAGCCTTTTCTCTAGAACATGTATTAGGGTTCCCCCTCTCCTTGTACCCTTTATTTTTCCCACTCTTTGCTTGGGCCGCGTTCCCTAGGTATGACAATGTCTATTTTATATTTCCTGTACCTTGCTAGGCCATACCCTTGGAATGTTGACAATGTCTGTTTTACTTTCCTGCCTTGTGTGATAGCATTGTGCATGACGCATGTTGTAGACATCGCATTTTGTACTCTTTACAACTTAGGTCCCCGTTCCCCAATGATGCCCAAACTCTAAGACCCAAGGCCAATTTAGAGCCCAATTAGATATCAAATTGACTTGGGGAGTGTTAAAATGGAAAATATAATATTTTAAATAAGTAAAAATTTGTTTTTGGAAATAAAATGACCAAAGTGGCCCTCGGCCCACGTATGTGGGCATTGGCAGCAGCCTGAATTCATGGGCCAAAGCATGCGTACACAGGCACACTCTTGCGTATGCAGCTAGGGTTTCAGAGACATAAAAAAGACAAGTTTTCTGTAATAATGATTGAGGTTTTGAATGAATCCCACATCGTCTGGGAGCCATTTCAAACCCCATTTTTTCCACTATAAAAAGCCTTACATTGTATATTTTCAAACGCATAGAAATCCCACGGGAAAAATACAATATTCACTAGAAAATAGTGAATCAAAAGGGAGTTTTTCACAAAACACTTTCAAGTCATTTTGTTTTTATTAAGACCTTTTCTAGCCCCTATCCTTTTAGTTTAACGTTGCTAATCGCTTTCTTATTGAATTGTGAATAGATTTGACTGAGGGGAGTGGTCAAAAATCAAACTTAAGGAGCTTTTTTTTGAAGTATCTAGTCTAAACTTTTCTTTTTTCCTTTCTTTCATTTTTTTCCTTTAAATCTTTCTATTTGTTTTGTTTTCTTGTTTTAATATGCTTTAACATGTTTATCTAGTTTAGGTTTATATGTTTGTGGTTTTAAATGCATGTTAGGTTGTTAGAATTTCCGTTTTAAGGTTCTGCCCTATTTTTGGTCTTTTTAGGATTTCTGGGCAAGAACCTGCGTACATATAATTTTGCCCCTATACGCAGGCTTGATTATGCGTATGCAGGTTTGTTCTTGCATGCGTAAGCCGCTACCTAGAAACCCTAATTTTTTATTTCTTTTATTTTGTTTTTGCTTTCACATGTTTGTTTGTTTAGCCTCTTTTTCATGCTTTTATGCTTTCAATACCTATGTTTCACATGTTTAATTTCTTGGTTTGCTATCAGATGTTAGAGTTAGGATTTGTTTAGTATTTTCTTTGCTTTGATGACATGAACATGCATTTACATGCTCACGCATAAATGCCATAGGTGCTGAGTTGCTACAAGGTAAGTAAAAGGTAAGTCATGCATTGGAAATTTTCATGCATTTGTGATATGATCTTGTTTTGGTGTTAGAGATGAATGTGAATGTTTGGATGAATCACATGTTACTTGGATCTTTCCTTATGCTTATGCTTCTGCCTTGATTTGATTATTCGTGTTGCTGCCTTGAATATGATGTGATGCCATGCTAGATGAATATTAGGATGACATAATGAGATGTAAGGGTACGATATGATGTAATATGATGAATCATGTTTAGATGTATGAGATGATAGGGTTTTCACATGTTAGATGAATAATAGGGTTTGTATGTGTGTGGTTTGGTTCCTTATGCTTTATGGATGGATATGTATGTGTTTTGGAATATGATGCCATGTTGTATACTTAGATGTATGCTAGTGTGTGTGTGAGTTTAGGACACAAGTGTTGAATATGATTTTATCGAGGTTAAGACGTAAGACACAATGATGGGTGGCCAACCTTAGGATTGGGTAGTCTTGGGTGTCTAACACCTTCCCAAGGTTTGGTTCCTTATGCTTTATGGATGGATATGTATGTGTTTTGGAATATGATGCCATGTTGTATACTTAGATGTATGCTAGTGTGTGTGTGAGTTTAGGACACAAGTGTTGAATATGATTTTATCGAGGTTAAGACGTAAGACACAATGATGGGTGGCCAACCTTAGGATTGGGTAGTCTTGGGTGTCTAACACCTTCCCAAGGTTTGGTTCCTTATGCTTTATGGATGGATATGTATGTGTTTTGGAATATGATGCCATGTTCTATACTTAGATGTATGCTAGTGTGTGTGTGAGTTTAGGACACAAGTGTTGAATATGATTTTATCGAGGTTAAGACGTAAGACACAATGATGGGTGGCCAACCTTAGGATTGGGTAGTCTTGGGTGTTTAACACCTTCCCAAGGTTTGGTTCCTTATACTTTATGGATGGATATGTATGTGTTTTGGAATATGATGCCATGTTGTATACTTAGATGTATGCTAGTGTGTGTGTGAGTTTAGGACACAAGTGTTGAATATGATTTTATCGAGGTTAAGACATAAGACACAATGATGGGTGGCCAACCTTAGGATTGGGTATTCTTGGGTGTCTAACACCTTCCCAAGAACGTACCTAAACTCCGAAACCATATTTCTGGTAGTAAGATCAATGGTTCTTCCTCGAAAGGACGCTATATTCATGGTTCCTAGGCCATTGCAAACACTAGGTGACGACTCTGTGACCCTCTTTGGCCATGAGTGCTCTTGATCTTGTGGCATGAGTATATGCTCAAGGCAATTGCTGTAGATGCATATTTGTGTCATACTATGTGCATAGTCACTGCAGTGTGATCATCCCAATCCATATCACAAAGTGACATCAATTTTCTTGTGTATGCGTCACATATCAACGTGTTTAATGCTTTGAAGGGCTTCGGATCATCCTAGCATAAGTACATTGGCACGCACCATATACACAAGCATGAAACCTTGTTGGTGTGCCATAGTGTTTTGTGCATCCTCATGCGTCATAGCGTTTTACGCACCAAATGCGAAACTCTGCTGGGTTTTCACCGTGAAAATGGGGGCATCCCCATTACCATATCCTCACATCAAAAAGCTTGGTGAGAATAGCATTTTGTATGTTGTGACACATCTAAGGCGAAGTGATGCAGAATTTCTGCCACGAAAATAAGGTGAAATGCTGCCAGATTTTCACTGTGAAGATTTGGCAATGATTCCAAACACACTTGGAAAGCATCGATCAAAACCACACCCTTTCCAAACCCAAACCTTGAAGCCTAATTTGCTTAAAGCCTTGAAAGCTAATGCCAATAGCTCATTTTCAACTGCCAATGTCCGAAAATTATGATTTTACCAAAACAAAGAATTGTCTACGGACAGGCATTGTGGGGTGCCTAACACCTTCCCCACACGTAACCTGACTTCCGAACTCAAGAACCAAGATTATTTACCTATCCACATTAGATTAGGAAAAACGACTTTTTCCTTAGCCTAAGATTGGTAATAAAATCAAATTGAGTCAGTGACCAATCACACCTTAGAAAAACCCAATGATTGATGGCGACTTCACTTACCCTTGATAATTTCCTTAATATCGACTCATATTCCAGTCACATACTTGAGGTACGACATACCTCCATATTCCACTCACATCACACCGAAAGAGGAAGAGTGCAAGCGTCGCCGCAATGGGTGGTCGAGCAGCTGCGAGGTGTCGACAATGTTAAGAAGATTTGAAGTCACAGACCTCAGTTGTGTTCTTTGTGGTGAAGAAGTAGATATCACCTGCCATATCTTCTTAAAATGCACCATTGCTAGAGCCATTTTGACACTCTACTTGTTTGGGATTTAGAGCTGATGAAGCTCATATTGCATCCAATGAAGACATTTTCAAGTTAGTATTGGAACCACCCAAATCGTTTTGTCCCAAAAGTGATAAGTGGTTAGTCTCCCTAAAAATGGTTTTTACATTGGATGAAATTTGGCGTTTGCGTAATCGTGTCCTTCATCATGGTGGTCCAACTAATATTCATAACTCTATTCACCAAGTTCATAACAAGCACTTGAAGTTTTCAATGTTAGCAGCTCCCCAAGTAGTATAGGTCCCCCCTCACTAGACTAGGTCAAGACACTGGTTTATCAGATTCCAAGGCTGCTCTAGCAATAGTTGCTCATAACCACAGTGGAGAGGTGATTAAGATATGGACCAAAATGCACAATATTTGCTCCCCCCCCCCCCCCCCCCCCAAGCTAAAGCAGCAGCCATTTTCTAGGCTATTTAGCTAACTAAAACAGAGCCTTAGAGTTAGGTCCTTTTTTAAGGAGATGCTAAAATTTGTTTTGACTCCCTATCATGGAAGGGTCTTTTTGTTGATTGGTCCATTAATAGCATGACTAACAGCATTCTGTGCTTGGTTAAGTCCTTTTCTAGATGCTTCTTTAGTTGGGTTAAGAGGAATTATAATGTTGCAGCTAATTCTACTGCTAAGTTTGCTTTAAGTTCCTATGAAATTTGCATAAACCAGACTCCAGGACACTCTCTCTATATATACCAATATTAGGGTGAATGTTTTGTGTGGGAAATACACGTAAATGGTTTTTTTCTTCTAGAAAACCAAACTCACCCAGACGTTTAAAAAAAAAAAACCACAAACATATATTTTGAAAAGACATTGACTTTTCCATAATCGCCTACAAGTTCCAGTCCTTCTGTCTAGCCTCAAATTCCTCGTGTTTCGAATTAAGAAAACCAATAGGAGGAGGAGAAAAAAAGAAAGAAAGAAAAAAACACTTGGGGAAGTTGGAGAGAGAGGGGGGGGGGGGGGGGGGTGGGGTTTTAGAAGAAAAAACCCATTACGCATAGCCTTTTTGACAACTAGTTTTTAAAATTTTTATTTATCAAAAGAAACTTGTAAAATGATTAAACTAATTTTGAATTAAATAGCCAAGAGTTTTGTAACTGATTTAAATCTTTCTTCCTTCATTGTAAGTATTGAATTTAAATAATAATAAAAAAACATTTTGAATTACACAATGAAACTTATTTTACAATTTCTTGAAACATTTGGGAATTAATTTTTAATGAGACTATATTTTAAAATTTTGATATACTTGTGATGGATTTTTTTTTTTTTGAGAAACAAAACTGGAATTTCATTAAGAAAATCAACCAAGATCGGTTAATAATACATGATAGAGGTGTGGAGGAACAATTCTTCCACTACTTGTGATGGATTTGAATTAGAATAAATTGTGTTAATATTATTAATTCACTTAGAGTAAACTATGTTTATAGAGAAATGATATGTCTACAACATTTTTATAACAAATCCTAAGTGGCAAGTTATTACTAGTTGGTATTGTTGGGGTAAAAAAGTAATCCTAGCGTTAGTTTGAAATTTGAACCAATAACAACTAACCACCTGTGATTTGTTGTAAAAATGTTGTAGACGTAGCATCTCTCATGTTTATAATACTGATGTATTTCTAGTGCGCGACATTGCAAAAGTGCGTTGTACAATGATGTAAGACTTAACGCTAATCTCATAGCTCAAACATGAAAGGTAAGACTCAACTTTAATTTAATTATTATTAAAATCTTCTCAAAAAAATTAATTATTAAAACATACAATTAAAAAAAAAATTAAAGAGCATATTATTAATCAAAGTGAGACACCCTCCTTTTGATAGTTACATTTCCACATTAATAAGGTGTGATATTGAGAAGGGGTATATCACTTGCTCTGCGACACTAATTGCCGCATGCAGTTTTGGTGTTGATGTGTGAGTGTATTTTTTTTTATCTCATCTTCCTTTCCCTATATATGTGTGTGTGTTTCTCAAAAAAAAAAAAAAAAAAAAAAACATTTCCTTTAAACTCATTAACGCTTTTCCATTCCTTCTAGAATTCCATCTCATATCTCCTTTGCCTTAAAATGTGCTCCAAAGGTAATTCCAAGTATTTCCTTGAAAGTTTGGACAAAATTGCCTTATGCCATTTTCACCCAAATTATATAGCCTTATGCCCCCCTTCCCAAACTAATTAGGGAAACATCCTTCTTTTGAAACTCGACTTTCTCAAAATCGAGTTAAGCCTTATAGTGACGTTTTTAAGAACCTATAGTGGTGTTTTGTAACTCGAGCTCCATGAAATTGAGTTATAGGCAATAAAATTGCCTATAACTCGATTTCATGTAGATTGCGTTACAAAACGTCACTATAGGGCTCCAGATTTTTTTATTTTTTTTTAACTCGATTTTGAGAAAATTGAGTTACAAAAGAGGGGCATTTCCTTAATTAGTTTGGGAAGGAGGGCATAAGGCTAAATAATTTGGGTGAAAAGGGCATAAGGCCATTTTGTCCTGAAAGTTTGATGAGTTTACAACCCAGAAAATTAGCCAATGTTTTTGGATCCTTTACACCTCCAACAGGTACTAGTTTGGAGAATGCACCTCAAGCAATTGATTGGATCGAAATTTGCATGACAAAAGATGAGAGTAACACAGCCAATAAACAACATATATATATATATATATGTGTGTGTGTGTGTGTGTGAGAGAGAGAGAGAGAGAGAGAGAGAGAGAGAGATATCAGCAAATGTGTCCTTTTTTATTGGTTAAGGATGAATTGAAATCATTTCAATTCAAGCTTTTTCCGTTCAATCGCCTTTGAGATCATTTTGCTGAGATCATTCATAACTAGAACAAAGAGGATAGGAGAGAGAGGGTCACCCTGTTTTAATCTGATAGCAATATCAAAGAAATTAACTACGAGGGGGTATGGTTACTGGCATTTGGAAAACAATGTGGAAATATAGAACTCAATCCACTTCCTTTCTCTCCAAACCCACATTTTCCCACTATATATCCAAAACATGATCATTTGCTTTCTGCAAGTCTAATTACAAAATAGATCTGGTATCCCAAACTTCAATCAGGACACTCCTTGGAAATAGCTTTGGCTATATTTTAGAGTAGACATGGCAAAACAGGCAGGTTAAGTCGGGTTTGGGTCGAGTTAATCGGGTTGCGGGTCAAACGGGTCACAGGTCAAAAACGAGTCATTTTAAGCCGGTTAAAAACAGGTTCAGGTCAATCGGGTTGCAGGTTGGGTCGGGTTGACCCGTATTTTTCACATGAATTTTATTTTATTTTATTTTTATTTAAAGAAAACAACATGTATTTGCCATTTGGAAAGTTATGTAACAAATTACTTAATGTAAAATGCATTATTTTGAATTCACCACTTATATCAAGAATGAACTCAGTTAAACTTATTAATACTTATTCAATAATTTTAAAATTATACAAATCATAACATTGCTATCTAAAACAAAATAACACAAAGATAAGTAAAACAAATACACAAGTTTTATTTTTATACAATATCAACATTCCAAAACATAAAACAAAATTACAAATGACTTATTGAATAACTCATTCTATAAAGAATAAAAACATATAAGAAATTTACAATCTTGAAAATTAATTTTATAATCTATTATCAATTGTGATTGGTACTCTATTTCAATTTGAGATACACATTAAAGTTTGATTGCTTACTTATTTATACATGGTCTCTTTTATAAATATCATATCATTGTTAAGCAATACATACTCTAACAAATATCATAATTTATTTTGAAAAACCGTTTATTTTGGACATAAATTGTTAAAAAATATATCTAAGTATTCATAATTTATGCTAATTTGATACTTTGGCTGCACTATTTTCACACTTGTGAATGTTTCTCACACATGTCTACAATTTTAAATCTATATTTTTAACTCTACTGTAATCAGATTATCTTGACATGTACTTTATTATTTGATATCTAAAATTCTTTACTTGTTACAGAATGCTCAACCATTTATCTTTCAATTAATTTGCATGCAGTTATGTAAATGTATCAATTGTTACCCTAAAGCTCACAATAAACAATTAAACCAATATTGTCTTAATTTTACTATTTTTTTTTTTACCAAAAAAAAAAGTTTTAAAAAAAATGGTTCGGGTTTGGGTTGGGTCGGGTTGAGTTGACCCTCAAAAAACATGGGTCGGATCACAGGTTAACTCGTTTTGTTTCGGATAAAAAAAAAAAATCGAGTTTGGGTCGAATATTTTTCGAATCAGGTTAGAAAATTCTAACCCGTTTTGCCATGTCTATTTTAGAGTACTTAACCTTTTGTTTAGGAATTTTTTTACACAACTTTATAGGGGCTTATTTATAAACAAAGCCCACAAGGTCCAATGCCAAAAAATTACAAATTTTCGGTTGAGCTAGTACCCAACTTATTTTTGTCTTCCTACTTGTTGTGTGGACCAAGCCCACATGTCTAAGAAAGAAAGAACCCAATTAAGAAGAGGTGGATTTGAGGACAAAAGAGTCATTTTTGCATTGGTTATGGGCTTATCAAAGGTCTTTATGCTAAGCTTGGAAGTTGGAACACTTGAGAAACCATGAACAATGCAATGTGCACAGCGCAGGTACCGATGGAAGAACTGTAATATTTGCTTAAATAAAACCCTATACGCGGCACACATTCTCTTCCCAGTAAGAGAGGTAACCAGTTGTTTCAAATCCATTAAATTCAGAAAATTGAGAAGAGAGCTTTCCTATTAAAGAAGCAATTTTCACAGTCTTTGGCTAGGTCATTACCTCATTTACCTGGAGGGTCTTTTTTTTTTTTTTTTTTTGGAAATAAACTAACAACAACTAACAATAAACTGATCATTTAAAAAAAAAAAAAAAAAATCCAATGTTCCACTACTTTAATGCTCCCATACATAGGTTATAAGTTTGCGTTACCAAATTCGTTAATTACCTACACGTGAGAAAATAATTTTTCTCATTAATTCGTTATTTTTATCTTTTGTTATATTATCTTTTCACTAAGGAGAAAATATAAAGCTAGCGGCCAACTAGCAATTCATTGGCGTGAGTACCAGACTTAACTATCCTAACCAACTCGGATTTAGCCCGTACTATCAAAACACAATATATTTACGGCTACAAAAGAAGCCAAACACTTTTCGAACTACATTTTAATTAACAACTCTTTGTTTCTTTATAAATAGACATTCTTTTTTCTTTCTTTTTCTTTTATTTATTTATTTATTTACATATTTTGCACACCATCGAAAGTAAATCACATGATTTTTCAAGTTTGATATTTTTAGAATCTTGGCTTAGGTTTTATCCTATAGAAAATTTTCCTGAAACAAATTAACAATATTGTGACCAATATTGTTTCTTTAAAAAAAAAAAAAAAAAAAAACATGTGACCAATATTGTTTCAAAGACAAAGACACCTTTTATTTTTACCGGAAAGTTAGAAAGTTTCAAACAGTACTTAGCATTTACTATAATTAATATAATTCTTTATTTATTTATTTCTTTTTTTTTTTTGCATGCAAACAAGGTATCCAAAGATTTTTTAGGCACTTGGCGAATAGATTATTTTTCAAAGATTATAAACTTTTGAGATTAATACTTTGATTTAAGGTTAATTTGCAATATGCACCTTACTATCCAAATTTATGCTAATTTATAGTTTTAATTAGTATAAATTTTTTTGATAGTAAGGTGCATATTGCAAATTCACCTTACATGCATACTGCTAAGTTGGATATTTTCTAGTTTTAACATGTTAATTTGCAATATGCGTCAATTAACATGTATAGTTTTAATTGGCGCTCTGTATATTTCAATGAAAAACATTTTTTTACTTTCTATTAAAAGGAAAAATATTTTCTAGAAAATAGAAATTTGTTATAAAAAAAAGTGCCACGTGCACAACATTTTCACAGTACTTTCACAATAAATTTTAAGTAGCAAGTTGTTGTGGGTTTTTAACTTGAATCCACCACTGAAATTATTTTCTTACTCATCAGTAATAATTTAACATCTAAGATTTGTTGTGAAAATATTATGGACGTATCTTTTCTCTTAAAAAAAATAATTTTTGAACGCTGTCACATTCTTTGTGTTTGTGACCCTAAAATTGAGTCAAAAAATCAATTTATTTCATCTAGCTCACATAAAAAATTTCTTGTAATTTCAAATAATGATATGAAGAAAAGCCTTAATTTACAGAAACAAAGCGTAAATGGAAAATCTTTTCTGTTGTTTGGATCATTTAGAAACCTTAAATTGGAAAATCAACCCCTAATTTGAAATTTACACACAAAAAAAAAAGTGGAATAGTGATTGATATAGGGAAAAAAAGGTCATGCAGCAAAAATTTAGGGTGCGTTTGAATATCGCTTATTTTACTAAAAACTGAAAACCGAAAATTGAAAACAATAAAAAAATAATTTATGGTTACTGTTCACACTAAAAAACACTATTCATTTACCTATTTGCATTGTTCATGTCCCATAAATAGTGCACCAAGCACTGGTCCAAAAAAAAAAAAAAAAAAAAAGGCTGAAACGCTAGACGTGATCCAAACGGGTACTTAATATAGTTTATCAACGACAGTCAACAAGAAGTCTATGGAGAGAGAGAGAGATTTCCATTAAGAAATTTGTTTTTTCCTTTGTTAAATATATAACATTTCATAAAATGTTACAGTTTTTTTTTTTTTTTTTTTTTTTAACTTTTTTAATTTTTAAATGATTTTTCCACCATTAGGCTTATTTTTTGTTGATTACAGAAAATGCTTTCCAGATATGGACCTGAATTTTTTGCCAAACAAAAAAAAAATATAACCTGTAAAAAACATTTATCAGAGAGAACATTTTTTGGGACCAAAACGAAACACAATAACACATACCAAATAAAGCACAAACCAAATATCACAATTGGCCCTAGCTGCTGGAATCTTAAGCACCAATATATATATTTTGCCTGCATTAATCAAATAAGATAGTCAGAGATTTGAAGCTAACTTGTAATATATCAAACTCGCTCGTTACCAACAATGCTAACTACCATTGATCTACCGACCAAATTTATTCAGAATCCAATTATCCTCAACTCCGGCTTGTTTGTTTAACTAGAAAAGTCAGAATTTGGTTTGTTTGTTCCAATCATTTAGTTGTTCTAAATAAAGATTCTTCATTCACAAGCAAATTTAATATTTCTCAGTCAGTTACACCCACCGTTTTTGTCATGGTCACTGTTTGATTATTTGACCCTTTACAGGAGATCAAACAACTTCGAGAATAAAGAAGAAAAACTACTAGTTACTCTAACATCATGAGAACAAAAAAAAAAAAAAAAAAGGATAAATAAAAATCCAGTTCATGGCTATAAATGGCAAACTCATGATGACAAAAGATCTTTTAACAGTTAATATGCATTCTTACGTTTAAGACTTCACACGCATGAGTACGATTAGTTAGTTGGGACTAATCCCGCTAATATATATATATATACTAATCCCTCTAATATATATATA
This sequence comes from Quercus robur, assembly GCF_932294415.1. NCBI lineage: Eukaryota > Viridiplantae > Streptophyta > Magnoliopsida > Fagales > Fagaceae > Quercus > Quercus robur. The sequence goes on from NC_065543.1 coordinate 28,975,367, forward strand.
TATATATATATGGGCGAAATATTAACAAATGCCCTAAGTGCATTGGTTTAAGAAGTATTTTTATAAACTTTTTATGGGAAAAGAAAATAATAATTAATTTTTTTGACGGCTTTTTATATTTCCTTTAAAAGTAATATCAAAATTTTCTTAAAATGGTTTATTAACAATTGCCCTAAGAGCACCTATTAATATGACTATATATATATAAAAGAAAAAGAAAAAAGGAGTCTGAGATTCTAGAAGAAATAGTATCAATACTTTTAGAGGGAGGCCTCGTGGCACTTGTTGCAAAAGTAAGAGAATAGAAAATAGGGAAGGAGTCGAAAAGTAAGTGGATAAAAAGATTTAGTTTTCTCTCCATGTATTTGGTTGAGGCCTTGAGGGAGTAGAAAAGTCGAGAAATGGAAAACTCTTTTATTTGGTTAAGTAAAAAAGTGAGAGGATAGAAAATGTAGTTTGTATAAATTTACTCTCATTTTTCAAGTACATAAAAACAAATTTTTAATAGTTTATAAAATTGATTTTTTTTAATTACTACAAACTTACAAATTAACACAACTAATAAAACATCTAAGGAAAAAAAAAAAGGTTGCGCTTGATATGAAAAAAAAAGAAAAGAAAGAAAGAATAAGAGCCAACCATGAACCAACATGTGCACTATACCTAGGAAAAGGGAAAACAAGAAGAAAGGAGAAAAATAACAACAACCAAAAAAAAAAAATGAAAGAAAGAGATAGTAGCAAGAGTAAAATTTCTATAAATAAAATAAAAAATAAATAAAAGAGAAAGCATTCCCTCCCCCACTTTAATAAATAAAGGTGAGGGTAGAAGGATAATTTTACATCAAACTCATTCCCTCCCCACTTTTCTCTCTAGTTTTCTCCCCAAATTGGAAAGAAAGCATTTTCCTCTTAAATGGTGGGTTGGAGGAGAAAACTCCACCACACCCATTTTCTTTCTAGTTTTCTCCCCAAATTAGGAAGAAAACATTTTCCTCTTAAATGGTGGACTTGAGGAGAAAACTCTACCACACTCATTTTCTGCCTCCACCTTCCTCCACAACCAAACAGACCCTAAAGAACACAATTTTCATTAAAGATTCATGGAAAGCTTTCTCATTAGGTGGCTAGTAAATCTTTTATTTAGCACATGATCAAACCCTCAATTTCCAAACCCCAAAAACCATGTCAAAACTTTGCTTGATTCATCCAAAATACAAACCTTTAGTGTTAGGATCAACCATCCAACCCTGAAACCAATCATCAAGCCCTATACAAGCAAGTAGACTTTTTCAAATTTTGATTGTATGATGTCAAATTACTCAAAACGATTTTTATCTTTTGATGATATGCGTTAAATTAGGATCAAGCATACTAGTTTTTTAAATTTTAAGTTCAAATGTGTGTGAAGCTCCCTCTTAGAGACTTGAACCCCGGCCCTTATCTCTTACACCTCACAAGCACTTATACTTGTGGAGTGACCATTGCACCGAGGATATGCGGTGACTATTTTAAGTTCAAATGTTAATATGCTATTCATATGCCCAAAAACTCTATTTTCAAAACCCTTAACTCAATGCTTGATTTTATTTTCTGTGAATGACATGCTAAATTTTTTTAATGACATTTTTGGATAATTTGATTGCATGACATGATGTTGGCCACATATTCTAGGAGACTGATTGCAACGGATGGGGTGAGTGCCTAACACTTTCTCACTTCGTAACTTAGCCTCTAATCTTGGATCAATGGTTAGATTAGTCTTATCCAAATGTAATTTTCACAACTTTTGGAATATAATTACTAATAGCTTCAAGTCAGCTATTTTGTTTAGATTGTATCTAGGATCAAAACCATATAATGTTCCCTATTATATTCATTGAGATGTAAATTAAAATTTTCAATCAATAAAAAGAAAAAATTATCGTTGTGGTGTTCTTAATTTTTTCATTAATTAAAATAAGTGGAAAATCTAATGTACAACCCTCAATTTAGTAGCTCAAATATCATTAGTCGAACATATATTTTGAGAGGCAATAAACATAACTTCACCTATTCACTTAGGCCTAATTCAATAAAACTAAGGTCACAGTCTCTCACACTATGATAGAGAGTTTAGTTGAACGAAAGTTTTTTAAGTAAAATGTGGCAATTGCTTTTCCTATTTGAATTTTCTAGAGGACTAGGCCCCCACAATTTTCCCATGCATTGAAGAGATTCTTCTTTGATTTTTTACTTCGTTACCAATCTTGTTTCTTCCTTTTACTGCTTTCACATTTAATACTTTTAGATTTGGTATTGAAATATGCAATTGAACTGTTTATCTATGTGGATTGTTTTATAACTGGTATGGTTGATGTAAGAACCAAGTGCAAGACTTATGGACCTTAGGTCACTTGGGCTCACAATTTATTTGTAGTGGGCTTAAGTATTTCCTACAATGGGTCGTTCTCGGCAGAGAGACTCAAAGTAACACCCAGTTGGTACCCTCTCCTTGACTGTTTTCTCTCAATTTTTCTGAACCCCTTCTTCTCCCAACTTTCTTCTATTTATAGCCAAGGTTAGTGGGGAGATTATGATTACAGTCACCGTTAGTGCTACTGAAGGTCCAGTATTATCTGGTTAAAGTGGTTGTTTAGGTGAAAGGGCGGTGCAGCATTTATGATCTTGGAACTTGGTTCCATTTTGACCGATTATGTTCGGCAACTCACGTTCCCGTGCATATCATGACTTTCCCGGATATGACTCATACGCTCTACCGGGAAAGATTAACCGGTCAACTCTGGGAACTCAATACCCAAAACTTGTTTTTACTCTAAGGCAGTTTCAAGAAGGGCATAAGGTAACTGGAACTTTCTGCTGGGCTTGCGCCCAAGGCCGGTATGGGCTTGGGCCCGGGGCCTAGATGGGTCTGGGCCCAAGGCCAGTATGGGCTTTGGAATCTCGGTGCCGTACAGTTGATTTATAAATTTGTATTATAAAAGACAGTGACACCATTAATCAAGACGTTACATGTTTCATCAGGAAGGTGACAATAGCTAGAGATTTTTTGTAAAATCATGAATTAAAAGGTTGAATTTGCATAATAGATGTTAACATAAGTAAGCTAGATGGTACAGAATATTTTGAAAGCTGGCAAACTAGAAATGGACAATGACCTGATACCTAGCAAAGATTTTACAATGTAATGCTTCCTGTAAGATATTCCTTTCATATCTGACACATGTATATGCATGGACATATATATATATATATATATATATGCTTCTTTTTACTCTCAAGAGTCTCTCTAGTTAGGTTATGTTAGGTGTTGGCGCGATCCGCCGTCTCTATACGATCATAGACGAGTCGCCTTTCACCCCTGACAGGTCTAGTTAGGTTAATATATTATGTTAGGTGGCCATCTCAATAGAATAAAATGAAAGAAGTTGCTTGTTACCATATCCAATAATTAGTTTGGTGTTGTCGTTTGTGAGAGCTCTGTTACATTTTCCAAACTGTTGCTCCATGCCTCGCCATGTGCTCACCTTAATAAAATTCTAAAAAATTAACGAAAACAAACATTAAACAAACAAATTGGAATCTAAGTACATCTATGCATTAGCATTTCAAACCACTGAAATCAGGTAGGAAGATTCAGCCAAAAAAGAAATAAGTCAAGTAGGGAGACAAGTGACAGGTGGTTTATTTTTCTTGCCATTTGAAGTTCTCTTTAGTTAATAGGGCAGGAAATTGACAATAATAAAAAATAAAAATTTATACCATTCGTATAGAGGCATGAAGTTTGTATGCTTTCTAAGTCAATAAGTAGCATACGATATATTAAGAGTTTTGTAACTTATGCTAATAACTTAATCTCCATTATTAAAAGAATTAGTATTTGAATCTCTCTCCTACCAATTATAACTATTGAATTATCCTAAAATAAAAATAATGACATGCGAAACTAAATCCCCATTATTTCATTTGAAATATCAAGAGTTTATTTTATAGTTAAAATTTAGTAATTTCTAAGATGTGACCATATATAGTGTTACGTTGTTATTTAAAAGTGACAATAAGCTTGAAATGAAATCATTTCAAATGGAAAAGATCTTAATACATGACACACATTCTCAGTTAACTTCGTTTCTACCTTGTGTTGCATGAAAATTCATGCACCTACCTACCTGACTTTTTGTACGAGCACTTTGATCTCCTAAAATATTAACAGATAACAGTGGCCCATATCTCTCATTCACTCTCTCTCCTCCCCTCAACCACCATCTACCATCTTTCATGCATAAATCCATTCATTATCAAAGAGAATACACTATCAACCTCAATGCCTCATCTTCCTAACATTGACTCTGTAGAGAAACTTAGATAACCATTTCTCTAAAGACTCTCTCTCTCTCTCTCTCTCAAACACACACTCATGGGGAATGTGACATCTTGTGCTCCTTCCATAATCTCAAGTGGGGTAGTGAAGGTCTTATTCAGTGATGGAAGATTGCGAGTCTACACAAGGCCAGTAAAGGTAGCAGAACTCATTCTAGAGAACCCAGGTCAATTTGTCTGTGAATCAAGCAGCCTCAAAGTTGGGCATCGGATTCAAGGACTTTTAGCTGATGAGGAGCTAGAGCTGCGCCAATTCTACTTTCTCCTTCCCATGGAGTTGCTCTACTCAGTACTAACATTTGAGGAAATGAGCTCTCTCTCTTACAAGGCTTCCAAGGCTCTGAAGCATATAAGTTTTAACAACTTGGCGAAGATCTTCCCAGTCCTAAGTGAGTTTTGCATGTTTCCTTCTGAATCCAAAACAATAAATACTCCAACATGTCATCAGCAGGAACCACTACAGAGGTACTCAAAGCAGAGATCATGGAAGCCTGCGTTAGAGACTATTATTGAAAGTTGAAATACCATGTAGAAAAATGAGATATAGCAGTATTTTGTCTCTATTTCTTCTCTTCAATTCTTTTTTATTTTTGGTGTTAATTTTTGAGATTACCAGTAATAAAGTTAAAAAGGTAAAGTGATTAAATTTATGAGCAATGTTACATAGTTACATAAAAGTTTTCACAACAAATTTCATACATGTTAAGTAAACAGGTTCTTATTGATTCTCATATATGCCTACTATTGTTTTGTAATTCACCATATAAAATTTGTTGTCAATTTTTGTGTGTTCTGTAGACTTACTATAAATTTACAGGTCTAGGTCCTTTGTTCATATATATTCCACTTTGATATTCAGATCTCATACTGATCTGTGGCTACCATTATGACCTGGCAACTCAAGTAGATTCAAAAGAAGAGTAAAATGAAAATTATAATGTAATTCATGATTCATGATCAAAATGGGTCCACTGCCCGTATAACACTAAAGTTCAGCGACTTACAAATGCAAATATGGTAAAACCTCACAAACTTTTCATAAACATCATTTTTTGTTAGAAACTTAGAATGATGGTTACACTGTTAAATTCGTCGTGTTTTTTTTTTTTTTTTTTTTTTTTTTTTTTTTTTAAATAGCTTAAAATATTAGGATAATCAATAATTTATCATTATATCAAAATAAGAAAGGGTAGAATTATGATTAAATGATTATATTCACCTAAAAGTTTTATCTTTTTGGACAAACAATATTTTATCATTTTTTCTTTTTCATAAGAATGAAATTTTTATTAAAACCCTGAGAAAATTACAGATTGCTACACAGACTAAAGGTCTGCACAAACCTGGGAAAAAAAAAATCAAAACACAGAAGCAACTAAATTTGGCTACCTCACAACAGCATCCCAAATTACAACGAAGAATGATATTGATATGAGATTCAGGATAAGGACCACTGCCCTCAATCCTTGCTTTCACTTCTCCTTTAATAGTTAGTAGCCAAAGATCCTTCCTTCAGAGGGAACAGAAACCATGATCCTCTGTTTCCAAATGCTATATACAACAGCACCCAAATTCAATTTGCAAACCACAGAGCACAGACTCTTTCCATTCCAACTTTCCAAGTGTTGCTACCCCACGCAAAAAATAAAAAATAAGGAGACATAATTCTTGGATATGTTCAAAATTTTCTAAACCCATGTTTTAGAACTTAAAAGCCCAACTACGTGTTTAACAAAAAGCCCATACCCATGACATTTTTTTTTTTTTGGTGGTGAGAATCAAGTCATCAACGACAACCATGACAAAATTAGGTCAGCCAGCAAGTGGAGACCTATCTGAAACAAATCCGCGATCCCCTAATATCATTTATTTCCTTTCCTATGAAATGACCTTGGCAACCCCAGTATCAAAGGGATGGAATCCCTCAAATTTCCTCTTCTGTCGGAAAAATCTCATCAAGAAAATTTTCAAGAGATTTGATATATACAGATTTTTCAAAAATTTCAAACGTTGAGAAAAGTACCCTTTCAATTGGGGATTTTTTTTTCCCCAATGGAGAGCATATCATGAATCAAGCCGGTCAATTGTGTAGGTCTAAGCTACTTTCCTGCAGCTTGTATCTAGTGTCTAGTTCCACTATATAAGTTAGAATACCAAACATGTCCAAAGTTGGATAAGTGTCCATATCTCAACGTTTCTAGTAGAACTAGACACTAAACACAAGCTCTTCCCCTTTTATACTATATGTATTTTCTATCAACGATAAGTTTCAAACAATCAAATAAAGTAGAACTATGATATTTCCCCTCTCTCCCTATCTTATATCTTAAAATTTTTGTTTCAGCATCTTGTGACAAGTTTGAAATTCTATTTGTGAGTGCACACTAACAAAGTTGCCTTTGTATCTTGGAGAGCAACGGCCTAAGTCATCTACATCAAAAGAATTTCCTAATGGGGGTAAAATCGCTTCTTAAAAATAGTAGATTTAGTTTCATGCCTCAACTCAAAAAATTGATAAGTTCTTACTTCTCTAAATTTTGAAATTTATTTACTTTATTGTAATATCTCTTTGTTTGCATTTACTAACTTTGTTAATTAATTTGAGCAATCTTCATACAATATCTTGAAGACTTTATTAATTAATTTGAGCAATCTTCATACAGTATCTTGAATGCCCCCCAATTGTTGAATAAAGTAATTGATTTTGCTCAAATTAATTAACAAAATCAGTTAGTGAATCCAATAGATATTTCAGTATAGTAGATAAATTCAGAATTTAGAGAAGTATGAACATATCAAGTTGTTGCGTTGAAGTACGAAATTGAATTTGTTGTCCTTAGAGAAGCAATTTTGCCCCCACTAGGAATACAACACTGTAAAATGTAAAATGAATGTGATATTGCAACAATTTTCAAAATAGAACTGCTACTATAGCTTTTTTCTGGAAACAAAATCAATGTAAAATGAATGTGATAACCTTTTTCGGTACGTAGTGTGCGTTTGTGAAGCGCGTTTGCGTTTCCCAAACGCACATTTTGCGTTTTCAACCTTTTTTTTTTTTTTCGTGCGTTTCAGGCCAATTTTTTACTGTTCATTCACTGTTGCGGCTGCTGTTCATAAATAGTAGCCGTAATATTTGACTTTTCCTGTGAACAGTGCATGGTGTGCACTGTTCACGGACCCACAAAATTTATTTTCAGTTACTTTTTTATTAACAATGGGTCCCACGATACTATTCACACATTTAAAAATTATTTTGCTACAGTATTTTTCAGTTTTCAGTTTCAGTTTTTAGCTTTCAGCTGTATCCAAACGGACTCGTAGTTACATAACCGCTGAGATACGGGAGATAGTGCAGTAGTTTCTTAAATCGTTGTTGTTAAAGCCCATTCTTGGCTCTAACCCTATGCTGGAAATGCGTCTTCTGAGTTTTGTGCTCACACCTTGTATGCCCAGGAAAATGTTGGTGGATGTGGGGAAGTGTTTGTGTGTATGGGTTGCCACTAATTATTGAATTTTACACTGTCTTGTCACTTATCCGGCTATCTGTATCTTGGTTCTAATAACAATCTTATATATATATATATATATATGTGTGTGTGTGTGTGTGTGTGTGTGGGGGTGGGGGGTAACAGACTAGGGAGCCCATATCAATATACACGTTGGGCCAGGAACCCAGTCCAAGGAAGAACCCCTCCTCGGCCATAGGAAGAATCCCTCCTCGGCCAGGTATGGCCGAGGACAAAGGGATTGGCCTATCACTGAGAGTGGCACTCCGGGTCACTCTATGGAACAGGAAAAGTACTAAAACAGAAAAGGACAATTGAGAGAATAGAAATATCTAAGGGAAAAGCTGCCATTATTACAGTCAGTGCCTTGTACCTGACATAGCCATGCTTTTCTGCCATTATAACCACTCCGAACAACTTGGAGGAAGGGCTGATGGGACAAGTATCAACACTAAGAACACAATTCAAGAGGAAGGAAACTACTATAAAAGAGGGTAAAGGGAGGCAGTAAATGGGGGGGGGGGGGGGGCTGAAACCCCTATTGCTCAAGAGGCACCAGAAAAAGCTCCTCGGACCGTGCCGAGGACCAACCCTCTTTGATAAACTCAGTTCATCCTTGCTTGATCGTGATAAACACCATGTTAACTGTTGTCCATGCACTAAAGCCTAACTCTTCGACCCATTCTTTACAAATTTATTGTACCGGGCTCACTAATCTAAGATCCCATACATCTTGGGCTTGGGCTGAAAAACGTGACCCTACAATATATATATGGATTTTGCTAATGTGTGCTCTCAGAAATTGAGAAAGTATTGACAGTTTTTTCAATTCTCGAGAAAATATTTCTAAAAATGGATGGTTTAATATGTACCCTAAGAGCACACATTAACTGAACCCTCTATATATATATATATATATATAAATGTATGCAGTCTTCTAGCCTAAGAACACTAGTATTGGGGGTATAAAAACCTCCTAATTGCTATTTTAGAAACCAACAGCCAAAAATCATCTACATCTGGTGGTCAGTATCTATTTTTTTTTACAACCTCTGTACAGTTGGTTCTCATAAATCAGCCACTCTTCCTTTCTTCTCTCTATCTCCTCTCTTCTCTAACTCCATGGTTGGAATCTGAATCTCAAGAGTTCCTCCCACTCTCTCATCCTCTAAGCTCTTGGGTTCCACAACGGACAAGCCCACATTGCTAGATTGGGCGATGTGGTGGTGGTGGGTATCTATTTTTTTTTACAACCTGGGAACAATTGGTTCTCATAAATCAGCCACTCTTTCTTTCTTCTCTCTATCTTCTCTCTTCTCTAACTCCATGGTTGGAATCTGAATCTCAAGAATTCCTCTCAATCTCTCATCCTCTAAGCTCTTGGGTTCCACAAGGGACAAGGCCACATTGCCAGATTGGGCGACACAATGATGGCGTGGTTGTGGTAGGTGTAGATCGGCCGTGGGTTCTCCTCCGCCTTCTCCTCTGCTTCCAAGTGTAGATCAATGGAAGGTTCTTCGGCTTCTCCTCTGCTTCCAGGTGTAGATCGACGATGGATTCGCATCTTCTTCGGCTTCTATGGGTTTGGTGGGTCTTGGTGTTTTGCTGGGTCTATGGTGGTGGGTCTTGGTGGTTTAGTTGTTTTTTTTTTTTATGGGTTGTGGGTGATGTTGGCAGTTAGCAGTGGGGAAGAGTTTTTGAGTAGAATAGAGAGATGTGAGAGAAGAGAGAGAAATAGATTTTTTATATTATTTGATTGTGTAATTTATATTATTTTATTGAGTTGTATGTAAAAATAGAATTTGAGATGTTAGATAAGTTGTAAAATGAGATGGTAAAATAAATAAAGTAGTGTTTGGGGATGTAAAAAGTGTTTTTTTACATCCCCATTGCTAGTGCTCTAAGGGTGGATCAAATCAAGCAAAAACTAGGGGAAAAAAGAAAACAAACTAATTTAAGGATTCTATTATACATGGGAAGATGTTAAACACCTCTCAACATTAGTTGAATGACAATCAACTCATTTTATCCATCTCTCATGCATATTGTTCAATAGTAGTAACCCCAATATTCTTACCCCCTTAGAATGAGGGTTTTACATTGTGGAGTCATCACTTCTTTTATTGAGTTATGGAGTTGTCACTTCTTTAATTAAGGCATAAAAATAAGAAACCAGAAAATAAATGAAATACATCTTTATTTTATTGAGAAATTCAAGATTTCATTTTAATAGAATGAAATACATAAAACTTAAATGACTTTTTCCTCTAGTTACATGGCCGTGATTCTTGTGAATTAATTAGGAATTGACAGGTGCTTTATACTAGTGTTATATTGGTGTGGACAAGTTGCTAACAAGGCTCTAACATGGTTACTGACGTGGTTGATGATGCTGTTAGGGCTGACATGGCAAAGCCTAATGTTAACACTTGCTTGTTTTTGATGGAGGATAGAACTTGGAGGTGCATGAAAGCACATGGGTTACGATCAACAATGCGTGGTGACATCAAACCAACACGTACGTGTAGGCGCATGGCTAATGCAAGTGGCACTTGGAGGCATAAGGCAAACGACATAGAAGCTTTTGGTGGAGCATGACGATACATGTGGGATAAGAATGAACTTTGGTTTGAGTTTGTAGACCGATTTCTAGACAGGGAACTAATTTGTGTGTCGAGTAAAGAGTTAGCAATTTTGCTATTTTTGTTGACTTGTTGGTGATACGTTAGAGAGAATTGTTAAAGAAGTGGCTCTAATACCATGTTCGAAGATAAGAGAAAAGGGAGAGAGAGAACACAAAAGAATAAAGTGGGTAATTTGTATGTATTGTATATTTCTGTGTGTATCATTGACATTGGAAAAGGCCTAAATATTTAGGTGTAAGGGATTGTACAATTAAAAGATATCCTTGATTAGGGCTAACATTAGAGACACAGTAATGGGTCATTGATTTTAGCTCAATCAAGGAAATATACATGGAAACTAATTGTAATATACTAACAAAAAAAAAAAAAAAAAAAAAAATTGAACTAATACCTACTCCTAGGGCCAACTCTGAGACTTTGTCCTTTCTTTTCCTTCCTAGTGAAGCCTTGTGAAGATGTTCTCTTCTTCTTGTCCTTGAAGGATTTTCCTTCTCCCTTTTTTTTTCATCGCTGTTTTCACTACCCTAGTACCTCACCACTCTGTTACTCCTCTATCATCTCATCTCTTGTTACCTCATTATGTACCTATCTGAACTTATGGAGGAAACACAAAATAACACAAGCATGGAGAGGATTATCTCTAAAATAGAGAATTTAGGGTGGAAAAAAGGCAAAATCAATTTGGAATTCAATCAAGAGTCGTTATTTCGATCAAAGTTCCTTTTGGTAGGTAAGATCCTGTCTACAAAATCATTTTCCCAAGTTGTTGTTAAAGATATAGTGACAAAAGCTTGGAATTTAATGATGGAGACTGAAGTATCGGTACTCGGTAGGAATGTTTTCCCATTTTCTTTTAATCATTGAGCTGATGTCAGAAGGGCTTGGAATCGTAGACCTTGGTCCATTAAAGGTGAACATTTAACATTGAAAAAGTTTAGAGCAGATCTCAGTCTTAATGAAGTGGATTTTTCCACAACTGCTTTCTGGGTTCAGGTCCATGGCCTACCTCTTAATAGATAGTCTAAAGAAAATATTTTCAAAATTGGTGGCTTCTTAGGTAGGACCTTGGATGTTGATCTTGTGGGTGGTAGAGGAGGAGTGTGGAAAAATTTTGTTAGATTCAGAGTTGAAGTGGATGTCTCTTGTCCACTATGTGCTAGTTTTCCTCTTGATCGAGATGATCAGGGACTTCCTGTGCTTTGGGTTCCCTTTAAGTTTGAGAAACTAGGCAATTTTTGTTATGGTTATGGTAGATTAAGGCATGATTTGAGATCTTGTCTGGAGGAAGAGTCTCAAAGGATAGTCAAGGGGAATGTTTTCCAAGGAAACTATGGAAATTGGCTTCGTGCTGAGAATAATGATTTCCAACCTGGCTTTAGTCCAAAGGTCCTTGGTAAACTTGTTCCAATAGAAGGTGACAGAGAAGTGGGAACATTAGTGCAGAAATCAAATATTGTGGAAGCTTCCTTGAGGAACCAGAGAGTTCCGTCAACCATTGCTAAATGGAATGAAGTAGAGGAGAGAGAAGGAACTGAGCTGGCAAATGTCAATCAATTAATGGGACAGAAAGTGGACAACACAGAGCATGGGGCTCGAAAAGGTATTGAGGAAATCTTGGGTATGCTTTCCACCACTCATGTAAGTTCAAAGGATTTGAGTTATGACCATTCTCACCATAACCTTTCTCCCCAATTAAATATAAACCTACCCCATCTCCATCTGGGCCCAATCCACATATAGACTCTTCAGCATCTAAAACTCAACCCATAGCCTCTATACAAATGTCTCTCTATCCGAAGCCTCCTAGAAAAATTGGACCACCAAGCCCACCTCATAATTCCCTTCATCAAACTAAAGCCCAAGTTGAAAATCATTCCTCACCAAGCAATATTAATCCCAATAGCTCAGTAAAACGTAAATCCACTAACTCAAATCCTTCAAACCTTCTTGCTAAAAAACCCAAACTTCCCCAATCATCCCAACTCTCCAACCTTGAATGTCCTCTCTCTTCCTTCAGCAACAATGACGAATCCTCTAGAACATCCCAACCCTCCAATTTTGAATGTGTTATTTCTTCCTTCATCAACAATGATGGCTCCTTTAGAAGATCCATAGTTTCTCAAAAGAATGGAGAAGCTGGGAAAGTAATGGAAAAAGCACATCTAAAAGCCAAAACTTCTCTAAAGGCTCTTGCCAGGATTAAGAATTTGGATAGCAGCCCTTTGAATTCCAAGGTATCTAATGAAGATCAGCTAGACAGCTCAAGTGAGTCTTTCCTTCCCTTGAATGTCCAAATGGCCGAGGAGGCAGGCCTTATGAAGCCCCACCCCTCGCCATAAGAACCCTTGCTTGGAACTGTCGAGGTGCTGGTAAAGCCCTGACAGTTAAAGCCCTCAAGGCTCTTATTAGGGAAGAAAGTCTTGATATAGTTTTTATAGCTGAATCTAAATCTAAGTCACAAAAGATCGAAAGAATTCGCTCAAGTACTGGTTTTGTAGAAAATTTTTGTGTAGAGCTTGTTGGTAAATCTGGAGGTTTAGCCATTTTTTGGAAAGCTGGTGTGGATTTAGAGATTGTTTACTTTGATAGAAATGTTATTGCATCTCTGGTCTATTTTGATCCGCCATCATCCCCTTGGCTCTTTCTTTTGATTTATGACCCTCCCCATGCTAATGGCAAGGCAAGATTTTGGAAGTGCTTGGAGGATATGGTTAGTGCCTTTGCAGGCCCCTGGTTGGTAATAAGGGATTTCAACTGTGTATGTAGTAATTTGGATAAAAGAGGTGGCAGATATCTCGATCAAGGTTCAACTAAAAGTTTTAGCAATTTTGTTCATGGCATTGGGGCAATTGATCTTGGATTTATCGGTTCTCAATTTACTTAATCCAACAAACGGGAAGGTCTTGCTAACATTAAGGAGCGGCTGGATAAAGCTGTGTGCAATCATGAGTGGCAATGTCTTTTCCCAAAAGCTGGAGTTAAACACTTAATTGCCTCTGCTTCAGATCATGCTCCAATTATATTGCACATTCATTTGGATCAGTTAGTGAGGGCTAAGCCCTTTAGATTTGAAGCAATGTGGACTAGAGATGATTCAAGCACTGGGATTGCAGAAGAAGTTTGGCAAAGTATTGTAGAAGGTTCTCAATGTTTCAAGTTGGCTAGGAAATTCAGCAAACTAGACAAGATTTAAAAGTTTGGAATAGGACTCAGTTTGGCTATGCTAAGACCAAAATTAGAGAAATTGAAGCAAGAATAAAAGAAGTACAAGACAGAGCTCCTACTAAAGAGAATCTGGAGTTGGAAGCAACTTTATATTTAGAGCTGGATGAATAACTGGAAAGAGAGGACCTTAAACGGAAACAAAAATCCAGAGAGTTATGGATCAAAAAAGGAGATCGAAATACAAAATTTTTCCATTTTTCCGCTCTAGTGAGAAGGAGAAGAAATCTTATTACAAAGATAAGAGAAGAGAATGGGCTTTAATTGATGAACAGGAAAGATATTGGGAAGTACTTTTCAACCAAATTCTCAGAAGTTTTCCAATCCTCCTTTCTTAGTGTCCCACCAAATTTAGATGAACTAATTGAACCTTCTATTTCAACTCAAGAGAATGAAATGTTGACTGATGTGCAATCTGCTGATGATATCAGAAGAGTTATGTTTGAAATGCAACCCTTTAAAGCTCTCGTGCCAGATGGAATGTCTGGTTTATTTTATAGACATTATTGGTCGATAGTTGGAGATCAACTTGTAGCTGCTGTTCAAAGTTTTTTCAAAGAGGGGTGGTTGCTTCGTGAGTTGAATCACACTTATATCACACTTATCCTCAAAGTTCAAGGTGCTTACAATTTCAATCAATTCAAACCTATCAGTCTCTGCAACGTTTGCTACAAGGTGATTTTGAAAATTATAGTCTCTAGACTAAGACCCTTGCTAAATAAGATGATTGATCCAACTCAAGTAACTTTTATTCCAGATAGAAATATTGCTAAAAATATGATTCTTGCTCAGGAAATTGTTCATAATTTCAGAACTATGAGAAAGAAAAAAGGCTGCATTGGTTTGAAAATTGATTTTCAAAAAGCATATGATAGAATGGAGTAGAGCTTCCTGTTGATTACACTTAAGGCCTTTGGGTTTTGTGAGAGATTTATCTCCTTAATTCAGCAATGTTTATACACAGCCAGCTACACTTTATTGATTAATGGGAGCCATGAAGCAAAAATCAACCCATCTAGGGGTCTGAGACAGGGGGATCCCTTGTCTCCCCATCTCTTCATCATTGGGTGCGAGGTCTTGGCAAGGCTAATCATTAGAAAGGAGAACAAGGGTAATATTAGAGGGGTGCATTTAGCAAATTGAGCTCCAGCTATCACAAAGCTCTTCTATGCTGATGATGTGATGCTATTTTGCAATGCCAAGCTGTCAGAAATAAGAATTCTATTGAATTGTCTGGATAGATATGGCAAATGGTTTGGACAAATTATAAGTGTTAAGAAGTCCGGCATTTTTTGTTTGAAAGGAGTCCACCTTGATTTTCTTAGACAATTTAAAGACCAATGGGGTTTCAAAAAGCTCCGGCATGGAACTAAGTACTTGGGGGTGCCATTATTCTTATCAAATAACAAGGCCAGAGATTTTGCCTATGTTAAGGAGAAGATAGATGCAAGATTGGCTAGCTGGAAGAGCAAAAGTCTGTCTTGGGCTGGTAGAGTTACTTTGATTAAATTGGTTGCCCAAACCATCCCTAACTATACTATGCCCACCTTTTTGCTCCCAAGGAAAATCAATGACAAGTTAGATGCTGCTGTGAGACGTTTTTGGTGGAAGCCAAAAGAGGATTCTAATCAATTTTTCACTCTTGTGGCATGGGATGATTTGTGTAGGCTGAAAGATGAAGATGGTATTGGTTTCAAAAAGTTTAAGAAGTTGAACCAAGCCTTAGTATCCAAATTGGGATGGTGGATGTTGTCCAGGAAAAATTGTTTTTGTGTGAAGCAATTGGCAGCCAAGTACAAGGTTAGAGCTGATTGGCTTGGAGCTCCTAAAGCCTCAAATGCATCATGGGTTTGGAAAGGTATTAAAAGGGTGAAGAATATAATCAAGTTGGGAGTGTGTAAATTAGTAGGTTCTGGGAATTCAATTTTAGTTTGGGAAGATCCTTGGTTACCTAACAAGTCAGGTTTCATTCCAACACCAAGGTCTCAAGTAATTAATTCTTTTTTGGTAGTTTCCCAACTTCTAAATCCTTCAGGTTCAGGTTGGAATGATAATTTGTTGAATGAGTTGTTTGACCAAGAGTCTGTTGTGGCTATTAAAAACATCCCAATTTGGTCTTTTGGTTAGGAAGATAGATGGACTTGGACCAAATCTGAAAATTGGCAGTTCTTGATGAAATCTTGTTATCGTCTCATTACTAAAGGCGACAATATTTCTAGCAGTGTTTCTTTACAAGGAAAATTTGGATGTCCAGCATTCATGAGAGACTAAAGATGCATCTTTGGAGAATAGCATTTAATCTTCTTCCCACTAAGGATCAGTTAAGCGAGTTTTCACCCTCCTCTGACACTAATTGCCCTCTTTGTAATGTTGAGGCAGAGTCAACCCTGCACCTCTTTACTCAATGTCACATTGCTAAAGCCATATGGTTTGGCAGTTAGTGGAACCTTAGAATTGACAAATGGCAAGTTCAATCTCCGGCCCATTTGATTGAGTTATTTATTGATCCTCCTTCATCTATCCAGCTGGATAAAGAGCAAAGAGATGAATTTCTACTATTTGGAGCTCTAACTTTAGATATGATTTGGATGTGGAGAAACAAGGCAGTTAATGAGAGATCTCTTCCAGTGGAGGGTCAAGTTATCAGAAGCCTTCAGAAGTTGTTCTTGGAGCATTGGCGGCCCAAAGTTCCAGTGTTAACAAGAGTCCCAACTAGAAGCAGTGCCAGGTGGTGTTGTCCAAACCAAGGTATGTTAAAATTGAATTGTGATGCAACAGTAGGTGATCTATCATCATGTATAGCAATTGTTGCCAGAGATTGGAGAGGGAAATTGGTGTTTGCAATTTCAAAAAAAGTTAACACCAACATCCCTGTTCAAGCAGAGGCCAATGCCATCCTATTGGCTGTCCATATTGCTATTAACTTCTCTTTTTGTAGTTGCGTTATAGAGAGTGACCGTAAAGTTTGTATAGATGCCATTAAAGGTGGTGGGAACCTAATTCCTTGGAGACTTTTGAATTTTGTTGACTCAGTTAAGAATGTAATCACTGACTATAGTCATGTATCTTTTAACTGGGTTCGTAGGGAGGCTAATCAGGCTGCCCATGTGCTTGCCAATTGGTCCCTTAACCAGTATTTGTTTGGTTCTTTTGATCTGGGTTTTGGCCCTCCAAGTTTTGTTAATGTAATCTTGGCTGAGGCATCCTAGGCTTATGTATCTGTTGTTGTTCAATAAGACTTTTATTCATCAAAAGAAAAGAAAAAATAGTAATAAGAGAGATTTCTCGATAGATCAGGATAGGCTTTCGTTTCGTGATTGTCCTTAAATGGGAGTAATCATACCACCATTAACAAACATGGAGAATACAGCAATGTAAGGAGATGATTTTCTATTTACATGGTGTTTTTTTTAGTAGGGACGGCCATATCCAACCACAGTACCTAACCACTTCTTTGAGTGCCTTCCAATGGTTTAGTCTCTATTCTATGCTCAACAAGACAGGATGAATTTGACAAGAGGTGTACTGAATCTACTCAAAACTCAATAAAATACTACTCAATATTCAGATGGGGGAGGAATTTGGGATTGGTGCTTCTATTGTTTGTTTCTTTCGGCAATCGGCATGCATGTTTGTATTTTGGTGTTACATCGTGTTAAAATTGGAGGTGATGATGGCAGTAACCAAAAGTATACTACTGCCTACTGGGAGCCTAAGTCACAAGTGCAATGATGGTAACGATGGGAAACAGATCGATAGTGGTGGAGGGAAGTAGAGCACTTGCACAGTGTAAAAGATAAAAGAACATGGGAAATCAAAAAGAAAAAGGTAGGAATAGTAAAAAAAAAATTATAGGAATTATTAAAAATATGCTGATGTGGTTTAATTCAAAACTACATTTGCGGAAGAGCCTTTCTTTTTTTTTTTTTCAAATGATAGTTGATACATAATATTAAGGGTACAGATGTAAATTTTGAAATTGTGACAGGCAAAACCAAAATTACTCAAAACTTTAAGAGTATGAATTGTAATTTTGTCTTTACCTTGTCTAGCCCTTACTTTCATACAATTTATTTTCCACTATTTTCAAGTAGGTTGTTTAAAAATATGGAGGTTTAAAATTTGTACTTTCAAAAAATAGTACCATTTTAAAAACTTCCAAAATCACTCTCTCCTCCCTTTTTAAATGACAAGAAATCCCTTCAAGGTAGGACCACTTCTTATTCCCATTTCTATCAAGTAAACTCCTCCGAATACATCAAACTGGGTCCTTACAGTAAAGTTTCCGAGAGACCAAATAAGCTTCACCTTTGTGGCTGTGCGGAACTCTCCCAAATCTCAAAATAGAGATAAATGCTTATATAGTTACTAGCCTCATTATATGTGCAAAGTGTGCAATGATGTTTTTTTTTTTTTTGCGCTTTTTTTTTTTTTTGTCTAGTGTCGTAATTTTCTTTTTAATTTTAAATTTTGGATAAGGTTTTTTGAAGACATAGATTAGTAAAAGAATGTTTTATTTTGTAAACATTTTAAGTGGAGTTAGAAATATATTTTAAGGTTTAGAAGTATTTCTGAATTATATAAAAGTTCAATAAAAAGAAGAAAGTCTTCTTATAGATTATATAGAAGATATATACATGCGAAGTGAAAGTGCCCAGATCTCTTATGTATATTATATATTTTTTCATTCACTACAATTTGAACGTGATGCTAAATCTCATTCCTATCTCCACTGTATCTACACTGCTTAAATTTGGACCAGTGGCTTTTCTCAAGAAAAAAAAAAAAAAAAAAATTTGGACCAGTGGCTAGTCACTAGTGCGAATTCCAAATCATGAGGACTCAATAATCACTTATTGTGAAAGTTGAAACTAAAATTTACCCCCTAAGTTTTTTTTTTTTTGGAAATTAAGCATACCCCTTCGGGCTTCAGTTATACTTGCACAGTTTTTCACTGCACTTATACATTTAATTTTTATATGGTTATTACTGAAAAAAAAAAAAAAAAAAAAAAAAGAATCTAAGCATCTCTATCTAATTATATGCTGATTGGATGACATTTGTATTCTTTTATATGCTGATTGGACAACACCACCTAACCCATATCAAATTATAAAAGTTGAAAGGATAAAAGGATGCACAAAAAAGCAAACCCCAAAAGCCAAAACAATGCTTTTTATCTTCAGAGACAAAACTAATTAAAGACAATATTAAATCTTCAATTAATAGTAAAAATTAGTAACACTAATAACTAAATTCCAAGAACCCCACCATTAAAAACGAAAAAAAAAATTAAAAAAAAAAAATTACCCTACACCGCCACTACAGATCCCAGTGAGTGAAACCGAGAATCGACAAAGCGCCCCAGCCGATGATGCAGCCTGATCATCAGGAGCAGGCGGAAGCACCCTTCCATCAGCAAACAACAGCCGTTCATTCCTCTGACTCTGCTGCGGCTGCTCCACCACCACTCCACCTTCAAGCTCCGCCGCCGCCGCACCAAAAAACGCTCCATCCCCAAACCTCCTCTCCACCTCAAGAAACTCTCCAAGCGAAGATGGTCTCGCCTCTTCGTCCCTACACAGCCTCCACCACCTCCGCCGCCTCTCCACCATTATCTGCGGCGGAACGCCGCCGTTGCTTTTTCTTGTCTTCTTGGCCTTCCTGGTCACGGACACGGACACGGTTACGTGGGGGTCTCGATTTTGTGATGGGGCTCTGAAAGTTATAGCGGGGAAGCTCACACCCATTAGAGTCCCCAAAGTTGTGCTTCTGTCATGAAAAAATGACCCTGTAGACTAAACCAAAAATGGAAAGAAATTAACAAAAAAGCAAAAAAATTTAAAGGGTTTGAAGAATTTTGGGAAAATGGGCATACCTCAGTGTCAAGATCGGAGGAGGAAACGGAGGAGATTGTAGGAGATGAAGGTGGAGGTAGCATTTCATTTGTTGGATCTAGCATTTCTTTTTCTTTCTTTTGCTTTGTGACAGGAGACTTTGTGCGTGTGTGTGTTCCTTCTTGTAGATTACTCTACACAGTGAGTGAGAGACACTTTATTATATAATCAAGTAAAAATGTGGCAAGATCGGAAGTAATGTAAATGGAGGAGTATTGTGGTTCAAGTGTTTGCAAAGGAAGAAAGAAATTGGGGGCAGATTGGATGGTAACGTGTGGGATTTTGTTTTAGGAAGTAAGATTTGTGTTCGAAATGATTGATGTTGTCCTCATCACCTATGGACTGTACTGTAGTGTTTCCCTTTTTGTTTTTGTTTTTGTTTTTTTGTTTTTTGAAATAGTATTGAAATTTGAAAAGGTCCCTTGAGGTTTTTTTAGGAATATAATATTATCATTGATGTCATCTCCCTTGAGGTAGACTTACGGTCGTAGAAAGTTTAACGGTGAATGGTCAGTGTCTCTTATATAACAGAAATGAGGACTTATTATACATACATCAATAATTTCCCATGATAGAGCTTTAAACTTTAAACCACAATTTTCTTTTAAGGAAATCCATTAATTAATGGTAGGGTCGTAGTCTTCAAACTCTGTCTAAGAGCATTCTTATTAAGTGTGTCAAATGTTAAATATTTAGTATTTGACATACTAAACTTTAAAAAACCACTCAATCAAGTGTTATAAATGTCATAATATTTGGCATTGATGAATAGTTCAATCACAAATTTGAAACCGTATTGTTCACCAATTGTAAAACTTATATTATTTTTTATTCAAGTGGGTCTTGCTTTCTTTTCTTCTTATTTTTTTCTTTCTCATCTCCTTGTCTTTCTTCTGTCTTTCATTCTTGCTCTAAGAGCCTCCAACCATCTCTCTCTCTCTCTCTCTCTCTCTCTCTCTCTCGCGACGTCTCTACCTCCCTCTCAGTCTTGGTAGTGACTGTGTGGGTTATGGATTTGGCGTTTTGGATTTGATCGGCGTGGGTGTGAGCGTGGGTCTTTGACTGGCATGGGTTCATGGGTTTCTAACCAGTGTGGACATGACGTTGAGGGTAGATTGGCGTGGGTCTCTGATCGCGTGGATCTCTCTCGGTGGTTGTTTTTCTTTTTCCTTTTTCGATTGTTGGCGGTGATGAGGTTGTGGGTTTGTGATTTTGGAGGGTTGTTTTTCTTTTTCTTTTTCCGGTTGTTGGTGGTGAATTGTGATGAGATTGTGGGTTTGTGATTTGGTTAAGATTTTGGTAGTTGGTGGTCATGATTGTGGGTGGTGGTGATAGTGGCAGTTGTTGTAGCTGTGGTGGTGCTGACGGGTGGTTTTATTTTATTTTTTTATTTTCAATGGTGGTGGCCAGCAGCAACTAGCCATGGTGGTGGCCGGTAGCGGCTAGCCGTGGGTGTGGGTTTGTAAAGAAAGGGGTGGGTTTTCAGAGAAAGAAACAGAGAATAAAAAAACAACATTTAAATGAAGTGCTAAAATAATTAGAATTTTTGATGTATGATGTATTATAAAGTGAGATGTTAAAAGCTAAAATTTTGGGTTTTGAGGTGGTATATGCTAAAAATTTTACTTCCCTTGATTGGAATGCTCTAACAGTCTTTCTTGTCTTCTTAGCATCAAAAATTAATAAATACTTAATAAATAACAAACAAAAAAAAGAAGAAAAAGAGAAAGAGAAAAGAAGAAGAAAAGAAAGAAGCTTTCTGGTCTTCTTGATCAAGCAATGTGTAGACTCATTTCCATTAGATTTTGCTCAAATTGGAGCAATAATTATAGAATATTATAGGTCCAAAGTATAATAAATATATATTTTCTCCTCTCATATAATAGTCTCTTAGTAATTAAATTTATGATGGAACTCATTTTTCATGTGGAATAAGGCAATACACATTTAATATATTCTAGATTCTCAACAAATAAAAATAAAAACATTTAATATATTCTAAAAATAGCATATTCCTTAATTTTTTTTTATTAGAGTTCAGCCACTTGGCACAATTTTTTGTATTTTTACTCAAGGCCACCACAATCCATCCTCCAATCATTTTGTTCTTATTCAATTTTGATAATTAGTTTGAGCAAAACAAAATTAATTTAACACCCTTAAGGCTATCATCCTTAAAATTAGGACAATAGACAAGTCGAGCCAAACCAAGTATTAAAAGTTCAAAATTGTTTATTCAAATTTATTTCAAACACAACAAGTCAAGCCCAATTTCATTACCAAATTAAATTATATATTCATGCTTGGTTTTTTTTTTTTTTTTTTTTTTTTTTTTTGTGGTAAAACAAGCTTAAACTTGTTCATAAGATATTTGATTTTTTTTTTTTCTTTTCCTATATATAGTAAACACTATGATTAAATTTTTTTTATCCCTTCAAAAATCTATCCTAATAATTAATAATAATTAAATTATAATTGAAATTATATGATTTTTTTTTAGATTGAAATTATATAATTTGATTTAATTAAATATGATTTTTGTTTATAAACTTATAAAAATCAAATTCACCGACTTGTGTTGTTAAAAATTATATATAATTTTATTACGAAATAGACCATTTATATCATCAATAAATTATAAATAATAATTTAAAATAGTATGAACTTATTTACAAATTTACCATAAAAAAATCTCAAGTCTATATAATATGTATATTTTAAATATTTATTATTTATACACATAAACATATAATATTGTATCTACCTTAATCGAGTTTTGTTCGCGAAAATATTATTATATTTAAGTTTGACTTATTTAATAGTTTTTTTTTTTAATAACCTACTTATTTAATAGTTGAATCTTAAATATGTTTTTTCTAGAACTGAGTCTAAATTATTTATTAACATCTCTGCTGATTGTAGTGGGACTTTTTGGTTAAAGTGGGCTGGGTTGCCTCTTGTGGTATGGGGCCCGAGTCTTCTGGGTATGAGAGTTGAGATCAATCCAATTGGAACTCAACTTAGTCTGACTTGTACACAAACTATGTCTCGTCTGCTAGGAACACACTTACGACGAACAGAACTATTTCAAGTGAGTTGCGGCAGGCAAACATGATAATAATAATAAAATCAAATATTTTGAGATCTCTATTAAGGTGAACAGATAAACCTCATTTAAGGAAAGATAACCACTGTTTTAACAACAATCATTTTATAAGAAAAGTGAAAGGGAACAAGTGAGTGGTATGTGAGCTAATTGAGAGAGTAAATAATTTAGATCAAGTCTGATCCGCAGGACTAAAACCAAAAAAGGAAGAACACCCCTTCTTAAAGTGAATAATCTCAGGGAGATCCTATTGTAGAAATTAATCACTTTGAAAGAAGTGGACCTGAATGGTTGGCACCTAAGAACATCTTTCGTTTCCGGCAGAAGGCAGGATTTTGAGAGGGAGAGAGGGAATGAACCTATTAGTGCATGCCTGCCGTTCTCACTCTCTATCTTTTTTCTCTCCTTCCTTTCTATTATTCCCTTTTTTTCTTATCTTTTTTTCTTTTCTTAATTCTTGTTTCTATTTCCTGGTTATCAAGTTTTCAAATACCGTAGTGCTTACTGTTGTTGTTGTGTGCCCCTTCATATACACGGTAAGAGCCTCTTTATAGTGTCTGCCTTGACCGGATTTTACTATTTTAGCCCTTAACCACATTTGTCTGGTTTGGGTGTACCTACTGACCATCACTGGTACAACTTTGAGCCACTTCCCATCGCCAGACAAAAAAAGGCTATTTTGTTTGTTTGTCTGCTGTGGCACCCTTTCTTGCTACTGTGTGGGTGTCTTCTCTCTCCCTATCCCTCATGGCATGCACCTAGTGGTTCCAACTCAGTTTTGCCCGTTTGGGTAGTGTGTCATCTCAGTAGGATGCTTCCCCCAAAAGAGCCCTAGCAGAAATCCCAAAATAGGTTTTCCCATCTCCCTACCACCAAACCATACCCCCTTACCTCTGACCCATGACCTCACCGTGTTCTGTATTGGCTGGGTACAGGCTGGTGAAGTCTGGGCCTTATGTGTGCCTTTCTTCCATGTATGTCCAAAATTTGTCTGCTGCTCATGCATCTACCGTGATTGGTTTGCACAGTCTACCGTCCATTCTTAACCATTTTTTGGTTTCCCTTTCTTTTATGACTTGCCTTATTTGGAGCTGGGCCTTGCTTAATGGTGGGCTTTGCTTTTTCTTTAGCCCACCCTTCTTCCTACTACTATCTCCTACCATATCACAGTATCATTCCTACTGCGGAGTTTGTTTTGTTTCAATTTGGCTGGACCCCTTTGGCCCTGCCGTTTATTCTTCCCCTAATGGCCCAATAAGACCATTGGTTCTTGTGTTACATTACTAGCAGGTTCCTGTGTCCCATTTATTTTCCCTTGGGCGTCTCGGACCCATTTGCTTTCCTTGGGCTTCCTCGGCCCTTTTCCTAACTTCGCATCACCATGGGCTTTTATTGAATTCTTTGGGCTTCTCCAGCCCAATTACGTTATTCCTCATCCTTAGGATTCATGGGCTTGCCATCAACCCCTTACTTTCTTTATTTTCATTACTTTGGGCCTGTCACAACCCATTCTCACTTTTCCACATCATATACTGCCCATGATTTGTTTTTTTCCTCTTTCCGGGCTCCTTTAAGCCCATTTACCTCCTCATAACCCATTTGTTTATCTCATGAGCCTGTGATTCATTATTCCTGCCGCTTGGGCTTAATAGATTTTCTATCCATTTGCCAACCCCTTTCTGTCCATGTTATTGGATTTTTCCCTTCCACTTGGACTTCCGAAAATGCCACCCACACTAATTTTAAAAGCTTATTACTTAAAGCAACTACTCAACATCCTCGTCACCTCAAGATGAAAAAAGTGGTGCTTTTTTAACTTTTCCTTGAATGTTTTTCAACCTTTAGGTGAGTCATTTTAGAAAGTTGTCTCCTTAAATTTTTTTCTATATTAATGCTTACTACCGCATGTCAAAGTTGTACCTGACAAGTGTCGCATCTAACAAGTATTGCATAAATTAGAAAGCAAATGCAAATATAAGGAGACAGAAAAGTGATTTTTTTTTTCTTTGATGGAAAACTGGATGAATATCAATAAACTGAAGTTGAAGTACAACCGAAGAAAAAGGCATGACAGTAGACAAGCATTAGTGACAGACAAGGTGGAGGAGGTAGTGTTGCACCATGGGAGGAGAGACAACTTTCCAAACCTGAGAAGTCTCGTTACATTTTGCATAGTGAGCGAGTTCGTGAGTGAAATTTTGAAGAGTGGTGAGGTGCATGTGTAGTAAAATGTGTTTAATGTTTTAAGTATCAATAAATTTTATTTTTTATTAAGAGCCCTTTTGCGTATTTTACTTGACTGTGATGAGATTTATCACAAAATATTTGACAATATATTTTCTTCCTTAAGTTTTTATTCTGAAAAAACTTTCGCAGCCAAAAATCTCAATAATGACCACATATCACTAGACATAAACAATGTGGTACTCCAAAGAAAACCAAATAATTTCTTAGTGATTACAAAGAATGTGCAACCCAATTTAGGAAACGGTTTATGTCCAGTGGCCAATTCTACTAGCCACCTCCAATTTAAATTAGTAAATGTCTACACAAACTTGTCACATCTATCCCAGATAACAAACAAGAATAAAGACCACTTGTATGCAATGACAATTGTTAAAACTAAAAGTTCAATTCTACCTACTTAAAAGAAAAATAAAAATATAAAATATGCTCATAGGTTCTAAAACTGATTCAAATGCCAACTCATAGTACTTGGAGAGGGTTTGAATTGCGCTGAAATAAGATCTCAACGCATTTGCGTTTTTGTCAATGGGTCCAGTGCACTGTTCACGGGACCCACAAATTGTCTAATTCAACAAAAATTTTCATTAAACTAGGCCTCGTGATGACAATTGTTAAAACTAAAAGTTCGATTCTACCTACTTAAAAGAAAAAGAAAAATATAAAATATGCTCATAGGTTCTAAAACTGATTCAAACGCCAACCCATAGTAATTGGAGAGGGTTTGAATTGCGCTAAAATGAGATTTCAGCGCATTTGCGTCTCTGTTAGTGGGTCCAGTGCACTGTTCACAGGACCCACAAATTGTCTAATTCAACAAAAAATTTCATTAAACTAGGTCTTGCAATGACAATTGTTAAAACTAAAAGTTCAATTCTACCTACTTAAAAGAAAAATAAAAATATAAAATGAAGAGGATAAAATATGGCTTTATGGGCCTAACGGATCCGAGTCCATGGGTCAACAGGGAACTGGCCCAACACTCGTTACAGCCTATCGCTGGGAGATACAGTAAAGGCCCTGGATGTAGAGTCTTTGCTGCTTTCACCTGAATCACCCTAGAACCCAAAATCGAAATCCTAGCACAAAGAGGATTTTGGAAGATACGCACACCAAAGGAAGATCTCCTCTACAAGAAAAGACCTTGCTCACCATGTTCAAAAATATTTAAGTAGAGTTCTATAAGGAAAAAACTTTCACGCCAAGGAAAAGGAGCCGACCTTCTACCACTATAAAAGCCCCAATACCCTCACAAGTCAAGATACGCATAATTTACCCTCTCTAACACTCTAGAGTTGTGAGAATAATTCTAACTTGACTTTCGAAGGGTTTTTGGCCGGCACCAAACTGGTGCTCTCTGAGGTCTTCTATTATTTTGTTGTGCAGGTCTACTTTGAGTGCGCGAGTGCTGCATGACCTATTGATGATTTTTTCGGCATCATCATAAAATATGCTCATAGGTTCTAAAACTGATTCAAACACCAACCCATAGTACTTGGAAAGGGTTTGAATTGTGCTGAAATGAGATTTCAACGCATTTGTGTCTCTGTCAGTGGGTCCAGTGTACTGTTCATGGAACTCACAAATTGTCTAATTCAGCAAAAATTTTCATTAAAACTAAGTCTCATGGCACTATTCACACATTTAAAAGTTATTTTGTTACATTATTTTCAGTTTTCAGTTTTCATCAATAAACGGTATCCAAACAGACCTATGGTGTAAGCATCCCCGTAGTACTTTACAAACAAAGATGTTAAGCTATTAATTAAGCAACATTGTTTTTGACTCTTTAATGCCAACAAAACTGTTTGAACTTAAATTATTTTGATCTGATTTGTCCAAACTTTTGCAAGACAATCACATTATAGTATGAATTTATTTGTCCTTATAATTGAAAACATTATAGTCACCATTTTTCGTTAAAATTGATTTATATTACTCAAAAGCGGCAAAAAGTGAGTAGAAGTGATCTCAAAGAAGGGTGTTCACAGTTCACCGACACTAGGAACTGGCGGAGTGGCAAGAGATGATACCATCACTGCATAGTGATAGAACATGAGATCCCATCACTCATGTAGGGCCACTTCAAACTTTACAGCTCAAAATTGAAGCTACAATTCATGTGAAAAAAGTATAATATGCCTAAAGAATACTCATGATTAATGACATGGAATGAAAAGTCCCTATAGTGTCTTTTTTGACAAATGTAAGGGCAACAATAATCTCATGCTGACCAATGAATATGTAAGTACCTATACGTTCACTGTCACATTCATGATGGGGCATAAATGAACTGTAATTTTAAATAGAAATGAATGGAAATTAAACTTTCTTGGCTAATCACAATTGGAAATGGTTGTGATAATGGATGTTTACGTTAGGTGCTATACATTATATTAGGAAAAGTTTAAGACTATATAATTTTTCACAATTTCTTGTTACAACTGTCACGTGATAAAGTGTGATTGGTAAAAATAAAAATGGTGGATTCATGTTTAAGTGATAGTTAACTATTCACAATCTACCACGTTAGAGTCGTGGCAAAAAAGTTGTGGAATAATTTGTGGTTCTAGAGCTACTCATTACATTATGAGGGTTGTTTGTTTGTTTGTTTTTTTTTTTTTTTTTTTTTGTGTGTGTGTGCGTGGGGAGGGGAAGGTAATGAGAGTTGGAAACAATTACCTAGCACGGTTTTAGTAAATATGCAATAATTGTGGGTTCTAGTCAATTAAATAGCTCAATTGGTAAAAATTTTATATCAAAAACCAATTGATATCTTAACCTGATAATAAAGGCAATCCTAATTGTGAGTTCTAGTCTTTTAATTGGTAATTTTTTTATATAAAAAATTAATTGATATTTTAACCTGATAATAAAGGCAATCCTAATTGTGAGTTCTAGTCTTTTAATTGGTAATTTTTTTATATAAAAAATTAATTGATATTTTAACCTAATAATAAAAAACAATCCTCACGAAGAGATGCTCTACTATTGTTATTTAAAGTAATTTGCAATAATAAGGAGAGTGAACTAATTCAAAATCCCACATTGAGAAAATTAAACCTGATAAATAATGGAAACCATGCGCTTCTTATTTAATTGATTCAAATAATCACCCGTGGAAGTTAAGCTACTTCCCTTTCCCTGTGGTAAAATTGCAGTATCATCATTCATGGTATCCCTTTTATGAGAATGTTCTTTAGACTGTCAGTATTCTTTTTCCTTTTAATGGTCCCTACGAACCTGGGAATCGACGTCAGTATTAGTAATGACTTATTCTTCAAATTCTCTGACAAAGAACATGATGAATGGTAAGAAATTGGAAAACAGGGGAAGAATTAAAGGCATACCTCATGTTATTGTTATTCAAGCAATCAATAGAGAAAAGCCCCAGTTAAGGGAGAATTCTTCTAACTTATGAACTAAATTTTTAGAAGACTCATACTCATTTAACAAAACACAGGCTTATTCAAATGCTAGCCTAAGACCCTCTTAATTTTAACATTAATTTAATTTAATTTTTTTTATATACTCTGTCCATGGAGCAGTTATTATTGACTGTTCTTTTTAAGCAAATGTTCAAATGTCGGTTCACCATATATCTATTCTCAAATATACTCCTTGACAAGACTAAAATTCTCAATAACAACTGCCCTATCCATTGCCAAGGTCTTTCACCAACCAACCTAAGATTGATTGAAAAATTCTATGCATCATGCAGTCAGCGCCGGCTGAACAACCTTGGTGCTTTAAGCGAAAATTTTAAGTGGAATTTTTTTTATTTTTATATTTCAATATTAATCAAATAATATATATTGAATTTAACTATCAAAACACAATTTATAATTAAAAATGATAATTTAACTAAAAATAAATTTTAAAGTATAAAATAATAAAATTTGGTTGTTGCAATTTTTCTAAAACCGTGACCACTTTAAAGTCTAAGCCTGTACAAATAAAAATTAATTTATTACATGGTTCAATAAATTAGTGTCGCTATAATACAAATAAGTTGATATGATACACATCAAATTATTAATTGATATGATCATTTATAATAACTGATAAATTCATAAAATGTGTTGTCCTATCTCCTATGGCTGTGGGCTGTGCATGCAGCTTGTGCAGTGTGCAACTATGCAGACTGTGTTGCTATACAATGCACAACTTTCAGTGCTGTATTTTAGGATACAATGGAGTCTTTTTAATGCATTTTATTGACCAATAAAAGTACTTAAAATTTTTTTAATTAAAATATATAGATAAATATATTATACATATAATTTTTTTTCCAAGTGGGAGCTTTCTTTATTTAGGGGTTTTAGGCGATTGCATCAATTGCATCACCTATTGAGCCGGCCTTGCATGCAGTTCACACACACTTTGTCATAACTGTTTTAAGTGACAAACTATAATCTATTGTATCTCATTATCACATAGACTATTATTTTTTCTCAACCACTCTTAGTCTAGCACGTAAAACAGTAATGAAAAAGTGTGTGTGAAACAATAACAGTGTGCAAGACTAGAACAAGCCCACCAAAATTTGTACATTTTTATCCATTGGCCCAATGGCTGGGTTATTTATCAGCTTGATGTCAATAATGATTTTCTCAATGGTTACCTTAGCTAAAAACAGTTGACATGTCTCAACCCCGACTTCATGGATCCCATTTGCCCAACTCATGTGTGCAAGCTTCATCAATCTCTCTAGTCTTAAACAAGCCGTAGGAGCATGGTTTCACCGACTCTCCAATTTTCTCCTCTGGGTTGGCTTTTGTGCATTTAAATTTGATCACTCTTTGTTCATATATAATTATTAATTATGATGGTCTTAACATCTTCACTCTCGTGTATATTAATGCATCCTTCATTCTCACAAGAAATAAACCCCACCGTGTCTCATGCTTCATTTCCACCTTAAAATCCGAATTTACTCTCAAGGTCCATTGACCCTTGCATTACTTTCTGGGTATTGAGGCCACTCATCTCACTGTTGGCCTTTATCTATCATAGAGTCAGTATATCTCTGCCATTCTTGACCGCATTGGTATGGACAATTACAAATTAAGAAGTATGGACACTTCATTCAGGTAGCCATATCCTCTATATAATGTTATAATTTTTTAAAATTTGCTCATGTCACTGTGTCATACTTGTACCCATGTTCGCGCTTCCTACATTATAAACCTGTACACACTCCTTTCTCCACCACAAGCAAGCTCTCCAAAAATAGTGCTCATTCTTTTACAATCCCACATTCCATTGCCAAATTGTGGGTTCTCGATAATAATCAAGAGTAGGGATGGCAATGGGGTGGGGTGAGGTAAGACTAAAAAATGGAGTCTTCACTCCCACCCTGCATGATTTTATCTTACCTCGTCCCACATGGTGGGGCAAAATGTCTTGCCCCATCCCCACCCCTTGAGACTTCGCAGGCCCCACCTCGCAAAACTCTATTTCGTGTTAATCTATCACACCTCACCTCATAGTTATTACAATTTAAAAAAAAAAAATAAAACTTGTTTTTTATTAATATAAATATACTTGAAATTGCAATTAAATTTATTACATCAAATGAGATTAATTTTTAGTAAAGACTGAATAATATTATCCTAAGTGTTTAACAAGACAATATCACAATTATTAAAAAAAAAAGTCTTAATATT
The DNA here is from genome assembly GCF_932294415.1 of Quercus robur. Classification (NCBI taxonomy): domain Eukaryota; kingdom Viridiplantae; phylum Streptophyta; class Magnoliopsida; order Fagales; family Fagaceae; genus Quercus; species Quercus robur. Next base: position 29,006,038 of record NC_065543.1, read on the forward strand.
CATGCATTTAAATACTTAATAATACAAATTAATTCTTTAATAATAATAAAAAAGCCTAAACCCATCCCTACCTCATTACCTTTATAGGGTAGGGAAAACTTGTGTGAAGTTGAGCAGGGTAAGGCAGGTCAAGGCGAGGTAAGGAAAAATTGCCATCCCTACCCAAGACTCATTCATCCAGGAATTTGTTGTCATTAGTAAGGTATGTATGCACAATCCAAGAGATGAGCCTAAGTTATTGTAAATGCATCTTTAAGGCCTTATTTGGTTCTCTCAACACTCGTATCTCATAACTCCTATCTCACTTCTCATAACTCATATCTAATTCTCCAATTTCTCTTAACTCTTTCCACAACTTGCTTAGCACTCAAAATCCCTCTTGGTTTTTGGTTTGTAAAAAGAAAATTTTAACTCATTTGGTAGGGCCATGTACAAAACGACTACTATGACAACTCCGCGTGAGACAAAAGACTTGTCTCTCTCTCCATACGTTACTTAGAAACCAAACCCATACATACCACAAATTTGAACAAACCCATAGCAACCCACAGAAACCGAAGAAGAGCCATTAAAACCCACACAAGCTCGTGTGACCAAGAGGCCCAATACCCACAAATCAGTGGCCTTTCTCTCTCCCTAGACTGGTGGCACTTTCTCTCTCCTTTGTACTCTCTCTCTCTCTCTCTCTCTCGTTTAAGGGTTTGGTGGGTTTCCTACTTCTGGGTTTAATGTGTGATGGGAGTAGATTGGATTGTTGTGATATTCTATTTGGAGAAGATATTTTGTGGAGTTTGGGAGGATTGCTTTTTATGTGCTTGTGGGTTTTCTAGTAGTTTATGTGTGTTGTGTTCAAGTCGAAGAAGAAAGAAAGAAGTACTTGTGTGAAGTGAAGAAGAAATAAGGAAAGAAGAACTAGCTAGGAGAAAGAGATTTGAAGAAGAAACAAAGATAGAAAGAGAAGAAAAAAATGTTGTTGGAGGACATTACTTATTAACTTTGTTTGACTTTGAACGTGACAACACTAACCAGTGGGTCCCATGTGTTATATTTTTTACCCGATTGACACTTTACTCACTTCTCATAAAATTGAAAACATCTTAAATTTGTTCTCAATTCTCAATAATTATTCTTAATATTTTGAGTAATGAGTAATTGTAATCAAACCAAACAAGGGTTGTGTTGGTGGGGTTACAAATTTTGAGTGATGAGTGATAGAAATTGAGGATTGAGTGATGAAAATTAGCAAACCAAACAAAGCCTAATTATTTCAAGCAATCCACATTTCTCAATCTCTTCATCTCCAAAAACTCACCACTATAGCTTCAAGTATTTTGAATCCTAACTAGGCTGGTTATATGGATTATCAATGCTCTCTAGTAGATGTTATATCATCTTTATGTGCCATAATCTCATTTTATGGTCCTCAAAAAAGCAACCCTAAGTTGTTTGCTCCTCTAATGAGTTTGGATACAAGGCCTTAGCTAATATTGTGGCCAAAATTGTTTGCCTTTAATCATCACTATCCAAACTTGATGTGTTCATTCCTAACATTAAAATTCTTAGGTGTGACAATGTTGGGGCCATGCCACTTGCAAATCCACAGGTTCATACTTGTAGAAAACACATGGAGGTTGATTTTCATTTTGTCGATGTTCAAGTTGCCCATCATGCCCTTCAAGTTTGTTTCATCTCAACTAATGACTAGTTGGTTGACACATGACCAAGGGCATCTCTTCTCCAAGGTACATCTTCCTACATAACAAGTTCAAGCTCTCCTCATGAGACTTTTCAACTTGAATGGACATATTAAACAAATCTTATTTTTTATATTTAACTCCATTGTACTTTTAAATTTGTACATTTTTTAACTATTTGAAGTCTTCTCTTATACTCCTTTCTCCAAGAAAAAAAAAAAGAAAAAAAAAAGAGAGAGAAGAAGAAGGTCTTATCTTATACTCTCAGATATATAAATATAATACACGTAATACTTGAATTTGATGAGTGACAGTTTTATTCAATGCGTAAATGCACTTTTAGTCCTTACATTTCGACTTTTTTCCATTTTGGTCCCTACATTTTAATTTTACCACTTTTAGTCCCTAAACCAATTAACGCATGACATTTAAGTCCTTTCTGTCACCCAACTAATGGGGAAAGCTAAAGTGGCTGACGGAGAAATAAAATAATGATATTTTTTTACACATGACCCCACCCACTTTGACACATGGCTTTCCCACCCCAAACCTAGTCACGTGTATGTCACTCACCAACCAATCTAGCTCGTGAAGGTTGCACACTACTTGTTGGGCTCGTGCATATCCCCTAAAATTCCTCCTGTGACGGCGGTGAGTGGATGAGTCTAGCTGAAGTGGTAAATTGGGAGTTTTGGTCATTTGTTTTCAAGCAACCAATGTCCGTGGATGGATAGGAATTCGGACATAGGTCACTTCCTTGTTGTTGGTAGTTTTGATGGAGAGACAACTCATCAATTGGTTGAGATGGTCCAAAGGGAGTGGTTGGTTGTGGGGAGGGGAGAGTTGCATGGGCATGGGATTGAGGGATGGGTGATGAGGACTCACCATTGGTGATAATGAAAGCTGGAGGTTTGAGTTGGTTGGCGTGGGTGTCGTGGAATCCTGGTCAGATGAGAGGGCCATGTGAGTGAATGGTTGAACTCTGTTTTGGGATATATAAAACAAGGGATGAGGTTAATTCGGTTTGAGAGGTAAAAGATGGCAAAGGACATGTACATGCATGGGTTGTACGTGGACAGCTGGCCATATCTAGCCCAACCACCAACACCGTCAGCCACGCCAATAGTGTTCTTCTCCGCAAAGATAAAGTGAGCATCGTCACCTTAAGATTGGGGATTTCCTGCTTTGTCCTTAAGGGTATAGTGCGAACCAAAACTCATCCTCATGCATCCCCTTCCTCATTCCTGCAGCACATGAATTAACACCACTTTTCCATCAACACGTCCTTTCTTGAAGATCATGTTGGATCCAAATAGAAAAAAAACCTACAAGAAATTTTGGAGTTGTAGAGGAAGTAGAAATAAAAGGAGGGTTTGAGTTAAAATTATATAGACATAAGAGTTAGAAGATATTATAAATTATTGCTCATGCATGTACATGTCTTTTGCCATCTTTTACCTCTCAAATCGAATTAGCCTCATCCCCTGTTTCATATATCCTAAAACAGAGTTCAACCATTCACCCACATGGCCCCCTCATCTGACCAAGATTCCACAACACCTACGCCAACCAACCTGGACCTCTAGTTCTCACTATCACCAATGGGGAGGCCTCATCACCCATCCCTTAATCCCATGCCCATACAACTCTCCCCTCCCCACGACCACCCACTCCCTCTGAACCATCTCAACCAATTGATGAGCTGCCTCTCCATCAAAACTACCAACAACGAGAAAGTGACCTATGTTCGAATTCCTATCCATCCACGGACATTGGTTGCTTGGAACCAAATGACCAAAACTCCCATCTTACCACTTCGGCTAAACTAATCCACTCACCGCCGTCATAGGAGGAATTTCAGCGGACATGCATAAGCCCGATGAGTAGTGTGCAACCTTTGTGGGCTGGATTTATTGGTGAGTGACATACACGTGATTGGGTTTGGGGCAGGAAAGCCACATGTCAAAGTGGGTGGGGCCATGTGTAAAAAAAATATCATTATTTTATTCCTCCATCAGCCACTTCAGCTTTCCCCCTTAGTTGGGTGACGGAAAAGACTTAAATGTCTTATGTTAATTTGTTTAGGGACTAAAAGTGGTAAAATTAAGATGTAGGGACCAAAATGGAAAAAAAGTCAAAATGTAGGGACTAAAAGTGCATTTACGCCTTTATTCAAACCTATTATATGCTTCTGTTAGAATAAATATATATACAAACTATAAAATTGATCTCATTTTTCCCACATGTATTGGAGTTGGGGTTTTTTATAATAAAAAATTCCCTCTCCTCTTTTTTAATATTTGTTGAGGTCAAAAAAATCATGACACCAAGGCCCAAAGAAAGAAAACACAATTGGCCAATCCCATGACAAGTAATCATAAAAGGGATGAATTCACCACAAAGAAAAAGGATGGTAAGCCCAAAAGTTTTGAAGGCTAAAATCCACGGAAAGAAAAGCTTAGCTTGCTAGGATCAGGGGATCGAGGAGAGTCCAGTAGAAAGAGCTGGGTCGGGATCCCCAGGGGCCGCCAAAGGCTTGGGATCCTTAGGACGCACAGCACAACTGAGGTAGGATTGAGACAACTCAAAAGAAGTATCAAAAAAAGCACAAGGAACGAAGGACAGACATGTCCTTCTCAAGCACCCAGTGATACAGCAAGGAGTCAGAAAGCATGAGGTAACCGTTCGTAAACAAAGGGGGCGGTACTTCAGGGAAGCTAGAATGAAGAACTATAAGGAGAAGTGGCTGAAAAAACCTTCAACCCAGCAGGAAAGGATTCCGACCACTTGGGAAAATTGACAAGAAAAGGGACAACCAAAAGCTGAAAAGGTAAGGAGCCAAAAGCTGAGGTCAGCTACCTAAGGGCACCTCGGAATGGAAAGTCAGCAAGGAACTTTCAGGGAGACAGCACCAAAAGGAGAAAATTATGAGGAATAAGGAAAGAACCAGCCCTCTGAGTGACTGGCGTAGCACGAGCTCTGATGCCAAGGGGAGCAAAAGAAAGAAGTTAGTGGTACCCCGGAACCTTACCATGACATTATAAAAGGGGAAGGCAGCTAGCATTGAAGGGGCAATCGAGCAGTAGTGAACCATAACGGAATCATTGAGAAAACTCTGTCAAAACTTAGAGAAAGCAGTAAAAGAAAAAGAGAAATACTTCTTGGTATTCCAATACAGCCACTGTAGAACATATTCTGATTTAAAGAGATTCAAACTTTGCAAGTCTTGAAGGTTTGAATAGCCATCTAAGTTTGTGATTTTCGAGCTTATTTGGATCTTGTAACATGTCTTAGTGAGTACATTGTAATCCATAATTAAGAAAATAATCAAATATTTCATATTGACTTGAGGATCCCTAACAGTCATTATGTATTTATTTTTCCTTGTTACATTGTTTTCCTTTTGCTGTTATTCTTGCTATTCAATATATGTATATTCTTGTTTGCTAGTGTACACGTGTTGTAGGATCCTTGCCATGTGCACCACTTGGTTTGTAAACAGCCCATTTAGCTGCGGTGAACCAAGCCTAGTCCACCAAACCACAAGTATTTGGCCCAAAATCCTTAGGCCTGGGAGCTAAGAAAAAAAGGCTCCCACACAATGTTTCTATCAACAATGTCACACTCTTAACAATATCTTTATTGTTGTTCAAGTACAATCCTTTCAAGATCTAAACCAACACTTAGGGTCTGTTTGGGTGGAAAAGTGAGAGGATAGAAAATTGGTGAGAGGATGGAAAAGTTGAGAGATGAAGGCTGTGTTTGTTTCAGTGTAAAATATTTTCCGGGTGTAAAATATTTTCAGGTGAAAATATTTTCAGGAAAGGAAAATATTTTCTAGTGTTTGGTTGCATTGTAAAAATTATATTAGAAAATAATTTTCAGTGTTTGCTAATATTCTGAAATGCTATTTTCCTACAAATTTTTCACACTTTCTCAGCCATTTTCTCAACTTCCAAACAAATTTTATTTCAGAAAATCCACCACCACCACCCACACACCACCACCCCCAGAAAATCCACCACTATCCACACAAAACCCACCACCACACAACACAGAAACCACCAAAACGCCACCACCCACACCACCACAACAACAACAAAAAAATCAGAGATCAAGCAGATCGGCGAGAGAGCAGATTGACGAGAGAGTGATTGGCGATCAAGCAGATCGGCGACAACCAGACCCGGTTCAAAAGGGAGAGGGAGATCGAGAAAGAGAGAGATTGGCGGCGCGAACTGAGAACTCGACGGTGGGATCTCACCACTGTGTCTGGGGTTGGGGTGCGATCTCGCCACTGCGTTTGGGGTTGGGCCGCTGCTCACTCTCCCTACTCTCTCTTTTTTCTCTCTCTCTCTCTCTACCATTCCGCTGCGTCTGTGAGTCCTTTTTTCTCTCTCTCTTTCTCTCTTTACGCGTCTGTGAGTTCCGGAAGTGATTTGAAGGTAAAATAAAAATGAAAATGCTTTTACAGGGTCAGAGGGCATATTTTACGGTCAACGGAAATGATTTTCCGTTTGACCCAATTTTCCTTGTGCACCCAAACACCCTCAAGGGTGTAAAACGTTTTCCTGATTTCCTTTACTTCCGAAACAAACGCAGCCAAAAAGTCTTTTGTTTGATTAAGGAGAAAACTGGGAGGATATAAAATGTAGTTTTGCACTTATTACCTAATATGCAAGAAATAATTTGGTTGTACTCATTAAATAAGAAAAAAAATTACTTATTATTAATTAAAATTAATAAAATTAAAACATCATACATATAAACTTATATCATTTTTTTTTTCTAGGATTTTGCTTTCTCTCTTTTAAAAAAAAAAATAATTATTATGCACAAATATTTGAAAACCGCGAGTGGGGGCTTCTGTGGATTTTCATGTGTGTTGTTATAAAAACTCACTTGAGAAATGTGTTCACTTTTTAATTTTTGCTTGTGGGCTTAAAAATAAACACAATACCTAAGCTAAGAAATTCTTAAGGTTGCATTTCAATCGAATCTTTGGTTGGCTTAAGCTATAGGATCCACCTAGGCCTTAATTTTCTTTGAATTTTTCAGTTTTTAGATTTAGAGTAATATATGGATCTTCGAATAGTTTCTCACATTATACCCAGAAGGAGTCTTAAACAAGAATCAAGAGTATTTTATTGAGTATTTCTCTTTCAAAGCAAGCCACACTTACCAGTAGATTAGCTTGGAGAGAGAGAGAGAGAGAGAGAGAGAGATACGGCAGAGCCGTGTAGAGTGAGAAGCAAGAAGATATCTCAAATATATATATATATATATATATATATATAAATTTTTAGGGTGAATATATCTCAAATATGTGTGGTGAAGGTGTTTGGAGGGTAGGTGAGACGCATTAAAGAATTGGGGGCAAAATGATAATTGTGTTGACAAGCATATTTTCATGCAAGTTTTTTCTTCAAATCGAAGAGATCAATTTTTTGTGAATCCCGGAAGAAAATGCGTGAGCCCCACCAAAAATTATCCCTCTTTTCTCTCCTTACCAAATAACACCAAATCCTCATTTCTCTCCCTTCTTTTGTATCATCCCTATTTCATCTCCAATCAAACATACTCTTAAGGAATCACCGCTAAACATTGTCTCACATGCCCACAGGATAAAAAACTTGCTACCTATTGTGCCATATGCGAGAATGGGTAAGTACAATTTTTTCCCTAAGGTAGTAAGTTGTAATTGGATTGGTGCATCACTTTCACATGCCCATCAACACAACTTCTATAGCATCAACCATTGCAGCCCACCTCTACGTGGAGTCAAACATGACATAGCAATCAACTATTTAAAAATACAGCCACGCTATCAACATATCATTTCTAGTAAAATGTTAGGGACCAAACTAAATCAATTTTGAAAAATGTTAAATAGAAAAAATTACTTCAATTAGTGACTTGAATTAGAGAATGAAATCAGAAGCTTGGCCTTTTTTCCCTCAATATCAATAACCTGGTTGGGCCCTCAAAAATTCTTGATTCACACCATGTTCAGCAACCACCTGCAGTGTGTTGGTTTAGTTAAAGACTAAAATTTCATTCTCACAAAATAGTTGCTTACAAAAGCACCATGTTCAGGCCTTTTCAAAGGAACCCCCTTTTACATTTGATGGGACCACGTCTTATTTGAGACAGTCCAGTTTCGCACACCATATCATATGCAAGGTGAAGGAGAAAGCCTCTTTCAGGAGTGGACTGATCAAGGGTATATAAGGCAACAAAACTGATTTTCATTTTCTGCTGCTTCTTCCTTTTTTTTTTTTTTTTTTTATTTTAATTATAAACTCAAAATCTAGAAACCATGCTATGCAATCTTTGAAAGGTATGATGCTCTACCCGATATATTTCCTTTGTATAAACAGAAGGGCCCAATGTACACCATCAAAATCACATTAAAAACCTTTCATCTGTTTCTAGATCCTGAAAAAATTTCAACCCTAGCCTGAATCTGTAACCAAAATCAGTCAATTTACATGGCTGATAAATCCCGGATGTAGTCATTCCACATCTCAGTTGCAATGGAGTCTCGCAGCTGTGAAGAAATTTCTAGTTGCTCGGTTTCAATACCTATGTCCAGAGCTTGGGTGTCAATATGCATCACAGGCTGTTCCACCTCTATAGGGGGCAATGGTTCCTCAATTTGTAGTACAGAAGTATCTTCATCATAAGTTCTAAAAATCCAATCATCTGGTTTCTCCCTACGAATGTAATTGTGTATTGCACATGCTGCCACAACCAACTTCACCTGTGTTTGTAATGGGTATGGAGGAGCAGACATCAATATAGGGAATCGTGCCTTCAAAGCGCCATATATGCGATCACTAGCATTTCGTAACAATGAGTGTCGTTGATTAAATAGCTCTCTGGCATCTTGTGGATGATAGCCACTAGGATATTCCTTTAAGTAATAGGGAACACCATGATATGGGGCAATGAAACCTGGCATATTTGCATATTTGTTGTCTACAAGGTAGTACTTTCCTGCAGCATCAAAATTTCATATGCAGTAGTCAAAGTAAGAACTTCAAGGAGTTCGGACAGTACAATACATTTCTTGAAATAAGAATTTAAAAAAAGATACCAAATATGTACTAGCAGATCCTTTCCCAATGCCAATTTAGAAAAATCATAAATGCCATTTTAAGTGGATGTAAAAACGTCTGAGTAAGCATGACTTTCCAAATATGCAGAATACCTTCAGGGACCGGCAGCTTGCTTCGCCTTGTGAGTGCTGAATTCAGGACTTGCAAATCTGATGCTGAACCTTCCCAGCCAGCTAGAACATAATGGAACTTGAGATCAAATGAAAAAGCTGCTAGAACATTTTGTGAAAGCATGCCATTCTTATCGCGGAAAGGTCCTTGCTCATCTACACCTACCATCACTGGAATATGGATACCATCAACTGCTCCCACACAATCCTAGCAGAAAAGAATTAAAAATGAGTAATAATTACCAAGAAATGAGACCTTGATCTAACTTAATTACCCAGGTACCTGAAAGTATGGATAGAATCTTGGATCTTCCATGATCTCAGGTGGAACATCGGACCCTGGAGGCTGAAAAAAATCTAATGAAATTGCCATAATTGCAGTCAAAACATTATTGAAATGGCGACTGATGGTTTCTCCTGAATATCGGAATAACTCTTGGACAGCTCGTGTCCTTAGATTATGGCCAACTATGAACATGAAAATGGCTAATTGCTCCTCAATCTTTATTCGATTTGTGTGACGTAGCAAGCCTTTTGCTTGCAAAATATCACACAGCTTGTAAAACACATGCTTATCCATGCGAAAATTTTCCAAACACCGTTCATTTTGACCATTAAGTACTTCATCTACAAATTTTGCACCATTAGACGCCACACCATGAGTCAGTTCTTTTGGAATGTAATTCCCAGGGGCTCCATCCTTTTCATCATCAGAGCTATCCATGGCAAAACCAACCTGTACACCCAACAATATTAAGCAAAATTGCTTATTTAAAAGAGAACAAATAGAAAAAGACGAGACTAATTATATTGGAGAAAAGGAAATGCAAAAGTACTTCATCTAACTTGTAGAAAAGGTAAAAGGCAGATCAAACAAATGGCAAACCCATTATGTGAAGATGTAAACCCATTCTGTGAATACACTGGAGAATACATCAAAGCGATCAAAAACTCAACACTAATCCTGCTACCATGGATAACCACAAAGATTCTCCTTAAGAACATCCAATATTGGCGCTACAACATATCCTGCCACCTTGACCTCACATCAAAAGATAATAGCATCTTTTAATAAGAATTACTGCACCTCCAAAGCCCTGTGCAGTGTGACAATAAGTTCCTTTCATGATTTGAATCCTATACAGTTGTGCTTCTCATAAATAATAATAAAAAGGCCTCCATTACACAGTTATAAGAGGCTAAGACAGATTTCACAAAGTGAGCCATTTTGCTGCCTCAAGTAAGCTAACATAGATTAGATCCATTAATGATAACTGCTAATCTAAAAGATACCATTCTATTCTCCACAATCTAATAATTTCAAGTGCAGAATTTTATGACTAAGGCACCAAAACAGGTCACAACCCTAGTACAGAGGAAGTAGACATTATCCAAATCCAAATGCTCATGTCCAAAGATTTGGAATGCTATATTCCATGATAACCAAACAGAAGTTCTCTCACCCTCAAAAGCATTCTACCAATAAGCCTCCAAGGCAGAAGTTCAGTTTCCAAGAAGAAGTGACCTATAAGTTATGTCAGACCAAGACCAATCAAAACCAGCAAACCAAAGAATAACAAACAGAGTCAGTCCCCTCAAGCATCTCTTTGTCACTCAAACAAATCATATCATGCAAAACAACTTTCAGTTCATAGAGTTGCAGCTAATATCATAAAACCAATCTTGCTCACCGTTTCTTCTAGCTACAAGTTTTAACATCTCTGTACTTATAAAAAAAAAAAAAAAAAAAAATTAATGTCTCTGCAATCATATGACAAGCAATGAGGATTATCTGTATTCAAACTGCTTGACTAACACAAGCAATGGGGATGGGCTCTTGAATACCCCTAATATGGCCAGAAAAGGCTTGGCAAAACCATCAACTAAGCTGATTGGTCTGCACTCCCTAGAAAAATAAATTACCAACTTTAAAATAATGAGATCCAAGAATTCAGATTTTGAACTTAGTGCAGTTATCTTATCTGTAGCACCCCACAAGTTCATTTCAGGCCTCATCACACTAATTAAATTACTCATAATCTTACTAAATATGTTTTGTTATACATTTATTTCCAAGTAGGTTATAAATCATCCACCCTTTAAACATATTTCTAAAATACATATCCCACATGTTTTTGCTTCATTGCCAATCTTTATGACATACCAAATTGAAACTCAATATTGGTCTTCAAGGCATCTAGCTGGCTCTAGCAAGCAACTTGAAAACAAAGATGCATAAATATATATATATATATATAGGCTAACAACACCTGTAGCTCCCTCAAAGGTGATACATGGGCCATTTTCTTTTAAAAAATGCACCAACAAAAATCTTTATATATTCCCATACTTGAACTGATAATCATAATCTTTTTTTCTTGCTAAATATGCAGCCAATGGGGCCTGAATCCATAGCCTCACTCTACATCCCATTCTTATGAGGGGAGGTAGTGCATTTGAGATAGAGCTCATTGGGAAACTTGAACTGACTATAATAAACACAAGGAACCAACTAAGAGGACAGTGGCATGGAGAAAAAAGGAACAAACTGGCTATTGAGAAAAACTATAGAGCTTCCATCCACCTTCAAAAAACAGTATCCAATAGATGGTCCTCTACAACCATCTTATGGTGTTTTGGAGTTTCTCCAAATTAGATGGCAAGCTAATCTTTTACTTGGAAATCTCTTTTAAAAAAAAAAAAAAAAAAAACCGGAAGATAACATGGATTTTTTTTATAAGTGATAATAAGGGATTTCATTAAGAGTGAAAAGTAGAAGTATAGATATTTTCTATTGTTTGGTAGAGTAGAGAAGGAAGGAAACAAACAGGAGGAATTATCATTTTCTGTACAGGTCTGCTATTTTTAATCATCCCAAAATTGAAGGAAGATAGGACAGAATGCCTTACATATATAATTCAACAATCTTATCACTCTAATTTATTAATAACAATTCAATACAAGGACACAATAGTGATTTAACACAAGCTGCTTTATTTTTCTCCACTTTTCTTTCCCTCCTAACAAACACTTACAATGGAAAATATAATGTTCCTTTTACCGATCCTCCTAACATTTTCTTTTCTCTCGCTTTTCTATACTCCCTATCAAATAAAGCCTAACGAAAGCTCTAAAAGAAGAGCTTCCTAAAAGCGACAATCGAAAACTCAAATGATCCATAAAATCAATCAAAAAATTACAAGAAAACTCTCTACTCATGGTGCACCACTCAAACAAAGAACATAAACTAAGAAAAAGGGTACTAAAATGATGCAAATTATATATATATATATAAATATATTGTAAGGGGATGAATAAACTATTTCTTTTTGTGCGTATTTTTTGGTTTCCCTTTTATTACTCTCTTCCATTAAATTGTACCATACAATGAATTAGTCCAAAAATTTGACACCTAGGAAATGCTCACGCAGGATGCCTCACTAACACCTTCATTTTAAGAATTAGATGTTCATGAAAAGGAAGGAGATATTCTATAAAGTCAAACATGAATATATATTTCAACAGGTAAAAAGCCTCATCATTTGAAATCAAAATAACTAAACGATCAAAATTTTCAACTCCAAAGAGGTCTATAGAATTATATGCAGATAATTAACATGCCATGTCCATCATGAAAGAAACAAAAGAATAGAAGGAAACAGGAAATACTTATAATAAAATACAAAACAAATGGATTCAAGAGTTGAATGAACATCCTAAATCCAGGATCAATTGGGAGCCGGTGGCTCTCTAATTATTTTCTCCTTAAAAAAGTGTATTTTATTTTATGCTCTTCTATGAGCTGCTTTTAGATTATCACACAATTAAAAGTACTTTGCAAGAAACTGTTGCAAGTTGAGTGCATACATGCAAATGCACACTCAATGTGTATGCCTAGCCCGCTAGGGGGAGTGGGGGATTGATTGAGAGAGCAATTCATTTTCTAGTTTTTATTGATGTTGGTACCGAATGTTGGATTGTTAAGAAGAAACATACCCATAAAATGAGTGTAGCTGAAATGAGGATGTTAAGATAAAAAAGTGGAAATACATGAAAGATAGGATTAAAAATGAGGAAATCCGCTTAAAGTTAGGGCTAGCCCCTATTAATGAAAAGATGAGGCAGAGTCGCTTAAGATGGTTTGGTCATGTTCAAAGGAGAGTGATTAATGCACTAGAAAAAAAGAGTGAGTTAGTCCAAAATGAGAGAACAAAAAGAGGTAGAGGAAGACCAAAAATGACATTACTAGAAGTAATAAATGGACATGTCAATTAAAGAAATAATGGAGAGCATGACTTCAAATAGAATAGAATAGAATGGAGGGAAAAAATACATGTGATCAATCCTAACTAATCTATTGAGGATCCATAGCTGACCCCAAAATGCTTACATGGTCTTTGAGACCTAACATCCCTGAACAGTTCAACATAATTAAGTCCTAATATTTAATATCAATCTATAGACAAGTTCAATGCTAATCTCTTGAACAGCTGAACCTCCATTTTAGCAGATAACATTATACTAAAGAGGAAAAATAGCCTTCCATATTTTTCCCATATGATAATGATCAACAAATAATGAAAAACTATTGAATAACGACAAAAAGAAGGTTAGGTTGCTTCAGGACTTTCCGTTGTTCTATAACCACATAATTTCCAATGGTGCAGTCTAGGGTCCTGAGTGTTTCAAAAGAAAGGGCAGAGCTATTGCCTAAAATATCGAACTACATTCTTCTTTCTCCATTTCAACAAAGCTGATGACTAAAAACTAACTCATTCTTTGTTTGCAGTCAAGAAAAGAAACCTATCAATAACAAATTATTTTCTGAAGAATCATCAACATTTCAATACCCCCAACTCTAGCCTCTTAAATCAAAATTGTGACAGACCAGCTGCAAAAGAGCCTACTTGCTTTAACAAAAATATGAGAACACAACAATAAGATGTTCCGCTCCAATTGGAAGGTTCAAAGACAAATAATGATGGACGAACAGCCCTAATTTACACTTTTACTTTATTTATTTATTTATCTAAGGAACATATCCAAAGCATTGCCATGCCATCGCAAAAACAATGTAACCCAGCAAATGCACCCCAGCTCTATTGGACCAAGGCTATAATAAGGCTTGCCAAAATCAACTTTCGCAATATGCGCTGCAAGAAAGTGTTCAAAACACTAGGATCCTAAGAAACAACAAGAATAAGCCAAGAGCCTTGTAGCTCAACTGGCACATCTTGGTATTTCCAACAAAGACACACAGGGTTCAAATTCCCACTCCCCCATTGTCACTAACAAATTATAAAAATTAATGAACATATTTTCTATCAGGGCCTCATATGTATGTAGACATGATCATAATCTTGCATTGAAAAACACACAATTTCAAGCACCCAACAAGAATGTGAATAAATGTAGCAAGCAAATTGGCAGACAAAGAAGAAGCAAAACTCATTATAATACCTACCAAATTCTCTCCTTTTTTTTTTTTTTTTTTTTTTGTAAGTATAATATCTGCCAAATTCTTTCTAAACCATATAGAAAAAGAAAAAAACGAAAGGAAATATAACTTTTACAATGAACCTCACAAACAAGAACTCATTATCAAATCATTATATCATCAAAATTTTGTTCTCAAAGAACCCAAAAAAAAGCACCCCATTTGGTACCCGAGAAAAACGGTTTCATAAGCCGCATTTTGGACTCTCACAGTAGAGTTCAGCCATTACTGTTCTTTCAGGGTACGAAGTAACAAAGAAAATAATCAAGAATCAAACAATCAAAAAAACCCAATTCCCTTTTTTCCCACATTTTTATAGGAAAAACCAAAAAAAAAAAAAAAAACCTTAAACCCATACCTGAAAAAACGGAAGACAAAACAGTGTCTGAGGATTTACTCACTCCCTCCCACCCTCCACCGCTTGAGGCGTTGAAGTGAAATTTGTTGTTCTGAGAAACCGAGGCAGATGAGAAGAGAGGGGATAGTGAAGAATTTAAAGCAAATGGGAATAGGGTTTTAGCTTTTTAGGGGATCAGTGAGAGAGAGAGAGAGAGAGAGAGAGAGAGTCAGAGGCAGTTGTTAAAATGAGAAAGTATTTGTAACGTCTCCTCTGTGACTCTGTATGTAGACAAAGATAGACTCAAGAGAGAGTGGGATTCTCATTTTTTTTTCCCTTCTCAATTCAATCTCAACTCTCACAATGAAAAAAATGTCTCTACTCTCTCTAGTGTGGAGGGTTTTTCATCTTTCCTCTCTGGCTAAAAACTCTCTATTGGTGGTTTATTTGGTAAGTGAGAGACTGCCAGCCAGTGAGGATTTGGGTTCTTTTCTTTGGATTGAAACAGGAAAAAAAATATAGGTATGGACCCATTTTCCCAAAATAAAAATAAAATAAACCCAATTTTGTATGCAGTGTGACTAAATAAATATAACCAAATTTGTTTTTTTTTTTGGGTTAAAAGATTAGTCTTAGGCAATACCATCAAGTCATTAACCATGAAAAAGAGTGATATACAAGGTAAAAAGGCATGAAAAAAAAAAAAAAAAAAGGTGAAATCACCATAGATAATAAGAAAAAATGGTATATAATATGACTATAAAATTAGACAAGAGTAAAATTTACGATGGGTTGAATCAAGAAGGGTGATTCCTAAACACTGTGATGAGAATGATGGGCTTTGATGAAATTTGGATAGATCGGATTATGGATTGTGTTACTTTATTCTTATTCATGGAGAAAGCAAGAGTTATTTCACGTCTAGTAGGGGGTCTTTGTCAAGGAAATCATTTATTATCTTACCTTTTACTCTTATATGCAAAAGAACTATCTACTCTATTCAATCACTCAAGCAAAATGGGGAAATTAAGGAACAAGATGCACCATGAAAGCCCCTAAAATAAGACCCTTTTTTGGTGTTGATGACTCACTAATTTTCAATAGAGCAAATTTTAAAGAATTCCAAAGATTCATAAAAAAATTAAAAGAATTTTAAAGAGGCATCTAGGCAAAAGGTAAAAGTGAGTACCCATTCCTTTTCCTCTAACTAAAACATCCATAATGAGTTCAACAAATAAAGGTTATCAATTTCATACCATACCGACTAGTACAACTAAAATATATTGTGCTTATCACCAGATCGATATGGTGATCTCTCTTGAAACATGCTGGCTCAAATACCGAAGCATTGATTTCAACCTTTTTAGAAGAAAAATCCATTTCAAACTAGTACAATCTTCTTTGAAAATTGATTGAAAGTTAGATCAATCTCGGCCACTGGCAGCCACTGCCCTTAATCATGTTGTGCAAGCAACATCAACCCTACTCCACAACTGCTACATAGCTTGACCGTTTGACCAATTTTTATGCCTATACTTTTCCAAGAATATAATTGTTGCTTTGAATATAATCAAAATACTTTCCGAAACAGTCCATTGGTATTGTATTAGGTAGAGAAGTTTTGGAGAGGCGGTAGAAGGGTGTGGAGAAGAAAGAGTGAAATTAGAGTATTTAGGGTTTGTCGAAGTGGTTGTGATGATGGACGGTTATGATTAAGTGTTAAATTTGGATAGGTTTGTGTGTATTAAATACTATGTTTTGAAATGGAACCTTATTAAAAAAAAAAAAACTTTGATTAAAACATTAAATGAATGTTTTTTCCCATTTTTTCTTGGTTACATGTTGGTTCGTAAATCTTTTGTATTTTTATGAAATAGAATGAAATTTAAAATAATCAACACTAAGATGGTTATTTTAATTCTTTTTTGGTTCAAGACTAACTTATATTGTAATTTTCACTACAAATCATAAATTCATTCAATCTCGAAACAATACACCAAAATCGAATAATACCGAAATATTTCATTCCCCTAATCAAATCAAAATGGTCTTTGGTATAGTATTGACTTCCTTGCTTTAAACTCCTCTTTTTTTCAATTTTATTAATGGAAACTCTTTTTTCTTTCTTCAACAAACTCACAAGTGGGTCAACAAATTTTTGCTTTGCTATAGTACTCAAAAATATGATAAGTATTGTAGCAAAAACTAAATGATTCTCCTAGCATTTACTATCACCTCTAAAGTCCCAAGATCTTTCTCACTCTCTCTCAACAACCTTTCTTTCATCATGTGTTAGGGTGAGACTCGATCCCCTTTCAAGATAGCAACATGGTAATTTTAGAAACAAACTCAATCCACAATCTTGAGTATTTCTCAAGACTAAGATCATGGGTGGTTTTACAATGAAAAGGACAAAGATCTGAACAATACCAAGCTTCAAAACAAAAAGGAAGAGAGAGATGAAGAAAATGAAGAGGATGAGGATGAAGATCGCACATTTGAAAATGATGACTAGGAGAATCATGATTGGCAAGATAGAGATGAAGATGAGAAAGGAAAAGGAACGATATAACCGCAAGGAGAGGTGCCCCCACAACATCCAAATCTGTTGTCTCAGCCTTATTGCCATGGAGATTGTGTCGAAGGATGATGGTGGTGGGTTAGGGCTATGTAGGTTTCTATGGGTTTTTTTCTTTCTTGGTGTGTAAGGGGCTATATCTTGGTGTAGTTATGCTATTGTGGGGTTGATTAGGGTTGAAAATAGTAATATTTAAATAGAATAGAGAAACAAATAGAGAGTTTGTTGCAATGCATATTCAAAAATGTTGGTAGGTAAAATGGAAAAGAGACTTTTGAGAAACAAATTTGCTAGAACTTTGTAGAGCCCATTATGAATGGTCTTAAGCATATTGGGTCAAGATAGTTGTGCTTAGAGTAAGACTGTGTAAGTCACCCAAAACCTGGCCATGACAATACACTATAAGCATTGTGGGCTAGAGTGTAGGACAATAGTCATCACTTTGTTTAAAGG
This sequence comes from Quercus robur, assembly GCF_932294415.1. Classification (NCBI taxonomy): domain Eukaryota; kingdom Viridiplantae; phylum Streptophyta; class Magnoliopsida; order Fagales; family Fagaceae; genus Quercus; species Quercus robur. The sequence continues at coordinate 29,023,828 of NC_065543.1, forward strand.
TACAAGAATTAATGTTTAACCCCTCAAACAAAGTCCAAACTGTTGTATATATACATAGATAGGTTGTAACAATATTGTTTGAGTTTGGAGAATATTTTTTCATAAAATTGTTAAAGTGAAAATTCAAGTTCTGAAATTTTCTAAGTGAAAATTCGAAATTAAGCATTTTCGATCGGTCGAAACTTTGGCTCGATCGATCGATATGGTAAGAAAATAATTCTGGAGTCTCTAGATGTCTTGATCGCTGTTCGATTCCTATTTGATCGATTGAAAGTCGAAAATCAGGATTTTCTGCAGAATTTTCAGATGACTATTCAGAGAGTTTGAAGAGGTTTCAAGTCTTGTGAACGGTTTTATGAAACATTTTAATTCTCCATACATGTCTTTTGATGAAATATAACTCCACAAAATAGTAAGTTAGAGAGAAATATAAGAAATCCTGTGGTTATTCTCCAGAATTACTATTTGTAGAACCCAACATCTTGGTTGTATCCTGGAGACAAATTTGCGATAACCCTTTAGCAATAATAGTGTGGGGGGGGGGGGGCAAATATTGTCTAAGGAAGACAATATTGTGCCTCCAAATTATTTATTTTCTTTTTTTCTTTTGTATTAACCTTGTTCTTTGATTATTACATGGTGTAATATCCCCAACACAAACTAGAATTTCTAAATTTTGAGTTGAGGCGCAAGGATTAGAAGGTATTACGCACCACTATTTCCTGATCTAGAGATCAGCCTCCACTATTGTCATTTAGTCAATTCAATTAAAATCCTAATAAAGCTTATTAGAACGCCATTGACTAGACACATATTTTGAAAAAATTTATTATACAATTGTGAAATTGTGAAAAATGCATGGAAAAATAAGTTAAAAACACTAAGGATAAACTACTTAAAGTAAAAAGCATACACATTTATGCTAAAAGAAATATTTATAGTTGACCCTTTTTCGGCTGAGTATGCAGCACATGCGAAGTCAAAAACCTAAACAGATGGATAATTTCATAGTTAATGAACTTAAATCCATGTATGCACCCATGCAGCATGCATCCAACTAGATTCCTATGTACCTTCGTAGTTATTATACCTATTGTAGTTCAAAAGCAAGTGGAGTGTAATATCGATATAAGGTGTTATCCTTGAGGTAACCATCATCCTTTTAGGTAGTATTTTTAGTTGTAGTGGGTGATAAGTGTGACTATTCTTAAGGAACCTAGTTTGTGATCTATTGTGTTGCTTGAGTGGTCGTCACAAGGCAATATACAAGTCTTGGAAGGGTCTCTAGGTTTAAGGTAGTAGGCATCCTATACGGTTTCAGTCATGGAGAGTAAGTATATATGATGTCGTACACGTGAGATTTAGCCCTAGATGCCAGTTTATCTACCATACCCATGACGAGTCGAAATACACCTGTGTTCTTAGGAGAGTCAATAAATATAGTAAGCTTGCCCATAATGGTAGGGCAACAAGAACTATCACCTAGGGAAGAAGAAAAGAGAAAACTAAGAAATGCATATGAGACTTACAGGAGGATTGAACGGATGCTTTAGGAGCACTTAGGATTCAAATGCAGTGGATAGGAGGGCTATAGATATTAGAGTTGAAAGGGAGAAGGAAATTAGATTTAAGTGGAAGTTAAATATTAAAGAGGAAAAGGCCTTTCATGAATCAAATATAACCTCACTTATAGACTAACAAGAAGAAATCAGTAATCTTCCAATGTTCGGATCTAATAGAATTAAAAAGGATAGTTGTCGCCTTGGAGCCTTGAGTAGTGAATCAATTGAAAATTGACGGGAGACCTAAAATAGCGATTATAATTACCCATGCAGGAAACAAAAGGACGCTACAGTTAGAAGTATCCACATTGCCTTAATCAAGGCTATACAAAGAAGTTGACTATGTGACTTGGAGGTTAAAATCTCTCTAGTTTTCTCATCCTTCACTCATGACCAAGCAAAAATTAGGGAGTTATACCATCGCACACCCTTAGTGTAATGGTCACTCTACAAGTATAAGTACTTGTAGAGTGTGGAGGGTAGGGGTCGTAGTTTAAGTTTTCAGGAGGAAGCTTCACACATATATACACTTAGATTATGCTAGATATTCCATAACTCATAACTAAAAAATGGCATTTCCGTAATTAAAACTACATAGTGGGTCCCACGATCAGAGTCAGCCGTAACTTTTGACCATTTTCTTTTTTTCTTCACTGGGTTCGGTCTCTTCATCTTTTTTTTTCCCCTTTCACACTAGGTGGCTTCTTCTTCTTCTTTTTCTTTTCCCTTTCACGCTGCGTCTTGGTCTTCTTCATTAAGGGTTTTTTTTTTTTTTTTTTTTTTTTTTTTGGGGTTTGGTGAGTACTAGGGGTTGAAGGAAAAAAAGAAGAAAAGCTGCACCAAGTTACAGGTATGGGCCCACAAATAGTTGAAAATTTTGAGTGATGACAAGTTGAGTGATGGTGCCAAACAGACTTTGTGTAGAGAGTTGGGATATTTTAAGTGATGAGTGACGAAAATTAAGTGAAGAGTGATGAGTGATGAAAAAAAAATTCAAACAGGACCTTAGCTTCAGTCGCCATCTAGACCAAAGAAGTTCATATCGTACACTACCAATCGATATTGGTCATGTCAGTCCTAGGAATTGATACAAAAACACCTTTAAAATGTACCACTCAAGATGCCGATCTATACCAAACCATATCGAACATATTGGTGAATTTTTTGTCAGGAAAAGAAAATCAGTCGATACAAAAAACAACGAAACGAACAACCCACCCAGGTCGCTGCAGGTGGGCACCTCATCGACAGTTTGCCCTCTTCTACATCTACTTCTTGAATTTTTTTGTTTTATCAATCATTTTTCTTCTATGCTTTATTTTTATTTACTTCTTTTTACCATTTTGCTTTGTTTTGTTTTATGTGTATCTCTTAATTTGAGTGCCTTCCCACGTAACTGAAGAGTAGATAGTCGGTACTAACTACCACCCATCTATTAAACATATGAATAAAACTAAAGATACAAACTATTTTATAAAAAAAATTTACAAACTACTGATGTGGTGAGTGATTATTGGTAAATAAAAAAGTGATATTAATAACGGGTTTAGATGAAAACTAATAAAAAGTTGGCCATATTAACATTTTGTAAAAATGTTGTAAAATAGTTTGTCCTTATATCATTACCCTAAACATATTCCCAAATAGTTTTATTTTAGTTTTTTTTAAAGGCAAAACTATGGTTATGGCAAAGTATATGGAAAGTTGAATATAAACTATTTTCGACATCATATTTGTTATTGTCTCTTTGTATTTTTTTTTTCTTTCATTATCTAGGTACGAGAGTTTATTGACTTTATCATTATAATTCTAGAAAAAATTATTATAATAATTATAATAATTAGGCTGACCTTATATGAAATATGGTCTTATAAATTTAAAAGTTTTTTTATTTCAATAAAAATAAAAAAGGTTTTTTTAAAAATTATATGAGATTTGATGAATAATATATGTATATATAACAGTAATCTTAAAAAGGAATATTTATATTAATTGGTACTAGAGTATTTCATTTCTCTGGCCAAGCCAAAATATCTTTTAGTATGGTATTGACATTTTTGATATGGACCAAATGACCTTACTGTGATCTTATAATGAACCAAACTCTTTAAAAAGCTTAACTAGGTGCCAAAGGGAATCTCCCCTTCAATTAAATAGTACAATTTTCCTCAAAAGAAGAGTTTGTTGAGATTGTCAACTTCATTTCATCTCAACATTAGTGTACCACAACAATTCTCAATCACATTAAATGTGATTAAACATGTCCTCTACTTACAACTTGAGGCACTCTAACTTAGAATATATCTCATCAGCCATCCAAAAGTAGGTGTTTCTAGCACAAAAAAAAAAAAATGATTTCATTATAAAATCATCAATTGAAAGTCTAAAATAAAATTTGCAAACAATAGTCTCCAATCAAAATCCAAGTCCATGCATGCACTAAAGATGAACCAAGTTAATTCAACTAAATATGCATAAGATCTTAAAGATATACTTAAATTTATGGGTCCTTTAAATTTTAATTATGGCATGGAGGATTGACTAGGGTTTTCAATGGTGTTTTAGAATGAATTTAGGGATTTTTTCAAAGAGAGAAACCATGGATCTTTTTTAGATAAATTTATAGTTTTTTTTTTTTTGGGGTAAAAAATGAGGGTTTGTATCAAGTGTCAGGGTGTGGGCAATTTTTGATTTTTTGAGGTCAATATAGTAAAATTGTAGTAGTAGTAACAGGTTGACGAGGATGAGATTTATTGTGTCTCTTTAGTGGAGCAAAAAAGTTAAAAGCCCACCAAAAGGAGAAATTATAAGATTCTCATGGTGAACAAGTAACATGGTCCACCATTCCACTAAAAGACTCCCACCTGTTTAAAATTGCTAAATTAGAATTTTTTTTTAAAAAAAAAACAGAAACTAATTACTGACTCAGCAATTTTAAACAAGTAGGAGTCTTTTAATGTAATGGTGGACAAGTGATATGATCGATTAGAGTACTGTATAATTTCTCCACCAAAAATGATATTAAAATTAATTGTCCTTTATTAACAAGTGATGTAAGAAAACATATTAAAGGGCATTTAATTATTCAATAAATGATGCTTTTATAAATTTTCCAAAAAATAAACAAACAAATTCAAATTGTGCACACATACCAATAAAATTATAGAAAACAATAATGAATTTGTGTGTACAAAGACTCCTACCTGTTTAAAATTACTGAGTTAGAAAATTTTTTTAAACAGAAACTAATTACTGACTCAACAATTTTAAACAAGTAGGAGTCTTTTAATATAATGGTGGACAAGTGACACTATCCACTAGAGTACTGTATAATTTCTCCACCAAAAGTGATATTAAAATTAATTGTCCTTTATTAACAAGTGATGTAAGAACACATATTAAAGTGCATTTAATTATTCAATAAATGATGCTTTTATAAATTTTTCAAAAAATAAACAAACAAATTCAAATTGTGCACACATACCAATAAAATTACAGAAAACAATAATGAATTTGTTTGTACAAAGACTCCTACTTGTTTAAAATTGCTGAGTTAGAAATTTTTTTGAACAGAAACTAATTACTGACTCAGCAATTTTAAACAAGTAGGAGTTTTTTAATATAATGGTGGACAAGTGACATGCTCCACTAGAGTACTGTATAATTTCTCCACCAAAAGTGATATTAAAATTAATTATCCTTTATTAACAAGTGATGTAAGAATACATATTAAAGTGCATTTAATTATTCAATAAATGATGCTTTTATAAATTTTTCAAAATTTTTTTTAAAAAAATTCAAATTGTGCACACATACCAATAAAATTACATAAAACAATAAAGAATTTGTGTGTACAAAGTAATAAATTATTTTTTTTAAACAATAATTATTGACCAATGTATTTTTTCTTCAAAAAATGTGCATCATAACTCATCATTAAATTTTTATTAGTCAATAACTTATATAATGTACAAGAAAGTTTTACAATACATGAATTTTTTTTCTTTTTTTTTTAAAATATGAAATTTGATAATTATTGTAATTAATAATAAATTTTTATTTATTTTCTAAATATAATTATAGTAGTTATTAATAGGCAATTATGATAGTTATCAAGAGTCTTTTATTTGTTGAAAGATTTTAATGGAGGATTTTTTTTTTTTTTTTTTAGAGATAATTACAACATACTGCTAACTCTACAGCTTGGACCCTTTCCCTCCTAGACCCGCAAGCACTTTGTACACGGGGAGATGTCAATTTAGCTATAAAGCCTTTGGCATTTTAATGGAGGATTTAAATATAGAATATAATTTAAATTTAATTAAAAATATATAAAATATGATAATGATGTGTTAAAGTGTAAGGCCTCCAAAACTTATGTTGTAAAATATTATGAGATCAACCAAAACTCAAATGTCTTCAATATATACTATAGATTATTCTTTAATATATGCCCGAGGGTAAAATCACATGTTCAACAAATCTATAATGCCAAAATAGAATATGACTAATCAATACATGAGGGTAAAAATTTACATGATATATATATACTAACGCGTGCAATAAGGCTCTTTTTTTATTTTTTTATTTTTTTGTCTTGTGTCATAATTTTACATTTTTTAAAAAATTTTAAATAAGTTTGTTTTGAAATCATGGATTAGTAAGAGAGTGTCCTATTTTGTAGGCATTTTAAGTGAAGTTGGAGATATAGTTTTACCGGGTTGTCTTCAAGTTTTTTCCCTGTTAAACGTAATGTTTAGGGTTATTTCCAAACCACATAAAAGTCCAGTCTAAAGAGATGAGTAAGGGTGTGCATGGGTCGGATTGGGTTGGGTTGAGAAGATTTTTTGACCCAACCCACCATTGTGGGTCAAAACAAAATTCAACCCAACCCAACCCACATGGGTCGGGTTGAACCCATGGGTTTAACAAATTTTTATTATTATTATTATTAAATTGAGTAAAAAAATATAAATATTAATATATTAAAAAAACCCAATGATTAGTATCAATGTAACTTCTTAAAGGCAAACAACACTAATGACTAAACAACAATTGTAATTTACTAGGGTTTGTGTGAACTAATTGATTTTTATATAGGATAAGAAGAGTTGGTTATTTTAAAAAATTTATAATTATATAATATATATAAATATATATATTAAATATATGGGTGGGTCAGGTTGGGTTTGGTGGGTTTGAAATTTCATGACCCAATCCCAACCTGACCTGTTATCAAAAAAAATTTTGTAACCCATCCCAACCCACCAAGGCCTAAAAACCGACCCAACCCGGCGGGTTTGGTTGGGTCGGGTCAATTTTGGCGAGTTGACTACACACCCCTAGAGGGAAGTTCTCTTATAAATAATATAGATATATAAAAGTTTAAATACTACTAGCCCCATCCCATGCGTAGAGCGCGTGCATGAGCCTTCTTTTTTTAGGGGGGTTTAGTGTCATAATTTTATATTCATCCCAATTTGAAGCTTAAATGTATATTCAATTAGGGGTGGTAATTTGTGTTCACATGTTGGGCCAACTCATGAGTATTCGACTATATAGGTCAACACTAACCCGACATGTTTATTAAATGAGTCAAGATTCCTCAACCTTAACACAACCTATTTATTAAACGGGTCAGTTGTGTCGACCTGTTTATCAGATTTTATCAAAATGAAAAAAAAAAATTATAAAAAAACAAACAAATAAATATTTTAATATAAAATTCAAAACCAACGAGTAATTGCATCACAAATAATCATTCAAAACTAAAGCATATCCCAATATCACAAATAATCAATCACAATATGTCAAAGAAAATAAACCACAACAACTAATAAGTTTATATACTTAGAATTTGAAGGGTATATTGGTAAAATGTCATTTAATTAAATGAGTCAAACGGGTTCTATATGTTAAACACTAACCCAACTTGTTTATTAAACGGGTCAAACATATATGTTAACCTAAATATGATACGAACCCATTAAGCCTTAACCCATAACCTACTTATTTTGTGTCGTGTCGTGTTGGGCTCGCCGGTTGTGTCTAATTTTGCCACCCCTATGTTCAATCATATTATGAATTTGAGAACTACTAATACAGCTAAGAGTGTCCTTAAGCTAGCTCCAAAAAATGAACACATTCACTCATTCACATATGATTTCAATTTTTTTTTAGTTTTCGTTTTTTGTGGCTAGCCTAATGACACTCCTGTCTGTATCAGTAGTTCTCAAATTCATAATATGATTGAACATACACTTAAGCCTCAAATTGTGATGAATAAAAAATTATGACACTACCCCCCCCCCCCCAAAAAAAAAGAAGCCTCATGCACGTGCCGAGAACATGCGATGAGGCTAGTTCATCTTATATTTTTGTATATTTACAAACATTACCCAGTCTAGTTCTTATAAAGTGCATTGGTTGTTTTACTTTATTAATTCGTCCTACTTCTTATCACATCCCCCTTTAGTGATTGAAAATGGCATAATTTCCAAATTGGGATGAGTGAAAAATATTCACATTTAGAGAAAAATAAAATAAAATAAAGCCTATGAAGACGCGCATGCAAATAGGCTAATTTAACTAATTTATGTCCCTTGATCTTATAAGGTTCAAAATTAATTTTTCTTAATTTTTTCTATCATTTATCCGCCTTCATAATTTGGACTCCATAAAAAAGAAGACGTTCACACACTTAAGTTTGAAACTCTTTCTTTACCTCTCTAAGAAATATATATATATATATATATATATGATGGAAAAATTTTGCTTGTACCAAAAAATTAATGGTAGTGTCTTTCCCTTCCCTTCAAATCATTAGAAAGTTATATTTGAAAACAACTTGAATAACGGAGCTATAAAGAATTAAAGATAAAAGCAGTTTAATAGTATTCCCTAAATCTTGATAATCCCAAGTCTTGTAGCAAAATATTGATAATTTATCTATTTGTAATTGTGTAATGTATAATTTATAATTGCGCATAGATGCTCTTTTTTTCTTTTTCTTTTTAATTGTTAAAATTATTACTTATTATAAAAATCTTACAAACTGATATCAATAATAAGATTAGTGCCATGTAAGTAACATAACAAATGGATGTAAAATATAAAGTTAGTATGTATTGCACACATAATTAGGAATCAAATAAAAGTTTAAAAATTGAAAAGGTTATCGAGTATTAATTGGGTATGTGTCATATCCACTACCTATCAAACAACAACAAAAACAAAAACAAAAAAGCAATTGGGTAGGTATCATAACTCATAAACTGTTAAAAAAAGCCTAGCCTTTAACATTCAATTTGCTCCAGGAGGGTACTAAAGTTTCTCTATTGCTAAGAAAGGTGGCGCTTCTCCTTCTCTTAGGCTATAGAATTGTCGTTCCTTCACGTAAGGTTTTGAGTTCCTTAAGTAACACTGTTACTTGTAGGTTTTGTTGGGATTGATTTTTTGGGGGTATTTGGGAAACACTTTTTGAGTTTTGTTAATTATCTTTCTCATTCATCATGGACAACTTTATGAAATGTTGGGGAAACATGTCTCTTAATGATAGAAGGTGGTGATTTCCAAATGAATAAGGATAGGAGTTCATCGAAATTTGCCATTGCAGCAAAGTTCCTCACAAGATGGGCTCTAAATACTGAGGATATATTCAGAATGTTTAATCCTATTTAGAGACATGTAAATGGTTTTAAGGTACACAATGTTGGAGATCATATTATTCTGTTTCTTTTCGACAATGAAGAAGAGGTTGAAATTTTTTTTGAGGGAGAACCATGAAGTTTTGATAAACACTTGGTGATGATCCAACGATATGATAATAGTATTCCCTTAAGAGATTTTCTCTTTGATCAAGTGTCTATATGGATCCAAGCCCATGACATTCCAGTTCGCTATTTGAATCGTGAAGTGGCTGAAGACTTGTGTGAAGCTGTGGAGGTGGTGAATAGGGACTCGATCATCACAGATGTTGATAGGAGGTGTGTTATGAGAATTAGAGTCCGAGTGGATGTATCTCTCCCTCTTTGTCAAGGTAGAATTTGCTCATTGGAGAATGGCTCCAAGGGTTGGGTTTCTTTCAAATACAAGCACTTATCAAATATTTGTTATTGGTGTGGTTGCTTAAACCACTTTTGTACAGCACGGGACCCCTGGACCCATTTGGGCCTTGGACCTTGGACACTAACTTTACATTACGGCCCAAGGGCCCAATCCACTTGCCCAAAACCAAACCCTAAGCCTGCTAAGGTCACGAGCCCGGGCCTCATAACATTATGCCCGACCTAAAACCCGTGGAGCAAACCACTATAATGCATGTTCATAATAGCCGGTAACCTAGGAATTTCTCGGCAAGGTACACCTCGAACTAGAGCATCATTGACCGGGGACACTGTGCCTTGGTTTCACCAACATCGCCCTAGGAAAAATCCTCTGCCGAACATCTTCTCTGAAGTGGGGAGCTAGTTCCAATGCCACTCTCACCACTCCCCACTCCCCACTCCCCACTAAACATCCACTTAGTAGTAACGACATTGGACCTCCTGTACCACTAACCACAAGAGGAATTATGACTCCCTACTACTCATTGGGCTATAAATATGAGAAGACAAGGGAGAAAATGGGGGGTTGTTGAAAAGGTGGGAGAGAAAATTGAGGATTGGGAGAAAGAGGGAGAAAAATTTGTTGAGTCTCTATGCCAAGAACAACCCAAAGTAGAAAACTCAAGCCCACGATACAAATAAATTGTGAGCCCGAGTAAGGCCCAACCCAATAGCCTCGTCTTTGGCATGTACAATTGGCGCCGTCTGTGGGAATCTCCTACAAAGCTATGGTTCAACTGAGACTCGTGCTCAAGAAAATTTCTGAAAGACGTTCGAGAAGCTACGCTAAAAATGGTTCCGTGGGGTTTTCTCGGGGATCCATCTGAAGGGAATAAAGGCACAAGAGGCATGAAGATAGGGATCATGAACAAGAGGAAGATCGGTCCGGCCTTGGAGAGGGGTCGTACCAAACTCATCGAACAATATTAGGTGCTTCGGGGCACGGGTAATTTGACAAAAGAGATGAGGAGCTAGAGCAACTACGCAGACTAGGGAGAGATTTGGAGCTGGAGGCGAAAGGTGGGCACTAGAGAATGGATTGAGATGACCGAGAAAGAAGAGTTGATAGTGGGGGAAATCGATATGGGGCAAGGTCCAATTAGTCCAGTTCCCGTCGATGCTGAGATCGTTCCCATTCCCGAGAGTCACGTCGACGCAGGGACTGTTCCCATTCCCGAGAATCACGTCGATGCAAGGACCGTTCCCATTCTTGAGAATCACATTGACGTAGGGACCGTTCCCATTCTTGAGAATCACGTCGACACTGGGACCATTCACGCTCATGCGAGTATGCCGATTGGGGTTCAGACTCCCCAGACGAGCAACAGCCCCATAATGCCGCTATGGATGCTATGAGCTACGCCTTATGTAGAGCCGCTCGGTCGCCGTTCTTCGACAACATTGAATGGGCCCTAATGCCAAGCAGATTCACACGACCACCATTTAACTCCTACGATGGGAAAACGAACTTGGTAGAGCACGTCAGTCATTATATCCATATGATGTCTCTACACACACACAATGACACGTTAATGTGCAAGGTATTTCCCTCAAGCCTCGGGCCCACGGCATTGAGATGGTTCAATGGGTTACAAAAAGGTTCCATTCATAGTTTTGCCGAGCTGATTTAGGAATTCGGTGCCCGGTTTGTAACATGTAGCCGAGTGTCGCAACCAGTGGACGCATTACTATCTATGACGATGAGGGTCAGCGAAACCCTTCGTAGTTATGCTAGTCGGTACTGGGAGCTTTACAATGAGATTGATGAAGGTAACGAGAAGATTGCAACAAGCACTTTTAGAATAGGGCTGCCTGAGGATTCCGAACTACAGGAGTCGTTGACGAAGAGGCCTCCCGAGGATATAAGGCAAAGCATAAGGCGCATTGAGGAGTATAAACACCTCGAGGATGATCGGCTACAAAGTAAGCGTAAGGCCCTGTTGTTAAGTCGTCCTTGGCAAAGCATTTTTCCGCCAAGACCCCGGAAGGATTTGAGAATGCAGGAGCCAGAAGTACAAATGGGGGAGGTGAACATGGCATTCAAGGAGCCGGTGCACAAGATCGTAGATCGAATTAAGAACGAACCGTACTTTAGATGGCCGAACAAAATGGGGGAAGACCCATCTCGGAGGAACCAGAACTTGTACTGCACTTATCACAGAGATAAGGGGCATACCACCGAGCAGTGCCGGGTATTAAAAGATCATCTAGGATAGCTGATGAAAGCAGGGTATTTGAAGGAGTTCGTGATGGATTTTGGGAACCAGGGTACTGGGCAAGGAGCCCAACAAAGAGGAAATCCTCTCCCACCACCACTGGGAGTGATTGAAGTCATCCATGCTGCACAGAGGAGTACAACAGTGATTAGAAAAAGGGTATTGGCTGTTGTACCCGTAGAAAATTACTCAAATTAGTAGCCCTTCAAAAAGAAAATAAAATTTGGTCGAGAACCTCTTTTTTTCGACGATGACGACCTAGAAGGAACGATTCAGTCATACAATGATGCGTTGGTAGTAACGGCTCGAATAAGGGATTTCTTAGTAAAGTGGGTGATGATATATCAGGGGAGCGAGGCTGACGTGATGTACCCCGACCTTTTCAAGGGGCTCGGGTTGAAAAAGGAGGACCTCTCAAGGTATGATACGCCTCTGGTCGGGTTTGATGGTAGGGTGGTGATTCCCTAGGGGCAAATCTCCCTTCTCGTGAATATGGAAGGTAAGGAGGTAGTTGTAACGTTTATAGTGGTAGCCTCACTTTCTCCTTATACAACGATTTTGGGAAGGCCATAGATTCATGCAATGGAGGCCGTTCCGTCCATCCTGCACGTGAAGATTAAGTTTCGTACCAAGCAGGATGTTGTCGTGGTAAGAGGAAGCCTGCAAGTGGATAGACAGTGCTTAGTCGCGGCAATTGATTGGAAGAACGAGCAGACTTATCAAAAGGAAACCACCGAGGAGGTAACTTTATAGCTATTATAGGGGCCCCGATAAGAAAGGGGGGCTAGTTGTGCCGAGGAACTAATGAGAGTTAAAATATTACCGGATTTTGACAGATATTTCCAAATAGGAACAAGTATGAAGGACAAGGTATTTTGCCTGGAGCCCATATGAGGTGCTCGAAGTGGATCCCGAATTCATAATTCACAGGCTTAATGTAGACTTGTCGTTTCCTCCTAAGAAGCAGAAGCCGAAGAGGTCAGCCAGGGAGCACGTCGAAGCAGTTAAATTGGAGGTTAAGAGGTTAAAAGAGGTTGGGGTGATAAAGGAAGTCTTCTTCCCCGGAGTGGCTGGCGAATACCGTGGTAGTCAGGAAAAAGAACGGCAAATGGAGGGTTTGTGTAGATTTCATGGATTTAAATCAAGCATGTCTAAAGGAACTGTTCCCTATGCCAAAAGTCGATCAGTTGGTGGATGCTACCTACGGGCACCCAAGGATGAGTTTTTTGGACGCTTTTTAGGGCTATCATCAGATTGCCCTAGCTGTCGAGGACCAGGAAAAGACGGCATTCATCTATCCTGATGCCAATTACCACTACATCGTGATACCTTTCGGATTAAAGAATGTTAAGGCAACATATCAACGAATGATAATGAGGATGTTTCGAGACAAGATTGGGCATACGGTTGAAGTGTACATTGATGACATGGTAGTGAAAAGCAAACAAGCAGTACGGCACATTGAGGATCTTCAGGGGCTATTTGAAGTACTTTGGCAACATAAGTTGCGCCTTAATGCAGAGATGTGCGCTTTTGGGGTAGAAGCTAGCAAGTTCTTAGGATATTTAATCACTTGTCGGGGAATCAAAGCCAATCCAGATCAGATTGAAGCCATGAAGCGTCTCAGGCCGCCAAGCAATCCAAAGGAGGTGCAAGTATTGACCGGAATGCTGGCCGCTCTTAACCGGTTCATTTCTAAATTTGCTGATCGCTGCCGTCCATTTTACCAACTTTTGAGGAAGTGGAGGGGATTTCAGTGGAACGAAGAGTGTGAAAAAGCTTTCCAAAACTTGAAGGAATATTTAATGCAGGCACCTATGTTGATAGCCGGGGAGGACTTATTCATGTATCTTTCGGTGTCCGATCACGTTGTAAGTGTCGTGCTTCTGAGGGACCAAGGAGTGCAGCAACTCGTATATTATATCAGCAAAACCTTGGTCGATGTCGAGACGAGGTATCTACCTTTGGAAAAGTTGGTGTTGGCACTAGTTTATGCACAAGAAAGCTTCCCCATTACTTTCAAGCTCATACCGTATACGTATTAATTGAATACCCTTTTGCAATCATTGTTGAAAAGATCTGACTTCACGGGACGGATAGCCAACTGGGGGACCCGGCTCGGAGCCTTTGACATAAGGTATAAGCCAAGGAGTTCGGTGAAGGGGTAGGTGTTGGTTCATTTTGTGGCAGAATTTTCTCCTAGGATCAAAGAAGAAATGGTTTTTCATGTGGAAAGCCATCCATGGAGGGTGTTTGTGGACGGTGCATCAAACGCCATGAGGGCTGGTACCAGGATTGTCATAATTACTCTAGAAGGAATACAGCTGGAGCATTCTTTTAGATTGGGGTTTAGAGCCTCTAATAATGAGGCAGAGTACAAGGCCTTACTTTTTAGGTTGAGGGCCGTTTTAGATATGGGTGCCCGGGACGTGGAGATCTATTCAGATTCATAGCTGGTGGTTAGCCAGGTACAGGGTAGTTTTGAAGCCTGGGATTTTCGAATGAAAGAGTACTTACTGGTGGTAAAACAAGTTATGGGTAAGTTCTATACCACAAAGGTGACCCAAATGGCCCGGGAGCAAAATAGACACGCTAATTCCCTGGCTACACTAGCCTCAGCAATGATTGAGAATGTCCCTTGGTTAATCAAATTGTAGGTCATAATGGAACCGAGCATTAATACCGCGACTGATGTTGGTCTCGCTGAGGTTGGTGTTACAGTGATTTCGACAACTAGGCCATGTTGGATAGACCCGATTATTGACTTCTTAGCCAAGGATAAGGTCCTAGATGACGAAAGAGAGACTAATAGGGTTCACCGAATAGCCTTTTGATACTGGTTGTCGACAGATAGGAAGCTATATCAAAGGTCCTTTGGAGGGCCATATCTTTTATGCTTACACCTCGAGAAAATAAATGAACTCTTAGCCGAGCTACATGATGGGGTATGCGGCAGTCATGTGAGGGGACGCTCATTAGCTCACCGGGCAATGACTCAGGGATTTTGGTGGGACGCTACTGAATATGTACTTGTGAGCGATGCCAAAAGCATGCCCCTTTGATCCACCAGCCAGTGGGACATCTGAATCCTATCAACAGCCCTTGGCCCTTTGCACAATAGGGGCTGGATATTCTCGGCCCATTTCCCTGGGCGATGGGCAATCGAAGGTTTGTTTTAGTGGCTGTTGATTACTTTACCAAGTGGGTGAAGGCAGAAGAGTTAGCCAATATTCGGGACATGGATGTTAAGAAGTTCGTATGGAAGAATATAGTCACTAAATTTGGGTTGTTGGACTCTTTTATATCTGACAACGGGTTGTAGTTCGATAGCAGGGCCTTCTGCGAGTTTTGCAGTGATCTCAGCATCAGGAACAGATACTCTACCCCAGCGTATCCTCAAAGCAATGGACAGGCTGAAGCCGTTAACAAGACAATTGTGAATGGATTGAAGGAAAGGCTGTACGGTGTGAAGGGTAAGTGGGCCAAGGAATTGCCAATGTATTATGGGCATATCAAACAACACCCAGGAGATCTACGAGAGAAACTCCGTTTTCTTTAACATATGGGGCAGAAGCCGTGATACCGGCCGAAGTAAACCTATGCAGTGCATGGGTCGAAGGATTTAATTCCCCCCAAAATGAAGGAATGATGGTGGAACGTTTGGATCTGCTGGAGGAGTACCGAGAGGCGGTGACCATATGGCTTGCCTAGTATTAACAGGAGCTTGCTCGGCGTTACAACTAGGATGTGAAGACAAGGGAATTTAGTGTTAGGGACTTAGTGCTACAAAAATCAGTAGGGAACATGCAAGATACAAATCTAGGAAACTAGCTCCTACTTGGGAAGGGCCTTATAGGGTCATAGCTATCACGGATGCAGGAGCGTACTACTTGGAAGACCTAGATGAAAGGCCACTTCCCCGGCCGTGGAATGTCTATAAGTTGAAGAAGTTTTATCACTAATCGGTTGTACACAAGAGTGTAGATTCAATGTAATTTTGTACATATGCTTTAACTGATATGAAGTTGATGTTTATCCATACAGGTGCATTAAATTCCCTTCCTGTTAGTCCATCAGCCCCGGCTAGCAAAAATAGGAAGGTTAAGAGAACTAAGGTAGTTTGTTTTAAGCTAAGGACAGAAACCTGCTTCTCAGTTCAATTTTTATCACTGAGCAGGTGGAAACCTTAAACTAAACAATTCAAAGGACAGAAACCTATTCTCAGTTTGATCATTATCACCAAGCAAGTAGAAACCTTACTGAAAACTAAGGACAGAAACCTGTTCTTGATTCGATTTTCATCACCGAACAGGTGAAAACCTTAAACTAAACAATTCTAAGGATAGGAACCTATTCTCGAGTTGATTTTCATCACCGAGTAAGTGAAAACCTTAAATTGAACAATTCTAAGGACAGCAACCTGTTTTCGGTTCAATTTCCATCACTGAGCAGGCGGGAACCTTTTTTCAAAAACCATCAACAAATATCGAATTTGATTATTACCATCGAGGAGCCAAGTCTTTCTAGGTACAAGTGACCCTGTCCATGCTGGTCTGGGCTATCATGAATGGCCGGCAACTGCTTGACCTCACGACTTGAGAAAGAGCATCAATCACGGGGTTAAATCACCCGGTCATTTGGAACACGTGCATATTTATAAAACAGGAAGATAATAAAAGAACATAACAGGAAAAATAGTAGAAAACATTGGTAAATATGATTAAGCAAACAAGTAAAGGTTAAAATAGTGTTTTGTCACCATAGCTCGGTGACTTTGGGAAAATTAAATCTTGAAAAATGATTGTTCCCTCACCACAACCCGGTGATGTAGGTGAGCTGAATAAAGAAATTAAACTAAAAAGGAATAAGAAGTAGAAACTGAGTCCGGGAATCAAGCTGATGGATCTGGGAACTAGAACTGGGCGACGTCCTCTGAAGGCTATTAGGCTGCAAGAAATGGTTGGACGTCCTCGCTGGGCTGATCACCAACATACGGGTTGTTGGTGGCCTCCAAGTCAATCGACTCCATGTGGGAGTCAATTGCCTCCACCAACTCCCTCATGCTCGCTGTCTCTTCCTCGTTAATGGCACCGGGAGGGTTTTAGGCAGTAGTAGAAGGGACCGGGAAAGGGATTTGGTTGGGATTTCTTAAAGGAGAGTCCTTAGGGACCCCCATGGCTTGCAGGGCAGCCAATCAACCTTCCTCAAAGGCCAGCTTCCGGACTTCATTTATAACGGGCTCTGCCAAGTTTTCCACGTCGGCGAACCCCTCATTATACCATTTATTTTTACAAGCCTCCAGAGCTGCCTTCAAGTCAACCAACTCCTCTACCTGCTCTCTGTTCAGACTTGCAGCCTTTGCCAATTTCAGCTCGGTTTTCACCCAATTTGGTCTTTATCTCTGAGGACTTTTTTTTCGTTGACATCCGGGCCTTCTCTAACGCAGCAGCCTTCTTCTCTGCAGTCACGGCAGCCTTGGTTTTCTTTATAGCACTTGCCTCAACCACATCCTTGAGGGCTTTCTCCTGCTCGGCATCCTCGGCCAGCTCCTTCAACCGCCCATAAAGGACGTGAGTCAGTTGAACGGCCTAATAAAACAAATAATAAGTATAGCAAAAGGAAAATATAATAAGTACAACAAAAACTATGTAAAAGCTGAAAGAAAACTAAGAGACATGAGATTACTGCAATGGTGTGCCATTGCAACTGCCTGCCCAGTGACTCATCCATCCCATCCTCAAAAGCGTGCACGTCCTCGGGCAACAAGAGACCGCACACCAAACTTTGGGCAATGCGACCTTTTCCCACACATACGCTTGCGGTGGTAGGAAGTGGTTTGCCATCCAGTTGAAACGTAGGCTACCATCCCTGCACAAGTTGAGAGGTGGACACCACGTTTGTCCCCGGTTGGACTGTTGGCTCCCAAATGAAGATATTCCTTGATGGCCTAGGGGGAGTTCTAGTTAGCGCGTCACCCGAGTCGGTCGAGATCTATTCGGATGTGCATTGTCTCTTCCGGAAGTGGCCGAAAGGAGGAGGATAAGGAGGGGGGAGTTTGGCCATGGCCCAAAGGTGGTTGCTGCTGCGTGGCTGGCCGGGTGCTAGGAATAAAACGACTAACCGTCATCGTCCTTCGCGTCACCATACTTTCACTTTGATCTGATTCGGTATCAGAGTCAATAGATTCGACGGCTGTTTCCTCAGCTTCCTGAATGATCGTTTTGGGTTCAACAAGATCCTCGGGTTCAATAAAGGCCTCGGGTTAGACGGGAGCTTCAGGCTGCACGAGCATGTGTGCTTGATCTCGGTGGCATTGAGACATGCACTCAGCCGACTCGTCTGGTATGGGTGCAAGTTTGTCCGAACAAGTGTACCGCAGACCAAGGTCACAAGCTTCACCTACTGTGAGCCTCAGAGGAAGAAAATTTGCATGCCGTATGTCAATGTATGAAAGGAGGGGACTGTCAACTAACAAAGCTTGGCTGAATGCTTACCAAGTAGAATACACGGGATCAAAGCTGAGGATTAAGTGAGATGCTCAGAGCTGTCTGTCCCAATGTATGAAAATTTCTAACCTAAGCACAAAATTTAGGTCCTAAGATCCTTCTTAAACCTTTTGCTCTCTGCACGAAAGCAGCATAACAATTGATTAGTAATTACTTGATCGAATCAAAATTAATAAATTAACAAGATCAAATTAAGAAAGTATATATGGAACCGACCAACATCGCACAGTAAGTACGCGCAAGGGAGATCCCCGGCAAGCCAGTTGCCGCTACAAACTCTCCAACTAAGTTCCTATTTGAGTTAGGCAGGTATGAAATAAGCCGTACCCTCATGTCTCTAGTTTTTAAGTAATAGTCTGAATTAATATTGCCGCACAAACTATACATGTAATTAATGTCATGATAGTTCAGTTGCAAGCCAAACAATTGGTTCAACCTACTGACGTAACTCACCATTCGGTAAAAGTTTAGGGGAGTTGGTCGGGATACAGACTGTAAAATCTAAGTGTACCTATGATGAGGGGGTCAACGAGGAACCTAATCCCACCCTCAAGAATTGCCATTAAAGGGAAGAAAACTGTATTTGCCCCACGGTGCCTTTGGATGTCAATATCACCCTCGTGATAGTTGGCAATATCAACATCCTCAGGGATGTTGTAGGCAACCCTAAAGGTAGCCAAAGAGGCTTCTAAGGAAAGGAGATATGAATAGCCCATTCTCTAAGGTAAGATTCCTAGAACTACAATTATGATAGAACAAAAAGAAATAGAACAAGTAGAAGGAAAGGAAAAAGGAACTTACTGAGGGCTATAAGGAGGAAGAGTGTTTTGGGCTAGAAGACGAACGCACAGGGTGTATGCTTGGCAAAGTGAAAGTTTGGAGAATGAAGAATGCAAAAGTGAAGGAGAGATTCAAAAATGGCTATTTATAGAGGCCGAAGGGTGAAATAAATCATCTGCCGAACATCCCCTCTAAAGTGGGGAGCTAGTTCCAATGCCACCCTCACCACTCCCCACTCCCAACTAAACATCCACTTAACAGTAACGACATTGGACCTCCTGTACCACTAACCACAAGAGTAATCATGACTCCCCACTACTCATTGGGCTATAAATATGAGAAGACAAGGGAGAAGAGGGGGTTGTTGAAAGGTGGGAGAGAAAATTGAGGATTGGGAGAGAGAGGGAGAAAAATTTGTTGAGTCTCTATGCCAAGAACAACCCAAAGTAGGAAACTCAAGCCCACGATACAAATAAATTGTGAGCCCGAGTATGGCCCAACCTAATAGCCTCGTCTTTGGCGCGCATAAATGGCATAGGAATTTTTCAGTTAAGGAAGCCATAACCTGGTCCAGATCATTCCTCACAACAACTCCTATTCCAGATTCATCTGTCTCCGCAAAGCATGCGCCATCATAGTTCACCTTATAAGTGTCTCGCATCAGTGGGTTCCAATGTTGAACCATTGCCTTTGTTTTCTTGGGTCTGATTTTGGGTTTTGCTTGGAATTCTACTAAAGAAACTTCTACTGCATCGAGGAGCTTATTCGGTGGTAGGTTTGGCTATTGAAATGGCATTTGTTTCTTCTGCACCATACGAACCATGCCAAGACCGTGAACAGTTCAAGATTTTCCTCATGTTGAGATAGTGGAATTCAAATGCGGAGAAGCTAAAAAATTTAAAAGTTGTGAGTGATAGTTGAGTATTAAGGGAGATAAACATGGGATAGTGGGAATTCAAATGTGTATTTGTATTTTTTTTTTTTTTTTTTGAGAAGGCAAAATATTTATATATATATATATATATATATATATTTATATAAATGTTTATTAAATATATGAAGATCAATTTACTTATTTACCCTCACTTGTTTGTTGGTTTGAAATAATGTTTAATAATTATTAGGGGTGTATTAGAGAATTTAGAGACAGGTAACTAACTCTGGGTATCCTCTTAATATATAAAGAAGAGATAAGGATTTATTATATTCACACCATCCATTAGAATATATATATATTTTTTACTTAATCCATTAGAATATTGTCATATCATATATTCTTTAAATGATATATTGACTTCATAAACAAGCATAATCACAATAAATACCTATTAATAAGTATCATAATTATTAATTTTTATATTTAGAAAAAAAATCTAAAATATAAAGAATATTAGATTCAGATCTTCTAAATTTCCAAAGGAACACTATCACATAGAGTTCTTAAAATCTTGACTTTTCATTTCTAATATAAAGGTTCAAATGATGCTATGTAAGCATTCCACTAATTAACCCATTAAAATAATAATTTTTTAATAGAAAAATTAAAAATCGAGGCTTAACTGCTTAGCATCATTAACAATGATGTCTGCAAAGGGGAAAGACCTCTAACAAAAGAGAAAGGTTATGTTCAAAATATTTTCACAACACTTTCACAAAAAATCCTAAATGACAAGTTGCTACTGGCTGTTATTGAATAGTAAAAAAGTAATTTAAGTGGTAGATTCAAATTAGAATTAATAATAACTTTTCACCTATACTTTGTTATGAAATTGCTATGAAAATAGAGTTGATTCATCGTTATGTATGTGTGATATGATGCATACATTCTTCTACAAATCTATCATTGGTGATTCATGGAGGAATGCAGACCATGGGTTTAGGAAGGAGGGGAAAGACTTTTGGGTTTTTATTTTTATTTTTACTTTTTCCTCTAGAGATGTTTACGTCAACACTAGCAATTAGCTGAGTTTTTTTATTAAAAAAATTAGGGTAAAATATTATTTTGGTTTTTGAATTTTACCAAAAATTCGTTTTTCATCTCTAAACTTTAAAAAGGTTCTTTTTTCATCCCTAAACTTTGTAAAGAGTTTTTTCAGTAGTTTAGGGGGGGAAAAAAAGGAATGAAAGTAGAACTTTTTTCAATAGTATATGGATGAAAACCAAATTTTTGGGAAAGTTTAAGGACATAAATAAAATATCTTCAATAGTTTAGGGACGAAAGATGAACTTTTCAATAGTTTAAGGATGAAAAATGAACTTCTTAAAGTTTAAAGATGAAAAATAATTTATTTATAAAATTTAAGGACCAAAATAGTATTTTATTAAAAAATTATTATTTTAATAGTTTACTCAGTATGATCAAATTTTAGTTAAAGGTTTCTCTATAGCCACGGAAGTAGCCTCTAAAATTTCCTTGGCACGGTAGAATTGGAGAGTCCTTTCGTCGTCTGAAGGTGTTGTCTAGTTTTCCTTGGAGTAACAAGTTTATTCCAAGGCTAGTGGGGTTTTTTCCAGGGGTTAGGGAAACAGTGATAAGGTTTGGAGGGTGAATAGGGTGGGGTGAAATGGAAGACCTCACGCAGAGTTGGAGCCGTCTGACTCTAACTGATAGGGAGGGACCAGGATGTAGTCTAACGGCTACTAACAGTTTAGAGGAATTTTCCATCCTAGCAAAGTTTTTCACGAAGAGAAATCTAAGCATTGATGCCATTGCACGAACCTTCAACCCAATATGGAGGGCTCGCAATGGTTTCAAAATCCAGAATTATGGAGATCACATGGTTTTATTCACTTTCGATAATAAGAATGATGTTGATCGAATCATAGCAAGTGAGCCATGGAGTTTTGACAAACATTTGGTGGCGATGCAGAAATACGACAAAGAAACGCCAATAGATGAGGTTAAATTTGAAAGAGCAAGCTTTTGGGTTCAACTACATGGTATACCACCAAAATACATGACAAAGGAAGCGGCTTTGAAAATCAGTGGAGTGATTGGGGAAGTGACCATTCCCAAAGATTTCAAGGAAATTGATGGAGGGAATTTTCTTCGACTACGGGTGAACATAGATTTATCTTTACCTTTATGTCGAGGCAGACTCATTTCTTTAGAGAATGGGAGGCAAGTTTGGATCAGTTTCAAGTATGAACGACTACCAAATGTGTGCTATTGGTACAGATGTCTTACATATGATGACAAGGAGTGTGGGATATGGATTGATAGTGAGGGAACCCTTAAGCCAGAGGACAGACAGTTCGGTCCAAGTTTATGAACTTCAGCTTTAACACCAACAAGGAAAATGGGACTGACAGTGCCGAGATATTATTCGTCATGGAAGAAGGCTGAGACTACCACTGTCACTACACCTATGGAGGCCGAGGTGACTGCAAACCTGGAACAGCTGGTGATGATAATAACGGAAAATGCTCAGGCCGATGGTCGGAGTGAAATAGATGGAGTAACGCCCACCAAGGAGTTGAAGTGTAACGCATAAAGCAACAGTAATGGCGTGGCTGATTCAACGGTGCGATATATTAATTATGGACAGGAAAATAATCTTAAGACAAATATGAATGCTGAGCCGTTGCTTAATCCACAGTAGCATGAGTTTCAATTGCATTCAATTAACATCAATACCTAATCAGACACTCAACCGAATTATGAGGAATTAAACACGAAATCAAAGGAGAATAATTGGGCATTGAAAACACAAGTCAGCAGTAAGAAAATGGACCTGTGCTCACGAGAATGGAATACACGTGCCACCAAAACAGAGATGTGCAATGAAAAATTAAGTGAATCTCACGTGACCATCCCAAGTCGGCTAGGGTTTCCAAACCAACTCCAAGCACAACTCGTATCCTCCCCACCTAGACACGAAAAAAACGGCCAATATCAAACAAAGCAGTCCCGGTCTCAAAGATTTGTCTGGGCAAAAAATGTGGAGTTCTTGAATCAAGTGCAGCATTCGATGGTCCTAACAAACGGCAACAGATTATTCAAGGTGGTAATGATGAAAAACTTGAATTGGCGGAGGCTGTTCATCAGCCCCGCCAGGGGCAATGAATTGCATCAGTTGGAACTACCGTGGTTTGGGCCAATCACGGGCAGTTCATGAACTCACCGAATTGGTGAACAAACATTCGCCCACCATTCTCTTCCTCATGGAAACAAGAGTAAAGGATCACAAGCCAAAAACCCTTTGCTCGAAGCTCCACCTAGAGAATGTTTTCATAGAGCCGTGGGTTAATACAGGAGGCGGATTGGCCCTATATTGGAATGATGGAATCAATCTCAAAGTTCTGGACTCAACAACAAGCTTCATTGATGCAGTAGTTAACCCAGGAATGGATGACGCCTGGCAATTGATGGGTTTCTACAGAAATCCAACAACAGCCAACTGGGAACATTCTTAGGCACTACTAAAACACCTTAGCCTAAAATTAGACTTACCATGGATGTGTGTGGGGGATTTTAACGAGATCACAGAAGCTGAAGAGAAGAAGGGGGGCCTCGAAAGACCAGAAAGACAAATGAGAGAATTTAGAGAAGCATTGGACTTTTGTGGATTCCGGGACTTAGGTTTTGTCGGTACACCTTTCACTTGGTGTAATAATCAATTTGAGGGGGAGGTGACATGGATACGTTTGGATAGAGGGATGGCAACTCCAGACTAGATACAATTGTTCCCAACAGTCTGCATTCATCATATTGGAGGTAGCTTATCTGACCATGTCCTTTGTGGTTATGTTCTGATGATGAAAATGTTAGATTTTATAAAAAAATCCAGGCCTTTTCGTTTTGAGGCGGTGTGGCTAAAAGATGAAGCATGTGAGGGAGTTATCAAGAAGGCATGGGATGGTCATAACTATGGAGAACCGGTTGGGAGGCTTATCGGCAAGGTTGAGGTATGCAGGTCAAGCTTGCAAAAATGGAGTAGATTAAGTTTTGGGAATATTCGGCACAAGCTAAACCAAAAGAGGAAAAAGTTAGTCCAAGCCGAGTCCATGTCTATGGCTGGTACTAATCATGAACAGGTCCGGGTCCTAAGAAGAGAAGTGTATGAGCTCATGGTGAAAGAAGAGTGCTTGTGGCACCAAAGATCAAGGTCGGAATGGTTGAAGAGTGGAGACATGAACACGAGCTACTTCCATAATCGAGTAACACAACGGAATAAAGGGAATTTTATTTCCAAGTTGATTTTGGAAGATGGAACAATGGTGACAGATGACAAACAAATTGGGGACAGATTGGTGGAACACTTCTAGCAAATACTCACATCTTCATCGCCCACTAACTTTGACTAGATCCTGCAAGGGATTGACACAAGGGTTACCCCAAGTATGAATTCTGAGTTGATAAGAAATTTCACAGCAGAGGAGGTCGAATTTACTCTAAAGCAGATGAAGCCTTTAACTGCTCCGTGCCCTGATGGTATGTCTCCCATTTTTTTCAAATCCTGTTGGAAATTTGGTCAAGATGCCATTGATGCTTCTTTGGCTATTCTGAATTCGGGTAACATGTCTGCTAGCCTAAACCACACTTATATAGCACTTATACCTAAGACAAAATCACCAGAAAAGAAACTGATTTCCGTCCCATAAGCCTGTGCAATGTCTTATATAAAATTGTATCCAAAACAATAGCCAACCGCCTAAAGAAAATCATGCCAAAATTGGTGTCAGAATCACAAAGTGCTTTTATGTCAGATAGATTAATCACAGACAACATCCTTGTAGCCCATGAAACACTCCACCACCTCAAAAAAAAAAAAAAAAAAAAAAAAAACCGGGAAAACGGGATACATGACCGTTAAACTGGGTATGAGTAAGGCATACGATAGAGTGGAGTGGGTGTTCCTTGAAAAAATAATGGAAAAAATGGGTTTTAACAATAGATGGATATCTCTCATTCAATCTTGCATTCAAACTGTCTCTTTCTCTATTCTGGTTAATGGTGAACCCCGAGGCAACTTCACCCCCAAAAGGGGTCTTCGCCAAGGGGACCCATTATCCCCTTATTTGCTTCTCTTGTGTGCAGAGGGGTTACATTCTCTTCTACAACAAGCTGAAAGCTCGGGTGCAATTAAAGGAGTCTCGCTGTGTAGTGCAGCCCCAAAAATTTCACACCTGTTCTTTGCCGATGACAGCTTACTGTTTTGTCGGGCAAATTCATAGGAGCACACATCTTGGACATTTTGAAGCAATATGAAGATGCTTCCGAGCAACAAATAAACCGAGGCAAAACACAACTCTTCTTCAGCCCCAATACTGAGCCAATTATGCAAGAAGAGATAAAAAACTTGCTAGGAGTGGTAGCCACAACGAACTATGAAAAATACCTTGGTTTACCCTCTTTTGTGGGAAGGGGAAAGAAACAAAGCTTCAGCTATATTAGAGAAAGGATTTAGCACAAAATGCAAGGTTGGAAGGAGAGACTATTGTCACAAGGTGGAAGAGAAGTCCTGATAAAAGCGGTTTTACAAGCCATGCCCACTTACACCATGGCATGTTTCAAACTCCCAAAAAGTCTATGCAAGGATATTGAGTCCTTAATTAGAAAATTCTGGTGGGATTATAAAGGGGAAGCTCGGAAGGTACATTGGGTGGGATGGAAAAAATTATGTAAGCCGAAGTGTCAAGGAGGATTGGGTTTTAAGGACATAGAGAATTTCAATTTAGCCATGTTGGGAAAACAGATATGGCGGTTGCTCCACAACAAAGACCCACTGTTTTACAAAGTCTTTAAAGCGAGGTATTTTCCCAATTGCACAATACTAGAGGATAGGGTGAAAGAGAAAGGATCATACGCTTGGCGAAGTATTTTGCAAGCTAGAAAGGTGGTTCGTTTGGGCTCAAAATGGAGGATTGGGGATGGGAAATCAATTCAGATCCGAGGAGACAGCTGGCTGCTTGACTTGCATTCCAGCCGAGTCATATCTCCTCAGAAGAATTTTCCCAATAACAGCCAGGTCTGCCCCCTGATAGATGAGGACAACAAGTGTTGGCTTGAAGATATTATACATGATGAATTCCTTCCTCATGAAGCGGATGCAATCATAAGGCTCCCTTTGAGCCTAGAAGCTACAGATGACAAACTGATATGGGCTGAAACACAATCAGGACACTACACAACCAAATCAACATACCGAGTCTTACTAAGAAAGGCTAAAGTATCTTGCCTTGGCACCTCCAACCCAATGGCCCACAAGCAATTCTGGAATGAGATTTGGTCCTTGAACATTCCAAATAAAATTCGCCATTTCATTTGGTGGGCAGCAAATGATTCACTCCCAACAAAAAAGAACTTGTAGAGGCGAAAAATAGTAACAGACCTAACGTGTGATCAATGTGGAGAGGAAGCGGAAGATAGTTTACACGCTTTGTGGGGCTGCCAATCGGTGAAGCATATCTGGTGGGATTTTGAATGTTGCAGAAAATTCCTATCAGAAAGGTTTGTAAGTTTCCGAGATTTATTTCAAGGAATCCTTGCACAAAAAAACCAACACATGGCTGAACTGTTTGCCTATATGGGATGGAGTCTATGGTTCAACAGGAATGCAAAAAGGGTTGGGTCCACTTCCTTGCCAACGGAAAAAATTTTCAATGATGCTGTAGAACGGCTGCAAGAGTTCCATTCGGTGAAAGATTATTCAACACAAGAAGACGTGGTTGTACATTCAACCAAATGGTGGCCTCCCCCACATCCAATCTACAAAATAAATTTTGATGGAGCAACTTTCATAGATTCAGACTCGGCAGGTTTGGGTGTGGTTGCTGGTGACTCAGACGGCATGGTTATCGCCTCCCTTTCGGAATGCATTAGACTACCACCAACGGTTGCTGACTTGGAAGCTCTGGCGTGCAGAAGGGCCATCTTATTTGCTCTCGAATTAGGACTCCAAGACGTGGTGTTTGAAGGAGATTCGGAGGTTATTATCAACCACCTGAAAGCAGGACAGCCCTGTTTGACATCTTTTGGGCACATAATAGAGGAAGCACGAAGCCTTTCAGCCAGGTTGAGACACAAGGCGCAAGGGAAACAAAGTAGCTGATAAGCTTGCAAAACTAGCAAAAAACTTGTATGAACCACAAGTGTGGATGGAGGATATTCATAGTAATGCTCTACAATATGTATTCCTTGACAGAGGCGTAATGCCTGTTTAATGAAAAGCTCTTTTTCGTTTTCTCAAAAAAAAAAAAAAAAATAGTTTACTCAATGAAATGCTGGCATATCATCATCTGGAATCTTATTAGTCTTATATTAGAAGGAAAATGTAAGGATGTTAAGGACTCTATGTGATAAAGTTCTTTAGGAAATCTAGAGGATCCAGATCCCTTAGACACACGTGATGCATTTTAACAAAGAAATACTTTTAAATTGAAATTTAATGAAAATAAATCAAAATTGTATTTATTTACTTTTTTTTTTCTTTCTCTCTTTATCTAAGAGCATTAGCATCAGTATGTGTAAAGTTTTACAAAATAGAAAAAGTTGCTCATTTTACATATTTTGAGCAAAAAAACACCCACATCAGTGGGTGTAAGATTGTGCATTTATGCACAATTATTATAGTAACAGTGCATATATGCATGGTTACTATAACTCTTACATCTATTATTTTATATTTTTTTCTCTCTCCTCTCCCTTGCCTTGTCAAACTCTCTCTCATCCACTCTTCAATGCCAAGCAGAAGAAGAAGCTAACCATCACAACTAACCAACCACCACCACCACCACCACCACCACCACAACCAACCCATTACAACATCAATTTAATCCAAACACAATCAACCCAAAATTAATGAAAATCATCACAAACCCAACTTAAAATCAACTCAAAATAAAACACAACAGAAAACTCATTTGACAAAATACAAATCAACCCAAAACCCAAGCTTGCCGCCGCCATGAGAGAGAGTGTGTGAGTGTATTGAGCCATGGAAGCTTGGTAGAGAGATTTTTTTTCAAATTTGAAGAGAGCACTGATTTGATAGATAAAGAGAGGGGGAGAAAGAGAGAATTTTTTTTAGAAATGAAGAAGAAGAAGAAGAAGAAGAAAGAAAGAAAGAAAGAAGATGTTGAAGAAGAAAGAAGGAGAAGAAGAAAGAAGCAAGTAGAAAGAAGAAGGAGAAAAAGAAAGAGAGAGAATGTTTCAAAGAAGTGAGGTAAGCGTATGGGTAAGGGAAATAAATAAAAAATGTGAAAAAGTATTATTTTAATAATTGAGGGTGTATTATAGATAATCTGATGCGGGTGTTTTTGCAAATTGATCGTGTAAAATAGAAAAAAAGTAGGTTTTTATTGTAAAATAGAAGGAAACTTTTGCACATACTGATGCTAATACTCTAAGAGTTCCATTGTTGGGATATCTTTCTATGCAATTTGCAAAATTGTGAAATTTTGTGAACTATCAGAATTTACCATTTTAAAGGATTAAATAAAAGATCATAAAGAAAGGAAAAAAAAAGGATTGGTAGAATTTTCTAGAGAGAGGAAAAAAATAAATTAGTATAATTTAAAATGATTTTTTTTTTTAAATTAAGTTTCAGTTTAAAAGGATTGGTTTTATTATTCATTTAGAGGATTCATTCAATGAAAGCAAAAGGATCGATATGGGCATTTCTCAAAGTTTAAGAGCTTATAATTTTAAATTAAAAGCACATTGTTCAATTTGATTTTGACCCAAAGTTCGGAGTCTTTATTTTTTACTAAATTAAGGATAAGTTTAAATAGAGAAAATATATGTTGTTATAGGGTTTGGAAAGGGTGGAAGGGTAGGATGCTATCAAGGGCCGGAAAGGAAGCGCTTATAAAAGCAGTTGCCCAATCCATACCAACATATACTATGGGGGTATTTCTATTACCGGTGAAACTATGTGATGAGTTGAATGCTATGTGTGCAAAATTTTGGTAGGGACAGGTTGGCTATGAGAGGAAAATACATTGGAAGAATTGGAGCTTTTTGTCTCGGCCAAAAAATGAAGGGTGGAGGTTGCTGAATGATCGAATCTCTCTCTTATTTCAATGCTTTGAGGCAAGGTACTTTCCTCAATGTAATTTTTTGGAAGCAACTGAGTCACCAAATTGTTCTTATGCATGGAAGAGTATGGTTACTACATTACCTATTCTTAAGAATGGATGTTGTTGGCGAGTGGGGAATGGTGAATCCATCAAAGCATACTTCGATAAATGGATACCTAAATGCCCAGCAAATAGGATTCTACAATGGGGACAAGATGCTGATAGGGAGATGCTAGTTTTAGAGCTTATTGATGCTGAATTAAATTGGTGGAGACGTGATACATTAATTATGAAAAAATTTGTGCAGAAGAGGTTGCTACTATTTGCAAAATTCCATTGAGCCGAAGGAACATGGTTGATTTAGTGGTATGGATGCATACCAAGAATGGGAAGTACTCTGTTAAGTCCAAGTATCATCTGGCAAGGAAAGTGATGAGGAATGATGATGGGGTTGGAAACTTAGATCGTGTTGGTGGTCAGCAAATATGGAAGAAAATTTGGCAGCTACATGTGCCAAGTAAAATTAAAATATTCGGGTGGAGAGCTTGCCAAGATATTCTGCCAACCCGAGTGAATCTTGTTCGATGGAAAATAATAACTGAGACAGGATGCTAGTGCTGCATAGGGGTGCCTGAATCTGCAATACATGCAATTTAGGAGTGTGGGGTTGTGCAAGACGTGTGGGCTGGCTATGCTATCAGGTTGCAAAAGTGTACCACTGATTTCCATGACATTATGGCTTTGTTTGAGTATGTTTTGGACATGTTCCATGTTCAAGCCTGGTTTATTTGGAATCAGAGAAATGCAATTATACATGGAGGACAGATGAGGGACCCGAAGTGGCTGAGTTAGAGAGCATTGGAGCATTTAGATGAGTATAGAAATGTTCAAACTCAGATGAATATTCCACACATAGCGCCACGAACCGAACAAAGATGGAAACCACCCCCTTCACTGTTGTACAAGCTTAACTTCGATGCCACGGTATTTGCTGGAATTCAGAGATCGGGAATTGGAGCAGTAATCCGAAATTCTGCAAGTGAAGTAATGGCGGAAATGTTTGTCAAAGGGCCCTCGGTCAGCTGTAGTGAAGAAGCGGAGGCGTTGGCGTGTCGAAAATCTCTTGAATTTGCTGTGGAGTCAGGTTTTACTGAGATGATAATAGAGGGTGACAATGTTGCTATCGTGAAAGCAGTAGCAAGCACTTCAGGCGATCTTTCGTTGCCGAGACATGTGTATGAGGACATCAAATGTAGCATTCATGGTTTGCAATTTGCTGATATAAGTTGTATTAGAAGAGGGGAAACCAGGTTGCCCATATTTTGGCAAAATACGCTAGAAATGTTGATAATGAATTGTATTGGATGGAGGATTCTCCTCCCCCGGTTATAGAAGCTTTGTATCAGGATTGTTTAAACATGTATGAATGAATATTTGATTTGCTTTCAAAAAAAAAAAAAAAATCCAAAAAATATTAGGGGCGATTTGGTAAGAGAATTTAAATATAGTTTTTTGTTTTACAATCCATAAAATGGTAGGTCTCACACTTGAATTTATTGTTTGGCTAATGTTTTCTAAATACAGTTTTCAAAAACTTGTATCATATTTTCCTAATTTAAAACAAAATTTTGAAAACGGTTTAAGGGGTGTTTTTAGGATACAGAAAATGTTTTTAAAGACATAGTTATAAATAAATTGAAAACAATGGACCCCACATATTTGTTCAAACTCTTTTATCTCTTAAATTTAGGAGTTTATCTCTATCACAAAAAGAATTCTTACACTTCAAATTTGAAACTTATCATTAAAAATAAAAAAAATGATGAGTTCTATTCCCTTCTCATTATCCACAAAAAAAAGTAATCTACAGATTCTATATGTTACTTTTTGTAAACATTTTTTTTTTTTAAATCTCAAAAATAGAAATGGTCTCCCAAATAATTATTTTTATTTTTAGTATTTTGAAAATTGTTCTTAAAAGTGGGAGTTAAACACGTAAAATATAAAAATTATTATTTGAAAACTAGTTTCAAGTTCAATTTTTTGAAAATTGTTTTTATACTATTTTGAAAATAAAAACAAAAATCTTCTTACCAATCAGGCCCTTATTCTCTCTCCAAAAAAAAATTTTCAAAATTATAGTATACTATAATATTATAGTATGCGTCATGTTAACGGGTGTCTTAGGGCAATTATTAATCAATTAAGATTAGAAAAATTTTGACATTATTTTCATGAGAAAATATAAAAAACTATCAAAAAAATTAATTTCTTTATCATTTTTTCATAAAAATATTTCTAAAAATAGTTTCTAAACCCATTATTCCATTAACATTTTTCTTATAGTATTTTTGGGGACTATAGCTCCGTTTGGCATGGATTATTTTTGCCAACTTATTTTACTATTCAGCTTATTTTTGTTACTATTCATAGGTCCCACTGTACTTTTAGGTACTATTCATGAGTTCCACTATACTATTTCAACTAATTTTTATCTTTAGTTACAGTATTTTCAGCAAAAAATTTTCAGTTTCAACAAAATAAACGGATCCTAAATAGAACCTACATGTCTTGATAGACGCAAACAAGGAGAATGCACGTGGAATGATATCTTTGTATGAAAAATAAGAGTTTTATTTTTATTTTTTTAGTTTATTTATATATTATTATTATTATTATTATTATTATTATTATTATTATTATTATTATTTTTTGTATTGATTTGTGTGTGTATATATATATATATATATAAGGTGATTATTATTATCTAAATTATTTTAAATTGATTATATTTTTACATGTTTCTTGATTTTTAAAACTATTATATACTCTAACTGTTTGATCTCTAATTTATTTAACAAAAAAATTTGATTTGAAATGTTTAAATTCTAATCAATATGATTTAAAAGATAATTCGCAGTTTACAAATTGACTACATGTAGAAGAAAAAATAGTTTTTTACTAATATAAAGGTAAACTTTAATGTACATACTTTTGTTATATATAAATAATAACATAAGTTAAATAGTATTGCAGATTACATATTTTATGTATGATTATATATGTAACTTGGTCCCGCTGACAAAATTTCTGATCAGTATGATTTAAAAGATAATTCATAGTTTACAAATTGACTAGATGTAGAAGAAAAAATAGTTGTTTTGACTAATATAAAGACAAACTTTAATGTACGTGCTTTTGTTATATATAAACAATAACATAAGTTAAATCATATTGCAGATTACATATTTTATGTATAATTATATATATATATATATATATATATATATAACTTGGTCTTGCTGACAAAAATTCTTAGCTCCGCTACTAAATGGAGAGTAGAGTGCAGGAAAGAGAGCAAATAATCTTGCAATTCTCTTCTTTTTTTTCTTTTTTCTTTTTTTTTTTCTTTCTTTATTGTTGAAAGAAACCAACCATATAAGCCCACGTTCCAAGAACTCAACCCATTTCAAAATTGACATGAAAAATCAGAATCCAACCGATATATATAGTCAGATTAATAAGACATATTTCAAACCAAAGTCTATTTTTTTTATTTTTTCTTTTCCAAGTAAAAATAATGAATTTCCTGTCTCTTTGAATCAAGGAAGATAAACAATGTGAACGAACTAAAAGCAGCACTGAGTTTCTTTATATCATAGTTACAATTAGCATTAGTGGTAGAAATCTATGTAAATATATTTGCAGAAGTCCATGTCTCAATTTTAAGGATCCTCAGATTAACATTTGGTGTGTTTGTGCATGCACGAGAGCATGTGAACTGTGAACATACGCGAATTAGCATCCACATTTGAGAGTGTTTTGACTCATCTTCTTCAAAAGTGCATAATAATTACATAATCAAGTATACAATACTCTCCAAAGGAACTAAATCTAGAACAATTAAAAACAATAATTTTTTTGCCAACAGGCACAACCAAGTTAGAAACTTAAATAGGTTGTTTCTTTTTACTTTTTATGGGGGTACTGGCATCTAATAATTGTCTGACAACGTCTCTCATTGTAGGTCTCTTGCTTGGCTCCTTTTCAGTGCATCTCAAAGCCACCACAAACACATCAATAACTTGTTCCATGATATCTGAATGCAAAAATTCCTCCATAAGGCTTGAATCAACAATCTTTTCAATTTCTCCTGTATTGCTCCAGACGGACCTGACCCAACTCACAATATCCATTTCCTCCATGAATGATGGATCCAATGCCTTCTTTCGGGTTAACAGCTCGAGCAAAACAACCCCGTAACTATACACATCAGACTCCTTACCCTTTGTTGTTGTGTATGCATTTTCTGTAAAAGCCATGGTACACAAATCATTCAATTTAAAAATCTAAAAATAGAAATAGGCTAAACAACAATAAATGCAGAAGAATTACCTGGTGCAATATAACCAAATGTACCCACAACTGAGATGGATGGGGTTGAAGCAGAGGACTGATCCAGAAGCTTGGCGATACCAAAATCAGCAATATGAGGCTCCATCTCTGAGTCTAAAAGTATGTTATTTGGCTTGATATCACGGTGTACTATAGGAGGATCACAGTCAAAATGGAGATATGTCAATCCATGTGCTGTTCCAACTGCTATTTTGTAGCGGACACCCCACTCTAGTGTTGGTGGTGGATTCACTTCATGTAAAACATCATGAAGGCTCCCATTTTGCATGTACTTATACAAGATTAAACCATAGTCCTTTCGTAACCAAAAGTCTTCCAGTCTCACCAAATTCCGGTGCCTAATCTTCCCAACAGTTTGAATTTCTCTAGCCATACTTAGGTTTCCTCCTTTATTCCCAGAAAATGCAAGCTTCTTCACAGCAAAAACTTTGTCTGGGCTCAATGAGGCCTTGTAAACAGCTCCATGGGCTCCTCGCCCAATTAAATACCGGTCATCTAGATTTGCTGTGGCCTCCATTAGTTTTTTAAGCAGGGAAGATGATCCCTC
The DNA here is from genome assembly GCF_932294415.1 of Quercus robur. Lineage (NCBI taxonomy): Eukaryota > Viridiplantae > Streptophyta > Magnoliopsida > Fagales > Fagaceae > Quercus > Quercus robur. The sequence goes on from NC_065543.1 coordinate 29,057,983, forward strand.
TTGAGCAGAGGTGTCAGCTTCCTGCTTTGGTCTTCTGCTGAAAAGAAACACAAGAACCAATCCGAGAAGCATAAAAACAAGAGCTAGTGAGGATCCAAGGGATATCATTGCGACTTCTAATCTACTAAGACCCTTTTTATTGCTTGATTGAAGGTCACAAGGCTTGAAATTGCTGTTTCCGGTGCAGGTTAATCCACCAGATGGAAGACAACTGACACAAAGGCTGGGGTTGCCTAAGAATGATGATGGAGATGAGTTCAGAAACTTCATTAGTGTTTGTGGAACAGGACCTGTGAAGTGATTGTATGAAATATTGACCTCAACTAATGACTGCATTTCCTCTAGAGCTATCAAAGTTCCTGTCAAATTGTTATGAGACACATCCAGCTGCAGAAGCCTGTTCAATTTTCCAAGCTCTAAAGGAACTTCACCTGTCAACACATTACTGCTGAGATTCAATGCATAGAATAGATCCTGCAGTGCCCCAATAAACGAAGGAATCTCTCCTCCAAAAAAATTTCCACCAAGTTGTAGCTCTGAGAGCTTTTTAAATTCTGACAAGAACGATGGGACACCCCCAATAAAACGATTCTCTCTCAAAATCAATGCGGATAAACCTGTCCAGCTCCTCAAACTAGATGGAATTGAGCCATTCAATAGATTGAAACCCACATCAAATCTCTCTAATTTGACACAATTTGATAGCTGAGATGGCAAAGGACCTTCCAATTTGTTTTCAGCCAAACTCAATGTCTGCAGATTCACGAGGTTTCCTAGCTCTGGGGGTATAAACCCTGTAAACATATTCTTGGACAAAATAATGGAAGTGAGGTTGGTGCAATTTCCCAGGCTTGATGGAATTGCTCCACCAATATTATTTTCACTGATGTCCATGAATAAAAGCTTTGTATTTTTGTCAAATTCTGGAAGAACCCCTGTGAAGTTGTTTTTTTTGAGGATTAATCTTCGCAGAGTTGAACAGCTTCCTACATCAGAAGGTATGCTACCTTGAAGTTGATTTTGACCCATATTCAGCACACTTAATTGCTTTCCAAAGCAAAGATTTGGAGGAATTTTACCAGTGAACTTATTATTCGTAAAGTCCAACTGTATTAAGCTGCTGTTAATCCCCAAACTTTCAGGTATAACTCCAGAGAATTGGTTGTCATACAATGAAATGTTTTTAAGTTGTTTGAGCTCAGTCATCTCCAGAGGTAGTTCCCCGGAAAGGCTGTTATTATACACATGAAGATACTGGAGACTTGGAATCTTCCAAATGCTAATGGGAATTTCACCCATTAAACGGTTGTTAAACAATTCAATGTCCTGCAATTCAGTCAGCATCCCTAATTCACTGGGAATTTCCCCCTCAAGTTGGTTTGTATACAATAGTAGGCCTTCCAAGGACTTGCACTTGCCAAGTTCAGGCGGTATTTTTCCAGACAAATGGTTTTCAGGAAGGTGAAGTAGTAAAAGCTTATATAGTAGACCAAAGGAAGATGGGATATTGCCCATTAAGTTGCTACTCACAGCAACGAAGTATGCTAAGTCACTACAATTGCCCAAGCCTGGTGGAATACCTCCACTAAAACCATTGAACGATAAATCCAAGGAGCATAAACTCTTGCAATTGCCCAAACCCAAAGGAATTCTACCCTCAAGACTATTTTGGCTGACTGATAAATAAGCAAGGTTCTCAAGATTGTTTAGACTCTCAGGCAAAATACCCACCAGTTGGTTCTGATTCAAATAAAGTTCCTCCAGTTTACTACAATTTCCAATAGATGAAGGAATCATCCCTGATAACTGATTACCAAATAACCGTAGACTCAAAACCGCACTCATGTTTCCAACATTTGCAGGAATTGAGCCATTGAAATTGTTATTGTTTAGATACACATATTCCAAGTGTGGAATCCGAAACACGGATTCGGGTATTTCACCAATCAGCATATTTTCATAGAGGCTCAATGACAGTAAACTCTGCAAGTTTTCAAATCTATCAGGTATTTCTCCACTAAAGTTGTTTACAGACAGGTCCAATTGCTCAAGAACACTACAGTTGCCTAACTCTTTAGGTATGACACCAAAGAAATTGTTATAACTCAAAACAAGGATTTGCAATTGACTAAGGTGCCCAATTTCAGGTCCTAACCGACCTGAAATTGCCTGACTAGAGAGGTTAAGGGACATCACATTGTGAGCATTGTCACACTCCACTCCTGCCCATGAGCAAGGAGAGGAATCAGAAGCATCCCAGCTTGAGGTTATGGAAGGAGGCACAGATGTCCAGTGCCTCAGGAGTGCCAACAAAGTTATCCCATCAGAGTTGAGACCAGAGACAGTATAACCATATATGGATGCAGTGAAGCATAAAAACAGCAATAAATGGTTCAAAACAAGCTGCATGGTAATTCAAATTTAATGGTGTAGATTCTGCAGAAGAGCAAACTATAAAGAAAGACAGACCAACTCACTAAAGATGGTAAAAAAGAATGTTCAGCTTAGAGTGAGTGATGGTACTCACCTACCTGGAGCTTGAAGCAAGACCCAGCATTGATTTGGAATTTAGAGAGAGGAACAAAGTTCAAATCTTGAGAATGAGAGAAAGAGTATGTGTGAAAGTGGTTATGTATAGTATATATATATCTATAGTTTATTGTTGTATCAGAAAGACAGATAGTGCAATGTTGTCAGTAAGAATTAAATATGTTGCATGGTTTTTAAGGCCATATCAGTGAGCCATCTGCTAGTGTCTAACATGACAACGCGGTTTCTGGCCACCGCTAGATAAGACGCTGGACCTTTTTGACAATTTGACTTGCTTTGGACATTGTCTGTTTTTTTTTTTTTTTTTTTTGGATGAGAAATATGTGAATTTCATTCAACTGAAATTGAAATACAACAGAGAGACTTTGCGCTTTGGACATTGTCTGTTACTCAGTTGTTGTCTTTACCGACAAATATCTTATCTTTTTCTAGTAAAAAAAAAAAAGTGGCTGAATAGAACAGGAATAGGTGTGAACTTCACAGTTGCCACTACTTGAGTCCAAAATGAACCGCCCATTTTTAAACTAAAAAACTAAATTCATCTGCTTCTAGAAGCATTACTCAGGAGAGAATAATTTGGAAGAAATGGTTTGTTTATTTGTTGGGACTAGAATTTCGTTGAGAGTGAGTCAGTGAATAAGATGGATTTAGCACCATTTGTATTAAAAAAAATGAGGTCAGATATATTATTAAGCAATAATTTTTGTTTTTCTCATATCAAATTTTAAATAGGAAAACGTAGCCCAGGTCACATTTTCTTGTGTTTATAAAATGAAGTTGTAGAAGATTCGTTCCCACCAACAAAAAAGAATACATCAACGCGCGTGTTACCTTATATTAAAAAAAATAATTTTTAATGTTTTAGCTATGTTGAATTATTTTTGTGAAAAAGTGTAGCTGTTGGAGAAGGTCCCTTTTTTTTTTTCTTTTTTCTTTATTAGTTAAAGGTGCATTATATGAGTATCAGAGGATAAAATTTGGAATTAAAAAAATAAAGGTGAGGATGGAGCTTTTTTTTTTTTGGAGAAACCAGACATCAAGTTTGGGCTTCTATTGAATAAGAAAGCAACATCAATGAACATCGAACAAAACCAGGGGATAAACAGGTCATCCAACCAAACCCGAACCCCCACCAAATCCTTAGCCTTTTTGGCTAACATATTAGCTAGCACATTACAGACTCTTTTAAGTTTTAACATGACTAAACTCACACAACTGAAAGTCATTAGCAAGGACTAAGATGTCATTAATGACATTCCCATATGAGGAGAGACAGCTAGGCCCTTGTGCGAGGGCGTTGATCACCCCAGCGAATCGCCTTCGATAACCACTTTCTGTAGACCCAGCTCTTTAGCAAACTGAACTGCTTTTCGGCACGCAATTGCCTCCATTTCGTTCACTGTTTGGGAAAGGGATATGGGCATGGACAGGGCTCTAAGCACAGCTCCATTCCAGTCTCTAGCAATAACACCAATGCCTGCCATATTCAGTGAGTTGAACACCGTTGCGTCGAAGTTCAACTTGACATGCTCGGGCTCTAGAGGTCGCCACTGCTGCACCAAGGGATGAGGGGAGGGGATTGGTTCAAGCTCCTGGGTAGCGAGGTACTCCTGCAGCAAGTCTCCCGCCACGGAACAAAGATGTCCGAAAGGATGCACAAGTCGGCCAAAATGTTGAGCGTTTCTTCGATTCCATAATAACCAAGCTGTGATAGAGAAAATTTTAGCGTTGAACTCATCTTGTACCTGCAAAAATCTAGAAAGCAAGTCAGTGAAATCAGATGGGGGGGAGGTGACCACTTGATGGAACCATGTAAGTGAGTTCCAAATGCAGGCAATCTCCCCACAGGACCATATGGCATGCAGCGTGTCTTCCTCATGATTTTTACACAGTGCACACACAGCTGAATCGGTAATTTGGCGGCACCAAAGATTGGACATAGTGGGTATTGCGTTGTGGCAAGCTCTCCATATGAAGAGCTGAATTTTCATAGGAACTTGGAGCTGCCAAATACTTCTCCAGAACTTCCTGGTTGGGGCTGGGTTGAAGCTGCCTGCACGCTCATTCAAAGCACACGCAGCCAGCATTTTGTAAGCACTGCTTGTGGAGAACTGACCTGATGGGGTAAGAGACCAAGTGATGCGGTCAGGGGGGGCTCTTTCACTTAAAGGGATGCTTAGGATGGCAGCCGCTTCGTGTGGTAGAAAGTTTGCCTGGACAATTTCAGTCTTCCATTCTCCAATTTCATGGTTTATTAGACTACTAACTGTAGCATCTGGGGGCAGGTATGGTAGAGCAAAAATGGGGGTTCTACTAGGTTGATTAGGTAGCCATTGATCTTGTTTAATTCTCACCGAATTCCCATTCCAATACAACACACCATACCCTTTCAAATCACATCACGAGCATTATACTTTTCCAAGCATAGGAGCCACAGGTAGAGTCCCTTGCCTCAAGGATTGAGCTATCCGGAAAAAAAAAAAAAAAAAAAAAAAATCTTGCTTTTAACTCCCAATGACAGAGGGAGTCTGGATTATTAATCATACGCCACACTTGTTTGGCAAGTAATAAGGTGTTTGGTTTGTGTTTTTAAATTACCATTTTCAGTTTTTAAACAACATTTCACGCATTTCAACGCACTTTTTCACCCACACGTATTTCTACAAATGTTTTCAAATAATAATTTTCAGTTTTTAAACACATATACCAAATGGGCCCTAAAGCATCGTTGAATTTTTCAATTTCCTTAAACCCCAGTCCTCCCACCTCCTTGGCCTCACAAAGTTTGTCCCATTTAACCCAATGCACCTTTCTATTGTCTCTACTATATTCCCACCAGAATTTTCGTATAAGAATTTCCAATTCCTTAATCAACCCTTTAGGAAGTTTAAAGCAACTCATGGTATAAGTTGAAATGGCTTGGATTACTGACTTGATTAGCACTTGTCTATCCGCTTGCGAAAATAACTTCTCTTTCTAACCTTGAAGCTTCCTCCACACTCTCTTTTGATGTAAATAAAGGATTTTTTTTTTAGCTCGACCCACTAAGGCTAGCAACTCCATATATTTCTCATACTAGCATATGGCTGGAACCCCTAATAGCTGCTGGATACTTGTCTGAATCTGGGGAGAGGTATTTGAGCTAAAAAAATAAATTTGTCTTTTCCCTATTTATTTTTGCCCCAAACCACACTCATAGATAGCTAAAATATCAAGAATCTTTTGGCACTCCCCTTTAGTGGCTTGACAAAACAAAACACTGTCATCTGCAAAAAATAAGTGGAAAATTCTGGGCCCATTACGACATATAGCTATCCCTTTTATATCTCCACTCGCCTCAACTTTTTGAATCAAGCATTGCAAACCCATGGCACATAACAAAAATAAGTAAGGAGATAATGGGTCATCCTGGTGAAGCCCTCTACCTGGATGAATATTTCCTACAACTTGTCCATTAAGCAAAACAAAATAGGATACAAATTGCACACAAGACATAATAATTTTAATCAACCTCTCCTCAAGACCCAATTGATGCATCACTTTCTCCAAGAAAACCCATTCCACCTGGTCATAGGTTTTACTCATATCCAACTTAAGAGCCATTAGGCCCACCTTCCCTTGTGTTTTTCTTTTAAGGTAATGAAGTGTTTCAAAGGCCACTAACACATTATCAGTGATGAGCCTACCCGACAGGAAGGCACTTTGAGAATCAGGGATAGTGAGAGCTAAGAACTTCTTCAAATGATTAACCACAACCTTAGCAATTAATTTGTAAATCACATTGCAAAGGCTAATAGGCCTAAAATCTGAAACTTTCTTCAGATTTTTTATCTTAGGAATTTGGCATATGAAGGTGGTATTTATGGCTTCAGGAATAATACCAGTATTTAAAGCATTAAGCACAACAGTTACATCCTCACCCACAATATTCCAGTAAGTTTTATAAAAGATAGGAGACATACCATTAGGGCCAGGTGTGGTGAGAGGAGCCATTTGCTTGAGGGCAGTGAGGACTTCCTCAGCTTGAAAGTCACGGCCTAACCTCAAGGGAGAAGCATCAAATGTGGCAGGTTGCATTCCTTCTAAAATCTCATCAAACCCTGAAGGATTTGAGCTAGTAAACATGCTTTCAAAGTAGTCTTGTACCACCCTACCCATTTGGCCTTCATCTTTCACCTAATTACCAGTCTCATCTTCCAATCCCAATATGAGATTGCACTGGTTTCTCTAATTTGCTTTGCAATGGAAATATCTAGTGTTTCTATCTCCCTCCTTCAACCACATATTATGAGATCTTTGCTTCCACATCAGCTCCTCTCTAGTCTTGAGTTTTTGAATTTCATCCCTCAATACATAGATTTGGCTTGGGTTGGTTCTATAGCAATCCAATTCTTCTGCATTTTGCAATTCCCTGAGTTTCTTGGCAAGGGTATTATGGACATGTCCAAAAGTGGTGTGGTTCCAAAGCTTAAGATTTTCTTGACAAGCGGAGATTTTGCTAGAAAAATCCCAAACTGAAGGAAAAGCCGGACTTGTGCCCCAAGAATCTTTTATGATCCCCTCACAAGAATTATACTTTATCCACATAGCCTCAAACCCGAATGGATGCCCTTTTTTATAGAAACATTTGAACTCAGAATCTGTGCATAACAATATGGGCTTATGGTCTAAATGGAAGGCTTCCAAATGATGAATCTGGGATGAAGGGAATTTTAAAATCCATTCCACCAATGCCACTCCCCTATCAAGACGAATCCATACATCTTGGTCCCCTGGTCTTCTGTTGCACCAAGTAAAAGGATACCTGTTAAAACCCAAGTCCCTCAACCTGCAGTAATCCAAAGCCTCCCTAAACCCTTGCATTTGCCTTTCCAGACAGTCCAGCCAACCCTATTTCTTATCAGCTAGTAAAATTTCATTAAAATCACCTATACACAACCAAGGCAAATTAAACCGATTATGGAGAATTCTAAGCAAGGACCAGGAGTTTTCCCGGCTGGCGGTATTAAGGTCACCATAGAAACCCATGAACTTGCAGGCGTCATTAACTCCATGGTCAATAATAGCATCAATATGACAATCAGAAAAAGACTACACATCCACATTAGAATTAGTTTTCCAAAATAAAGCAAGACCGCCACCTGTATTATGACGTGGGACAACAAATAAATTAAAATATTGAATTTTCCTACCAATACGATCCAAGACATATTTTTCAACCTTTGTTTCCATTAAAAAAACCAACATAGGATCTTTGTTGTTAATAAGTGGAACGAGCTCATCTTCTGTCTGTGGGTTCCCAAGCCCACGACAGTTCCAGTTAAGGCAACTCATGGTGACCGATGGTGCTGGAAACTAGCTACCACCTCACAATTTTCCTTATCATCTGAATTACAAAATCCCACACACTACTTTTTTGTACCACACAAGTCTATCAGGTCTAAAGAGGGGCGACGATCACCTAGAGGCTCAAAGGGAGCTGTGATAGTTGGCTCATTAACACGTTCCACTCTTTTCCACCTTTTTTGTAGTAGTAGTAAGGGTAGAATCAGTGTTACTTACATTGGTGATATTAGCAAGGGGAGTTGAGTGGGAGGAAACCTCACCATTAGCTATCTTTAGACTCACCACCTCATGCTCCAAACCACGTGCATGTTCCTTCTTCTTAATCTGATTTGTAGACCACTGCCCATTGCTGTCATGAACCTGACCAAAACAGCCCATAGCGTGCTTAAGAGGCATCCTCACATTCAAACTATCAACCTCTACCAAATTCTCATCCAACTCCACTGCCGTGGCTAACCCCTAGCCATTCTCATCCTGACGTTGAGCAGGGGCTGAGTTTTCAGCATGGTTACATGGCTTTTTCATCATACCAAACTGCTTCCTCCACCATGGTGCTTGGCTCCGAGATGCACCCGAAATGACAGCAACAGATTTTCGGGTGTGTCGAACCATGTCCGCCCTTAACCACTCCCCGTGCTGATCTTCTTTCCTCAGTTTTCCTTTACCTTGAAGCCACACAGGACAATCCCTCTCCCCATGAGTCACACGTCCACACCAGTAATAAAAATTCGGCAACCGTTCATACTTTATTCCCACCCAAGCAATCTGTTTACCCTCAGCCCAAAGTTTACTACATCGGGCTAGGGGTTTTGTAATATCCATGGAAACCTGGACTCGAAGAAACTCTCCACCACAACCATCATCTTCCGGGTCAGCCACTTGCACCACGGTCCCAAGCGTCTTTCCAATCGCTTCCTCAGTTTCCTGTGTCAATTAATTTTCGGGCACATTGTGTAGTTGAATCTAGAAAGTTGTGCTAGAGAATTCTAGGAAAGGGGCAGATTCAGCATCCTAAGCCTGCTGAAATATCACCAGATTCTTGTCATAGGACCAGGGTTCATGCTCCAGAACACGTTTAAGATCAAGATTATCTTCAAATTCAAACAGCAACGTGTGTTCACCAACATCTCGGATTTTAAGTTCCCCACTCGATTTCCACAACAGTTTGAAAGTTTGAGCCACCGCATCAACGTTTAGAACTCTCTTTGTGATGAAGCGGCTAGCGAGTCGGTGAATCGTCGCTACCTTCTGCTGTGAAACATCAACACCTCTCTCCTCTTCTTCAGCTAGGGAGAAACGGGACCACAACTCATCCAAGCTAGCCATAAGGACGTGCCAAAGATAAAGCAGTGCCCTAACCAAATGAACAAACAAACTGCAACAGGAACAAACACACCGTCCTATCAGATCCCCTAAAGGCTGAAGGGAAAAGAAAACCTAAACAAGTTAGGTACAAAATTCTACAAGCGGCTAGGGTTTTGGGAGAGAAAAACCCTAATGGCTAGAAAAATAGAAAAAAAAAATATTGTTGAATTTTACATATTTAAGCCTTAAAATCAGTCACATTAGTCAAACTAAAGAAGTATAAATTTACATATTATTCACTTTGCATTTATTTTTTTATTCTTTTTTTATGTATTCCAAAAATAAAGAAAGAGTAGATTGATGTGTGAAAAGAAAAATAAACAATTAAAAAAGTCAAGAAAAAAATGATATTTTAATAAAATGTAGTGTAAAATAAATAATACGATGTGAGAAGTTTTATAAAGTAAGTATGTAAAATAGAAAAGGTAAATTTCTATACTAAAATAGATAAAAAAATTTATATTTTACATAAAAAGATATGAACTGCTCTCGGTAATTTAAAATGTTGTACAAAAATAAGCAGCAATTAGAAAATTTTGTAAGAATAAAATGGGGAGTCACTGTTGTCCTATTTTATTGTTTCCACATTGAAAAATCTCTTCTTTATTCTTTCATCTATACACACTACCCAAATCTTTTTCTTTTATTTTATTGTTTCCACAACACACTACCCAAATTTTTTTCTTTTATTTTATTGTTTCCACAGATGAAAGTTTTGTGATATTTTGCCTTATTTTCAAAGGGGAAAAGTTTTGCATTTGTTCACATGATGTTCACACATCATCTGGCAATTTTTAACATTTGTTGCACCACCAACGTATCGGAAGTGTTGTACATGCGTGAGCAGAATGCACATTGATGGGTCAACAACGCATCTCGATGAATGTGGGCATGATAGACACTTGTGAAATGAGTCAAATGACACTCTTGGTATATGCTCTAGGAGCCCCGTGCATATGTTTGCATCGCCCTGGACTTGGACATACACAAGAGAGCCACATTATCAACAATTCCTTATCCAACCCATCACACGCCTTCATGGATTGGATGCTCCCATTATTCAAGAACTCACACTCATGGTTTTAAAAACCAAAACCGTCAAATAATCAAAATATGGTTTTGTTTCCTTTTTAACAGTTGAACCATTGATTCAAGTTGGACTTAGGATTTCAAACTATAGGGCCAAAGTATAAGAAGAAGAAAAATTCCAAATAGGTATTCATATAGAACTAGCAAACTATCAACCAAGATCAATACACAAAATCATTGTTTCTTAATACATTAAGATACAATCATTTATCAACAAAGACAAAAGAAATATAAAATAATATTGTTTCTTAAGAGCACCAACTATTGCGAAAAATATTTATTTTCACAAACCAAAACTTACTTTTGTTACTTTAATATAGCATTTGAAATGTCTTGTACAGTAGTGTTTTTGGTATTTGGTGTTTTAAATACTAAATATTTACTATTTAGAACACCTAATATACTCTAATACTGGGCTAACTGAGATTTTTTATTTTTTAATTTAAAATTTTTTATTTTGTTGAGTTTTTGAGTTGAGTAGTTGCTAGTTGGGCTAGACAAATTAAAAGGGAGGGACTCTAAGTTTTTGGAAGAATGAGGCACAACTCTACAAATAATATATATATATATAATCAATAATAAAAAAAATTCTTTTTCTTTTTCTTTGGGCTAGTGGGGGCCAATTTTTTTTTCCTTTTTTTTCTTTGGCCAAGGGGGGCCCAGGCCCCCTTATGGGTCTGTCCTTGCATCGATTTTGGCTGATTTACCTGATCAATTTAGGATCTAGATTTTGGTTAAACTAGCTGGGTCCAATCTGATTTTTAAAACCATACATACACCAATAGGTGAAGGATGCATGACATATGAGTAGTATCTTGACATGCATCACCACCTTTAGAGCATTCTCATCAAGGATTTCAAAAAATTTAGCATTTAGTGTCTCAAAAACCCACTATCAATTTTAACAACTCACTTTACAATACACCCAATATCAAAGATTTTATATTTTTTACCACTTCATTAAAAATTTTATTTTTTATTTTTTATTCTCAATCTCATCTCTTCCACTACCAACAAACTCACTGCCATTGCCAACACCACCACCGCCACCACCACCCACAGCCGCAACCACCGCCACCACCCACAACCTCAACCCCTAATCACCAATAAAAAAAAACAAAACCAAAACCAAAACACAATCCCAAAACTCCTGCAACCGGCCACCACCACTAGGGGAAAAAAAAAAAAAAAAAAAAAAAAAAAAAACCCCACAAACCGGAACTACCAAAAACCCACAAATTGGAACTTTCACCAGCCACTAGCCACGTTCACCACCACCAGCACCACTGTGGCAGCCACAACCCACTGCAAAAATCCCAAAACAACCACCATTAGCCCCCACCACTACCATTGTGGCAGCCACAACTCACGGCAAAAAAACCCAAAACAAAACCACCACCACAACAACCATCGTCATCAAAAACCCACCACAAAACCCATTAAAAAATACCAACACCACCAGCCAAGACAACCACCATTAGAATCACAAGTTACCTCCCAAAAAAAAAAACCACCAAGACCACCACCACCGAGAGAGGAAAAAAAAAAACCCCTTAAAACTTCAAAACCACCACCACTACCACCTTGATTTTTCAATTGTTGAAGCCAGTGAAAGAAGAAAAGAGAGAAGAAGTAAGACCGGTGAGAGAAAAAGAAAGAAAAAAAGAGAGAAGAAAAGAAAGAAGAAGTTAGACCTATGAGAGAAAAAGAAAGAAGAGAATAGTGAGAGAGATCAGAGAAGGAATAAAATTTTTTTTTTTTTGTTTACAATCCAGCTACAATGAACTATTATCAATAACAGATTACTGTCGTTGAATGCTAAAATATTTAGCATTTAGCACCTTTATTGTAAATATGTTTTTATGATTTGAGGTGTTAAAAATGATTAAAAAAAAATAGCATTTAACATTTTTAACACTTTTGATGAAAATGCTCTTACATACGCATTTATAGCATTCGTGCCAATTTCACATTCACCTTTTGGACATGCCTAGCTACGAAAGGTATATGCCACTCCATGAGCATAAATACATCTTTTGGACATGCCTAGTTACCACAATGATAGTGTGGGACCTTTGGGATGAGGCATCTTATCATACATAATTAGGTCCACATGCATTCTTAGTTACACTAGTTGCCTGTCATGCATGTGTATGTTTTCCTTCTTATCAAGAACCAAGTTGATCAAGGACATTCTCCACTGCATCAGCCTGGATCCATCTTTTGGATTGTAACAAGCTATTATGGGAAGTCGTAGATGACAATGCTAATAACACACACCAAAAAAAAAAAAAAAAAAAAGGTTTAGGGAGAGGGATTATAACACTAAATAATTATATTTGGAAATTACTTACCTGTACTACGTGCAAGAAGAATTTTGGAAAAACGTTTCAAGAGGAAAAGATGGGAAAAAAACGAGTATATCTAGATTGGAGAAACTTTCCAAAACCGATAATGGGGGCTTACTAATTTACAACTGAATATTAACGTCAATTGGAATTGCGATTGAAAATTAAGAAAAAAAACTAATGGGACTTACTTTTTAATCATTTTTATACATATTGTAAATAAAGAAAAAAAAAACATTTTTTTTATAATTATTGTAATTACTTTAAACACAACTAAATGACATCTCATGTACTTAAGATTAGTTTTCTAGCTATCATCTATTTGTATGGTTTGTTTTGGTGACAAATTCTTACCAATAAAAAAAAAAGAAATAAAATTCTATAAGAATGTAGTATAAACCCCAAGTTTTACCCTTCCAATTTCAACATGTCACATTATCATATTACATAATAAAAAATATGCACACTCATACTCAATTAATTTTAATACCCATTTGTAAATCCAACTTAACTGTAAATTTATTGAGATGTTATTATATGTTGTAGGATCTATTAAGTTTTAAGTCAAAAAAAATGATAGGATGATCTTCAATTAGATAGTGTAAAATATGAGTCTTTCATCTCGTCTTTTCCGAATTCGGACTCATAAAAAAAAATGAAAAAAAGGCACCATACATAGTGCAAGTTTAAGACTAGTATATAGCGACAGGCCATTCCCCCCACCCCCAAAAGAAATCCCTTGACCATTGCTTTTACTCCAAGGGGCTTGCTCCCTCTTGTAGGTTAAAAACGTTGCCGTCTTCACTGCTGTTTAAAAGACATTTTTATGTTCCAAGTCTAAAGAGGTGAAAGTAGGTTAATTACTTTATTTAGCTTCACTAAGATTAAAGGGGATTTTATTCTCTCTGATAAATGAACCTCGAGGGAAGTCTAATTATGCTATGTAGATTTTTTTTTTTTTTTTTTTTTTTTATAAATTTAATAGTTGGGGGAAGGGAATATAAATCATAAATATCTCTTATTAAAAATATTAGAAGGTGTCAATTACTTGAATCATAAAACTTTTCACATGCTATGAAGATTAAAAATTGTGTTCTTTGAAGCTTTTTTGTTTTTCGTGAAGGATCCAAATTCATTTTCGTTCGTTTTCGTTTGTTCTTTTCTTTTCAGCGGCATATATGAACATTCTGGGTAATTTCCTATGAAGTCCCCAGACTCCCCACCATTATGGTTCAATAAAAGCCATTCGTCTTTTTGTACGGTGATCTTCACTTCATCAATTACTCCCTTGTCCCATTTTGTTTGTCCTCTATTTCATTTTGGGATGTCCCAAAATAATGTTCTGTTTTTAAAAATAAAAGTCATTAATTTACTAATGTTTCTATTATACTCCTATTAATTTACTAATTTAATTTTTTGATAAATTTATTTAAGGGTAGTTTTGGAAACTTATACATTTTTAAAAGGTAGACAAAACAATAAATGATGTTCCCTTAAAAAGTTTGACTTTTCAAACAGGACAAACAAAGTGAGACGGAGAGAGTACTAATTAGGAGATATGATCATATGACTCAACCATTAATTAATTATGATTGTGGAATTAAATAGTTATTCCCTTTGTAAGAACCAAGTACGAGACTTCTGGGCCTTAGATTACTTGGGCTCACAATTTATTTGTAGTGAGTTTGAGGATTTCCTACTTTGGGTCGTTCTCAGCAGAGAGACTCAAAGCAACACTCAGTTATTCTTTCTCACTTGATGGTTTTCTCTCAATTTTTCTGAACCCCTTCTTCTCCCCAATTTCTTCTATTTATAGCCAAGGTTAGTGGGGAGATTATGATCACAGCCACCGTTAGTGCTACTAAGGGTCCAATATTATCTGGTTAAAGTGGATGTTTAGGTGAGAGGGCGGTGCAGCATTTATGACCTTGGAACTTGGTTCCGGCTTGATGGATTATGTTCGGCAACTCAGCTTCCCGTGCATATCATGAGTTTCCCGTGCATGTCATGACTTTCCCGGACACGGCCAATTCACTTGCCCGGGAAGGTTAAACTGATCGTCGGTTGGAACTCTGACCCCAAAGCTTGTTTTCACGTTAAGGTAGTTTCAAGAAGGGCGTAGGGTAACTGGACCTTTCCGCTGGGCCTGCATCCAAAACCAGTATGGGCCTGGGCCCAAGACCTGTATGGGCTTTGGGGTCTCGGTGCCGTACATTAGCCCCCCCTTGATTCATACTCGGTCGTCGAGAAGAATCAAGGAGTTGTCTGGGACTTTTAACCTCGGGAATCTTATAGCCTGGGACTCGTGACTACGGCTTCTCATTAATATTTATCTCAAAAGACGCGCCGTTTCGCGGCGCCAGATGCAGTCGCCATTATTGCCTGTTGGTTCGCGAACCGAAGCGACGCGCGAATCACTTACGTTTGGCATTCGATGGGCCGCTCGTAAATCGTGCTCATTTATTGCTTGATTAAACGTTTCTTCTCCCGCCTTTCCTTTTGGCTCTATAAATAGTCCCTCTCTGAACATCATTTCATTTTTCCTTCGCCTCAGATTTCTTGCGCTTACTCTCTGCCGACCAAATCACTGTGCGCTTACTCGCTTGCCCAGTGTTCCTTTCTTGCGCTTACTCTCTGCCGACCAAATCACTGTGCGCTTACTCGCTTGCCCAGTGTTCCTTTCCTCCTTAGAACCCAAAGTAAGTTTTTCTTCCCCTTCCTGTTCCTTCAGCTTTATTTCTTCAAGTTCCCCTTTTGTAGTTTTAGTCACTGTAGATAGGTTACTCTTACCTTCTAGAATCCCCGGCTGCTTTAGCCACCTTTAGGAGTAAGTTTAATGTTCCCGATGACGTGGATGTGGCCTACTGCCATGAGAGTGATATTGAACTCCACCGAGGGCGGGGTACAGCCTTTTTCCCTTTGATGTCAATTTTAGAAGGAGGGGTTAGGTTCCCCGTGGATCCCCTCTTGATAAACGCACTTACATACTATGGGCTGTGTCCCGACCAGCTTCCCCCCAACTTTTACCGGGTAGTTAGCTGTGTCAGTAAGTTGAACCATACCTTTAACTTACAGTTAAACCATCATGATATTAACCACATGTATAGCCTCTGTGGGAACAAGTCCACCAACTATTACTTAAAGACAAGAGATAATCGGGTACGGCTGATATCCTGCCTACTTGACTCGAACAGGAACTCCGCCGGGGAGTTTGTAAGGGTGCGCGGCAATTGGTTTGCCGGGGACGTCCCCTGCCCCCTTTCACGGCGTGAAGTGGGTTCGTACTATTCCCTTGATTTAATTGCTTTCCTCTGCTTCTCTTTTTCTTCTTATTATTAGATACTAATGTGATACTTGCTCTTTTGCAGACGGCAAGGTGTTCGTTCCGGACCTCAGACCCGTCCACGTCAAGGATCTGAACTTCGTCCTCCGTTCCGAGATATACGTTCATTGGGACGGACAACTCCGGGCCTCGCACTTGATCCTCGAGATAGAGCCAGTTTACTCTACTTGGCAGACCTTCAAGCAGGCATTACTAGTTGACAGCCCCTTGCTATCATATATAGACGTCCGGTACGTAAACTTTTTGCCTCCGAAACTTACAATCGGGGAGGCAAAGGAATTTGGTCGGCGTTTCACTGCCTCGGACGAACTAGCTCCCTTGTGAGACGAGTCCGCAGAACGGGTATCTCAGCGCCTTAGAGAGATAGCCCACGAAGCCATACAGCAAGGTGACCAAGCCCAAGAGCAGCCCAATCCCGAGAATCCACCCGCCAAGCCTCAACAGCAAGTGGTAGAAGCGGCTACCTTGCTAGCTGAAGCTATCCAACCCGGTGCAAGGATGGTGGCTAGAAGAGTCATGACCATCGACCGGTTTGTGCCCGGTGCCTGGCAGCCCAATCAGCCCCCGCCTATGTAGGGTCGGGGTCAAGTGTCTCAGCCTCCACCCCCTTCGCAGTCCGGACGGGCCCGTAAGAAGCAGAAGGTGACCGATCAACCTTCCACGGGTCCGGGGGATGCCACAGCCCAGACTCCTCCTCGACCAACAGGAGGAATTGTTATCCGTGAGCCAACGGCTGAAGCTGGCACGGGGGTTGCGTCCTCCTCTCAGGTGGCTCCAGCATGGAAGCCAAAGTTTCTACTGGACGGCAAACCACTGCCCTCAACCGCCTGTGTTCGGATGTGGGAGAAGGGAGAGGGCGGCCGTATTGCCCAAACTTTGGCTGAAGGTCTCCTTCTTCCCGAGGATGTGCATGCCTTTGAGGAGGGATCCGAGGAGTCTATGGGGCGTCGGTTAGAGTGGCACGCCATTGCGGTAATTACTTAGCTTTTTGTTATCTTTCCATGCACCTTTTTCTGCCCCTTTATTAATTTTTGGGCTTGCCAGGCTGCCCAACTGGCTCACATAGTTGCCAGCCGGACACGGGATTTGGCCGAGGAAGTAGAGCGCGAGAAGGGGGCGCGGGAGTCGGTAGCCAAAACGGCGAAGGAAAAGCTTAAAGCTGCCGAGTCTGCCGAGAAGAAGGCTGCTGCTGCTGAAAAGAACCGGGCATTGGCCGAGAAAAGATGTGCCGAGATCCTGGCGAAGCAGAACGAGACGGAGGTTAAGTTAGCCGAAGCCATCAGCCTTAACACCGCCTACGCCGATGACATAGCCGATCTCAGGGCAGCTTTGGAGGCCGCGGAGCAGAAGTGGTACAACGAGGGCTTCGCTGATGCCGAAAATTCAGCAGAGCCGGTAGTGGCTCGGGCTCGGCATATGGGTTTTGAGGCCGGGTGGTTCGCCGCTCTCCAAGCAATGGGAGCTCCTGAAGATTCGCATCTGAGGGACCCCGGCCAGATTCCGTTTCCGAGCCCTGTCCCTCCCGTCCAGGAAGCCCCGGCCGCTGTTGACGAGGAGGAAACGGCCAGTATGAGGGAGCTCGTTGAACAAATTGATGCTCATGCTAAGCCCGAGGAAGTGGAAGTCACCAGCATCCCGACTGTGCAGGAGCTTCTTGGTGAAGTCCCGCCTTTCCCCCTGACCGTCCAAGCAGAAGTGACTGATCCTACCCGACCTTCCAACTGATTTCCTTTACAGCTTTTTTGTATTTTTACTTTGTCTTTATTAATTTTCTAATTTCAAAGGTTTGTTTGCCTAAGGCACCGGGATGTGGTGCATGAATAGTAATTTTATCTATTTGACGAGTAACATGCTTTCCGTTTGACTTCTATTTTAATCAGTTGCATGAATTTTTGTCAATTGTTTTGTTTCACGGGAATTATGCCAGTGCTTTGGGTCATTTAGTTTACCCGGGAGTCGTGTTTTAGTCCTTTGTGTTTTTAGTTATAAGGTCTAAACCCGTTTGTTGGTTCTAATCGAGCCGAGTACCGGGTTTTTGTCCTTAAAGATTTTTAGCTGTAAGGTTTCCACCTGCTCGGCGAATATGATCGAGCCGAGGGTCAGGTTTCTGTCCTTAGATTTATTTGTAAGGTTTCCACCTGCTCGGCGAATGTGATCGAGCCGAGGGTCAGGTTTCTGTCCTTAGAGATTCATTTGTAAGGTTTCCACCTGCTCGGCGAATATGATCGAGCCGAGGGTCAGGTTTCTGTCCTTAGAGATTCATTTGTAATTCTCTTGGTACATAGTTGCGAAAACGGCATAAATAAGTTCGTCATAATCTTGATTTTAACGAAATACAAGTTGTGGCTTACACGGGTAATTATGCGTAGAATTTCTTTAAGTTGTTGGCGTTCCATGGCCAGGGAAGCGGCCTCTCGTCGAGGTCTTCCAAGTAGTAGGCCCCTGCCCCCGCAATGGCTGTAACTCTGTATGGTCCCTCCC
The DNA here is from genome assembly GCF_932294415.1 of Quercus robur. Classification (NCBI taxonomy): domain Eukaryota; kingdom Viridiplantae; phylum Streptophyta; class Magnoliopsida; order Fagales; family Fagaceae; genus Quercus; species Quercus robur. The sequence goes on from NC_065543.1 coordinate 29,076,505, forward strand.
AAGTCTGAGCAAGCTTCCCTGCAACTATATCTTGCATGTTTCCCACCACCTTCCTTAATACTAGCTCCCCGGCGCTGAATTCCCTCCCCTTTACATTTCGGTTGTATCTTTAAGCCAATTTCTGTTGATACTCGACGAGCCGTATGGACGCGGCCTCTCTGCATTCTTCTATCCAATCCAAACGCTCCATCATCAGGTCGGTGTTCTGGACGGGGTCAAATCCGGCGACCCTTGCGCTGCATAAGCTCACCTCGGTCGGTATCACTGCTTCCGCTCCGTACGTCAGAGAAAATGGGGTTTCCCCTGTGGATCTCCTGGGGGTCGTGCGGTAAGCCCATAATACACTGGGTAGTTCATCTGCCCATCTTCCTTTCGCCCCGTCCAACCTCCTCTTGAGCCCGTTCAGAATAGTCTTGTTTACTACCTCCGCTTGACCGTTGCTTTGTGGGTAAGCCGGGGTTGAATATTTGTTCCTGATGCCGAGTTCGCTGTAGAAGGTCCGAAAGGCTTTGCTGTCGAACTGTAGCCCGTTGTCCGTTACTAGCGCATCTGGCACCCCAAACCTGGTAATAATGTTTTTCCACACGAACTTTTTCACGTCAGTATCCCGGATATTGACCAGGGCCTCGGCTTCCGCCCACTTCGTGAAGTAATCTATTGCCACCAATACGAAACGACGGTTCCCCGTTGTTCGGGGGAACGGTCCGAGAATGTCAAGCCCCCACTGTGCGAACGGCCAAGGGCTGCTGACAGGATTCAGACGCCCTGTAGGCTGATGGATCAGAGGGGCGTGCTTTTGACACTGTTCGCAGCTCCGAACATATTCAGCGTCATCCTTCTGCATCTGAGGCCACCAAAACCCTTGGGTCATCGCTCTGTGTGCCAAAGATCGTCCCCCAATGTGTCCGCCGCATACCCCCTCATGTAGCTCAGTCAGAAGCTCCTTGACTTTCTCGGGATGCAAGCACAAAAGGTAAGGGCCAACAAAGGACCTTCGGTTCAATTTGCGGTCCGAGGACAGCCAGTACCGAGGAGTAACCCGACGAATCTTCTTGGCCTCTTCTTCATCCTCTGGAACTACATCCTCGGCAAGAAAATCTATGATCGGCTTCATCCAACACGGATTAGTCACTGCTGCCTGCGCAACCTCTACTCTGGTTTGGCCGGGGACACTCTTCACACTGATACTTGGCTCCCTTATAAGTTCTATTGTGACTAACCGAGGCGTGTCCTCCGTAGCCGATGAGGCTAGCGTGGCAAGGGAATCGGCGTGCTTATTTTGCGACCGAGCTACCTGGGATACTTTTACTGTTCCGAATTGGCCGATGATCTGCTTGGCCATACTCAGATAAGCCTTCATTCGAGAGTCCCGAGCCTCGAAGTCTCCTGTGATCTGATAAACAACCAGCCTAGAGTCCGAGTAAACTTCTACATCTTTTGCACCCAAATGCAATACGGCCCTCAAGCCAGCCAGTAGGGTCTCATACTCGGCTTCATTGTTTGAGGCTTTGAATCCCAACCTGAAGGAGTGTTCCAATCGTATGCCATCAGGGGTAATTACGACAATGCCAGCTCCGGCCCCCATAGCATTTGATGCGCCGTCCACAAATACCCTCCACGGGCGAATTTCTGCGCTACAAATTACTTTGCCATCGTTCTTAGGTGTGAATTCTGCGATGAAATCTGCGAGGACTTGTCCCTTCACCGAGCTCCTAGGTCGGTATCTTGTGTCAAACGATCCCAACCGAGTCCCCCATTTGGCAATTCGGCTCGTCAAATCAGATCTCTTCAACAGCGACTGTAAAGGATACTCGGTGAGAACGAACACCGTGTGAGCCTGGAAGTAATGTGGCAACTTCCTCGTGGCATGCACCAGGGCCAAAACTAACTTCTCCAGAGGCAAGTACCTTGTCTCAGCATCTACCAAGGTTTTGCTTACGTAATACACTGGCATTTGTACTCCTTGGTCCCTTAGCAATACAGCACTTACGGCATGCTCGGTAACTGAGAGGTACATAAACAAATCCTCTCCGGGCTCTAGGGCTGTCAACCTCGGCGCCTTTGCCAAGTATTCCTTCAGCTCTCGGAAAGCCTCGTCACATCCTTCGTCCCAACGAAACCCCTGCCACTTCTTCAGAAGTTGATAGAATGGTCGGTAGCAATCGGCAAACTTGGAGATGAATCGGTTCAGGGCGGCTAACATCCCAGTGAGCACTTGCACCTTCTTAGGATTGCTCGGTGGTTTGAGGCGATTGACGGCCTCTATTTGGTCGGGGTTAGCCTCTATTCCCAGAGTGGAGATCAGATAACCTAGGGACTTGCCAGCCCCCACTCCGAAAGTGCACTTTTCAGCATTCAGGCGCAGTTTGTGCCGTCGTAGTATCTCGAATACTCCCCGAAGGTCTTCAGTATGCTGCAACTCTTTTCTACTTTTTACCACCATGTCGTCGATATAAACTTCAACTGTGCATCCAATTTTTTCTCGGAACATCCTTGTCATCATACGCTGGTAGGTGGCCTTGGCATTCTTTAATCCAAACGGCATGACCTCGTAGTGATAGTTTGCGTTCGAGGATATAAATGCTGTCTTTTCTCGGTCCTCGGGCGCCAAGGCAATCTGGTGGTAGCCTTGGAAGGCGTCAAGGAAGCTCATCCTCGGGTGCCCGTACGTGGCATCTACTAGCTGATCAATCTTGGGCATCGGGAATGGGTCCTTGGGACACGCTCTGTTCAAATCTGTGAAGTCCACACAAACTCTCCATTTACCGTTCTTCTTCTTCACTACGACAGTGTTTGCTAGCCATCTCGGGAAGAATATTTCTTTTATGGCCCCGGCTTCCTTTAGCCGCTGGACCTCCAGGTTTACTGCATCGACGTGTTCCTTTGATGCTCTTCTCGGTTTCTGCTTCTTCGGGGGAAATGATGGGTCCACGTTGAGTTTATGGACAATGAACTCGGGGTCTACGCCGGGCACGTCGTACGGGTTCCACGCGAAAACATCTACGTTCTGCAAAAGGAACAACAACATCTCCACCCTTTCCCGGTCATTCATGCTTGTGCCTATCTGAAAATACTTGTCAGTATCTGGAAGAATCCTAACCTTCAATACCTCTTCGGCCACATCCGCCCCCGCTTCCCCTCGGGGCCTCTGTAATTGCTATGAAGTCTCTTTATCGGCCTGCTCAGCTTGTCCGGGTTGTTCACTTTTCCATGTGGCAGCGGTGATAAGGCACTGCCTCGCCACTTGTTGGTTCCTCCTCACCTCGGCAATTCCGTGCTCGGTAGGAAATTTTACTTTCACGTGGAGGGTGGACGGGACAGCCTCCATGGCGTGAATCCATGGCCTCCCCAGGATTGCGGTGTACGGCGAGAATGATCGGACTACTATGAAGGTAACTATAACCCCCTTGCCTTCCATATCCACCGGGAGAGAGATTTGTCCCTCGGGAATTACGACTCTCCCGTCAAATGAGACCAGCGGCGTGTCATACTTCGCCAAATCTTGGGTCCTTAATCCGAGCCCTTCGAAGAGGTCTGGGTACATAACGTTAGCCCCGCTCCCCTGATCAATCATTACCCTCTTCACCAGGAACCCGCCTATCCGGGCCGTGACCACCAAAGCGTCGTCATGTGGTTGGACCGTTCCTTCCAAATCGTCTTCCCCGAACGATATGTTAAGCCGTCCAACTTTCTTCTTCTTCTCGGCTGATCCTCCTCCCGTGCAAGCCACTGTCAATACCCTTTTTGCTGCTGCTGTTCCTCTTGGTGCAGCGTGGATGACTTCGATTACCCCCAGTGGAGGCGGGAGGGGGTTCCTTTTCTGTTGAACGCCCCGTCCGGCTTCTTGGTGAGTGGCGTCTGCAATGAACTCTTTTAGGTACCCTGCCTTTACCAGCTGCCCGAGGTGATCCTTTAGTACCCGACACTGCTCGGTGGTGTGCCCCTTGTCTCTGTGGTAGGTGCAGTACAGGTTTTGGTTCCTCCGAGATGGGTCGCCCCCCATTTTGTTTGGCCATCTGAAAAATGACTCGTTCTTGATTCGCTCCAAGATTTTGTGCACGGGCTCCTTAAATGCCACATTTACCCCTTCGATATGTACCTCTGGTTCTTGCATTCTGAAGTCTTTCTTTGGTTTTGTGGGCAAAACGCCTTGCCGAGATCTCCCAATTAATGGGGCTTTCCCCTTGCTCTGCAGCCGGTCGTCCTCCAGGCGTTTGTACTCCTCTATGCGCCTCATCAGTTGCCTCATATCCTCGGGAGGTCTTTTCGTCAACGACTCCCGTAACTCAGAGTCTTCGGAGAGCCCCATCCTGAAGGTGCTCGCCGCAATTTTCTCATTCCCTCCACCAATCTCGTTGTAGAGTTCCCAGTATCATATGGCATAACTCCGAAGGGTTTCCCCGACCCTCATCTTCATGGAAAGTAGCGCGTCAACCGGCTGTTGCACTCGGCTACATGTAACAAATCTACTGCCGAATTCTTGAATCAGCTCGGCAAAGCTGTGTATGGAGCCCTTCCGTAACCCATTAAACCACCTCAGGGCCGTTGAGCCGAGGCTAGAGGGGAATACCTTACACATCAGTGCATCGTTGTGCGCATGTAAAGACATCATGTGGATGTAAGGACTGACATGCTCCACGGGGTCTGTCCTCCCCTCATAGGAATTGAATGGTGGTCGCGTGAATCTGCTCGGCATGGGTGCCCGTTCAATCTCATCGGAGAATGGAGACCGGGTTGCCATCCGTAAGACTCTGCTCATGGCGTCCATTGCGGCGTTGTGGTGCCGCCGCTCCTCTGGCGACTCCGATCCTCGGTCATGATATCCATGCGATCGGGAACGATCCCGTCAATGACGTGTCTCCCGGGAGTGTCGATGTGACTCTTGAGAGCGTGATCGGTCTCGGTGTTGTTGCATAACAGATCGGCTGGAACCCTCCTCGCCCCGGTTTCTCCTTGGTTGGGGGTTGCGGTTCCTTTCGTGGCGCCGACCCCTCGCTTCCAGCTCCAAGTCCATTACCAATCTACGTAACCGCTCCAGCTCTCGGTCTCTATCATCATATTGCCGATGTGCTGAGACGCCTGAAATCGTCCGGTGTGTCTGGGCCGATCCTTCTCCCAAGCTGGACCTTTCCTCTCCTCTTGGATGCTCCCTATCCTCCCGCCGTTTCTGCCTTCTCTCCCTCCACGTCGATCCCCGAGAAGATCCTATGGAATTGCTCGGAGCATGCCCTCCTGAACGCTCCTCAGACATCTCCCTTGTTTGAGTCTCACTCGAACCACAGCTTCGTAGGAGAGCCCCACGGTGGGCGCCAATTGTAAGAACCAAGTACGAGACTTCTGGGCCTTAGATTACTTGGGCTCACAATTTATTTGTAGTGGGTTTGAGGATTTCCTACTTTGGGTCGTTCTCGGCAGAGAGACTCAAAGCAACACTCAGTTTATTCTTTCTCGCTTGATGGTTTTCTCTCAATTTTTCTGAACCCCTTCTTCTCCCCAATTTCTTCTATTTATAGCCAAGGTTAGTGGGGAGATTATGATTACAGCCACCGTTAGTGCTACTAAGGGTCCAATATTATCTGGTTAAAGTGGATGTTTAGGTGAGAGGGCGGTGCAGCATTTATGACCTTGGAACTTGGTTCCGGCTTGATGGATTATGTTCGGCAACTCAGCTTCCCGTGCATATCATGAGTTTCCCGTGCATGTCATGACTTTCCCGGACACGGCCAATTCACTTGCCCGGGAAGGTTAAACTGATCGTCGGTTGGAACTCTGACCCCAAAGCTTGTTTTCACATTAAGGTAGTTTCAAGAAGGGCGTAGGGTAACTGGACCTTTCCGCTGGCCCTGCATCCAAAACCGGTATGGGCCTGGGCCCAAGACCTGTATGGGCTTTGGGGTCTCGGTGCCGTACACCCTTCCCTTTTGACATGCACAAAATCTTGATAATATATAATTTTTAGGAACTTCAATATCGATTTCCACAATTTGTATTTCTCAATTATAGAATTGTATGTCCTAAAAATCATGAAAGTCTAATTTTGATTGTGTATGTCCTGAAAACTGTGAGAAAATTCATTTATAGCATGGGTTTATGGAGAGGCAATAAAATTGAATATTCAAATGCAAAAGAAGAAAATGATAGAAAGCTGATATAAAAGTTCATATTAAAAAAAATAAAATGGATTTTTAACTACATATGTATATATATCTGAAAGGTTTTACTAATGTATACCCTTAAAGTACACTTAGAAAATTATTTTAAGAAACTTTTTATGTAAAAATGAAAAAATAACCAACTTTTTTCTAATGGTTATTTAATTTTAAGTAATGTTTTAGTACCAAGTAATACATTTATAATGCAAAAGTCAAGATAACTGTATTTTTCAGAAAAAGTGGTACAGAAAATTTGAACTTCACCTAAATAAGGTCACCTCATTATCATTACTATTAATTGTTTCCTCACGTGTTGTAGGAGCCCAAAAATGCAAAGTCCACTTAGAATAGTGGAGTCAGATTCTTTAGGCTCAATGCAATTAATTTGTTAGAGTATGAGCTTACAAGGTCAACTTTAATGCGTAATTATGATCCAACTATAGGGTCAATGGAGCTAGGGCTTCAAAGATAACAAAAGAAACACAACGGTAGAGAAGTAACACTTCCTCGGGTCTGTCCAAGGAGGTAATATACATTAAAAAAAAAAAAGGTTTAGGTGTTTAATACAAAGTCATGTTCTTCAGTTTCTGTCATTTTCTTTCAGGTTTCATTTTCTTTCTTGGATTTATTCCTTTACTTTATATAGTCCTTAGGATTGCATCCTAGCCCTCTTCTTGTACAGTTAATGACCTTCAACTGGATGCTTGTCCCATCAAAGTTGTGCTGGAGGTAGTAAACTGTGTTGCAAGTTGTGAGACCACTGTTCAAGGGTCACTCTTTCATTAATGTGGCCATCTAAGTTGGTAAAGTACATTAAATACGGAGGTGATGGCTACTTTATCTAGATATTTCCTTTCTTCTTTACTCCCTTGTCTCTTTCTCCTCTCTTGGTTTCTTGTCTTGTAGCACTGTCGGCTTGCTTGAGAATTCACGAGGGGTGCTTGCTTCTTGGGCTCCTTGGGGGGGGGGGGGGTCATCTTCTTTATCTTTCCTCCTCGGGCTCAGGCCTGCGGGTCGGGCTAGGATCTGATGTGCATGTGGCCCTTTTTTCCTCCTCGGGCTGGGCTCACGGTTCCTACTCCATACTCGGTTCCTCCCCTCCCACACGTGTTACAGCCTCTTTTTTTATTTATTTAAATGATCAACTCAATTATATTTATAGATGATTCTCAACCAAAAAAAAGAGAGGAAGAAGAAGATTTATGGATAAATTATATGACAGGTTGCTTCGAGTAAGGATTCTCCTAAACAACAAGACGCATCAGATCCTTGTAGTTGTAAATGATCCCCATGATGTATGGTCAACTCCTCACCTCTGAACTTATTATATTCCAGCAACACTTCATGCTACAAGTCGTTAATTGAATATAGTCTTGAAATCTACGTGTCGTTTATTTAAGTTTGCTACTCTTTGTTAGTATTACTGGTCGTTAGTTTGTTACATTTCAGTTTGGATTCTGTTTTGAAGGCTTCATAAATCTATTTCATCATCTTTAGATATTGAGAAGTGCTACGTCTATAATATTTTTACAACATTTTCACAACAAGTTATATGTGTTAAGTTATTATCGGTTCTAATTTGAATCTACCACTAAAATTACTTTTTTACCCACTCAATAACAACCTACTACTTATGATTTGTTGTGAAAGTATTGTAAAAATGTCGTGGATCTAACGTTTTCCTTAGATATTCTTTCAAATATACTTTCGAGATTCATACCTCACAAAATCTTTTCATACCCTACGTTTCATTCCACACACACATGGCTTTGCTTATGCACATGGCATGTATGTGAATGTTTTTGCAAAGAGAAATGATATATCTACAAAATTTTCATAACATTTTCACAACAAATTTTATGTGGCAAGTTGTTACAAGTTGTTATTAGTGGGGTAGAAAATTAATTTCAGTGGTAAGTTCAAATTAGAACTAATAACAACTAATTAATTGTGATTTGTTGTAAAAATGTTGTGAAAATATTGTAGACATAGCATCTCCAGTTTTTGTGTTCCTAGAAGGACAGAATAGTTAATAATTTGAAGTGGTGGCTTTTCTACTTATAATTGTTCTCTTTGGCATGCATTTATAGTGGTCTCTTGAGTCTTGACTGCCTTTTCTCTATGTAACAGCAATGTCCAAGCCATAACAAGTCCGTCTATATATACCATAAATATAACTTTCACAATTTTTTTATTTTATAATTATTAAGGTACAATAAATGCCATATAAATATGATAGTTGTACTTGAGAAGTTGAATCAAGCTTTTAGTTTCCAAATTGGGATGGTGGATGCTGTCAAAGAAAAATTGTTTTTGTGTGAAGCAATTGGCTGCTAAGTACAAGGTTAAAGCTGATTGGCTTAGAGCTCCAAAAGCCTCTAATGCATCTTGGGTTTGGAAGAGTATCAAAAGGGTGAAGGATATAATCAAGTTGAGAGCGTGTAAATTAGTAGGTTCTGGGAATACTATTTTAGTATAAGAAGATCCTTGGTTACCTGACAAGTCAGGTTTTATTCCAACACCAAGGGCTCAAGTAAATAATTCTTGTTTGGTAGTTTCCCAGCTTCTAAATTCTTCGGGTTCAGGTTGGAATGATATTTTGTTAAATGAATTGTTCGACCATGAGTCTATTGTAGCTATTAAAAACATCCCAATTTGGTATTTTGGTTTGGAAGATAGATGGACTTGGACCAAATCTGAAAATGGGTAGTTCTCGGTGAAGTCTTGTTATCGTCTTATTACTGAAGGAGGCAATTCATTTGGCAGTGTTTCTCTTACAAGGAGAATATGGAAGGCTAGCATTCATGAGAGACTAAAGATGCACCTTTGGAGAGTAGCATTCAATCTTCTTCCCACTAAGGACAAGTTGAGTAAGTTTTCACCTTCCTCTAACTAGCTGCCCTCTTTGTAATGTTGAGACAGAGTTAGCCCTGCACCTATTTACACATTGCCACATTGCTAGAGCTATATGGTTTGGCAATCGTTGGAACATTAGAATTGATAGATGGCTAGTTCAATCTCCGACCCATTTGATTGAGTTACTTATTGATCCTCCTACATCTCTCCAACTGGATAAAGAGCAAAGAAATGAATTCCTGCTATTTGGTGTGCTAACTTTAGATATGATTTGGATGTGGAGAAGTAAAGCAATTAATGAGAGATTTCTTCCAGTGGAGGGTCAAGTTAATAGAAGCATTCAGAAGCTGTTTTTGGAGCATTGGCGGCCTAAAGTTCCAATGTTGACAAGTGTCCCAATTAGAAACAGTGCCAAGTGGTGTTGTCCAAGTCAAGGTATGCTAAAATTGAATTGTGATGTAGTAGTAGGTGGTCTATCATCATATCATCATGTATAGCTATTGTCGCCAGAGATTAGAGAGGGAAGTTGGTGTTTGTGATTTCAAAGAAAGTTAACACCAACATCCCTGTTCAAGTAGAGGCTAACACCATTCTATTGGCTGCCCACATTGCGTTGAATTTCTCTTTTTGTAATTGCATTATAGAGAGTGATTGTAAAGTTTGTATAGATGCCATTAGTGCTGGTGGGAAGGTAATTCCTTGGAGACTTTTGAATTTTGTAGACTCAATTAAGAATGTAATTAGTGACTATGGCCATGTATTTTTTAACTGGGTTCATAGGGAGGCTAATTAGGCTACGCATATGCTAGCCAAGTGGTCACTTAGTTAGTCTTTTTTTGGTTCTTTCGATATGGGATTTGGCTCTCCAAGTTTTGTTAATGTTATCTTGGCTGAGGCATCCCAGGCTTTTGTAACTAATGTAGTTCAATAAGATTTTTATTCAGCAAAAAAAAAAAATCTTAATCTGTCACCTAAGATAATATGAAGAAAAAAAAAATTGTGAAATTCATTGCTTCTATAGCAGAGTTTAAAACCCTTTTCTATCAAAAAAAAAAAAAAGAGTTTAAAACCTTTTACAACTGGACATAATGGTCTGATGTTGTGGCGTCCCACCCGCTTTGTTCATTTTGGCATGCATTTATAATCGTTTTGACTTCTTTTTCTGTTGGGCAACAATGTCAAACTCAAGCGCAAATTAATGACATCATTTAAACAAAACAGAATGTTTTAGATTCAGTTTTAATTGCTTTATTATCTCTATAATTAAAATAAATAAATTACAAATAGTCATTGTCCATCAATCATGCTAATCAAAAGAATCTAACTTGATGGTAGATACACTCCCTACTGGTTTGTATCATTTGAGTAAATACCATGTTAGTGTAAACAAACTAGGGTATGGTTCCCTTTCTTTAAAAATAATATTATTATTTGCGCACCTTAGTGTAATGGTCACTCTATAAATATAAGTGTTTGAGGTGTAAGAAGTAAGACCAATATTGCCACAAATTTTTTTTAGGGATAATTACACTTTACTCACATGTGGTTTACCTCTAATTTGACTTGCCAATCCATAGTTTCAATTTTGACACTTACTTGTGATTCCCTCCATTACTGATCCGTAACCCACCTCTCCTTTAGCTGTTACTCTAACACATAATATGTCAAAAACAAAAACCCAAATAAATCAAAACACTCTCACTCAAATCTTGAACATGAAGAACATGAAGAACATACCAAAAAATCTAAAGAACATAATATGACTTGCGCTTTATCTTCTCCTATTTGTCTCTTGAGTTGGCTCACTAGAGCAAGCCTAGGCGTTTGTTCTTTTCTTTATATTTGTATATTTGTATACGGTTACCCTTTTACATTAATATAGTTCTGTCTATTATCTCAACAAAAAGAAAAAAAGAAAAAGAAAAAGTGAACCCATAATTTTTGAACATAAACCCAAACTAAAAACTAAACCCAGAAATCTTGAAAATTAACCAAAAATTAAACCTATAAATTTTGAACATAACCCACAACCACTGCAACTAAAGATTAAAACCAAATCAAACACACCACATATTTCTTTTTCAATCTTTTCTATCCTCTTGACAGTTTTGTTTGGATTCATAGGCTTGAGATTTGAGGATGTTCTTATGATCCCTACTATCGAACCAGTCAAACGACATCGGCATTGTCATGGATGACAACAACGACGTCGTTGGGAATTGGAGCTTGGCATCTTAACGTAAATGTTGCTGTGAAGGTCGAGGAAGATGGGTCCTCGGATTGGGGCTCTTAGGCATTGGCAATGGAAGTGAAGAGACAAGTTTGGATTTGGGATTGGGATAAGAATGCTGTGATGGAGTTTAAGGTTTTGATAATTAGTGAATTTGCCATTGAATTGGGATTTTGTTTTCTGTGCTCTAGGTTTTGCTGGAAATGTGTTTGGGGTTTTGACTATTTTTACTTCCCAAAACCACTTTTGCATTTGTAGAGGAATTTTGCTCTTGGAAAAGCTTTGGGCTGGTTGGTCAGCTCAGGGTTTGGACTTGTGTTGGATATTGTTTTTGGGTTCAACTTCTTGTAATTTTTTAGATTTTTGAGTATGTTCTTCATGTTCAAGATTTAAGTGAGAGTGTTTTGATCTGTTTGGGCTTTTGTTTTTAACATATTATGTGTTAGAGTAACGGCTGAAGGAGAGATGGGTTACGAATTAGTAACGAAGGAAATCACAGGTGGATGAAGTGTGAAAATTGAAACCACGGATAGGCAAGTCAAATTAGAGGCAAACCACAAGTGGGAAAAGTGTAATAACCCATTTTTTGTAAAAAGTTATTTTATTCTTTCCCATTTTAATCTCAACGGGGAGGAGAACATGTAATACTTAGAAATTATAAAGGTAAAAAACAAGTCACATCAGTACATAATTTATTTATCTTTTTTACCTACACCTCTCAACAATCTCCCTTGAAAAAACCCACCATCCATACACCAATGCTCTTGGCTGCAGACATCAAGAAACCATTAGGAAATTGTGTTGGAGATGCCATTAGAGCAGTTACAGCTCCATAAATTTTTTTTTAGGGGGTCATTTAGAAAATTAAATTAAATAAAATTTAATAAAAAGAAAACTTAAATATATTTAGTTATTGACAAAAAAAAAGTTGTAAATACATAAAATGTTACAATATTCTTCTATAAGTTTTCATATTTTGAAATTATCACATGATAATTCATTATCAATCGTTATTATCTATTGTTAATGTGAATAAATATGACCATTTTATTTTATTAAGTTTGTATAACATTTTTATTTTTATGCAATTGTCATTATCTATTTGTCATTGTTTTTATAAAAATATTTTAAACTAAATGACAAAACTCATCCCAATTACACAGTATGAATTATTGACTAACACAATCATATACATCCATACATTAATAATACACTAAGTGTCTACTTAACTAATCAAATGCTTGAATCTCTCTCATGAATCTCTCTTCTCTATTTGACTATCTTGATATATTTGATTTTAAGAGTAAAGATTGAGTGTTTGCTACTTGTGCGTATGTGTCTGATCAGAAAATACAGAGGATTTAATACATGTATGTGTATTGTTATCATATTATAATAATTTTTTGTTATAAAGTTAATATCATATGTGATCAAGGTGTGCAAGATTTAAGTCACGGTGTGCAAAAATATTTTTAATGATAGATTAAACAGGTAAAAAAAATATTATATATATAATATTTACTTTTATAAAAAGTCGGGGTTCATTTGAACCCCTGAAATACATCTAGCACTGCCCATGCATTAGAGTCTGAGAAGCACCGTCGGCCCTATTAAATTCTAAAGTCACTTTGAAATGTTAGCAAATAAATAGATTTTTAGTTGTAGATATCCGCGGTGAATTTGACTTGTACACACTTTGATCTTAGGCACTTGAATAATAGTTACACTTACATACTCATTAATTATTACATTTTCATGTAATTTATAAATTTAAAACCTAGTGGCATTTCTACTAACAAAACAGGGTAGCATGAATCATTTTTGAAGCTCTAAGGATCAAAATGGGGGTGAAAAATGTAACTTTGAAATTTTCACTCATTTGTATTAGATTTTGATCAAGCCTATTCTTAAGATTTTTTTTTTTTTAAAATTTTTTTTATTGGGTAATTACTTATATCTTTTCTGAGTAATACAAGATCTTGACATTGATTTGTATTTATAGACTTTGCATTTTCTAAAATAATTAATAAAAATTCATTTTATGGTGAATTGGGTTGTGATATAGTAAAATATTTTCATTTTATAGTGCATCAAACACCATAAAAGTTTTTCCAAAGCATTTTCATGAATGTAAGCGAACATCAAAATGTAAACATTTTAATTTCCTACAAAGGTAAAAACATTTTGTTATATAAAATGTTTTATAACGAAACAATAGAGCATAAAATTTAAAAATATTGCAATCATAGATACGTACACTTTCAAAAGTCAAAACAAGTGGTAAAATATAATCAACAACAAACATCCTGAAATTAGAGTTAAGTGCAATACCTACAGTACCGGCTCAATGAGTGAGCTAAATAGGCAACCGCCTAAGGCCCCCAATGAAAAAAGACCCCTAAATTTTTACCAATAGAGATATTCTTATACCAATAGAAGTATTAATTAAGCCCTAAATATTCACCAAAAAATAAAAGTAGTTGTTTTTTTATCAAAGAAAAACTATTTAAAGAAAATATTTTCATTGAATGGGTCAATCATTTAATCTCCCACACATAAATATTAAAAGAACTCATTAATCTTACACTACTAAATAAATTTATACTCAAATTCTATTTAGAAATATCAAATATATAACTTTATTAAAATTTTCAAGCATAATTTTTTAGTATTTGGTTACTTAATTCAATGAATAGTATTTATTTTAGTTGTATAGTCATTGAATAATGCGATGGGTTCGTTTTAATTTGTAATTTTTTTTCTAAAAAAATAGATTTCAAATGAAAAAAAAAAGTTAAATAAATATTCTATTAATATTCAAAATATAAGAATATACCTCACTTAAAGTTGTTACTTTAAGCCCCACAATACCTTGAGCCGACCTGAATACCTAGAGATGAAAATACCCTCTCACCACTCACAAAATTTTTTCACCACTTCCACTTTTCACTTTATTTTTTATAATTTTATTTATTTATTAATTTTTTAATAACCATAATTTTATTTATTTAATGATTAAGAATAAAAGTTATTTTTTAAAAACTTTTCATCTCAGCCATTAAAGAGTATTGCACCAAATAATTGATCTCAATCCAACAACCACCATCTATTGGCAGTAAAGTACGATCCAAGAGGGCTCTGGTGCCACCAACTCCATCTTACATAGTACAGCTAGCTGCTTAAGCTACTTTTGTTTTTTTTAAGAATAGACTTGTCCTACTTTTGTTTTTTGAGAATAAGACTAGGCCTACTTGGTGGCCCAAAAATTTGAGATTTAAAATTTATACTTGAGTAAAAGTGAAGACACATAATTAACACAATTTTGTACCATAATTTGTGATGTGATAAGTTATAATTGAAAAAAGTGTGCTTATTAATCACAATTCACCACATGAAAAATTATAGCACCAAATTAAATTAATTTAGAGTAAAATTTAAATATAGTATTTATGTGTTGTTCTTTAAATTTTTCTCTTAAAATTCTATCATATAATTTTTTTTTGTAATATAAAAATGTATTTTTCAGTTAAATAACTATTTAACTAAATTTTTTTTAAAAATTTTAAAGAATCTATTAATTTATGTCCCCACCATTCATTTCTAATATTACCCCTTCACAAAACAATAGCAAAAGGAAGTTTCGTGACTTTGTTATGTTTTCCTTTTCATTGTGTTCTCTTCGTTCATCGTGTCAGGATAAGGACAAAAAAAAAAAAAGGAAAGAGAGAAAAAGGAAACTTTCAAATTTCAATGATCCAAGATACAAGATACTTCTTTTGGATAGCAATCTTTTGGGTAGCAATTCACCGTCAGCACCACGTATGCGCGGATTAACATAACAATTGTACATAGTCGCACTGATTCTTTTTTTTTTTTTTAGTCGCACTGATTCAGCACTGGCTGCAGCCTGCCTGTCACTGCTGTACTTGCGGGGAAGTACATTAATTAATAAGTGTATTTTACATTTTTCCTTTTTTTGAGAAACGTATTTTACTATTCCTTTTTTTAAGAAAAATATTTTACTGTTCCTAGTGTAAGATTATAATATTATATTAAAAATTTATTAAAAAAGAATTCATAAAAACCACATGCTCGTATAATAAAGAATTTATTAAAAATAATTTATAAATCGTATTAAAAATTAAAATCTTCTTGTCAATAACAGTATGCCAGTTTTAAATAAATATAAATGGAGCTCTCCAATCAATGATAAGTATCTTAAATGCAAGGCTCATGTGGTACACGTATTATTATTCATTGTCGTCACGTGATGTGAGGTCGATGATTTCACACTGAAGATCCATTTTTTATTTAGCAAAAAAGAAAAAAATAAAAAAAAAGAGTATCTTAAATTTTGTGATTAGGATTAATAATGTGAGGATTTATGTGGTATATAAATCATTAAAGAATGTAATAAAATGGAGAAAAGCACTTTATTAACGTGTTTGAGAATTTATAAAAGGATGAATACAAGAGAAAGAAGTATCCAATTACTTAATATGTGATAACATTGACATTTTATCTCCATTTTCTTGAAGGAATAAATTTTCTTTCACTTCTGGGAGCAAAACTGTATTTCACTCCCACTAAATCCTTGGAATAAATACAATATTTCTTAAAAGTTAAAACGTCTTTTAATTCCTTCCATTTTCTAGTTTCAAAAAAAAAAAAAAAAAAAAAAAAACTTCCTTTCATTTTCTTTTCCTCCATCTTTGACCATTTACTGTTGTTTGCTCCGTGGAGTCTTAAAAACTCTTTTGGAATGATGGATTTATTGAATAATGGATTCTTGAAATTATATTTTCCTTTTCCTTTTGAGGATAATTCGAAAATCATAAGTAAGGAAAAGTGATTTGAATTTTGGTTCTCTTCAAAAAAAAAAAAAAAAAAGAAGACACAATAACACTAAAATACAAGATTTTGAGTTGAAATTAATACTGAAACTTGTTGTGTATTTAACAAATTAAATATAAGTCTAAGATTTTTATCCAAAAAAAAAGTGTAAGATTATAATATTGACAACATTGATGAATCAAACAACCTATTGTAGTTTCTAAAAAAAAAAAAAAAAAAAAAAAATCTATTGTGAAATTCTAATATTATTTTATAGTGGGTTCCAGTTAACTCAATTAATAAAAATCTTTTGTATTCTAACATAAAATTATATATATATATATATATGTTCCTATATTCATATCATATATTAGGTGATATACTAAAAGTTGGGTAATTATTAATGTCAATGGAAAAAGTGAAAAGGTTAATGCAAAAAGTAAAAAGTGAGTCTGTAGTTCTAATACTGTATCCACAAATTATCTTACCTATTATATTTTAGGTGATATGCTAGAAGTTGGTAATGATTAATGTAGAAAAATTGAAGCCCTCACTGTTTATAAAAAAAAGCGAGTTTGGAATTTTAATGTTACCATCATAATTATTTTATAATATTTTTATAAATTATTATTATAATAAATTTTTATTAATTTTTATCTAAACACATTACCGCTGACGTTAATTTTTTTTTTACTTACAATAACTGCTCGGTTTGTAAAAAAAGTTGGTTACTTTTGCATTTTTATTTTTATTTTTAAATAGTCTCTACACTTTTTTAAAACGTGGTGTATATACAAAGTCCTGACTTTCGAGAGTAGACAAGTATCCGCAATTTTAAAACGTGGCTACCGGCGAATATTATGCTATATATGTACGTCCCCCATTTATTTATTTATTTATTTGTGGAGAAAGCTATACGTCTCCATTTGATTTATATATGTCTCTCTCACTCAGTCTATAATATAATCTTGAAAGTTGAGAGTTGAAATAGTTTCCATTTCTTGTAAAGGAAAGAAAGTAAAATCACAGACTGAAAAAAAAAAAAAAAACAGAGAGCTCTCTTTTTGCAACAATGGCGTCTAATCATCAAGGAGTGGTTGGTTTCGTGAACTTGGACGACCTCAGCCTCGACTTGGCCGCTTCTCTTCTCCGCTCTGGCTACGCTGTCCAGGCATTCGAGGTTCTCTCTTTCTTTTGCTTTCTTTCTTGGTCGATGGATTAGTTGTCTGGAAAAAATGTTAGAGAAGTAAATTGAATTCTCTGGTTTCGTTCTTGAATTTATTCTATTTCTTGTTCTTCATTTCTGTGCCTAAGTGGTCAAAATGACCACACTGTTATTTGCTTTTTTTTTTTTTTGGTTTATTAATTATTATTTTTAGAAAATATATTGTTGTTTGTTAGAGCAATATTAGGCGCTCGAATTTTCTTTTTTGTTTTTATAACTTTTTATTTTATGCGGTGAGTTATGATTGGAGCAATATGATTTTTATTGTTTTTTTTTTTTTTTTTTTTTTTTTTTTTTTTTTTTTTACATTTGACTTGGGAAAAATTATGTATAGGTAGATTTATTTTATTGTATTTGTTATGTTTCGTGATATATGCATAATGCATGGGTGATCAATAGCTGTCATTTCTTATTCCGTTGGAGAAAACCAGCCCACTTACGTGTATTTGAAGTGTCAACTATGTATATATATACACACACACACGATGATGATGATGATGATTAGGCAATTTATGTACAACTAAAACGGCCTATGCCCACGTGGTCGGCTCAATGGAAAAAAAAAAAACACAAAAATAATTTATCTATAATTACAATATGAAAATATAAGATTAATGGTTTTGGAAAAAAAAAAGTTATAAAGTTTGATTATTTGAAATGAACAAATATGATGATGATATTTGAATTGGTTCTCTCTGGTAAAGTAAAAAGTTGAATGGACTGGTTTAATTTGCTTCAATTCTAAGAAACTTTAGAGGGTCAAATGGACTGAAAATGGCATTTGTTCAGTGTTGAACTGAATGAATTGGTCTGTTTCTAAACTATCGATTTTGGTAGTTGTGTATCCCATGTAAAAAATTGTAACCAAATGGAAATATTTAATCCTCAAAATCTATGATATTACTCAATCGAGATTCTTAGTCTAGTTATTTAGTTATGAACTCTTTTGTAAAAAAAGGAGGAAAGAAAATTTATATGTTATCGAACTACTAATTTGCTCTTACCAACTGGCCTTTACAATTTGCTAACCTAAAGGGGGATGAGGGTTTCAACCAATTGCTATAACAATGATAAACAAAATAAAAAAAAAAAATTCTTCTTTGTTGGTTGTTTGTATGGGTTGCTTCAAGTTTCTATAAAGTGAGGAACAACTTAGAATGTGGTATTTCCCATGTAATTAACAAGTAAATGGCATCTAAACAGGATTATAAACAATCAATCGAACTAACTTTTTGTATCTCAATGATTAGGTGTGGGAAACTTAAATTTATTGTTACTTTTTAATCAATAAAATATTAAATCCTTGCGTAAAACATCATAATGCGTTCAAGTGATTGATTTACGAAGCCTTGTTTTTTATATACTACTCCTTGTAGTTGATAGAGTAAGCCTTGGAGAGTTAGAACCCCACCCAGAGTTGCAAGTTGATATAGTAAGCCTCTTTTCACATGGACTACAACACTAAGGAAAATATTGGCAACAGGTAATTAGAGATTCAGGGAAACAGGAGTTGATGTTGGGTAGTTGCTACTGTTTTGTTTGTTTGGTGTCACTTGAGTAATGCCCAATTCAGTAGATGCTACATTGGAATCTTGGAAGGGGAAGTTGAGTAATCTTAGGAGTGGGGAAGTTTGGATTATAGCTCCTTCATGCCTCATGTGGTGAATCACTGTACTTTTGAAGGAAAGGAGCAATCTTAAATTTCTCTTTCTAAAGATGCTATAAGAGTTGACTTCCAATTCCTATATTTTCTCCATGGCTACTTTCATGTAGTTTAGTCGCTAAGTTTTCTATCTCTGTTCTTTTTTTTTTTTTTTTTGGGTCTTTGCTATTCTTTTGTATACATCCTGTGTACTAGGATACCACTTTATTTTGCTCCTTTTAAATGAATTTCTATTACTAATAGAAAACAAACTGTTTAGCATGTTTGAATCATGAACAAGAACTCCAATTGAATATCTTAAACGATGAAAACATTAGATTGCAAGAACAAGGAAGTCTATATTTCAATTAGTGTTCTAGCAACAAACGATTGAGCCCTTGATCCTTTCAGGCATTGAACAATGTGATGAGTGGTTAACTCACAGTAATAATTTGACTTGGTTATCAAATAAAATGAGTGTGGGTTACATTCTTGAGAATTGCCACTTGATGCAAAATTGTTGATGGTTGGGACTGCAATAGATGTCACACCCTAGGCCCTTGGTTTCTCTGGGCCAACATGGGGTAATGTTCTTTTAATAATGAGTAATAAAAATGGGCAAATGGACTGATAAATGTGCATTTTTCTTTTAGATAAAACTTGAAATTTCTGAGTCATGTATGTTAGTTAATTTTTAACTTTGTTAAGGCAAAATTTATTAAAAAAGTAATCTTAAGGCTAAAAGAAAAGGCTATCTAGTTTTTGTCTCTTTTTCATTATGCACTATGTATGTACTTGGTAATCAGTTTGATATGTCATCCTGTGAAAAGATAATTTTATGTTGGGGTAATTAACTTAATGTTTCATTGCAATTTCTCCATTTGCAGATATATGATCCTTTGATAACTGAGTTTTTGAAACTTGGGGGAATAAGATGTCCTAGTCCTATGGAGGCAGGGAGAGGTAAAACAATCTTATTAATGCATGTCTGTGATGATCTATGTTTGGCTAGATGCCTATTTTTTTTGTTGGGTAATTATAATCAACTGAGCTACACATGACTGACAATATCCGCAGTTAGTATATTCTGTATTTGTTTCTGTTTTCTGAACAGAGGATGATGGTGTCTTGATTCTACCTATGACTTGAAAGTCTTGTTTTACCTTGCCACTTGTCAGTTTCAATATTTATAGTGAAATATTCTCATTTCCAACCTTGAATAATGGGATATGCTACATATGACGAGGGACAAAGTTCATTTATTATTGAACAGTAGCAAAAGTTCTTTATTATTTATTATCATTTTATGAGGAAACACACACACACAAACCTTTGCAGAGGTCAATTAAATTATGTTCTCGGTAAGAAAATCTTAAATTCTATTGACGCCTACTAGGAAGTGGTAAAAGTAATTTTAAGTATGTTATAGGCAAAAATTACAAAACCTTTAGTGGTCAATTGGGAAATTTTTGATACAGTTCAAAGGACCAATTTGAGAAGACAAGTGCTAGTTGTTAAAGATATTGGGTTTATGTTAATGTAATGGCCCAAGAGACCCAATATATTGTAAGGTTCATTGTAATTGACAATTGAGAATGCAGTAAAGATGTTGCCCCTAGAGTTTTTATCTCATGGATGTAAGCCATCAAGCTAAATCACGTAACCCTTGCGTTCTTTCTCTTTCTTGCTTTCATTTCTCTAAATTATTTATTCTTGTCTTTCAGCATTAGTAAAGAAGGATGGTTTGAATAATAGTTAAATTTACAGATTCAAAACAACTTAAGCTTTTAGTGCTAGTGTTAATTTGTTATGGTATCAAAACAAGTGGTCTTACATTGAACCATGTCTTCACTCTAGCTACTATTGTAAAAAATCCCACATGTTGGGTAAGGTAGAGTCTACATGTTGGGGGGGGGGGGGGGGGAGTTATAATATTGGTTAATGATTGAATTTCACCTTTTCCTAATAGTTTAAACTTTTGGGACTAGTGGTAATTTATCAAGAATACTAAAACGAAAATTGACTGCTACCAAGTGATGATTGAATTTAACTTAGAACGTATAGAACAAATAATAAACCACATAAAATTCTTGATGTGAAGGCACAAAGACAGGACTGATATTTAATAGGAAAAGCCTTATCTCTTGTCTGGTATTGCGTGGTTCTACTCTGCAAGAACTGACTGCTCTGCTAGAACTGGGAATTATTCTCTTGAAGCTCATCTTCTTCATCAGAAAATGATTTGCTTGCCCTAGAATGATGCAGCTCAATCAGGAAATCCCATTTCATTGGGCCGTTTGATACAATCGAATAGAAAACCCAAGGGTGTCATATTCTAGGAGCTCAAACTATGTGATGAAATAAATCCTCTATCTGTTATGGGTTGAGGGCTCCTTGTTTCCCTTCTTCAAACTCTGATACTCCATGAACTTTAGATTAAGTATGATGGCATGTACCTTTTGCTCCAATTTGGTTTACCAGGTTATACCTTGAGGGCTTCCTGTTAGAAGCCATCAATTGAACCAATAAGGTTATATCATGTGTTACTATCATCTGTAATTGTTTTTTTAAAATATCTTTATACCACCAAAAGTTTCATGAATTTGACTATATTCCTATCAATTCTAAGTCTACAGATGAACCCAATCTCAGCATCACCATCGTTATTATACTTTGTTTAATGAGTTTTGAATCCTTGTCATATGGAAATTATGAAAATGTATGTCTCGTGTCTTAGAAATGTCTGCCTGATGCTTTTCCTGCTCAATTTTTCCTTGCAGGTGTTGCAGCTTTGATTGTGTTAATATCTCATGCAGATCAAATAAATGATGTAATTTTTGGTAACGAGGGCGCTTTGAAAGGTCTCTAGGAAGCTTCTCCACATAATGTGTAATATAATCGCCAGTCGCTTGGTTGATATACAAAATATGTAACTTTATGTATATGCAGGGTTGCCCAAGGATGCTGTCATCATTCTCCACTCAACCATATTACCTACCTATGTCCAGAACCTGGAAAAGCGCCTCACAGGCAATTTACACCTTGAAATTTTTTCCTTTATACTACTTTGGTTCTCTGGAAAATGCGCTCTTATGAGTAATATTTATGTTCAATTCGGTTGCAGAGAAGACACCATTATAAAATCTGAACTTTTGTTTCTTAAGTCAATATTACTGATGCTCATGTAAAGAACACATTATCTGCTATGGTAGAAAAGAAAGATATATAGTGGACTGTTTTTAAGAGTGGCAATCCATTAAAGAATCACCAGATGTGTGAACCTTATGACATGTACACACAAGTAAACATTTGTTGTTTTTGTATATTTGACATATCGTACATTTGTTTATTTGGTTTGCAAATGAGGAACTCTCTCTGTCTCTCTCTCACACACACAGTAGATAATTTATCCTTTGTCAGCAATCAATGTGATTTTAGGTTTATGTTTCATGTGATTCATGCTCATATGTCAAAGGAATGTTCCATAATTGGGAAATGGATGTCAGACTTCTATTCTTTACCTATGTAATTTCTTTCTGTTTAAAAATTTTATTTTCAATTAGTAAGAAATTAGGGGGTCACTCCTAATTCCCAAGCATGAAACCAAGTTAGCTCAGGAACTGAAGGTTTCTATTATGTACCAATCTTCTTTTTATGATCTTGATGGTTGCTTTCCTTCTGGGACATATAGCACTGATATTGAAATTTTTGCTTGCATCTGCCTGTATATTTATCTTGCAGATGATTGTGAGACAGCTTATCTTGTAGATGTATATGTCTCTAGGGGAATGTCTGAGCTGTTAGATGGAAAAGTCATGGTAATGTTATGTCTGTCTTAACATTATATCTTCTTTTTTCCCATATTGATTATTTGTAAATGTAAAGATCAATTTTTGTTTTTGTTATCAGCTAGTCCATAACAGCAAGGGTTCTGATGTTTTTTGAACTATTCAGATTACTTCATCAGGAAGGTCAGACGCCATTGCAAGGGCTCGGCCTTTTCTCTCTGGTAGATCCATTCTTGGTCTAATATGGTTGTATTAGAATATTGTTTTGTGAACCCTTATATATTTACCTTTTATTCTAAATGTTAATATATCATCTGTGAGTGTGTTTTGTGAGCAGCAATGTGTGAAAAGCTTTACGTTTTTGAGGGCAAAGTTGGTGCTGGAAGGTGTGTTTTCTTCTTTGCTTGCAAACCTTCTTTTCATAATCAAGACTGCTGTAAAATTGTATTGGCTTAATCTAATGGTTTTACTAATAATTTGGATAGCCAATGTAAATTTTTATAGTAAAAAAGTTAAAAATATGCTTAACATGCTTGTTAGTTGCTAAACGAAATTTCCTTAATTTAGCTGTTAGAATAGTGACCTAAATTGATATTAGAGGTTTTATTATGGTAGTTGATGGTGTATAAAATGTCTTTTTAAGTCATGATTTCGTTTTCTATTGCAGTAAAATTAAAATGGTTAATGAGCTGCTTGAGGGCATTCATCTTGTTGCTTCACTGGAGGCTATTTCTCTTGGTGTCAAAGTTGGTATTCATCCCTGGATAATATACAACATCATTTCTAATGCTGCTGGAAATTCATGGTGAGTCCTTCTAACTTTTTAATTTAATTTCTTTCTTTAATAACTGAAATTCATGTTCTGAAGTCCAAATTAGAAGCAACCTTAAGAATGAGATGCTGTATATTCATGTAGCTGGTTCTTATTATGAATTTTTATTGGGCTTTTGAATCTCAAGCTATATGTGCAAGAACTTGAAACATGTCTTTAGTGATTGAAAATTTTTTAAGGATAATATATAACATTGTGTTATGGGGATCCCTAATCCCCTCTTCTTTTCATTCTAGTTGTGGAGTTGCTGAGTAAGATGATCAATAGGGAAATAGAGGATGTTCATCTGATGGGGTTTACAGTTGAGGGGAGTCATGGAGATATCCTGATTATATCCCATTTGGTTTTTTTTTATTTATTTCTTTATTTTTTTGTGTATTTTTTCAACAATATGATTATCCTTTGTGGGGGAAGAGATGGAGAAAATAAGAATGTTGAGAGCCTCTTTTTTTTTTTTGTTTGATGGGTTTGAAAATAAATTTGGGTAAGAGAGAAATTTTTCTAGTGGGTTTGTTGGATGATATAGGAAGTGGCAATGATGTCATGTTGGTTCATTACCTATGACTTGGGTCTTCCATTTGGGGCTCACTTCAAGTTGTGGTCTCTATGAAATGTTATCATTGAAGGAATGGAGAGAAGGTTGGTTAGGTTGTAACGATTATATCTTCTAAAGGTGGTTGACTCACACTCATTAAGGGTATGTTGTCTAACTTACCTATATTTTGTGCCCCTATTCACTATGCCAGTTAATGTAGCTAAAAGATTGGAAAAGCTCCAATAGGATTTTCTTTGGGTAGGGTTGGGGGAGGAGAATAAGATTCATCTTGTAGATTGGGGCATTGCTAGTTTGCCTTTACATAAAGAGGGTTGTGGATTAAGAAGATGACTACATTTAATTAGGCATTATTGGGAAAATGGCTTTGGCATTTCAGCCAAAAGAGTGATTTACTTTAGAGGAAGTTGGTGGGGGCAAAATACAACAACAACAACAACAATAACAACAAAGCCTTAATCCCAAATTTCTTGGGACCATCTATGGATCCTCAACAGATTAGTAAGGATTGGCCACATGTATTCTTTTCTCCATTCTACTATATTTGAAGTCATACCCTCTATTTCTTCCTTAATTGATAGCTTAATTGACATGTCATTCTTTTTATACTATTTCAACTAATGTTATTTTTGGTCTTCCATTACCCTTAATCATTTCTTCAACTGGAATCATCTTACTCTTTTTAATTGATGCATTAGTTGGTCTCCTTTGTACATGACAAAACCATCTCAAGCGACTCTCCTTCGTCTTTTCATCAATAGGGGCCACCCATATCTTTAAGCTGATTTCCTCATCTTGAATCCTATCTTTTCAACATTCTTATGGTTTTGGTCTTTGGAAGGAATTAAAACAGGTTAGAATTCTTTCTATAGATTTGTTGGCTTTGGTCTAGGTGATGGAAGAAGGGTTAGATTTGGGGAGGATATGTGGAGCTCTAACAGGACTTAAACATCCTCATATCCTGTATTGTTTCAATTAGCTGTAAACGAAGAGGCTATGGTATCATATTGCATTTAGTTGAGAAATGGAGAAATCCATTGGAATCCTGTATTCGTGTGAGCTGCTCATGATTGGGAGTTGAGTGTTAGTTGCTTGGATTTTCCTTGGAAGGCTATTTGACAGGTAAAAACCCCCACTTGATTTTTTTTTTTTTTTTTTGGGGTATGGTCTGGAACTTGGGGGAAAATCCTTACTATAGATAACTTGGTGGAAAAGGGTATGGTGCTGTGAAATTGGTGTGTTATGTGTAAAAACTAGAAAATTTTCGATCATTAATTGCCTCATTGCAATGGCAATGAAATTATGGAACTTTATATTATTAGTGTTAGTTTAAGATGGGTGATGCCTAAGATAGTGAAGGGTGTGTTACAAGGGTGTCGATGAAGAAATAGAGCACAGAATGCAGTTCCTGGGAGTTTTATGTGGGTTACTTGGGGGGAGTGAATAGAAGGACATTTGAACACCAAGTAGTAGTCTCTACTTTGGGTTCATTATTTTGTTGGATGCCTTTGGGCCCGAGTATATCTTCTACACTATGATTTTTTAAAGCGTTAGCTTTGTGACAACATAAAGAATCTTAGGGTATACAACCTGTGTACTTCTAAGGTTCTTCTTTTGTACATGTGCCTTATCTCAGCTCCACAGAAAATGATAATATCAAATGCAAAAAGTGTGACATAGTCAAAGTTGTTCTATTCCTCCCCTCCCTCTCAAACCAGGGCATCCTTCCTCCTAAGATTGCCTTTCCAATCATTTTGCTAGGAACTTTGTGCTGTCATCTCTTTACTTTAGCTAAAGTATCCTAACTTTTCACAGTTTTGGGGTGTAGGATGCATAGCTTATTCATAAAATGGCTCTTAAATTTGTGTTACTTTATGGTAGATCTGGCCTCATATATTATACAGATAGATAAGTTTGCCATACCCTTTGATATGTCAGAGTGCTAATAAGTTTAACAGAAATCCTTTGATACATCAGAATGCTGGTGAGTTTACTAGAAACCGTGGATACATCAAGGTGCTAAAGCATTCTTCACTAATGCTACATTTTTATACCAATTAATTATTGTGATTATATTGATCCTTTGGTAATTTGAATGAATGCATTTATTGTTATGTCCTATGAAACAATTAGAATAAAATCTCCGTTCATGCAGTTTTTTATTCCTTTGTATTCTGGGGGTGGGCTGTGGGATGCTGGGTTTTTTTTTTTTTTTTTTTTTTTTTTTTTTTTTTTCAGGGTTTTCAAGAATCATGTTCCCAATTTGTTACATGGCAATACCAAACATCATTTTCTGAGCACTTTTGTTCAAAAATTGGTAAGATATATCATGATAAATAGTTTTTCTGATCCTATTTTCTGGTTGTATGTGGCTTCAGTTTCAATTAAATGTGTGTGGTGATGTTGTTTTTAATGCTTTGTCATATTTATCCTGTAGAACTATATCATTGTATATATTAAGCCAATTTTATATTGTCAAATTTTTTTGCTCTTTACAAGTTCGAAGTTGATTAATATGTCCATTTCTTCATCAAGCTTATGGAAGAATTAATTTTTAGACCATTAGTTAACTTCAAATGCACTACTTATTTGAAAGAAAAATGGAAAGAGACCAGAAGAACTTAGCTGAACCAACTTTACAATTTGGTCTGACTGGTTTGGTTTCTATTACAACCTAAAATCCATACTCTTTAGACTTAAATAAAGAGCCAATGGGAACTATAATAAACCGTAGAATTCCATTAAACCAAGCAAGTATGTACCCAACCTTAATACATTTGAACATCAAATACAGCTTACTATTAAAATCTCGAAATAACAAATTTCTCTAGGAAATTCCAACTTGTAAACAACACATAGATAAATCTCTGAAATTTCACTAAGATCCAGTCCACCCCAATCCTTGGAGCTCTAACATCATAAATCTGTCCAAAAACTTGTTTGTGTCGTAAAAGAAATTTCTAGTCAGATAAAGTATGGGAAACAAAGTGGATGGCCCCAGAATTATAAATGGATATCATATATTTAGAGCTAGTAGTTCTCGAACAATAATTAACAAACAACTAATGTAAAAATTACTGAATTAAAGAATTTAAGTTAATTGTTGAATTAATAAATATAAACTATATGATGTGAATTGTGTTCGCAAGAGATGGAGTGGCATGGTTGATTGTATCAATGGACTAATGGAGTGCTTTCTGGAAGACAGAAATCAATAGTTTGGAAATTTAAAGAACCAAAAATGTTAGTAATGGCACAAAGTGCATCAAATGCACAAGAAAGATTGTTGATGCGATTGGAGTTGTGGGGGAGGCATAGGAGTCACATATTCATAAAAATTATTATTGTTAGACTTATGGTTAAATGATTAAATTCACCATTTCCTAACAACTTAAACTTTTGGGACAATCGGTAATTTAACATGGTATTAGAGCAGGAGATCCTGAATTCGATTCCTGGCTAACAGCTTAAGCTTTTGGGACAATCGATAATTTAACAATTACTAAATTTCTTTTTAAAATCATCATCTACAGTTTATATAGGATGAGCAATATGTGCATGGTGGAGGTTAGTGGGGTGCCACTACCCATGAGTTTAATGAAAAATTATCTTAAATGAAACTTGTTAGTTTCAGTTACATAGATAGTGTGTTTCATCCTGAAGATCCAGTTGGTAAAGACAAATATTAATGCACTGTTTCAATATTGTCTCCTTGGTGCTGAGTAGACTTCTTTGTTAAGTGGAACTTTAGTTTCTAGCCACTCTCACACTTGGGGTCTAAAATTGGATACTTTTTGACTAATATGTATTTTAAATAGGAAAAGTGATAATCTAAATGGTTCAGATAAGGCTTGTCAAGTTTAATTGATATGTATATGTATTTCCAAAATATGGATCATTAAAAGAAGAAATGATTTTAAGAATGATATCCATATGTAGTTATTGTTTATTGAACTGAAAGAATATATAGCAATATGGCATACTTACGAATTTTTGAATCTTTGTGTTCTTAAGATTATAATTTTGATGTCAAGTTGAAAATTTGCCTTCTGTATGTTACATATAACTGCTTTGCATTTAAAACATGGCAATATTGGTCATGTACTGATATTGCAGGAAAGATTTATTATCCAAAGTATAATTTTGGATTCAAATCAATATATATATATATATATATATATATATATATATAAAAGTAGAGATCTCATGTTGGAGAGCATAATGTTGTGCCAAGTGGCGCATTCCTTGAATTTCTTTTTATTTAGGCTTCTATTTCAAAGAGTCTGCATTTATATCAAATTATTAGTTCATTGAATCAGCTAATAGAGTAAATGTATATACTAATTATTTGTAGTTGTGCATTAATTATTTATATTAAATGAATTTATAAGATTATTTTATAAACTTTATTTAAGAAGTAATTTTTAGTTGGAATAATAATATTAGATTTACAATATGACATTATTCCTCATGTTTAGCTGCTTTGACAAAAATTGACACAAACTAAAAAGAAAAAAATAAAACATTTGTGAATTCACTAAAAATTAATCTTAACCCTTTAAATTTCTTGATTCCTTTCAGTGACATGTGATGTGTGTGTGTAACTAACACTGTGTTATTTATTTTATGTAATTAGAAAGATAACTATTAGAATGAATATGTTTTATTTGTTTATTAATTATTTTAAGCATAATGAAATTTTAATATCATTTTTCTAAGATTTATACGAGAAACAATTGATTTTTTTTTTCTTTTTTTTAATGTGAGGAACAATTGATTTGAAATATGGTATTCTTACTAAAATATTAGTTGTCTTTGCAACTATTGAAACAATGTCTAGGAAAAAAAAAAAAAAAACTTTACTAACACAAAATCCAAAATGTAAAAAAAATAATTGAAGGATATTTGCATTTTTTGTATGCATGAAACATGCCTATTTATATGACCCAATATATCATGCAATTTTCAATTTAAAAACACATATATATATATATACTATGATCAAATCACCACATTATTCTTAGTGTTTTTCTATTTTGTCTATAAAATAACTAAAGATTACCTTTTTTTTACAAGGAAAGTTATTGAATTTTTTTTTATTATATATATTGATAGTTGAGGGTGAGAGATCTAAATCTGAATGTCTCTATTAGAAATTGAGATGCCAATTAGTTAAACTAAATTCTATTAAAATATTGGAGAAAACTAAAATGAGTTGCACTGCACATCGTGCGGGAACTCAGCTAGTTGTTTTTAAATGTTTAGTCATCTTGATGTTTTATTGTTACGGTACTAATAGAATTTCCATATTGAAGGGAACTATTTTGGGTGTTGCCAAATCACTTACTTTTCCTCTTCCACTATTGGCAGTTGCTCATCAACAACTTATTCTTGGTATCATTTTGAAAATACTTTATATTTTAGTTTAAATTCTGATGTTTGGAAGAAATCTAGTTCATTCTTATAGAATTCACACATTTCCTCTTTCAGGGTCTTCACATGTTTCTGGAGATGATGATAGTGCCACATTAGCCAAGGTTATCCCCACACAGTTCTGTTTACAAAATTTTCTGCAGCAAGTGTTTGTGACTTTCTTTCAAGAGAAGTTTCAAAAAATGTTTTGGAGTTATGCCTTGTCATATGTCAATATGATTTTGTTGTCTCTGAACTGTATAACTCTGAGCAGGTTTGGGAAAAAGTCCTTGGAGTGGGTATTACCGATGCAGCAAATGCGGAAATGTACAATCCCGAGCAACTAGCAAACCAAATTGCTTGCAAATCTAGTCCAGTGAACCGAATTGGTTTCATTGGTCTTGGAGCAATGGGATTTGGCATGGCAACTCACCTGCTGAGATCAAACTTTTGTGTCCTTGGTTATGATGTAATTCTCTATGTTCAATTCTTATTGCATTATACTTCAACAATTAAATTACTTGTTTGAAAAGGGAAACTGTAATGATTAGTAATTGCTTTCCTTCCCCAAGTTTATTCTTAACTTTCTCTGTTTGTGATCTTTCTTGCTTTAAATGTATTTGTCTAATGAAGTTTGAGGTTTTATGATGTAGTTATCTGAAATTTGAGAAATAAGTAGTGAAATGGATTTGGAATTTATTGAATAGCAGTCATGAAGTTTACCAGAAGTTAAATGTCGAACTGCATTATACTATTTTATAAATTCTCTGGGAGCGAAATTAAACCAAAATGGCTTCATTCTGTTATTTCTCTTGAGGTAATGAAATCGATGTGTCAAAAGATATAAATTATCTTTCAAACCCCTTCTATTTTCCATCTTGAGGGTGTGAAGAGGTGATTGCCCATAAAACTAGTGAACTTAGATGATTTAAAAAATTCATTTACGACTCATTTGTATATTTCTTGGAGGCACGAAGTGCTAAAGTAGTTTTTCCTTTTCTAGACTCATACAAATGTTAGTCAGAATATATTATAATAATTAACTATCATATAATTGGTGAACTTTATATGTAAGGATAAATTTGTTAACCCATTTGCACCCTTATTATTTTGTAGCTAGAATTGATTGAGCCTCATGTTGTTTTGTAACAGCTTGATGTGTCCATGTGTTGTGCATATGAACTGTGTATGTCTGCACATTATTGTGCATTCATGTAATTTTTTAAAATTTTGTTATACTTTTTGTTTTTTGTCTAGAAAGTAAACTTATGTTGCAAATTGAGGTGATCATTTAAAATGCCATTATAATTAATGTATTTTTGCACATTTCTTTGAGTGTAGGCGTATAAGCCAACATTGACTCGATTTTCTGAAGTTGGTGGCTTGGTTTGCAACTCTCCAGCAGAAGCAAGTAAAGGTAATTGGAGACATATGGAAATATTACCAATATAATCCACAAATGAGTGAACAAATGAATGAATAAAGAATTGATAGAAAAATTTTCAGTGTGATCTTTCTATGGCTACAATGAATTTTTTTGAGAATGTAAATTTCATGCTTCAATACAATAATAATTTTTACTTTCTATTATGATTGGTTTTTCTCTCCAAACACTTTCAGATCATATCTCTGTTAGGTTTGATTTTACCTTTGAAAAAACAAAAAACAAAAGAAGTCCATAAATGGGGCATAAGCCCATTTTTGTTATCATTGGGAAAGGCCCTGGCCTTGGGATCTTACTCTATAAAGCAGCAGGCCTATCATATAGCTACTACTTTTTTGTTATTGGAACCTCAAAAATATTTTTTCCATTACGTAACATAAGTTACATATATGATCTACATAGGCACAAGCTTGCCAGAATAATTATGTTTGTACCAACACTTCTAAGAGCAAAAATTGATGTATATATGATTACACATTAGCTTTAGCCTAAAGAGCATAATCCACATTTTCTGTTGCACTAGTTAATTCCAGTCAGTCTTATAACTGCCAAAATAGGA
Organism: Quercus robur; assembly: GCF_932294415.1. Lineage (NCBI taxonomy): Eukaryota > Viridiplantae > Streptophyta > Magnoliopsida > Fagales > Fagaceae > Quercus > Quercus robur. The sequence goes on from NC_065543.1 coordinate 29,108,031, forward strand.
AATCAGATATGTCAATCTACTGTTAGATGTTTATGAGAAAAATTTGCAGTTATTTTCAAATTCCTTTTAAGGAGAAAGAACTTATTTGCTTTTGACGCGTTTTCTATTCCAGATGTTGATGTACTTATAATCATGGTCACAAATGAAGCTCAAGCTGAGAGTGTTATATATGGAGATCTTGGCGCAGTTTCAGGTAGACAAAACTTTTCAGTATATCAGCTTATTCCATAGCAGTACTAACCTTATTTTATGTGTTCTGTAGCACTTCCATCTGGAGCATCTATTATCCTTTCATCTACTGTTTCTCCTGGATTTGTGAGCCAACTAGAGCAGCGTTTGATAAGTACGTTGTTTTATGTTTGATAAGTATGTTGTTTTATATGTGGCATGTTAACTGTTGCTCTTTTATGCAGAATTCACTGCTCTAACATTTTTTTTCCCCCTTAACCAGAAAATTTCTTCAGTTTTATTGTATCTCATTATCATGGCAACGGTTTTTTCTAAGACTGCTCAAAATCTTGATTATATTTCATTTGTTTTGATCATGCAATGATTTAATGTCAGTTATCAGTATTTTTTCCCCTCATACTATCCCTTATTATAATTTTTGTCTGTGTTGGACAATGAGAACATCAAATTACATCTACAAAAATAGTATATGATTTATGAAAGATGCATTAAAATTTTCTCTTATACTTAATCTTACCATGTAAAATTTTCACAAAAGAAAAGACCAATTTGTTTTTTAACTACCATAATTGTTACTACTTTCTCTCTCTCTCTCTAGGGGGGTAAATGTTGGACTGCTTGTATTATCACTTTGACAACGTAGTGGGAAAGTTAAATTTTTTTGAATTTCACTACCAAAATAAATTTCATCCCTACTCCCATAGGAAGCATGGGTATTTCAGTGTCTGCTACACCTTATCTGACATGCATCTTAGGCTGATATGTATGTATATGCAGAATATGACACAGATACGTTTGGGATAAAAACTTGAATTTTTTTGGGATATAATTGGCTAGCTTTATATGTTGGAATGATGCTATATTATTATTTCAATTTAGTTCCTATGTTTAGGAAAAGGGGAAGACTGCTGATTGAAGGGTAATCTATAATTTCCTTCTATATGAGTGCTGAGTGTGTTTATTTTATGATGATCTCTGGAGAATTCTTTTTTCTTTGGTTTCTCTTTTCTTCTTAGATCTTTCCATGCGATGCTTTTACAAGTTACTTTCAGAATGTGATCATTTATTGATCAATCTCCAAATGTCTTAGATGACGGCAAGAATTTGAAATTGGTGGATGCTCCTGTTTCTGGTGGTGTTAAGAGGGCCGCCATGGGAACGCTTACGGTGTGAAAATACCGCCTTTTCTTTTACTAAAATAGCTCTTTGATTTTTGTTGGCTGAAATTTCACTAAGTTATTCTTTTCAGATAATGGCTTCTGGTACAGATGAAGCTCTGAAGAGTACTGGTTTAGTTCTTGCAGGTACTAAGCATATTTTTGAAATTCATTGGGGGTGTAGTGATTCAGAATTAACTTTGTGAGTAATACTTGACTGATTTTTTGTACAGCATTGAGTGAGAAGCTTTATATTATCAGAGGAGGTTGTGGGGCTGGAAGGTACTTCTGACTCATATTGGTCAATATTTCTCCGTACATTAAATTTTCATTCATCTAATAATAAGTCCATGGACACATGCATCCTTATATATGCTAATAAAAAAAAAGGTAATTTGTCTATTCATTTTCATGAGGCACGGTAATCTGGTTATGCTGGGGACGTCAATTTTTATTACAAACTTTTTTTTTTTTTGGTTCTGTAGCGGTGTAAAGATGGTTAATCAATTGCTTGCTGGAGTTCATATAGCCTCAGGAGCGGAAGCAGTGGCATTTGGGGCTCGACTGGGAATTAATACAAGAATGTTGTTTGATGTCATCACAAACAGTGGGGGGACATCCTGGTATGCAACTCTGTATTGTTCTAGTTGACTGCTGAAATCTTAGTTTCAACCTTAGTCTCATTTGATTTAATCTTCTGTGTTTGCTTAAGTGTGAGCACTGTTTTCTAATGAGTATCTAACAGTCTTGTGAGAGAAATTTCGTTTAGAGGATATGATGGTCTTAGTATGATTTTATTCACTGGTTGCGCTCTCTACTTACAAGCAGTTTTTTAACATGACATTGGAGACTGGTTTGTTGTTCTTGGACTCCACATGCTTCACTTGTTTGGTTATAACTGTCTTTGGTCTGTTCAGTTGGTTGGAGAATATTAGTCATATTGGATTGTCCCCTTTTTGTTTTTGTTTTTTTGGGCCATCACATGATAGGGGGTGTAAAGAGATAAGTTCCACATTGGTTGGGTATGGTCTTGGTTGTGAAATTATGTACTAGTTAGGCTTCTCCACATACTCGCTTAAGCTTTTGGGCAAGATGCTTTAACAAGTCTCAAACTTTCTAATGAGCTCTGGGATGATATGCAGATTCCTTCTTAATTTTTCTTAGTTTCCCTTTTTCTTCACAAAAGTCCCTCATCCAGATTTTTCTTTCAATTTTTATTGAAGTTAATGATAACATTTTCCCATAAATAATCTTTCTAAACAGCTGACAACCATGGTAATAATTGTAATGCAAGTCCAACAATAAAAAGGAAAACTTCCAACAATAGATTGTGATGTAAACCAAAACATTGTAATACAAGTATAATTACCCTCTATTGTCAGTATGGTGCAAGAAATAGCATAAAATGTTTTACTGTCTTAAAAAGGCTTTATGTGGTGGAGTTGCACAATATTCTAATTTCATCATTCAAGGCAGTGTCCTATCATTCTAGATTTAGGGATTCAGTCAACTAAACTTCTTCAAACTCCTACCCCTATAAGCATCAGTATTTGGTGAGAACTAACCAATGTAGGTTCTGGCAATGATGCAGAGGGCATGGATAAAAATTTGCAAAATCAGTGCTAGCTCCACAGGTAGGTCCCTCCATAGACCTATAGTTCAAAGCTTCTAGGAATGGTAGAACCAACTTGGTTCCATCCTCCTTTTATGTGGGGCAATGTTAAGATATCAAAATCATGCTTATTTGGTAATACTATGGTTTGTGGTTGTATTGTGGCAGACCTAGTACGTTGTCAATTTAGGGTTTTGTTAATTTACATTCTTTTTTGGATTTAGTTTCAGCTTATGTAGATATTTGGAATGTTTTTCCTTGTTTTGGTAGTTAGAAAATTGAGTGGGTGGAATCAAGGATGTAAGCTTTAAGGTTCTTTATATGAGTGAAGCTTGTATATACTATTAGAATAATTGTTAAGTGATTAAATTCATCATTTCTTATCAGCTTAAGCTTTTAGGATTGGCTTAATTTATCATGGTACCAAAGCTAGACGTCCATAGTCAAAAAACTGTCTCCACTCTAACTTCAACTTAAAATAAAAATTTTCACATATTAGGCCCACTTGTTGAGGGGGAGTGTGGCGCACATGCGTGTTAGAATAATAGTTAAATGATTAAATTCATCATTTCCTATTGGCTTAAGAATGTTGTTTTGCGCTTGTGAGATTTTACTGTGTTAGAGTTATTTTCTGGTTACTTGTTCTATTAGCATGTTGATAAGGGTATTTGTGTAATTATGTTATAAACCTAATATAAATATATTCTAAGGTGGAGGCTGACTAATTAACACCTAAACCTTATTTTCTTCAGGTTGTGATTGTCCATTTTTATTCATCTATGTTTTGTATTAAGAGAAGCTGCATGCATCTATGTTTTGGAATAAGTGTTTCATTTACAACTATGTAGATTGAGCTTCATTAAGTTCTTCTATTACAGGATGTTTGAAAACCGTGTTCCACACATGCTGGATGGTGATTATACACCATACTCTGCACTTGACATCTTTGTGAAGGACCTGGTCAGTCTAAAATCCACCTATGCCTTTTTTTAGTGGAAACAATGTATATGAATATTTCCTCATGAGTTTAAAGAAATAATGGTTATTATCATCTACAGGGAATTGTTTCTCATGAATGTTCCTCCCATAAAGTTCCCCTTCATATTGCCACAGTGGCACACCAGCTGTTCCTGTCAGGTGCTGCATAATCTTCTAAATTTTTATAATATCATAAAGTCTCTATTTTAGGTTCTTCATCACCTAAATCAGTGGAAACTAAATTGCATACTAAACTATAGATACGATCAGTGTGAAAACCTGGAGCAGTCTTGCAGGACAAAGCATTTGACCTGTGACTTGGCTACCCATTAATGTTACCCAAATTTGCAAAGAGCCTCCTGCTGTTCCAATTTCCTTCAAATTAACATTAAATTAAAGAGCATAAAAAGGAGAAACTGAAGAGAGCTTTAGTGTTTCATCTTAGTTATTCTTTTGGTTGTTTGGGTGGCACAATTTTTGCAATAATTTGTTCAACTTGATGGTAATTGGAATGGATGGGGTCTACTTGAAGTTTTAATGACACTAGAGAGTTGATTTCTCAATTTTAAAATTAGAGGTAGATTGAAACTTGAGTGATAGTTTAAGGTGGATATTTATAAATTACCTCTTTTTCTCATCAACTATGCAGAAATTTTCTTGCAGCTAAAATTACATCTTTTACCTGCTCCCCGCCCTCTTTGCTCTCCCTCTTGACTGGTCCCTTCAATCATTCCTTTTTGCTTTAGATATATGACTGTCCAGTGAACTGACTTTGCAATCTTCCTCTTATGTCCTGTTTGCATCTAAGTCAATTAGGCACTTAGACTTTTTCCTGTTTCTCAAAAACTTTCTCATGATTTTCTTAACCAAGCTTCTTGTATCTTAGATTAATATCTTTGGCCGATTCACCTAAGCCAATAATATTTTCCTTTCATAGGGAAAATTCACTTTTCAAGTCACCAAACATGAATCTTTTTCATTTAGATAAATTTAGAGATGCAGAAATTTCAAAACTAGCTTCAACACTTCTGATTGTGGCAGAACTTTTCTGCAGAAAGAGGAGGTGGCAAAAGATGGCACTTGCTACCATATATATGGCATAAACTGGAAATGCAAACTTATTAGTAAATAATATGGGACAACGGAGAATTACTCATAATTTTACTATTGAACAGGTTCTGCTGCAGGCTGGGGCCGGCAAGATGATTCTGGTGTGGTTAAGGTAAGAGCAAGTAATGCCAATCTTTTGATTTAAGCTGAAGAAACATAGTCAATCTAATGTGTCAGGCTAAATTTATGATCAATTGAGTATTTCAAAGATTCAAACAGTAAGCCTTTCTGCTATTTGCTTTTACCAGCAAGAAGCCTTTTGATTTTTGACCTATGGTTCCAGCTTATGTTGATTGCGTAAGGATTAATACAAAATATCAGATTTGGAAAGAGTGTTCCAACTACCTGTTAAAGATGGTCTATCATTGACCCATGCTGTTGTAACTGAATAATTGAAATAGCCTTAATTTCCCACATGATCTGAAGTAAGTAATTATGTTGAGTGACTTATGATAATCTCTAGGTACTCCGATTGGTAGATCATTGAATCTCCTTTTTTCTTTTTCTTTTTCCCTAATAAAATTACGTTATAACTTATTGAAAAATTAAATTAGATTCTAATTGAACCTGTTTCTGATATGACTTATCTGAATCTTCTTTTGTCCTTTTCCCTCCTTTTTTCTTGGGTCAATTAAATCTCTAACTGCTACCAAATCAGAACCCTACTTTTTCTAGGTTGTTGAGCCTGTTATGGTTTCTCGATTGCTTGTTCTTCATTTTTTGTGTCTCTCTGCTAGTTGTGTTTGAAATTTAATTTCAAACTAGAATGTGGTTATGTAATAGCATGAAGAAATCCTTAGATTTCAAGCTCAAATACATTTATAATTGATTAAAACCCTCCATAAATTTGAATACTGAAACTTTTTCTTCTTTTTTCCCTCCTCCCCCAGTTTTCTAACTATATTAAAATCTAAGTGCACAATTTGGGAAGCTTTTTAAGTGTAAAAAGGTGATCTAATGGTTCAAATCCAGAAATTGCAAGTTTAAATGCAATATTTATATTTCCACAGGTTTATGAGACACTCACAGGTGTTATTGTCGAAGGAAAACTTCCTGTTCCTAAGAAAGAAGTTGTCTTAAAATCTCTTCCATCTGAGTGGCCACTAGATCCCATTGATGACATACAAAGACTAAATCAGAACAATTCAAAGATTTTGGTTGTTCTGGATGACGATCCAACTGGAACACAAACTGTTCATGATATTGAGGTTTTAACAGAATGGTGAGTGTTTTTAATTGTTCTTTGTTTTATAGTTTCTTAGGTAAAGATTTGATCTAGATACCAGATAGTATGAAACACATTTCTATAAAACTAGTTATTTTTAGACATAAAGCCATAAAGCAAAGCTGCTGCATTTTTGTTGAATAACTAGTGTTATTCATCTCATTGCACATGTTAAATAAACCCTGTGTACTGTTTTATTTGTAGCTAAAGACAACTGTAATTCCTGGTTTGTATAGATTCGTGTGTAGATTTTTTTTGTGAAACTGTTGTAGGGGCATGTGCCCCACATCAGGTGTATAATAGGTTGATATGGGCTATATAAGTGATTACAGTAAGCCCTAATTGTGGCTAGTCCTTTCGGGTATAGCATAGACGTGACTAAAGCTTTCCTTGAGTCATGGAAAAAACCTTCCAAAAGATGAATTTACAGTTATTATAATTTGCACATTTTTCGTTGCAGGACTATTGAATCACTTATTGCCCAGTTCAGAAAAATTCCTAAATGTTTTTTCATTTTGACCAACTCCAGATCACTGAGTTCTGAAAAGGTAAAGATCTCGTTTTTATACACATGCCAATTCTTTTAAGATTGTTTCTCATCCGTTAATAAAAATAGTCCTTATTAGAACACAACTTTCTGCCATAAGAAGTATCTCAATACTATCTGCTTGTTCCTGGCCACTGAGTTTGAAATCATCTTTATACAGGCCAGTGCATTGATAAAAGATATCTGCAGAAACCTACATACTGCAGCTACGTCAGTTGAGAACATTGATTATACGGTAGTTTTGAGAGGGGATTCAACGTTACGTGGTCATTTTCCGGAGGCAAGGATAAGAACTTAAAATAGAATTCTACTGTGGAGTCAATGCTATTGAGACTGAGTAATTTCAATTCACATCATGACATAGGACTGCCTTTTTTTTAGGAAGCTGATGCTGCTGTTTCAGTATTAGGGGAGATGGATGCATGGATCATTTGCCCTTTTTTTCTTCAAGGAGGGCGTTACACTATTGAAGATGTACACTATGTTGCAGATTCTGACAAGTAAGGTTTCCCTTTTTGTGTTGAAAGGTTTGTTCAGTCATTATTAGATGCAAAAATATAACATGGATCATGGTGTCTGTAGGCTTGTCCCTGCAGGGGACACAGAGTTTGCTAAAGATGCTGCTTTTGGCTACAAAGCTTCAAACCTCCGTGAGGTCAAAATTTTTCTTTGATTGTTCAAAATGGGTAATCGTTTATACAAACTCTTAACACTAGTAGATTTCTCGTAAATTTGCAAATTTTTTTGTCTAAATATAGTGGGTGGAGGAGAAAACAGGTGGCCGCATACCAGCCATTAAAGTAACATCTATTTCTATACAACTGTTAAGGAAAGGTGGACCAGATGCTGTTTTTGAGCGTCTTTACAATCTTCCAAAGGTACATAATATCGTGAACACTCACATGCACACATACAACTGCAGAAATACATACGTACACTAACACATTAGTTGTGTGGTTGAAGTGATTTCCCTCATTAAGTAGTTGTCATAATATGCTTCTATATCTTCGGAAGTGGTTGTGTAATTTGTCAATAATGTCAATTGAGGGGTAAAAATAAATCTAGGCTAGAATGTTTTTCAGCAGATATGTTTATCACTTCTCTTCTATAAAATTTGGACCTGAATTAAGTGGGATACTATCATTTTATGGATCAAAAGTATTATATATATTTTTTGTAAGTAAATATTTCAATAAGAAGAGCAAAGGGGCACAAGTCATGTAAACAGGATGTATACACCAGCATTAAGCTCTAAAGTAAGCTATCAAGCATCTCAGGAAAATTGGCAAAAGAGAATAGACCTGAAGAATTTATCCACTCAAATAAAGATTTGAGAAATAAAACCTTAAAAAATATTTAGGTCAAGAACAGATTTTTCACTTCCGTCAAATTTTTTAGCATTTCTGTCCCTCTAGATGCACCACATTTGACAATGAGGGATTACCTTTCAAATCTCTATATTACTATGTCTACATTGCCTTCCTTGCCAACTTGCCAAGAGCACCACAACACCCTTTGGCATAACCTAGTGAATCCCAAAAAGAGAAATCACCATACTTTTAAGTTCTCTATCAACAGCGCAATGAAGAAGTAGATGATCTGTAGTTTTCCCAGCCAACTAACACATATGACACCAGTCTATAACAATTAGCTGGAGCATCCTGAGGTTGTTAAATGGATCAAATAAACGTTATTTGAAGAATACCTGCTTTAGTTTGTTTATTTTCCATACCATAGAAATGACATTTGGTACATAGACTTGGGTATGAATGTTACATGCAGGTAAGTATCCAGTGTTGGATATATATATATGGATATATTTCCAAATATTTTCCACCATTTTGAGTTTTTAGTACCATACCCTTATGAATGTCATATCATGTTGATACAATCACATGAATGTGAAGTGTCTGGGTAAAACAGGATATAAATGCAGCCGAGTCTAAGTGCCTCTGCCTTTTATTGTCTGGGAAATATCAATATCAACAGCCATATTTTGTTGCAGCTTCTATTAAAAGAATAGGCAGTTTATGTATTTGGTTTGATAAGAACGAGTGATTACACAATAAACTCCATCTATTTTATATGATAGGAACCAGTGATTAGTATAGAATAATACATTATCATGTTCTGCCCCGCAATGTCCATTAACTATGGTTGAAGCTTCTAGAACTTCTTTTATTGGACAAAGTTGCTAGAAAAGTATGAAAGGTAAATTAGATGGGAAGAGGAAGAAAATGTTTCTATTTGGTGAACGAAATAAAGAAAATGATAGATTCAACAAAAGGGAGGGAGACAATGGTTTAAGAAATTCCATCAAAATTCTACAAAGTTGGTGGTTCTCATGTATTGCAGAGGTTTTCTTCTTCATTGGCTGCTCTATAAAGATAGGGATAAGAAAATAAAATCTAGAGAAATTTCTGGTACATTGTTTGTGGATTAATAAATTCTCCATGGACAGTGGCAATATTGTTGGCCCTTTTGATAAGTGTAATGGAGTGAGTTCCACCAAGTTCTCAAATTCAGCCCACCTTCATTTTTAGGCAAGTCAACAGCTACAGCATCTTTGCCTTATTGCTTCATTCCAAATTAGATGGAAAACAATGAGGCTTGATCCATTTCCTGATACTTTTTTCACTCAAGCAGGTTGTATCCAATCTACAAATTGCAGTTCATTGAATGGGTTGATTTGGGATGAATATAGACATAGATTTTAGATTGGGTTGGAGGTCCCAATCCAACCGAAAGTTGGTATGAGCCAGGGCTCCAGACTAGCCAAGCTGACTGAGATTTACCCTGCTCAAGCTCAGCTTGATCAGAAATATGAGGGGCTCTGTAAGCTTGTCAAGCTCACGAGCGGCTCAATGAGCCTTGAGGTTCCTATCCTCACCCTGACATTCGGAATTTTTTAAACCAGTCCAGATCTCAATCCTACCCTCCCATACAGGCCCACACCAGAAGATCAGAAAGATGGAAGAGGGAAGACTTGTTGCCCTACCATCCTCTCTTGCTTTTCATCAATTTGGGATTCCTGCACCTCAATATTGAGATCTAATGAGAGGGAAGACATATAGATAAAACCCTCTTAGCCGCTCTCACTTTAGAATGCAATGTAAATCGTAAGTCCCATGTTAAGGATCAGTGACAACACTCAAATAACTAAATCTCTTTAAAGCTTTTCCTCCTCAAATCTGTTATTGCAAGTTACTTATCAAAAAAAAAAAAAAAAATCTGTTAGTGCAAGTTGCCCTTGAGCTGGTACATGAGCCTAGAAGCCAATCATGTCGATAAATTATCAATTTTCCCAAAAGCTTAAGCTTTTAAGGAAATTGTGAGTTTAGTTATTTAACCATATATCTAACATTCTCCTTATGTGTGGACCCAGACTCCCTTGTAATAAATAGGATAGGGTGGAGACAAGGTTTGAATTTAGGATCACTTGCTTTGATACTATGATAAATTATCGTCCCAAAATTTTAAGCTATCAGAAAATTGAGAATTTAATCATTTAACCATAATTGTAATAGATCTTAATGCTTGAGTTTATATCGTTATATTAAATTAGCTTTGGCATGAACTTGAGCTTGGGTCATTCTGCTTAATAGGTGAGCTGAGTTGAGCCCTTGGTTGAGACAAGCTTGGCTCAGTTCATATAGACCCCTAGTAGAGGATAAGGTTGTGACATTGGGAAATGGACCCAAAAAGAACTAATCAGTGACTCAGTGTTGAAGAGATGCTTATGTTGCTTAAGATAAAACTTGTTTTCATGAGATTTCGTCCTTTTCTTCTTATTATATAATCCTGTAAAGTGAACCCCTCCCCCCCCCCTCCCACCCGCCACCAAATAAGCGATATAATAAAAACTGTTTGTTGAAGAAAATTCGCAAAAGATAATTTAATCACTTATCTTAGTGGTCCTACCAATTTGAATTAACATAATCTAACCTCAGTTGCTCCTGATTTCCAACTCTAACAACCCTACCAATGTGGTGGATTTAATAGGAACCTCTAGCTATGTGGGGATTATCATAGCTGTATATGGCTTTTAAATTTAGTGGCAGGAGACAGGAGCCAGTAGGTTAGGAACTTACCTAGATTGCCCTTTCCAGGACCTTTCCTTTGTAGGAGAAACATGCACTTTAGCTACTCTAGAGGGGAATGACTATGAATATTGAAGCTAATTAGAATATCTGTGAAGCTTGTCTTGTCATCATTTGTTACAAATGAGCAGATCTTTGTTTAGAGCTTAACATAGTGAAAAGAAAAAGAACATATCAGCCATTATCCTAGTGCTACTTTATCTTTATCTCGCTAATGTAGTAAATGACATTTGATTTTTCAATGTATCATAGGACCTAGCTATTTGGAAAGTCAGTTTGTTAATTAAAAGTAAATGTGAGAAGAAATTACAGAAAGTGTGTTACTCAAAGAAATTACTTGATTGCCCAAAAAAAAGGGGTGAAAAACATTTAGACAGAGGTTGTGGGTTCAAGACCCATTGGGTGTGTATGTGTAACCTAACAATAAAAAATAAAAACATTGATATTTTTGTGAGTAATTTTATGAGAAGTGTTTATCAGCAACATAGCCTTCTCTTTTTATAATTAAAGTCATTAGTCAGCATTTTGTATTCTTCCAAAACAAAAAATTCCCACTTATTCCATTTTTCAAGGGGTTAAAAGTCTATAAGGTGAATTAGTCAGGTCCTGTTTATGATGCAAAATTTCATGGATCGTACTTGGGCTTAGCAATTCCTTTTGTCTATCCATTGTTCATTCTCCAGTTTGTTTTTTGCCTCGTAAGTCCCGCCTTACCATGTTAGTAATTCAAATCATACAGTTTTGACTCTTCTACTCCATCATCTAGCCATAAATTGGTTTTATTTCTTTTTGCCTGAGTCCTAAGTACTGCAGTGTTGCAATGCACTAAGACATCCAATATCTCACTCTCTAGCTGAACAAAAGTACCACATGTTACTCCAGAGTTTCATCTTTTAAACTAACAACTATTAAACATGGTTGTTGTTGAAAGCTTTTATGAGGCAGGTCTTAGTAATAAGGTTTAGGTATAGTCAAGTCATGTAATGTATATCTATTTGCAGGTATCATGCGTAATGCATCTTAACAGCTTAATTACGAAGTTTATATGACACAAAACTGTTAGCTGCACTTCTGTTAGCCGCACTTGTGCCAGGTGTGTGTGTGTGTTTTCTTTTGACAATGAAATGCTAGGTTTTGACTAATTTGTTTCTGGTTTATTTCATGAACAGGGGTCGACATGTATAGTTAATGCAGCTAGTGAAAGAGACATGGCTGTATTTGCAGCTGGAATGATTAAGGCAAGTGTCCTGCTATTGCTATGATATTTCTGTTTTTCAATTAGTATAATTGTGATTACTTTCCAGCATGTTTTCCTCAAAAGCTAGTATTTGTTTTAATAAGCTATGTTAAACTGACAGGCTGAATTGAAGGGAAAACGTTTCCTATGCCGTACTGCTGCTAGTTTTGTTTCTACTCGCATTGGAATTATCCCTAAAGCCCCAATTTTGCCAAAGGATCTAGGAATAAACAAAGAAAAGAATGGTGGCCTAATAGTTGTAGGGTCATATGTTCCAAAAACAACTAAACAGGTAGAAATGATGAATAATGGAGATTTCTGTTTCTTTCTTTTATCCAATATTTTGATATCTCTACTTGGTTGGTGCTCCCTCCACAGGTGGAAGAGCTCAGACAACAATGTGGCCAGATCTTAAGAAGTATTGAGGTTACCCAAATACTAAGTTTCTCTTTTAGTTGTGGATTTGTTATAATTATAGCTTTTCATATAAAAGACTGAATAGCCAACTTTGTAATGAAACAGGTTTCTGTTGATAAACTTGCAATGAGGTCTGTAGAAGAGAGGGAAGAGGAAATCAGTAGAACAGCAGCCATGGCAGATTGTTTTCTTAGGGCTCATAAGGACACTCTAATACTGACCAGTCGGGAGCTCATCACTGGAAAAAGTTCGACTCTTTTTTTTCCTGGATATGTTGCTTAGCTATGTGGATATTGAATTCTCTGAACAATATAAAGTTCTTTATGGATAATGTCCACTAGAGCAAGTTGTTAAATGTCTGTATTCAAAAAAACAGTTGGAACAGCAGTACTTTTTTTTCCTGCCTCCCCTTTTCTCATGTGTCAATTCATTTTGCATTTGCAGCTCCTTCCGAGAGTTTGGAGATCAATTTCAAAGTGAGCTCAGCACTGGTGGAAATTGTTAGGCAGATTACTATAAAACCTCGTTACATTCTTGCAAAGGTACTTTTATAATAAACAATACTCCTCCTTTTAACCTTGTTGACATGGCAAACAATGGTACTTTATGTTGATCTTGACACATTGTGGAAGCTTTATTAAAACAATTTGAGCTTGTGGACTAATTTCAAAGTACTCAAATTCAAATGCTACATACTGAAAACATTATTACTCTCTTTTAGGGTGGAATTACCTCATCAGATCTTGCTACAAAAGCCCTTGAAGCAAAATGTGCCAAGATAGTTGGACAAGCATTGGCTGGTGTTCCCTTGTGGCAGCTAGGTCCTGAAAGTAGACATCCTGGAGTTCCATACATTGTTTTCCCGGGTGAATATATGTTCTTATAGTGTTTCGGTTATGTAATCTTTTGTTGAAAATTTTATTTTGAGTCTGACAATTTGAAAATCTGCTTTATAGGTAATGTTGGTGACAGTAAAGCACTGGCCGAAGTTGTGAAATCTTGGGCTCGTCCTCTTAGACTTTCATCTACAAAAGAACTTCTTTCTGTAATGTCCATTAAAATAATATATAAAGATTTTTATAATTTGTGTGCTTGATTATATTGGTCCCCAATCACATACATCCTGTATACTTGGGTGACTCTTTTTCTTTTTTTTGGGATCAATAAAATATTTATCAAAAAAAAAAAAAAAAAAATTTAAGATATCTTGATACTTTTTTCCACTGATACTCAAAATTTTCTCTATATGCAGAATGCAGAAAAAGGTGGATATGCTGTTGGAGCATTCAACGTTTATAATTTGGAAGGAGCTGAGGCAGTTGTTGCGGCTGCAGAGGAAGAACAAAGTCCTGCCATATTACAGGTTGGAAGTAGTCTATTTAGAAGATTGATATTATAGCCATGGAGACTCATAAATGACATCTGCCATGATTTTATCCATAATTTGTGATAAGACTATTGAGTTTCCAAATTGAAGCATGGACATGTGTTGTCAATTTTTATTCTATTTTTAGGTTGTATTTGGATTTAATGATTATATTTTTCATTTCTTTATGTTGATTTATTTTCTCAATTTACTCTTAACTATTCAAATAACACATGTAAATTTCTTATACTTACATTAATATTTTAAAGTTAATATATGTCAATGATTATGTATTGTTTATTTATTTATTTATTTTTAATTGTATGAAATATTTACCTATATTTGCTTGAGATTACTGAGAAACTTAAGCATAATTATATTATATTGAGTCTCAATTGAATTTTAAATGAACTTGTATCTAGGTGGATTTTTGAATCTTGATGTGAATTGTTTATGATGGAAAAAATTTAATTTCATCTCAATTAACAGCATACATTTACATTATTTTTGTATAAAAATTAAGGTTTTTTATTTTTAAAAAAACTTATATTAGTTAATATTTTGCATTATTTCTTTCAACACTTGTCTTTTAATCTTATCCCTCAGTACTAAAATCTTGCTCTATTGACCATTGTCTGCATTGATGATATGATTGATGAAATTCTTTGGAAGAATCATGATTTAGGGAAATTTTCTGACTTGATTCTGTTCCTTTTCAGATTCATCCTGGTGCCTTAAAGCAAGGGGGAATTCCTTTGGTTGCCTGTTGTGTCTCTGCTGCTGAACAAGCCAGTGTAAGTGCCATTTCATACACTTGACTTAAGTAGAAAGCAAATAAGTTTAGGAAAAAAAATGAGGGGCAAAAATAAAAAAGCACTGAAAGGTTGAAAGAGAAACAAAGAAAAATTGTTTGCACATTCAGGGTGAAAAGCACAGAAAGGCCAGTGTTGTTTGCACGAGTTTCTATCAAGCACTTGATATACTCAATAGGCGAATGCTATTGTTTGGTAAAAAGCCCTGTTTTGGCTTAGTATGTGTTTATATGCCTCTGTTTAGCTTAGATGTGACATATATTTTATACAGCTGTTATGCAACTTGAGCATTGAAAATTAGTCATTCAATTAAAAGTGCTGAATTTATTCCTCCCAAAAACCCTTACCAGAAACAAAACTTTGTGCTGAATTTATTTTGTTCTACCTGAAGAAGTGCATCTCTTTTGTCTATAAATAATTGGATTTTGTTAATCTCTTGATCTCATTCCTTGTTTGGTTAAAAAATATGTATGGGTTAGAATTTTAGTTTTTCTCTGAAGACATCCTTCCTACTTTTTGAGGTTAGAATTCGTTAAACTATTGCTGATGACATTTAGTTACTAGATCTTGTGTTACAAGAAAGAGATATTGGATGTGTTTGTTTCTTATGGTTGGTAAAATAATTTATACTGCAAAAATGAAAGGAAAAAAAGAACAAAGAATAAGCAATTTTTTATGGAGGAAAAGAATACTGAGAATATATGGAGAATATGAAGGATTAAATATTGACATAGTAATAGCACAAACTTTATGTGATTTGGTGTTTGGCTTACCTTTTCAGGCAATTGAAAGGAAACTTACACTATTATACTTGGAGACTACAAAATTTTGAGAAAATGCTATCCATGATGTAACCACATAGTAGTTCAATCAACCAAATGATTTTCTAATAACCAAATACCAGGTCACTAAACATCTCATGAGCCTGTTCTTGTACTGCAACCCAATTCAATTTTTCTTAGGGGTTTACATTGCCAGACTCTTTGACTTCTTTATACTTAAGGTAAGATGTACAGATGTTTTGGAGTAAATGCTAATACATGAATGGCAGGTCCCCATCACTGTTCACTTTGATCATGGAACTTCAAAGCAAGACCTGGTTGAAGCTCTTGAGTTGGTTAGTTGTCTTTTTTTATTTAATATCAAAGCCATATGTCTTTCTGTCACCGTAGAGTACCTTCCATTTGATTTACTGCTGAGCATTCTATGTGGTCAGATTGCATTCAATTTATCTTCAATAAATAATAACTAAAGAGTCAATTTCATTTTTTGAACCCAACCGTGCCAGGGATTTGATTCAGTTATGGTAGATGGTTCACATCTTTCATTCAAGGACAATGTATCATATACAAAGTTCATATCATTCTTGGCTCACTCAAAAGATATGCTAGTGGAAGCTGAATTAGGGAGGTTGTCAGGAACAGAAGATGACTTGACTGTGGAAGATTATGAAGCAAGACTGACTGATGTTAATCAGGTTACTTCTGTTTTGAATTAGGTAGAGTCAGCTTTTCTTTTTCGCACATAATGTTGCCAATAACCAGCCTCATGAATTTCAGGCTCAACAATTCATTGATGAGACTGGCATAGATGCTTTGGCAGTGTGTGTTGGAAATATCCATGGAAAATACCCTGCAAGTGGCCCAAATCTTAAACTTGATTTGCTCAAGGTAAAGTATATATAAATACTTTTTTGACATTGTATAGTTTAGTAATTCAATTAGGATTAAAAAATTTACTGACTTCTGTGTAATTAATGTAACTTTACAAAAGGAAGGCAGCATTTGGTTGGTACTTAAAAACTTACCATATTTTGTTACATTAAGGTTTCTTTCTTCTTCTTTTTTTCTTTTTTTGGATAAAGTTACATTAAGGTTTCTAAGTTTTTATGTTCTAGAATAATTTTATGTTATATGGTCTATGCTGTTGATTTGAAATTTAATTTGTAAATTTAAATGGCTAAGGAATATGCTGTTAAAAATATTGATCTCACATTAGTCCTGCTAAAATTTTTGGCTTCAACTTAAAGCTTTGAGATTCGTGGTTATTTTGTGTAATATTATGGCCACTGGGCCAGATTATCTAGTGTGTCAGGAATAACATCCTTACAACTCAATAATGCTGAATCTCCTTTTACCTCTCAAACTAAGAACATCATAAAAAATGTATATTGAAAAGGCTGCCTTCTGCTAAATTTTTTGATTCATGCCTCCACCTCATCCATATTAGCTTTTTACTGATTCTAGCTTCCTTCTACATTTAGGATTTGCGCGCTTTGTGTTTGAAGAAAGGAGTTTTTCTGGTGCTTCATGGAGCTTCTGGCTTGTCAAAGGAACTTATCAAGGTACAATTATTTATAAAATACAAATTTTTAGAATTTATTGGCTTTTTTGAAGGTTTTGTTAACAATTCGAGAACAAAACATGTTCTTATGTACTATAACTAAGTTGGTGAATGGCTTTGAGGTTAATTGACATCATATGAGCTTGCTTGACTACTGCATACAGGGTTGTATAGAGCTGGGCGTCAGAAAGTTCAATGTGAACACTGAAGTGCGGAAGGCTTACATGGACTCATTGAACAACCCCAGCAAAGATTTAGTCTATGTTATGGCATCTGCAAAGGAGGCCATGAAAGCTGTGGTTGCAGAGAAAATGCATCTATTTGGTTCGGCAGGAAAAGCATGATAATTTATACAAATTAGGAAAAGGCCATCAACCCAATCAGCATTATGATGTGGCAATTTATGATATTTCCTTCAATTTGTAATTTTTTGTGAATGATTGACTGGGAGGCTAGCAATAAACGCACGATGATTTATATAAATATCAATAATGTGGGTGACCCCAATCAGTTTTATATCGGTAAAGAGTCTTATAGCTCAATGGTTTTCTTTAGTTATTTCCACGATGAGAATTTGGATTAAAATCCCCTCGGACCAAAAAAAAGAAAAAAAAAAGAGCTTTATGTTGTACGACTTGTGTTTTCTGCTTTGATTTGTGTGTAACTATCTATATATATACTGATATACATATATGTATTAGAGCATTCCATTCGGTTTTGCAAACTTCCTTTATTTTGCATCACAAAGCTAAATATATAAATATATATAGAGATGGGTTCAAATTGCATCTTTTTTAAACTATTGGATTTAAGTAGATCCAACGGTTACCCTCATTATTACAAATATTTTTATTAGAATCTTATTAATTATTCGCATTTATTACATTCTAAAGTATGACTCTCTCTCTCTATGTTTCTCTTCCTCTCCTTTTGTCTCTCCGTTTGTCTCTCTCTCTCCATTCTAAACCTACGTTTCTCTCTCTATCTCCTCCTCCATTGCTCCTCCACCATTGTTCCACCTCCACAGGTTGCCGGCAGAAAAAAAAGGAAGAAGATGGTTTCAATTTATTGCAGCGGCTATGATATCCGCAATTTATGAGGAAAATAAGGAAGAAGATGGTTTCTTGTATATGACCTATATGGCGAGAACACCTTTGGGATTTGCTGAATCGTGATTAAGCTGTATCTATGTGAATAGGAGTTGCAAATAAAACTAAGAAAATAATGGAATTAGCTTAGATGTAAATTTTATGTATTTCATTAGATTGATGTTCTAGGCAGTTCACTATGGTTTGGATCAATGACTATTTTTTAGTTCGTCAACTGTTTAGTATTATGTTCTTTTTAAATTCCAGATGGTTTGGATCAATGTCTACTTTTGCCAGTTTGACTACCTCTTTTATGATTAGGGTGAATGACTATTTTAAGTAAATGAATTGTTTGTGCAGCTCTATGGATGTGTGCGCGCTTGACTCTGTATTTTAGAGTTCTGGGGTTGGCACAAGCTCAACACCGATGGGTATGTGGAAAAAGGGGGAGGTGGGAGGACGTATTGAATCAGTTGATAGAAGTGGAAGGTTGAAAGCAAAACAGGGATGATAATGGCACATGGACTGGTTTCTTGAGCGCCACTGGTAAAGGATGGCCTCCATCTAGTCGTCTAGTTTGAGATAATAGTTTTAGAAGTTGGACCTGGTGCAGAAATTGTTATTGGCATCGTTAATAAATAATGGCACATCTAATGATAGAATTTTACAAGCTGTGGTCAGTGACTAGTCTGCCTATTGATACACCCCCACTATACTTCACAATATGCTTCAATGTAATGTTATGCTGGGATTGGATTTTAAGCAATTATACATGGGACCACCATGAGTACTTGCTGAATAAAAAAATTAAGCACATCAATTACAACTTCACACTTAAACATGTGGATTTGCATGTCTATTTGGAGGTGATATTAATACATGAATCAATATTGTGAAGTTGAGTGGGAAGGCTTGATCCTTTGCATAATTGGCTTGCGTGGGAAACAGATTTGCGTGAGAAGCAAATGTACTTGTCAAGCATGGTTGTTTTACTATTGCAAAGTCTGTCTTCACATTTGCGTGAGAAGCAAATGTATTTGCCAAACGTAGTTGCTTTATTATTGCAAAATCTGTCTTCCCAGACCCCCTAGAGGATTTGACAACAATTCTTAGTTTAGTGATTGTCTCGTGTTTTAGAGGTGTTGTAATGTGTATTGTTTTCTATTTTTCTATGGTTTAATGGTAACCCTTACTATTAAAAACTAAAAAGTGTTTTCCTGTGAGATTATTACGAAAAGTTCCAATAAATTTATAGACTCGGCTGTTATACAGACCGTTCTGGGAGACACAAATAGTCATCTGCGATTGAAATTTTAAGTCGAAACTGAGATCATAGTCTTAATTCTGCCATCGCTGTCCTGTGGGAGCTGTCTGCTACTATGGTAGACCTTGCTAGCACTGCCATGGCATTATGTCACTAAAAGGATTTTACAAAATCTTCAGAATGTACATCATAAAGCACAACAATATTAATATATTATAGAGGGTGAGGAACAGCAAAACTAAATCAAATTGTCCACCTTTGGGCTTGGGATAAGAAAAGTGAGCAACTGACTACCAGGCCAACAAAGAGAACTGTTCACATTGTCCACCTTGTATGTATAAAGTTTCATGTAAAATGTTCCTGGTTATTTTTTTGGAACAAATACAAATTTTCATTCATCCAATCAAAGGAGCAAATCTTTGTTCATTTAGAGACCTTTTTCTGGTACTGATTCTTGACCCATTTGATTCCCACCGAGGTTCCGCTCTTAACCTTTTGGGCGCTCACTGATGCAGCTGCCTTGGCCTTGCCGAGTCCTGCCGATGCTGCTGCTTTCACATCACCCATCTTGCTGCCACTGCTGTTTCCTACCTTGTTCATGAACTTGTCATCATCATCATTGCCACCATAACCTTCTGCGCTCCATTGCCCAACCCAGCCTGGTGCCTTACTTCCCATGGTATCTGAATTTTGCTCAAAGACACTGACCCTTTAAATTGCTTTAATTTCCTCTAGTGTCCAAAACAGAACTCGGCAAATGAATCCATAGATTACATACAGTCCCAAAAGAAATCACATCAAAAGGCAAAAATTGCAATCAAACATAACATAATATTTCAAAGGTAACTAATGAAATTATAATAAAAATATTTATAAAAAATGTGTAACTTTTTAGAGTTACATCAGGTGTAACTTAAACCCATCTCATATATATATAAATAAGCAACCAATTAACAATATATTTGCTATCCCATTTTTCATTTTAGAATACATCATGATAATGTGTGGAATCAGTAGACCATGTGCTTCGAACTTTAACGGTGGATCAGTGACCTGAAAAAGTGAGATAGAGTTAGACGAGGATATAAAGAATTGGATGAGCTAAAAGAAAGTTACACACTCTTAGAACAAAGACGACCCCAGGCACAAACCAAGGGAGGGAACAAATCCCTACCAACTTCGACGAGGTCACTAGCCCAAAAACGAAGAAAAACTCTTTCTTCCACACTCTATCAGATGTTGGAAGAAATCTTATCATCCTACAACTAGAACCCCTAGCAGAAAACTGATTAAAACCAAGAGTTTTTATTTATTTATTTATTTATTTATTTACTTATTTATCTCAATGGATTTGTAAACCAGAGTGAAAATGTCAAATGAGAAAATATGAGAAAGTGAGGAGGGCAAGCTAGAGATTGAGCTATTTATAGGCAACCAAGTGGGTCATCGAAGCGCCACGAGCCAATTAGAGAATGCCACGTGTCCAATCCACTTGAGGAACGAAGTGATGTGACCCATCAACCACTCACTGACAGCCACGTGGCAGCATGTACACCGAGTAATATCAGCATATCTCATGATGCCTAGTGTTCAAGCTATCAAAGAATTGAGGAGTGTCATGTAAAAAAAAAAGAAAAAAAAGAGAGAGAGAAAAGACATGTTTTAGAAAAACGAGAAATAACATAAAGCATATTTGATGAATATATGGACGACTTACAGACAAAGGGGCAACTAATGGGTAATTTATAAAAATATGATTCGTCGAAAAGAGTCATCCAAGATAGTCATCAAAAGGAAAAGAGGAGAACAATATTCAAAACCAAGGCAAGAAGTTGTCTAAGGAAGACCAGTCGTCTACACCACAAGAGAGTATAGATGAACAACAAACACTTAGTAGATTTTAAGGTGTTTTATGCAAACCAAGAATAGTTGCACCACTATCCACTATTCCAATACATGAGGTGAATTCCCTGAAATTCGCTCTACTCTCCCCATTAAGTCCACACATTTCTCACGACGTTAATGATTCCTAATAAGTAGACCCACTCCAAACTCTTTTTTAAAATGACCCAACTTCGCCAGACTAAGGTATGCATTACTATTCATTCACTCATTATACTTGAGTCCTAGAGAGGAATCTGACTTAGCCGTTGAAGGGTCCTTGGCCGGTTCACTCTGGTCACCTTTGATAGCCTCTTTCTTTCTTTTTCAGGTTACCAATCCACCGTTGAAGTTCAAAGCATACAACCTACTAATTTCACACATCATCACATCATATTACCAAAAAAAATAAAAACTATAGAGAGGAAAATAAAAAGACTATAGAGAGAGAGAGAATAAAATACAAAAAGTAAGTTTTGTGTAGTCGGTAAATTTTTTTGCACCAAATGTAGGGGTTATTTATGCATATTTTGTGAAAAATATCACCCATTTTGTATTTTTTTTGTGCCTTGCATTTCTAGATGAGAAAGCCCTAAATTACAAACAGACCAATTATCTTTTTAGATTCCCATATAAAAAAAAAAAAAAAAAAACCCTTTTTAGATCTTACAATGAAACACTTGTGGGGGTAGCAACTTGCATCTCCAACTAGGGATGACAATGGGGCGGGACGGGGCCGAAGGATGGGGTCTTCGTCCCCGCCCCGTATGGTTTAGTCTTGCCCCATCCCCGCCCCGTCCTGCATGGCAGGGAAAACTTTCTCACCCCATCCCCGCCCCTTGGGGTCCCGCGAAGCCCTACCCCACCTCGTAAAACTCTACTTTTTGTTAATTTGCTCTACAACTAATACAATTTTTTTAATGAAACCTATTTCATTAATAAAAATATACTTAAAATTACAACTAAGTTTATCCCATAAAATCAAATCAATTTTTAGAAAAAAATTGAATAATATATCCAAGTGTTTAACAAGACAATCATATATTAAAAAAAAAAAAAAAAAAAAAAACCTCATAGTATAACACATAACAAAATAAAGGCAAAGAACCACATTGAGTAAAATAAAATAAACTAATATTGATATAGTTATTTAAATAGTAGGGTTTTAAGGTATGAAAAATTTACCCCGTCCCGTGGTACGGGGCTAAAATCTTGCCCATCCCCGTTCTACCACCTTTGCGAGGCGGGAAAAACCCGTACGAGACGAAGCGTGGAGAGACGGATTAAATGGGGCGGGAAAAATTCCCATCCCTATCTCCAACCAATCTAAATTTTCATGCAGCCTGCCAATATTGTTCCCTACATGTCCAAATACGCTCCTATTCCAAAATATCCAGCTTTGTACGACAATGTTCCATACATTTGAATAATTGGAAATTCAAAAGTCAAGGAACAAATGATTAAGTGGACTTTTTAATTACAAAACATTATTATAGGTCGGCTAGTTGACTTTCAACCAAAGCCGACTTGACCGACCTGGGCTTGTGGCTTGCAATTAAAGCCATACCATATGCAAAAAATGGGTTGAGTTTGAACTTTGAACCGAAGCCGCAAAGGGTAAAAATGTAAAGTAAATAGAAATAAGAATAGGGCTAAAAGAAACAACACGTGAGTGTGAGATCATCTATTTATTCATCATCATAAAAAATAAAAATTTCTGATCTCATCTGAAATGGCTATGGCGGCTGCTACTGCTGATGTCCTTGTGCCGAGGTTGGAAGAAAAGCACGAGGAACCACAAGAGAAGAAGCAGAAGATGAGAGATGAAGAAAAACAAGAGGAGGAAGACGCCCCCTATCGCGAGAAAGTTGGCTTACCTTTGGATGACGAACTTCAAGAGAAGAAGCAGAAGAAGAAAGATGAAGAAAAACAAGACGTCCCATATCTTAGTGACGATGACGATGATGATTGTTTTCCTGGTGAGCTCCCTGAGATGACCCGTGCAGAATATGTTTTGTATCATCAACAGGTTGAAGAGAGCGGGGTAAGCAATCATCGGATATAGTGAGTTTGTGCGTGATGATGCTCCCATGAATCTTGTCTCATTTGTCGCTCTTTCTGATTCACAGGGCTTTGATGTTGACGACTTCTCCCACTCTTTTGCATGCGGTAGAATTGAGACGATGGGATTCGGGGGGGTCATTGATGATGCTGATAAGAAAAAACTTGGTGAATATTCTAAGGAAGCAATCCACAAGTACAACACTGATGAGGTCTTTTCATAATCAAACCCCTTAATTAGTTACCTCTATTATTATTGTTATTACTGTTGGCTTTATTGTGTCTGGGAACTTTAAGTTCAAGGAGGTGGTGAAGGCAAATGTGCAGTGCGTTGCCGGCCTCATGTATTATATTACCTTCAAGGCTGAGGATGCTTCTACTGCTACTATTGAAACCTTTCAAGCTAAAGTGTGGAGAGGAATTGGATTTGTAGAGGTCACATCTATTAGGGTAAAGCCCATCTCTATCTCCAAGCAAGGTAATTTCTTTTTCTATGCTCCATCAAATAAACCTTTGAAACTGCTCCTAAGTCATGCATTAGCTGAGAAAAGCATGATAATGTTTTACATTTGCAATTTCTTTTTTTGTATTAATTTGCTTGATGCATGAGGTTACAATGCTGAGTTAACTTAGTTGGAGAGGAATGTTTGAAAAGGATCTACTCTCTAATAATACACGTCTTTTAACCTATTGTGCTATTGCTCCTGCTTGACTTGTCTAGATTTGTAGCTTCAACCTTTTAGCTTGTGTGCATCTTCTCTGTTATTTGAATGATTACTTGAAAACTACTTGTTATCATGCTTTGGGAACTTATTGTGCTTGGACTCATAGTTAGGATGTATTTGAAACCATGTATACATTTTATTTGGAAGATCTACCTTCTCTTATTTGCCTTTGGATTTTGATGAATTTAGGCTTAACCTCAAAAACTACTAGTTTCAAAACTTATTCTCGATCAAATTCATGTTATACCGGAGCCACTAAGCCACTTTAGTTGTTATTTATGTTTTGGTTGTCATCTTCAGAACCCTATAACTAGCTATTGCAGATTTATATTCTGTTACTACTTTATGTTCCAGTGTTGCAGGCACCATGATGCAAAAAGAATATTGTTAATTTGAAATCTCGAATTTTGGAATTTCACCGATGTAAATCTTTATCCGACTAAAGATTTTGTGGGTTTTTATTTTTTATTTATTTTTTTATTTTTTAACTACTTTCCTTATTGATGTACTTATTGGAAGCCTATTTAAAATGGGTTTTGTAAAGATTTAAGGTAGATTTTGATGGTTGGAATTTTGTTCTGGAAATTTTTGAAGTGCCGGGTGTTAATTCCAAGCAAACCTAATTTCTAATTGAAACGTGCACTTGTTACATTCCTTTGAAATACCACATTAAACAAAATGGTGTCAAATTCTAAATGTTAGATGTGCCCTGATGGGACCATATTTTCAAAATCTTAAGATGCTATCAAAATAAAAAATTCCAAATATCAGATGCCCCAACCAATATATCCATCTCCATCCAATAAAAAATCTAGCACCTTTCTAGGCAAAACTCAAAAACTCCAAATGATCTAAAGACAAAACACCACAACTAATACACCCTCTCACATGAATCAAAAGATGATACACTATCTTGCCACTATTCCAACACATACAATACCTGGCCACAATTTGAAAACCTCTTCTCCTCAGGTTGTCGCCAATATCTTCCCTCACACCACCATCCAAACATGAAAGGAAACTTGCATAGGGGCCTTAACCCTCCAAATACATTTTCAAGAAAATATGACACAGAAAGACCCTCTTAGCACGTTATAGTAAGAATGAATATCAAAACTCCCATTTTTCTTCAATTTTCACCAAACACAGTCCCCATTCACAGTAGGAGTATTAGACTCCAAAATATGAAGAAAATTCAATTCCCAATAAGAAATCACCAAGGAATCTCACATATCACTTTTTAATATGTTTACAATGTAAACAGCACCACACTGGCTTACATATGCTTATATTCTATTGTTTGATCCATGTCTTACTTACATGATTCTCTGATTTATTCTCTTGTTTGAATACTTCGTTTTTGGCTAGCAAATGCCATTTTTTTTTTCTTCTGGTTAGAAAATGCAAGCTTATAAATTTTGTACACTACAGATGGAATCTATCTTCACTTGATTTTTTTTTTTTTTCATTTTATTTTCAGAAACAATAATAAATAATAAAAAAATGTTTCTCAACAAAAGCTTTATGAGATGCCAGTCTGAATTATGGATCCATAAAACCTATTGTTCTTACTAGATAACTTGGTGATGGACATTTAGTGATAATCTTAGATTGGAAATTATAATAAAGCTCCCAAGGGGTTGAAAAACTTCAAATTGCTCTGTGCTTCTTTGTTGCCTTGGCGGTTGTCCGAGTATGAAGGTTAGAAGGTTGGTAAAAGAACATTGCTGAATACCCAAATAAAGATAAACTTCAAATTGCATGCAAGATGCAAGGAGAAAAAAAGAATCATGACCAAATGCAGCATGGGTGCAACTAATTATTGTGCAAGTGAGTAGGTTCCATTTGCTGATGCAGCAAGATTAGGCCAAGGCAGAATCAAGATTTGGTCATAGTTAGAATTGATTATTTAGGACTGTGGACCAGCTAGTCTAATAGCTCAAAAATGGCGAATAAGGCACTTGACATAGACTTATTATTTGGTGTTTTTGACCTTATTTTTGTTATTTGCAGGAAATGAAGACTAGGCAATATGCTGTTCGCGAAGTTCATGAAGGTTGCTGGCAGTATTTTTCTATTTAAGTCAAATGGAGGGAAAACACTTTTTAAGTCTGAATTTAATATTATGTATGGTAAGTTTAGGTTGATATTCAGGGTCGGCTGAATGGTGGAGCAAGAAATGTAGTCGCCTAAGGCCCCAAGTAAAAAAAAAGCCCTCAAATTTTAACCAATAGGGTTATTTATAATCAATAAATAAAATAATTTTTTTTTACCAGATGAAAAACAAATAAAAAATAGAGAAAAATGCAACGTCCACAATATTTTTCACAATACTTTTACAATTAATGTTAAGTAACAGGTTGTTACAGCCTATTGTTGATGGCAAAAAAAAATAATTATAGTGATATTTTCAAATAGAAAACAAAAAGTAGTTTAAAATCTAGGATTTGTTGTAAAAAATATTGTGAATGTTGCACTTCTAAAAAAAAAAAGAATAATAATAAGAGTTTAGTTAGCAAATTTTTACTAGTTTTCATCTAAGTCTACCACTAACAACACTGTTTTATTTACCACTATCAATCTACCACATCAATAAGTATGAAAAATTTTGTCAAATTTTTTCTGTCTATAAAATTTCTAAAAAAAGAAAAAATTCTACATGGTTTATGTTAATTAGTAGTAATTTTGCATCTAAAACAAGATGATCAATTTTCGCCTTAAGCCCCCAAATGCATCAAGTCGCCCCTATTGATATTATGTTTTTGAGACTTGTTAAATTATGCATGGATTTTCTACTCATAGGTTGCCGAATGTGGCCTTTTTCATCAATTGTCAAGCAAAGAAAATGCCTCCTTTAGTTTCCTTTACTAAAGGGTTAACTTGACAATATTAAGGATGGGGATTGGGACATTGGAACTACACTTGTCCATTGCGTCTTAGAAGTTGTGTAGTGAGAGTGACCACCACCTCTAGCTCTTTTTGATTCATTGTAGTGCAGCTCGCATCTCAGCTGGACACCCCCAGATCCTTGCTCAAGGCTGCATCAAAGTGACAGTAACTAAATATTATAATAAAATCTTTGTTTTAAAGAGAGGACGTCTGAATCATTGATAAAAGTCACTAAGGAAATGGTTTGATTATAAAATCGTCGAATGAATCTATTGTCTTGTTTTTTTTTTTTTTTTTATAAATTTTATTTAATTTTATTTTTTTTAAGACGGATTTTTTATGTCCATTTTTACCCAAAATCTCAAAATTTTTGAGATAACTCGGCGACTCTGCTTGTGCTAACTTTCTAAGCAGTCCCAGCTTGAAAATTAAGTTATTCACTACCCCCATCCAAGGGACCCTCCCCCCTAGCCTCTTAGACGCTTTAAAGACTATGTTGAGACCAATTCTTCCATAGTTCAGCTTCTTAGTAGAATTTCTCTTGATTCCTCCTAGTTGTTAGTGTTCTTTTCTCTGGGCATTAAGATAATTGTTTTTTACACCCTAGTCTTCCTTAGTCTAGTGTTAATTCTTAAAGTGAAATCCCTTAGTCTAGTTTTGGAACACTTTTGTTGACGAAATTTATCAAATTGCATTTGGATTTTATATTGGATTCTATTTGAATTTGAATATTTTTGCTAAATTTAAAATTCTTGGATTTTTATTTAATGATTTGGGATATGCTAAATCCGAGTTTAATTTCTTGCTGTATTGGTGAACGAAGAAATTATGGCTAATTACAACTAACTCACTTGTGGTTTGGCCGAAGTTTAAATTGCTTATCCGTGGTTTGAAATTTGGTACTTTATTCACTTCAAGTTAGCTCAGTTAGCTCACTTATGTTAAAAATGAGGCTAAATATGTATTTTTGCTCCCATTATAAGTCTCTCTCCTCCCAAAACATAAAAAATATATTAAAAAAACAAGGGAAAACAATATCAAAAAGTGAGGGTTTTGTGAAAATTAAGAAAAAAGATTGCCCCACTTGTTCTTAATTTTTATAGAACTCTCACCTTTTGAGTTCGTTTTCCTTGTTCTTTTATGTTTTAGGGGGTGAGAGACATAAAGGGGAAGCAAAATTACATATTTAAACCTTTTTTTTTTTTACAGAAGTGGGTTACGGAACTCTAACTAAGTTAACGTTAGGTGGGTAAGGTGCCAAATTTCAAACCACGGATAGGTAACTTAAATTTTGGTTAAACCATAGGTGAGTAAGTTGCAATTAGCCCAAAAATTATATTGGTGGAAAATGAATTTTGGTCTTAATTTTTTTTTTTTAATTATCTACAAAATTTTATATAGTTTTGTGTTTTTATGAGTTAGACCAACATATTTGAGTCATTTGACTATCTATTACGTAACTGGACACCTCATTTTGTATTTCCTATGACTTGAGCCTTCGACCCTTGAAGACGATATCAAGGGAAGCAAGTATCAATAAAGTAGTGCACGAGATTGCAAAAATCTTTAATAATATATATATTAGTTCAGCATTTGCATGATTCATCCTTATGCAATTTTAAGGCAAGTGGGGAAGCCGCTTAAGGCCTTCAAATTTTAACCAATAGAGATATTTATTTCTTGTGAAAATATTAATTAGGCCATAAATATTAACCAATAAATAAAAAATAATTTGTTTTGTCAAAGAAAATCAAGGCCCCCAAGTGAAAAAAAGAGTGACCCCCAAATAAAATTAAAAAAAAGTCTCCAAATTTCAATTAGATGAAAGTTTTTTGGTAAATTAGTTGAGGGAGACATCAGATGACACATATGATATGACATACAACGAAATCAGTAAAACAAAAACCCAAAAAGTAGAAACAGTCATTTTGAACCAAATATTATTGATAGGAATGAAATGAAAGGCTCACGAGAATGAAGCAATCTATATGTGTTATAAAATTCATTGTTTTCTTATTATTTTTTTGATTTTTTTGGTAGAGGATTTCCAACGTTGGACCAAACAAGTAGTAAAAACATGTTTGTATAGAATTTTCAGAGAGAGAGAGAGAGAGAGTAGTACCCTTGAAAGGAAGGTAAAGTGCAATAGCGTCGTCTCTTGGGGAGGTTGGAATTGGAGGAACGCTTATGGCCTGTTTGGAAGTTTAAAAAAGGAGGGGGAGTAGAGTAGAGGGAGGGAGAGTAATTCAATTACCTTGTTTGGAAGTTTTTTAAGGAAGGAGGGGGAGGAGTTTGGAGGGGTTTCAACCACCTCTAACCCCTCATTTTTAATTCCCCCAAATTGGAGAGATTTGGAGGGAGAGTAGAGTAGATAAATTATTGACTAGATAAATTTCCCAATTTACCCTTTCTAAATTAATAATAGACCAATGTTGCAAGTCTATTTTCAAATAGGGGTAAATTTGTCTATTTTAATAATTTCCACTTCTCTCCATCCTAATTTTTAAAACATCCAAACAAGGAGAATGGCTAATTACTCCCTTCCCCCTTACTAATTTTAAAAACATCCAAACAAGGTAGAGGGGAACCATTCCCCTCTACTCTCCTCCCTCTCTAAACTTCCAAACAGGCCATTAGCGTCGACATTGATTTGCTCTCTCTCTCTCTCTTTGACTTTCTCTCTTTCTTTCTTTCTTCAACCTTTGTGTTGTGTGTGTTCTGTCTTGTAGTATTGTGAGGGAGAAAAAAAAACATATGTTGAAATTTAAATGAACATTGAATGTGAGTCTAAGGATAATAGATGTGATTTTCTAAATCATAGAGTCTTCTTAGACTGATTAACTAGTGAGATGCAGCTTAAAAAAAAAAAAAAAAAAAAAAAAAAAAAAAAAAAAAAAAAAAACACTAGTGAGATGTAGGGAGAGAACTAGGGCTGGCTAAGCATGGATCTAGCCTACCCGATCAACCGCCCGACTTGATCCAAACCTAAGGGTTTTGGGCAAGTTGGATAGTTCTCGGGTTGAATTTTGGGTCAAATACTTTGGTCATGAGTCCAACCTAACCCGCCCAATTTTTAATATTAAAAAAAAAATAGACAAAGGGAGAAGAAGAAAAAGAAAAGAGTTACCACGTCTCCTCAGCCTTCAAGACCTTTTGCTTGCCATCATTTTCTTTTTTTTTTTTT
The DNA here is from genome assembly GCF_932294415.1 of Quercus robur. Taxonomy (NCBI): domain Eukaryota; kingdom Viridiplantae; phylum Streptophyta; class Magnoliopsida; order Fagales; family Fagaceae; genus Quercus; species Quercus robur. The sequence goes on from NC_065543.1 coordinate 29,138,216, forward strand.
TAACAAAAAGAGGTGGGTTTTTTTTTGAAAATAAAAGAGGTGGGTTTTGAAAGCTTGGGAAGAGGTAAGGAAGGTTTTGGAATTATTCCATATTTCTAGTTTCTTACTTTTAATGACTTTCACTTATTATGATAATGCCTAAAATTATGATATTATATACTTATATTCCCAATATAATATTCAAAAAAGAATTATTCCTAAGATAGATTTCTTTCTTAACTTACAATATTTAATTCTTTCTCAAAAAAAAAAAAAAAAACTTACAATATTTAATTAAAATTCTTTGTCAACCATAACCATCTATTGGAATTTTCCTAATGCAAACCATATGAAAATTAAAGTTTCTTTTGAGTTATGTTTTCCCTCATTAAACCTTGATTCTAAATTTGAATTCCATTTTGAATTTGGTCATCCATAACTAATTAGGAATTTTGTAACATACTAGTCAAACATAAATTCATTAATTTATACTTATCAATAGGAATGTAATAATCGTATATGCTAATTCAATTTTTTTGCTTCACCGAATTTTTTATTTTTCTAACACAAATTTTTCATTTGAAAAGTCAAGTTTCCTTTTGTGTCATGTCTTCATGTGTGACATATCTAATTTAGTCAAATTCTCATCTAATTAAGTTTCATTAGATAAAGAAAATTAATAATAAATATATATTTCCATAAACGTCTCATATATACATATATATATATATATATATTCTAATAAAAAAAAACCTATTCTATTTAATTCATTTCATTTAATGTAAATTTAACTATTACCATAAATGTCTAATTTATGAAGACTATTACTCAAATCAAGAGTAATGCTACTAATACAAACTATTTTACAACATCTATATATAATAATAATAATAATAATAATAATAATAATAATAATAATAATAGGTAAAGTTGAAAGAAAATCGAATTAGATTTCAAATTGGAATTCAATTAGAGTCTAGTTCTGCGTCACGTGTCCCATCTAATCTAAGTTTTTAAATTTTTGTGTCAAGTGAGTTAATTCAATGTAAAAATTGGATTTCAATTAGAGTTTAATTTTGCGACATGTGTCCCATCTAATCTAAGTTTTTAAATTTTTGTGTCAAGTGAGTTAATTCAATGTAAAAATTGGATTTCAATTAGAGTTTAATTTTGCGACATGTGTCCCATCTAATCTAAGTTTTTTAATTTTTTATCAAATGAGTTAATTTAGTGTCAAAAACGAGGAGTCTAATATAAGTAAACCAACATAATTTTTGAATGATTTTATATTTATGAGCCATTTTTTTTGTAGAACTAAAAACAATTCAAGTTTATAAGTCATCTATATATTATATATAGGTAAAAATGGGAGAAAATCTAATTAAATTTCAAATTGGAATTCAATTAGAATTTAATTTTGTGCCACCTGTTTCATCTAATCAAAATTTTTAATTTTTTGTACCAAATTAGTTAGTTCAGTGTAAAAATTGGATTTCCATTAGAGTTTTTTTTTTTTTTACGGCATATGTACCTTCTAATCAAAGTTTTTTTTAATTTTTGTATCAAATGAGTTAATTTAGAGTATAAAACGAGGAGTCCAATATAAATAAATCATAAAAAACATAATCATATATCTAACACTATATATAAAATTAGAGGAAGAGAGAGTTTTTTAATGATTTTATACTTATGAGCCTTTTTTTTTTATAACTAAAAACAATTTAAATTTATAAGTTATATATATATATATATATATTAATAGGTAAAGCTTAGAGATAATCTAATAAATTCTACAATTGAAGTCCAATTTTGTACCATGTGTCCTAAACTATTTATTTTTAGAGAGAGTTTTATTTCTTAATTTTGGAATCAAATGTAGGACCATATTATAAATATCCATCCAAGTGAATTATTGTGTAAAAAAACCAAAGAGTCTAGAATTAATAAACATAAAAATCTTTAAAAACTTGACAATTTACATTTTCTACCTAATAGCATTTTTACAAGACTTTTTAAAGAGTTAAAAAAACATAAGAATGACTATCAATAATATTTAAATTATATATGTAAGAATTATACTATGCATCTTAATGTGTATCTTTTAAGTATATCCATGCATATGCATGGGGTTATGGATAATGTAATTGTGGCTTTTGAAACCCTCCATTACCTAAAAAGAAAGACCTAAGGGAAACTACTTTACATGGCTTTAAAACTTGATATGAGTAAGGCATATGATAGGGTGGAATGAATTTTCTTGGAGAAAGTTATGAGGCATTTAGGGTTTGCTGACAATTTGATTTAAATTATTATGTCCTGCATGTCAACTGTTTCTTATGTTATCCTTTTGAATGGTCAACCCGTGGGTAACATCAAACCCACCAGAGGGTTAAGACAAGGTGACCCCTCTCCCCCTACCGCTTTTTACTTTGTGCTCTTGGTCTCCAGGGTTTGTTAAAAAAAGCTGAAGTGCAAGGCGATATAAATGGGGTGTCGATTTGTCGTAATGGCCCTAAAGTATCCCATCTTTTTTTTTGCTGATGATAGTGTCCTATTTTATCGAGCCAAGGAGGAGGAATGCCAAACTATCCTAGATTTGTTAGCAATCTATGAAAGAGGGTCGGGGCAAAAGATTAATAGAGAGAAAACCAATATTTTCTTTAGTTCTAATACTCTTCCACAGGTTCAGAGCAATATCCAGCAACTCCTTGGGGTACCGACCATTTGGCAATATGAAAAATATTTAGGTTTGTCAGCTTTAGTGGGGAGAGCAAAGAAACAAAGTTTCATCTACCTAAAAGAGAGGGTTTGGAGGAAGCTCCAAGGGTGGAAGGAAAAAAATTCTTTCTCATGCAGGCAGAGAAGTGTTGATAAAATCGGTGATTCAAGTTATCCCCATATACACTATGAGTTGTTTCAAACTCCCTAAGGGGTTGGTGAAGGAGTTGGAGGTTTTGATTAGAAAATTTTGGTGGGGATATTATGGGGATAGTAGGAAGGTTCATTGGGTGAATTGAAAGCGCTTATGCGAGGCCAAGAAGTTGGGGGTTTGGGCTTCAAAGAGATTGAGAAGTTTAATGACTCATTATTGGCTAAGTAGGTGCGGTGCATGATAAACAACCCAAACTCCCTTCGCCACAAGGTGTTCAAAACAAGATTTTTCCCGGATTGCTCAATCCTAGATGCCAAAGACTCTACCATTGGTTACTATGCATGGAAGAGTATTCTAGGAGCTAGAGATGTGATCTGTAGGGGTATGGTGTGGAGGATAGGGAATGGGCAAGATGTTAGAATAAAAGAGGACATATGGCTTCCGATTAAATCCAATAGAACTGCTATATCACCCCTTACTTCTGTCCAGCCCGAGACAAAGGTGTGCTCCTTGATTAATCATGAACTGGTCGCTAACCCGTGTGATGCACGAGAATAGATTTTGAATGAGTTTTAGGGAAAAAATCATTATTTATTATTTTTTAGTTGGAGTAGTAAGCAAAAATGCATAAAATTAATATATATATATATATATATATATTAAAAGAAATAGCTCAAAGTTTTATTAGTTAGACAGAAGAAAGAAATGTTGTTTTATTTATTAGTTTTTTGTGAGAAGGAATTAGAGACAGAATGTTGAATCTCTAATTTAATTTGTGTTGTATATAGAGGTATATAAAATATATATTGTAATATATATACTAAAAAGGATCTTATTGAAATGTCATAACTCTTTGTATTAGATATACTAAAAAGTGCCTATTGAATAAAAATGTACTTATTAACTAAAAATATGTTTATTGAATGAAAAGGTACCTATGTAAATAAGTATGGAATGGTGTTTGTAAATCATGCACCTTCCAAAAAGCTTCATTTTTCACTTTTGCAAAAATATACCACTACCCACAAGATTATCTCAAGAGAGTCAATACTGAATAGAAACACGTTTTGATAACACCTTTGAATTGTTTTGAAGTTACCGCTAATTTTATATATAAATAAATAGATATAAATATTTATTTATGCATTTATGTGTTTATTAGGCAAAACTTAAATAAATTGTTAAAAACTTCAAGATTTAAAATAGTTCATATATTTCAATATTATCAATAAAAATTTATGTACAATTATAATAATAATTATTGTAGGGGTAAAATTCCCAAGTCAACAATGGGCCTTGGGCCCCGCACGGAGTCCAGCCATGACCAAAAGGGAAAAAGGGGACCAAAAGACTTCCACCCCAACCCTGTTGAGCCCAACTTATTTAAAAAGACATCCGAGGAGGAATGTCTCCTCGGACACACCAAATATGGGCCCAATGTGCGCCCCATCCATAGTCAAGAATCATCCCAAACAAATGTGGGTAGTAGGATGAGCCTCACAAAGCAGGAAGAAGGAAGAAAATGTAAGATGTCCAGGGGGAAACCACAACTGCCGCATTAAATGCAAGGAAGCTACTTTTCCAGCCGCATTAATGTGGAGAAGACAGGCGAACAGTGTTACATTGGCCAATACAACTCACAGAAAGATAAGGTGGATGTCCGATGGGACAGGCACTCAAGTGAAGGTCCAGATGGTTAACAAGTGTAAGGCTCTTATCAATTTAAGGAGGCTATATAAGAGAAGGAAATCCCCATGAAGAAGGGATCGGAAATTTGAAAACAAAAAGGATATAGAAAGAGAGAGGAAGGCAATAGTCTTTGATCAGAACTAGAGGTGCACCCATACGTCCCCTCGGACTGAGTATCCTATGGATATTAAGGAGATATTCTTACGTTCAAACTGCTGCATGGCATACAATTAACTAATGTTCACTTCGTCCAGCCCTAGTTCTGTAACCCGTTCTCTACAAATTCATTGTCTAGGGTTCTTTGGGCCAGCATCACTTACTTGTTGGGCCTGGGCCTCAAAGACCGACCCTACAATTGGCACCGTCTGTGGGAAGAACTTGTGTCTTGACAAGTGAAACTGTAAGAAATGGAAGGATCAGGTCCGCGCCAAACCAGATGTGCAGATCCCCAACGGCAGGACAATTTTTTGAATCTTGAACGGGAGAAAGACCAAGATAAGCAACGAGAGGGCAGTGTGAACACCTCTCACACGAGCAGAAGCCGCTCGAAAGGGAAAGGTAATTCATCCCATAAGCAAAACGATCGAAAGGCTTTACAACAAGAAATTGATGATTTGAAGAAGAAGCTGCGCCGAGCGCAGCGAAAACATCCTTTACCTGGCTCGGACACTAGTAGTGATGAGGATAATGAATACAGGCGGAGATCAAGAACCCCTCAAAGCGAGACTTTTTCCTACGAAGAAGAGCGACCTCGCAAACGCGGCCACAAAAGCCCATCTTACCAAGGCCTGGCCAACGATGCCATGAGCAAGGCCTTGGATCGCATCTCCCAGTCACCTTTCACGCGTAGAATAAAGGGAGCAGAGCTTCCTCAGCGGTTCCATCAACCAACATTTGCCATATACAATGGTCGGACTGACCCAGTAGGGCATGTAAGCCAATTTAATTAGAGGATGGCCATCCATTCTAGGGACAAGGCGTTAATGTGTAAGGTGTTTCCATCCAGCTTGGGACCTATGGCGATGAGATGGTTTGATGCCCTTAAGCCGAATTCCATAGATTCCTTTAAACAGCTGACACAGGCTTTTGGTTCCCGCTTCATTACCAGCAGCAGAATCCCTCGGCCCCTAGATTCCCTCATATCCTTGTCCATGCGGGAAGGGGAGACACTGAAGGCCTACTCAGATAGGTACTGGGAAATGTATAATGAGATAGAAGGAAATTACGATGACGTCGCCATTAGTACATTCAAGAGGGGCCTGCCGACAGAGCACGGCTTAAGAAAGTCCCTCACTGGGAAGCCAGTCACCAGCGTGCGCCAACTCATGGACAGAATTGACAAGTACAAAAGGGTTGAGGAAGACCAGCAGACGGGGAAGGGCAAAGCTAAGGTTATCCCTCAAGAGAGGAGGGACTTCAGGTCAGACCGCATTATCAACAGTAATAGGCCAAGGAGAGATTACTCAGAACAGTCTGGTTCCACTGGGGCACCAGCGGTCCATACTGTGTTCCGAGAACCACTACACAAGATCCTAGAGAAGGTAAAGGGCGAACCGTTCTTTCAATGGCCGAACAGGATGGCAAGTGACCCCTTGAAACGTAATCAGAATCTATATTGCGCGTACCACCAAGAGCCAGGTCACACCACCGTTGATTACAGGAATCTGAAAAACCATTTGGACCGGCTTGTCCGAGAAGGGAAGTTGAGGCATCTGTTACATCGCCCTGAAAGATGGCAGGAACAGTCAAATATCGAAACCAAACAAAGTACATTGAGGCCACCCATTGACACAATAAATGTCATTCTTGCTGCACCTGGAAGGACCGGTTCCAGCCCTTTCAGAGTAGTGTCAGTGGGCAGGTTCCTGACTGAGCCGGACGACAGGGAATCCAAGAGAGCCAGAGTAATTGCCACGCCCTTAATCGGGTTCTCGGATGAGGACAAACAAGGAACCCTTCAACCCCACGATGATGCCCTAGTCGTCACGCTCAGAATTGGAGGTTATGACGTGAAAAAAGTGCTGGTTGATCAAGGATTGAACTTGAAACCAGAGGACCTGTCGCCATACGACTCCCCTTTGGTTAGTTTTGAAGGAAAAACCGTCATCCCGAAAGGCATGATTAGGCTGCCTGTACAAATAGGCTCAGACGTGGTGGAGGTGAACTTCATTGTGGTAGATGCATACCCCCCCTACACAGTTATCATGGCCCGACCATGGCTTTATGCACTAGGGACTGTGCCATCAACCTTGCACCAAAAAGTGAAGTATCCGTTAGGAGGTCAAGTCAAAGAAATAATAGGGAACCAAACCATGGCCAGGCAATGCATGGTGTCCGCAATCTCACGACGACCAAATAGTGAACCTTCCACCTCAGCCGAGAACCGCTTATAGCAATTAATGACCCCGGTCCCAGCTTCGGATGGTGGAGGACCAGCCATGGAGGTGAGCTGTGAGGATCTGGAGAAAGTACTCATCGGATCAGACCCAGAGAAGTTTTTTCAGCTCGGTTTAGAGTTACCACCCCAAGGGAAGTTAGCGCTAGTTGATTTTCTCAAACAAAACGTGGACGTATTCGTTTGGGACGCCTATGAGGCCCCTGGGGTCGACCCAGATTTCATCTGCCATCATCTTAATGTTAACCCGGCTATAACGCCTAAGAAGCAGCCTCCTCGGCGACTGTCAAAAGAACACACAGACGCAGTGAGAGAGGAGGTCATAAAATTGAAGAAAGCAGGGGCTATTAAGGAGGTTTTCTACCCCGAATGGTTAGCCAACACAGTCGTGGTAAAAAAGAAGAATGGAAAATGGCGGGTCTATGTAGATTTCACGGACCTAAACAAGGCCTGCCCAAAGGACCCTTTCCCCATGCCACGGATAGACCGATTGGTGGATTCGACCGTTGGACACCCCCGAATGAGTTTTTCGGACACCTTCCAAGGCTATCATCAGATACCCCTGGCTGTTGAGGACCAAGAGAAAACTGCTTTTGTCACCCCAGTCGGAAACTATCATTATAAGGTGATGCCCTTTGGCTTAAAGAATGCCGGGTCGACCTATCAAAGGATGATGACCAGGATGTTTGAACAATAGATGGGTAAGAGCGTTGAAGTGTATATAGATGACATGGTAGTGAAAAGCAAATTAGTGGCCGACCACGTTAGAGATCTCGGGGACATCTTTCGAATTCTGAGAAAGTACAAGCTGCGACTAAACGCATCCAAATGTTCATTTAGGGTTGGATCAGGGAAATTCTTCGGTTACATGGTGACCCACAGAGGTATAGAAGTTAACCCTGACCAAATAAGAGCTATTCATGGCTTGCAGCCTCCTCAAAATCCCAAAGAGCTCCAGAAGCTCACCGGCATGATAGCTGCTTTAAACCGTTTCATCTCCCGCTCAGCGGACAGATGCAGGCCTTTCTTCCTCCTATTGCACAAGTGGAAGGGTTTCGAGTGGACTGAGGAGTATGCTTTAGCTTTCTAACAGCTCAAGGAATACCTTGCCCGACCACCAATTATGTCTAGTCCTGATGCCGACGAGGTGTTGTTCGCCTACATCGCAGTAGCCTCTCATGCAGTGAGCTTAGTACTAATCCGAGAAGATAATGGCACGCAACGGCCCGTCTACTACGTAAGCAAATCGCTGCACGAGGCAGAGATCCGCTACCTCCCCCTCGAAAAGGCCGTTTTGGCAATCGTACAAGCCACGCAAAAGCTCCCCCACTATTTCCAGGCACACACTGTGGTTGTACTAACTCAACTTCCGCTAAAGTCCATTCTCCAGAGTGCCGACTACACGGGCAGAATTGCAAAATGGGGAACAATCTTGGGCGCCTTTGACATTAGGTACCTCGCACTGCTGTGAAGGGTCAGGTCCTTGCAGATTTAGTAGCCGAATTTGCGAAGCCCATACTAGAAGGAGGGGGAGGTTCACTAAGTTCAGACGGGAAACTAATAAGTGCAATCACTTAGCAAGAGCCCAGTTGGTGGAAAGCGCACGTCGACGGCGCAGCCAACCAAAAGGGCTCAGGTGTGGGGCTCGTTCTGGTCTCCCCCGAAGGTATCACCATCGAAAAATCGTTAAGGATTGGTTTCTCGGCCACAAATAATGAGGCAGAGTATGAGGCACTATTGGAAGGAATGTCAATGATCCAGAAACTGGGTGGAAAATCCGCGAACATATTTTCGGACTCAAGACTCGTCGTCGGACAAGTAAATGGGGAGTTGGAGGCAAAGGACGAAAGAATGCAGGAGTACTTAGCCCATGTTAAACGCCTACGGACCCAATTTTGTCACTTCCATCTGGCGCATGTGTCAAGAAGCCTGAACACCCATGCTGATTCTCTTGCAACGCTAGCCACCTCCTCGGCTCAGCCACTTCCCCGGGTTATTTTAGTAGAAGACCTCTACCGCCCAACGACGATAAAGGCCAACAAAATACGAGTCCACAACGTCAGGGCTGAGCCTAGTTGGATGGATCCTCTAGTGCTATTCTTAAAGCACGACACCTTACCAGACGATAAGAATGAGGCCGACAAGATTAGAAGAAAGGCCTCTCGATTCTGGTTGTCCGAGGACTCGAAACTGTACAGGCGCTCATTCTTAGGGCCATACTTGCTGTGTGTGCACCTAGAGGCCATTGAACTCATCCTAGAGGAGTTACACGAAGGAATCTGTGGAAGTCATACGGGGGGAAGGTCCCTGTCCTATAGGGCCATAACGCAGGGTTACTGGTGGCCGAACATGCAGAAAGAGGCGCTGGAGTATGTGAAGAAATGCGATCAATGCCAAAGGTTCGTCCCGAATATACACCAGTCGGGCGGAAAACTTAACCCGTTGTCCAGCCCTTAGCCATTCGCATAGTGGGACCTAGACATCCTAGGACCATTCCCCAAAGCAGCAGGGAACAAGAGATTTCTTCTCGTCGGCACAGATTATTTCACCAAATGGGTCGAAGCTGAAGCACTGGCAAACATTAGGGACATCGATGCCAAGAAATTTATTTGGAAAAATATCGTCACCAGATTCGAGATCCCTCACACACTGATCTCGGATAACGGCCTCCAGTTTGACAGTAAAGCTTTCAGGAGTACTGTAGTGAGCTGGGAATTACCAACAGATACTCCACACCGGCTTACCCGCAGGGTAATGAGCAGACAGAGGCCGTCAACAAAACTATAGTGAATGGGCTGAAAAAGAGGTTAGACGATGCGAAAGAGAGGTGGGTTAAAGAGTTGGCCCACATCTTGTGGACATACCGCACCACAACTCGCAGGTCCACAGGGGAAACCCCCTTTTCGATGACCTACGGGGCCGAGACTGTCACTCCACTAGAGGTAAACTTCCCAACACAAAGGATCACTGCATTCTGCTCCAGTGCCAACAACGGACTTCTGGAAAAAAGCTTGGACCTCATCGAAGAAAGAAGGGAAAGCGCAATGGTCCAGCTTGCCCACTATCAGCAAAAGCTCAAGCAAGGCTACGATGCCAAGGTGAAGCTAAGGCCCTTGGCGCCTGGGGATCTGGTATTGAGGAAGGTCCTGGGCACTGCGAGAAACCTTGAGTGGAGAAAACTCGGACCAAATTGGGAAGGCCCATATCGTATCACCTCCATAGCTGGCATAGGAGCCTACTTTTTGGAAGATTTGGATGAACATGTAGTGTCACGGCCTTGGAATGTAAATAACCTGAAAATGTACTGTTATTAATGAAAGATATAATTCATGGCACCACATTACTGTATAGCTACTTGGACTAAGTGTTAAACAGAACCCAAGTCCTGCCTGTCTCCTCGGACCACAGGCTTGGAGGAAATTAACAGTTTTGTCATTTTCGCCAAGTGTTAAACAGAACCTAAGTACTGCCTGGCTTCTCGGACCACAAGCTTGGGGGAAACTAACAGTTCTATCAGTTTCGCTAAGTGTTAAACAGAACCCAAGTACTGTCTGGCTCCTCGGACCACAGGTTTGGGGGAAATTAACAGTTCTATCAGTTTCGCCAAGTGTTAAACAGAACCCAAGTACTGCCTGGCTCCTCGAACCACAGGCTTGGGGGAAATTAATAGTTCTATCAATTTCGCTAAATGTTAAACAGAACCCAAGTACTGCCTGGCTCCTCGGACCACAGGCTTGGGGGAAATTAACCTTGAAGCCATTTTCGCTAAGTGTTAAACAGAACCCAAGTACTGCCTGGCTCCTCGGACCACTAGTTTGGGGGAAATTAACAACTCTATCATTTCTCGCTAAGTATTAGATAGAATCCAAGTCTTGCCTGGTCCCTCAGATCACAGGCTTTGAGGAAGTTAACCTGGGAGCAGTTTTACTTAGTCATTGACTATCATTTTTTACTCATTGATTATCATTTTTTACACATTCACTCTTTCATGCTTGGTTCTCAACAATTAGTGGCAGAGTAGATATTCATTTATAATGAAAGCAGAAAGATATCAGTGCAACAAAATCTAAAGGAAAATGACATCATTCATTGAAATCCAAAAGTGTTCTTCCACATACATTAACAGTACAAAATGTAAGGATTAAAGAAAACAGCTACAGATAAAGTCCTACACTACTTTCCTAAATCCTAACCCTGAGTAGGCTCAGGTTGAACATCTCCTGCCTGAGGTCCCGGAACAGCCCCCTTGGCTTGCGCGACAACATCCTTGATTGAGAGATTGTCCTCGGGCGATTTATCCTTCGTGGCTGGCTGTGTCCCCTCAGCCTCGGGCACATGGGAGTCCGAAGTTAGGTCCTTCGAAGGAAGAGGTTCCTCAGGAGCAGCCGAATCCGGAATATCTCGAATATCTTCCGGGAAAAAGATATTCTCAGCTTTCCAGAGATCGGAGTCCGCCGGAACTGCCGCCCGATCCAAGGCTACACCCCAAGATATAGTGATATAATCCCTGCATACGGCGGCCACCTCTTCAGTCAGCCTAATCTCGGTGTCCCTAACACCACAATCATATGAGGCCGACACTACTTTCTCAATCGCCTCCCTGGCCATGCGAGCCGCCTCCTGGACCTTTGCAAGTTCAGCCCTGAGATTTGAGACCGCCTGCTTCTCTATCGCGAGGTTTGCCTCGGACTGTTGGAGCTGTTGGCGCAGATCCTCAGCCTGCTTGGTGACGTTCTTATGTCCGGCCTCAGCGCTCGCGCGAACCCTCTGCGCCTCCTTCACCTCGCTTCTCAGGCGATCCTTTTCCTGCCTAAGGTCGCCGGCAGCCGTTTCAGCAGCTTGGCGGGACTTAGCCTCATTGTGCAGGTCCTCGTGAGCCTTCTTGGCCCACTCATCGGCAACGAAAATTTGTTGAGTGACCTACGCAAAAAATAGAAACCAAATTAAAAGAGAATGATGAACAAACAGATACGGAATAAGAAAGCTAGATAAGAGAAGTTTTACTTACCATAGCCATGTCCCTCTTCAGCGACATGAAAAGGTCTGGTTGCCGAGTAGCCCGAAGACCCTCCATATCTCGAGGCAAAAGGAGGAGTTGTTGCAGGGCCTCGGCCAGGAAGGACGCCTGTCCTCGCTGGGCTTCCCAGAGAGTTGCGTCCCAAGAGATCGGAGCGCCATCCAACTCCAGCTGTGGCAACCAGGTTCGCTGTTCCCTCCGAATAGCAGCCTCGTCTCGGCTGTCAACGGACCTGGTCCTCTTCTCCTTAGGCTCTTTAGTCTCTTTGCCCTTCTTTTGGTGCTTGGCATTTTCATGACCAACCTCGCCCTTCTCCAACTCTTTCACAGGCCTTTTTCGCCTCAAATTGGGCATGGGCTGTAGTGCTTGGTTGGACGTGGGAGGAAGGGGAGGAGGAGCCTTGGAGGTAGTTTGCTCCTTTGGGGCATCCTTGGAAGATTGCCCTTTATTCTTGTTAGAAAGGAGGCCCCTGAGACCAGACCTGGGTTTCAGATCCATACCTTCTTCCTCGATTTCTTGGCTGGTATCGACTTGTGCAACTACCAAACCAAGATTGGGAGCCGCCGAGGCTCGGTCTAGGTCTGAATCAGAGTCTGAAAGCTCTACTGGCCTAGCTGACACCTCTCCCTCCTTGGCGAAATGGAACTGGTCTATCTGATCCTCCAACGACGATTGCGAGGAACCAGCTTCTTCCACCGAGACAACTGTTGCGGGAAGAACGCGCTGAGCAGGCAGTTGGACGGGAGGTAAGTCTCTTGAAGCGAGAAATCCCGATATGGAGACGTCAATGCGTGCTAGCCTTGGACTACCAGCGCTGATGGCTTGACTAGCGTCTACTATGGATCACGAGAGAGGCACGTAGTCCAAAATCAGAGGAGCGGACCGTAGTTGCCCATCCGCGCTCACGTAAATCTCGGACCTTAGAAGAAAATTGAGTGTCGGAACATTAACCAAGCTTAGCCAAGGAGACGTTCGCTCCTTGTTTGCGAAGCCCAAAGAAAGGGTTACGTTAGTCCGAGGAGGCAAATAAACAAAACCAGAACTGAAAAAGGAAAAGAAAGCTCAAAACTAAGGTCCCCTCCAGGGGATCTAATTCTACGATGTCCCACCTGGTTTTCCTGCCCTGACCGGACAGTGAATGCCGTCGTGCCATGGTTCGAAGACGATCAAAAGGTCATCCTTCAAGCCTTTGTTGGACTTGGGAAGGTAGGATATCAACCTCACCTCGTCGGACCTGGACTTTAGGTAATATGAGTCGTCGAGGCTATGGCATTCATATAGATGAACCACGTCGTGCCACGAAAGGTCAAGGTTCATCTTATCGTTCAAGGCATCTATGCACCCCAGGATGCGGAACATGTTCGCGGCGCACTGGTGGGGGGCCAACCTATGACCACGCAAATAATCCCTAGTTATCCTCCCCATTGGGATCGTCATTCCTCCTTCCACAAAGGCTATCATTGGAATGGCGACCTGCCCCGTCTTTCTCTTGATCAAAATTTCCTCCAAATGGCAATACTCTAGACCTACTTCCGGCGGAATACGGTACTTCGCCCTGAAGCCTTCCATACCGGTCGAAGAGTCTACCATTTTCTCAAGCTTACCCATCCCCCTAATCCTAGGCAACGCAACGATGATTTACTCAAGGAATAACGCCGGGAAAGGCAACGGAAAAGAAATGTGCACTTACGGGTGAGGAACTTGTCGGAAATCTTCAAGGGGATGACTGGGAAGGCTTGAACACTTTGAAAGGGAAGGTACTGGAGTGCTCTGAGTGCTTGTCCAAAAAATGGGGAGGAAATGCCTTTTAAAAATCTTATATATCCGGGAGAAGCTAGACAGACATACTCCCACCTAGAGAAATGGAAATGATATCAACCGTTGATCTGGCACCCAACCGTCGGATTGAAAAGATATAAAACCGCTAAAAGTAATAATTAGCACCTCATGGGTCATTAAACGCCTTCAGCATTAATGAGGCACGTGGGAAGCATATCTCCGCACGGGTGAAGCAGGAATCCACAATAAATGATCCTATGAATGTCAAAATCCCGCCTTTCCTCCTCGGACAAGAGAGAAAGAGCCGGAATTTTGAGGGGCTATTGTAGGGGTAAAATTCCTAAGTCAACAATGGGCCTTGGGCCCCGCACGAAGTCCAGCCATGACCAAAAGGGAAAAGGGGGACCAAAAGACTTCCAGCCCAACCCTGTTGAGTCCAACTTATTTAAAAAGACGTCCGAGGAGGAATGTCTCCTCGGACACACCAAATATGGGCCCAATGTGCGCCCCATCCACAGTGAAGAATCATCCCAAACAAATGTGGGTAGTAGGATGAGCCTCACAAAGTAGGAAGAAGGAAGAAAATGTAAGACGTCCAGGGGGAAACCACAACTGCCGCATTAAATGCAAGGAAGCTACTTTTCCAGCCGCATTAATGTGGAGAAGACAGGCAAACAATGTTACATTGGCCAATGCAACTCACAGAAAGATAAGGTGGGTGTCCGATGGGACAGGCACTCAAGTGAAGGTCCAGATGCTTAACAAGTGTAAGGCTCTTATCAATTTAAGGAGGCTATATAAGATAAGGAAATCCCCATGAAGAAGGGATCGGAAATTTGAAAACAAAAAGGATATAGAAAGAGAGAGGAAGGCAATAGTCTTTGATCAGAACCAGAGGTGCACCCATACGTCCCCTCGGACTGAGTATCCTGTGGATATTAAGGAGATATCCTTACGTTCAAACTGCTGCATGGCATACAATTAACTAACGTTCACTTCGTCCAGCCCTAGTTCTGTAACCCGTTCTCTACAAATTCATTGTCTAGGGTTCTTTGGGCTAGCATCACTTACTTGTTGGGCTTGGACCCCAAAGACCGACCCTACAATTATTATTATTATAAACTAAAAGGCTAAAAGCACTTGCTTCCAGACTATCACTGAAAGCAACAATATAACCTTACACGTTGATCTTACAAGTATTATATTTATACTATTTAAAAATAGTTTATAATAATAATAATAAACTAAAAGGCTAAAAGCACAGTTTATATTATTATAAACTAAAAGGCTAAAAAGTTAAAAAGGAAACCTAAACTACACATCTAGGTAAAGCAACAGCTGCAACACGAAGAGGAACAAAAAAAAAAAAAAAAGAAGAAGAAGAACTAAAGGACGATGTCAAGGTATCGGTACAAAAAATTATGTCTCTTTCTCACCGTATCTTCTGTAACTATCTCTTCTTGCCTCTTTATTTTTCTTTTTCTTTTCCCCACAATCAAATCCTTTGTTATCCCTCTCTTGTAGTAGTGCTTTTTTCTACACCAATCCTTCTCTTGTAGTATTGCTCTTTGTTGTCCTTCTCTTGTGGAGATTTGTGGGTTGGAGTAAATTGGCCTTGGACCACCAAAGAAATGTTTCAAAGTTGTGGACAGAAAAATAATTTCAGAGAGAGTGAGAGGAAGAGAAGAGCATACTTTTTGTGGATATGGTGGGTTTTGATTGAGGAATTTTTGTCTTTGATGGAAGAAGTGATGTGTCTTTGGATGGAAGGTGGGCTTTGCCGTGGGATTGAGGAAGGAGCGTTGGGGAGAAAGGTTTATTGGGTTTTGTGGGACTGAAGAAGGAGTGTTGGGGGAGAAAAGTTTATCGGGTTTTCAAAAAGATTTATTTTGATTTTATGTTTTTTTTTATTTATGTTTTTTTTTTTTTTTTTTTTTTTTTTTTTTTTTGTAAATATTGTGCTGATGTGAAAAATTGTGGGAGCTTCAAAAGTTTCGGTTATATATATATATATATATAGATTAGGAATGTGGAAATTTGACGTGGTGGAAAGGTTTTTCCTTCCCCATGAAGCTTCCTTGATTTTGGGGATCCCTTTGAGTCTTAGAATGCCTCCTGATGATATTACATGGGGTCTAACCCCTAATGGTATTTTTTTCAACTAAAAGTGCCTACAAGATGCTGGTTGCCTTGGATAATAGTGGTGAGGCAGGTAGCTCTTCCCCTGATCCCCAGTTGAAATTTTGGAAGAGTTTATGGTCTTTGAGGGTACCGAACAAAGTGAAACATTTCGCCTGGCGTGCTTGTAATAATGCCCTCCCCACAATGGTTAATCTTTAGCACAGACATATGAGCACCACTGACCTCTATGAGCAATGCACGATTGAACCCAAGGACACCCTTCATGCATTGTGGGCGTGCAGCAAGCTAGAAGAAGTCTGGCACACACTGTCTTGGACTCTTCCTGCTGCCCAGGCCCGCCCGCTAACCTTTAACGCCTTATTGGATTGTTTTTTGCAGGTGAATGACGATTTCAGAAAGGAGATTTTTATAATGACAGCATGGACAATATGGAATCGCCGAAACGCTCTGAAATTTGGGTGTCCAGCTATACCGGTAACCAACATCATCCCAAGAGCAGGTGCACTTCTTCAGGTGCACATCATACCGGTCTCATCTTAGTGGCACCCTCTGAAGTTCCTATACTACAAAGCCAACTTCGACGTGGCAATTTTCAAAGCAAGCTCCTCAGCTGGGATTGGCGTGATCATCTGAGACAGCAGGGGTGATGCAATTGGTGCTCTCTCAGTCCCAACCCCCCTCTCTACCTCAGTTGCATTAATGGAAGCGCTGGCTTGTGGAAGGGCGGTCCTCTTTGCCAAGGAAATTGGGCTCAGCCAGGTAATCTTTGAAGGTGATTCTGCAGTGATCATTCAGGCTGTCATCCAAGGCAATTCAGCGTCAGCGGAGTATGGAAACATCATTGACGGTATCAGGATTCTAGTTGCTGATTTTGATTTTATTCATTTTAATCATGTCAAACACAACTGTAATGTAGTTGCTGATGCACTCACCAAGAAGGCTAAAGTTTTATCAGACCTAGTTGTTTGGCTAGAGGATGTACCAGAGGACATTGCTCCTCTCCTTTTGTTTGATGTTCCTTAATAAAGTTTTTCTTCCCTGGACCTCATGGTTCAGGTTCTCAAAAAAAAAAAAAAAACCATAAAAAATAGACTATTCTATTTAATTCATTTCATTTAATGTAAATTTAACTATTACCATAAACGTCTAACTTATGAAGACTATTACTCAAATCAAGAGTAATGCTACAAACACAAACTATTTTACAACATTTTATATAAAGTATCCAATATAAAAAATAGACTATTCTATTTAATTCATTTTATTTAATGAAAATTTATTTACTACCATAAACGTCTAATTTATTTTGTCTATTCCTGAAAATCAATTATAGAAAGTTTCCAATATAAAAAATAGCACATTTTATTTAATAAAAATTTAACTATTACCATTAACATCTAATTTATTTTGACTATTCCTGAAAATTAATTATAGAAAGTATCCTAAGATTAAACTTTGTTGATTTTTTTTTCTTAAATAATAGGGACAAAAAAAAAAAAAAAAAAAAAAGGTGACCCAAGACCAACCTGAAACCTGACCAAAATCTTCGAGTTAGGTGGGTTTTATCCTTCGAAATTTTGTGTCGGGTTGCGGGTGGCTGGAAAACTAACTTGAACTGACAAAAGCTTAGCCCTAGAGAGAACAATTATTATTATTATTATTTTTATAAACACACAAACAACTTTATTAAGAAAACGCAATAAATATGACAAGGTGCTACATAAATGTCTCATGAGAGTCTTGTTGCTACTTAATCTTTAGGTCCTCGTTTAGGAGAAGGGAATGGAATTGCATAAAGAGAATAATTTTAGAATATTCTTCGCTTCCCTTATTTGGGAGTTTTAATGGGTTGAATGGAAAGTCCATTCTCTCGTTTAGGAGTTTAATTGGGAGGGAATGGAATGGGTATGAAGGAATACTCATTTCTCTCTATTCCCTTAAAACTTCAAATTTTCATTCTCCCCCTAAATTGGGAGGAATTGGAGGGAATGAAATTAAATTTAATGAATTTTTTAATAAAATTCTCAAAATACTCCTATATATTCAGCTCTTTATTTTAAAATGGGGTCTAATAGTAATATTTTTATAAAATGATCAATTCCTTTCCCTCTATGTTACTCCCAAACAAGATTACTTACATTCTATTTATTTGCATTTCATTCCATTCCTTTATTTTTTAACATCCAAATAAGGATACTTAATTCAATTTCATTCCTTTCTTTTGCATTGCTTTCCCTTACTTAAATATTACATTACATTCCATTCCATTCATTTATGATCATTTCATTCCATTTCCTTGCGAACTCCCAAACGAAACCTTAGTCCTTATAATTTCTTCTTATCTTTTCTATTAGTTATATTATCTTAATTCAATTTCATTCCTTTCTTTTGCATTCCTTTAATTCAATTTCATTCATTTCTTTTGCATTTCTTTCCCTTACTTAAATACATTACATTTCATTCCATTTTCTTATGAACTCCCAAACGAAACCTTAGTCCTTATTATTTCTTCTTATCTTTTCTATTAGTTATCTTATCTTAATTTGAGTAGCCCTAGTTATTTAAATATCTAATCTCTATTTGAATAGTTATCTAGAAATTATATCTAGTTATCTTAGGAGATTGTTGCTCTTTAAATAAACGTTTATGCCATTAGGCCAGCTGTGGAGGAATTTGCTATTGTACTGTGGTTTGTCTTCTACACAAAGGAAGTATTTTATTAATTTCCATCTCTGTTCCAATCAACTTGGTATTAGAGATTGGCCACCAACAAGGACCAAATTGAGAAATTAGAGAGTGAAATGCAAGAGCTGAAAGAGAGCATACAAAGGATGACCACAGAGTCCCAATCTCTTGGTTCATCCATGCGTGAAATTAAAGAGATGCTACCCAAATCTCATGACAAATCAAATTCTCTTTTAACCCCAAAATCAGATGAGTGGAAGACCTCATCACACACTGGAGAGAAATCAAATCAGTCAACTGGATTCAAAACTATAATCCACGATCAACCACAACCCACCAAGCGGGATTTTCCAAAGTACTTGGGTGATGATCCAACAGTTTGGCTTGAACATGTAATGCAATATTTTGATTACTAAGGGACTGTGAGAGACGCGTCCATCAAAAAAAGAGATTCGACTACCTTTTAGGGCACCTCTCTTTTTGGGTAAGTGGTGTAGAGTCGCCACTTATTTTTTATGTACAAAAAATAAGAAAAACTAATATACAAATATATGACTAAATTGTCTTGTTTCATTGATTGAATAAAAAAGATACAAAATTTGAAAATTTGAACTTTACACGGCTTTGGGTCCTAGTTACAATCTACCAAATGTACATGGCTTTTTGTCCTAGTCACATTCTACCCAAAATAAACAAAGATAAGACTAGATCTACTTAACCAAATACTTAAATCCAGAGGCTAGGTTGTGGAATGGGAAGGTGTTAAGCACCCATTCCGCCTAGATAGAGTCTGTTCTTCTAGACTATTGTGACTAATGTACTATGTTATGCATGTCATGAATGATGTGTCGAACATGTTAATAAATCAAATCACACAAATTTATTTATGAATGAGATCTCTTCTTTTGTTTAAAAAATTCAAATCTGTTTTGGTGACTAAGAAAATTGATTTTGGTTTGTAAAAAAAATCAGATCTACTTTTATATGTGTAAAAAAACGGTTTTGGAAGAGAAAAGTCAGATCTGTTTTTATTAATAAAACACAAAGTCTTTTGGTTTGTTAAAAAGTTCAAATCTGTTTTTTAAGAGATAAAAAAAATGGTTTTTTATGTAATAGAAAAAATCAGATTTGTTCCTATATTTGAAAAAGACATTTTTTTTATGAAGAGGATCTCATTCAGAAAATAATTTCACGTTACATGACTCAAACAAAACAAACGACAAAACAACAATTCATGATCTCTTTCTTTATTTCAAAAATCTGCATATGTTTTAAGAAAAATCAGATTTGTATCTTAAGAAAGATACAAATCAGTTTTGATGTGAGAAAAATTTAGATCTGCATCTAAGGAAGATGTAGATCCCTTTAATTTTGAAGAAAAATTCAAATTTGTATCTAAGAAAGATGCAGATATGTTTTATTTGAAGAAAAATTCAGATCTGCATCTAAGAAAGATGTAGATCCATTTTATTTGAAGAAAAATTCAAATTTACATCTAAGAAAGATATGCAGATCCGTTTTATTTGAAGAAAATTTCAGATTTGCATCTAAGAAAGATGCAGATCCATTTTTAAGAAAAATTTAGATCTGCATCTAAGAAAGATGCAAATCCGTTTTATTTGAAGAAAAATTCAGATCTGCATCTAAGAAAGATGCAGATCCATTTTTTATTAAGAAAAATTCAGATCTACATCTAAGAAAGATGTAGATCTGTTTTTATTTAAGAAAAATTCAGACCTGCATCTAAAAAAGATGTAGATCTTTTTTTATTTCAAGAAAAATTCAAATCTGCATCTAAATGAGATGCAAATCCGTTTTTAAGAAAAATTCATATCTGCATCTAAATGAGATGCATATCCGTTTTTTGGTTAAGAAAAATTCAGATCTACATCTAAGAAAGATGTAGATCTGTTTTTTAATTTCAAGAAAAAGCATTGATCATATGCAAATTATGGGAACTAAGAAAGAGATCATAACAATAAGGAGAGAAATTAAGAACATGTTTTGACATAATAAATCAACAACTCATGATATGAAAAAAAACTAAACTAAAAATATAGACAAACAGATATCATCACAATAAGAGAAGCATCAGGAAAAGAAAAGGCATAATCAGAAAACAACCTCTTGTATGGAGCAATCTTTTTCTTTAGAGGATATTTTAGGGTTCAAAGAAACTTGTTTAGCTATCTTTAAAACCTAAAAACCCTAATTCTTGTAGCAAATCTCAGAAAGAATCAATTAATCTCAGCAATTTGTGAGTCTCCAAAACGTATGCCTCTTAGAGCGTAGAAAAAAGGTGCTGAATTATGAAGTTCAGTCTTTATTTATAGAGGCCTAAGGATCCTAAAAAATAAGTACGGACGATGAGGGTTTAAATTCATATGCATCCTTTTGCGAAAAGATCAAAAAGGGTATGTATAATTGTCACCTGAAGGCCGTTGGGCCAAAACTCGAAACATGGGAATTGGCTCTTGGAGGCCGAACGCATTTTCGTGTTCAGGTGCCATTTGGTCTCTCCTTTTAGGGTTTTTTGGCCGGTCCTTGTACCTAGACACGTTTTCATCCTCCATTTACAACTTTTTTTTGTCTCTTTTCTGGATAATTTAGGCTTTTTAAGAACAATTATCTTGTAGATAACTACCCTAAAATAAATCTGGATAAAGTTCAGATCATCTACAATTTTAATGTTATCCAATCATCCCTTTTATTCCCATGCATGCATCCCTATTTTAAACACTAATTATTAACCAATCACGGAATTATTTAATTAATTTTAATTGTTTAACCAATTAGAATTAATTTAAATAGACCATGTGTGGTCGATCCTACCTAGACATAATGCATGTTGACTGTGCAAACTTGATCATGTGAGATCTTTCGATCTGATGGTCCGATTTGAAAACTGGAAACACCGTTGCGATCGTTAGAATCTCAAGATCATTTTTATGATATGCAATGAATGAATTAATGCATGTAATGCAAAGACAAAATGATGCATGTGATGAAATTATGATTTTTGGGGTACATGGATGGTTATTCAAGTCATTCTCCTTAATTAAATCATGGTTGCAAAATCAAGTGTCTACAGGGATATTTAAAGATCTTAAAGTCAAGTTGGCTGCCTTTCATTTGGATAGGGATGTGAACCAATGGTGGCAACAAAGGAAGAAGGTGTATCGCGAGGAGAAGATTGAAATCACTTGGAAAAATTTTTAAAAGGAGTTGCTGGTCGGATTTGGGGCAACTGAGGTGGAGGATTTTGATGAGGCTTTGTCTTGAATATGTCAAAGGGGGACACTTAGGGACTACCAGCAAGAGTTTGAGAGACTAGCTAATCAGGTCAATGGTTGGCCTCAAAATGCATTGGTGGGAGCATTCATGGGTGTTCTGAAAGATGATATTGCTTTAGAAATTTGTATGTTCAAACCAAAAACACTCTCAAAGGCTAGTGAGTTAGCCAGAATTAGGGATGAGAGTGTGGATAAACAACAACGACAAAACATTGTAGATCAGCCACAAACAAATGAGGCATCCTTGTTAGAATAGAGTGCCAATCCAACCAACACACCTAGACCAATGAGTCAAACAAACGAAACTGGAAGTACCAAAAAAATTTCTTCAGAGGAAATGCAACAGCGGAGGGAGAAAAGGCTATGCTTCAATTGCAATGAGAAGTTCACATCAGGACATTGCTGTGCAACTTCACAAGCCTTTGACATTGAAGTTTGTCCACATCAAGCATTCTTAGAAGGCAGCGGAGATGCAGCTTGGGATGACAAACCTTGTGGGCAGGGTCCAACTTCATTGGGGGGGGGGGGGTACCATGTAAATGTCTCATAAAAGTCCTACTGTTACCCAACCTTTAAGAGTACTTATTGTTTATTCTTATATCTTCTACTAGTTATCTTATCATTATTTGAGTAGTCCTAATTATCCAGGTATCTTATCTCTACTTGAATAGTTATCTAGTAATTATATCTAGTTATCTTAGGAGAACGTTTCTCTTTAAATAAACGTTAATGGCATTAGGCCGTGTGTGGAGGAATTTTCAATTGTATAATGGTTTGTCCTCCACCCAAAGGAAGTCTTTTATTAATTTTCATCTCTGTTCCTATCAAGATACATCCTGGAGAAGAGCTTGTTATATAGAATAAGGATTCTCTTCAATCCAAGCAATGAAATCATGAATACATAAAGCTTGTTTCGCTAGAATATGAGCAAGAACATTGCCCTTCCTGTGGATATGAGAAAATCTTACACTACGAAACTTATAAGAAGAAGCTAACCTCCATAAATCATATGAGCAACAAAGGCTGGAGCTGGAGGAGAATCACTTTCCAACACAAGATCTTTAATCCCGATTTCTCTTGCAAAGACCAACCCAATTACAAGGGCTTTAGCTTCAATCTCAACTGCATCAAAAGGAAACTGAAACTTCTTGCTCAACCCAGCAATAAAGTTTTCTTCATGATCTCTAATGACAACTCCCACACTAGCTTCATTTTTAATCTCAAACATAGCCCCATCCACATTAGCCTTATAGGAAGGTCCAATTGGGGGAAGCCATTTTGACTCTAAAACCTAATGATCCTTCATTGAAACCTCCATTGCAGTCTAATACTCTCTTAATTACTGCTGACACCAATGTAACACTTGCCAACCATTTTTTTCTTTTGCCACCATGTAAAACATCATTCCGATTTGACCAAAGTACCCCAACAATAGTTATTGACATAACAACATCCTATCCAGACCACTAAGCCTCCATTAACAAATACCAAAGAAAATCAACCAAGTTTTGAGAGTGCAATAAGTGTAAAGACTGAAACAAATTAGATAACTGCCATGTTTCTTGAGCCTTAGGACATTCCCAGAAAGAATGAACCAAAGATTCAGACTTTAATACACACACTTCACAAGTATCATCCAGGAGAACATGACAATGAACCAAATTTGCTTTTGTTGATAGAATATCTCGAGCAGCTCTCTAAGCATTGTGTCTCACCGTATGAGTGGCATTAATCTTCCAAAGCTTCCTAAAAAATGAATGCGTATCTCCCCCGTTAGAGGTAGAACCAGCTTGGTCATTCTTGTTATGGTCCATAGCAATCTTATAAGCACTACTTCTAATGTGAAGAAACCATTGGAAGTCACACCTAGATTTTTTTATCATCTGGAAACTGATTGCTTAGAGGCATCCCTTCGATAATTTCAGCTTCAAAAATGAGGAATTTACTTCTAATCAAATCTAAATTGTAGCACTTATTTGTACTATCAATAAGATCACTCACCAAAGATATCTATGGAGTTAAACTTCTTGGAGAAATCACCTTTGACATATGTGTATCGCCTTGTCTATAATATGATTTCCTTGCTATGATGACATGTTTATTGCCATGCTTGCGTGGCTACTTTGTTTGATTCATGATAGAGTTTTACATGTTAGGGTTTCTTTTGTATTTGGCTTGCTTGCTTTAGGATGATAAGTACGTTGTTTTGGGATAAAGATGCCATGTTGTATGCTTAGATGTATGTTAGTGTGTGTGTGAGTATAGATGCAAGTGTTGAACATGCTTTTAATAAGGTTAAGATGTAAGACACAATGATGGGAGGCCAACCTCAGGGTTGGTCGATCTTGGATGCTTAACACCTTCCCAAGAGAGGACCTAAACTCCAAACCCATACTCTGATAGTAAGATCAAAAGGTCATTCCTTGAAAGGACGTTATATTTATAATTCTTAGACCACATAACTAGGTGGCGACTCCCCCACTTGTGTCCATAATGATGCATCATCTTAGAAGCCACTACAACATTATCTATGATTAATTTTCCATGCAAAAAAGTATTTTGTGGGTCTCTCATAATTTTTGGCAAATTTTTTTTAAGTCTATTGGTAAGGGTTTTAGAGACAAAGTTGTAAATCACATTACGCAATTTTTTTGTTTAGAGAGTTTCAACCTATGGCATCCACTCTTGATGATAGCTCTGTCATCAGACAAAGACACTAATCCATTGGGACGGGGCCACCACAGTAGGTGTGGAGAGTATCAAGGGTGACGAGCCTCTTCCAGGAGCTTTGTGTGAAAGGGATGTCCAACACGCGCCTGAGGAAATCTTCTTGTTCAGGGGTATCCATTGGCAATTCTTTAGCTGAAAATAACATAGAGCATGTTAGTTTGATGAAAATTAAAAACCAACAAATCAATAGGAGTGACGAACGACCTATCAGACTTATTCAAAATTCCCCAGGCATGATTATAAAAATCGCCCACGGTGTCTTGCCCGTCAGGTTTGCACACCTAGTTAATCCCCTGGACAAAGAAAAATCTACTTTTCCGCATATGGTTGGAGTCAAGCATCCCAGACACTAACCTTAAGGTAGCCTGACAACAAACAAAGTTATAGAAACCCCAAGACGAGGCTATCTTTGTGATTTGTAATATTAAAAGAATTCCTCAACTGTTTGGGAACGGTTGACCCACTTAGTTGCCCTCATAACACCTTGGCACCTATGAAGTCCTCTAGGCGTTAGGGGTTATCTAACAGATGGATTTGCCTAAATAATCTGCCAACTGATGATGGAGATGGCTAAGAGGCAACCTTAACCCCGCAATGAAGGCCTTTCTCCCCTTTGACAGCCTTCCTTATGGGAATGTCGTCGAGTATCTGGAACCGAGGCCTAAGCTTGCTAAAAACCTCCTTCGTCATGCTCACTGGGAAGATATTGACTGACCATATGCTAGGGAGGATGATTTTTCTGCTAATTTGCCCCGACGATTGGTTTCCTCCTCCTCCAAAGGAGAATCTATCGATGACTCCCTCTTAAAGATAGACAGCTCATTAGATGTATACTCATGTCCTGATGAATGAGACTCCTCATCACCAGATTCCATGCGGGTGGACACAGAATGTTCACTTGTCGCTTCACTACTTTCTGACATTCTCTTGCCTACAAGCGACGAATGAAAACTGATAATCTACTCACTCACTCCTAAGCATAAGATCAATAGATTTATCAAAATGAAATAAAATAAATAGAAAAGGGGGCAAGGAACTTACGTAGAAATCCGAATATGGGATAGGTCAGTAGAGAGTTCAAACCAAAAAGAGCCAATGAAAGAACAAAGAGAGCAATGAAAGCTAAGGGGCGACAAGAGAAGATCTCTGGTTTGAATAAGAGAAGGGATGTGACTATTTGAATTAACTGTCGGACCGTGTGCCTTACCAATCCATCCAACGACCAATTGGTGAAGGATGAGGGGGTACAAATCTTTTATAGCATTCGATCGCAGACCAAGCCCATTGGTATTGAAGCGAATTGTGAAATCCCTCATAATCCCTCCCTCACAATGCGGCTCCAACGACTTGAACCTATGACTAGGCTCTAATACCACTTATCGGACCGTGTGCCTTACCAATCTATCCAACGACCAATTGGTGAAGGATGAGGGGGCACAAATCTTTTATAGCATTTGATCGCAGACCAAGCCCATTGGTATTGGAGCGAATTGTGAAATCCCTCACATTAACCAACCATGAATCGCCACGTGTCTTGTACCTCCTTCAAAAGACCTTTTTACCTCTAATAAATAAAACTCCAAGAATGACTAATTAATGACGAGAAGATTCTTTTTAGATACTCTGTAGCCCATCGGATGTCCCGACAAACGACAAAGTAAGGGGTAGTTGATAAGGACATTTTTATTTGGACCTATAAAACTTGTTGCCCTTCGGGATCTATAGACTCCACCTATGGGTCCTATAAGGTTATGGACCCGTCAGACTACATGGGATGGATCCTATAATGTCATAGACTCGTCGGACTACATAGGTCGGATCCCGATGAGTCGGTCTTCCTTTAGAAACCCTACCATTACCAAGCGATTATCGATATAACCGATGGATCAAAAGGCCTTGACTCATAACAATGGATAGAGGTAGAACCATGCCAACGAGCAATGACAAACCCCATGAACGAGGTAAGCAAAACTGACAGATGAAGACATAAGGCCGATGGTTGATCTGTGGGATCCACAAGCCCTTGTATGCTCACCACTCATAAATCCCTACATGGAAATAACTTGCATGCTATGCTCAAAGACCCTATTCACACATTTATGTCTTCCCAATATGAGAAGAAAGGCCCTGGGATCTCTAAGCATTAACTCCATATCTTCCACACAAGGAAAAATCCTATGTTCATGGGATCTTGGTTGTTCCTCTGCCACTAAAAAAGCACCAAGCCTCCTCATACCTAAGGTACGCAGAAAATTCCTAGCTCTCATACTATTGAGTTCTTGGTGATCTTTTCTTCATTGACTTAACCTTCAGAGAGTCTTTGGCCAGCACCCCGCCGATGCTTTTTATGAGTTCTTGGTTTTCTTGTTCCTCATGTATCCCATTGGAGCACTCGTGGACAATCAGCTCACTAATAATAATTGTGCATCATCACTAAGCATGCAAAGATAGATCAAAATAATTGAAATAAAAAAGACATGGTAAATATGTGTGCGATGTGTGATAAACCCTAATCTAAGAGCATATTCTAAAAATTTGCAATAAACACACAAAAACAATGTAGTCAATTTCTACAAATTTACAATACCATTAAGTTATAGTGTAACTAATTATTTTTAAGGTATTGCATATTTGTATAATCCTTATCATTTCCATAATCAACATCATCATCACAAAAATTGGCATCAACAATATTCAAATAGAGTTATCATTAGGACCGAACGCCATAAAAATTGAGATGAATTAAAATATCCATTCCTGTTAGTAAATAGTACAATATATAACCCTGGACAAATAATTTGCTAAGGAGATAAAATATATATACACCAGACAAACAAATCTTTTTTTCAAAACAAAGTATCCCACAGCTTACTTAAAACTTAAAAGTCACACCTCAAAGTTGGTAATTTTCCCCCTATTTTTATCAAATGAAATGACTTGACACATATATAAGCATATTTTAGCAACTTTGATAAAGTTCTACACTATGCCCTTTTTTCTTTTTTCTTATTTTCATATTTTGTTCTTTGTTTTTTCAACAATAAGTTAAATTTGATTTATATAACAGCCTAATGTCTCGCATGATATGCATGAAGATGTTGATCAACAACGGGATGGTCTCTATTCAAATGTGTAAGCAAAAGTCTTGGATGCTATTATTCGCACTTTCCACAGGAGATGAAAAGCTTACATTGTTTATCTTGTGTTTAATTTTTTATTCACGAGACTTTTAGCTTTACCTTTACCCTATCAAGATATAGGTACTGATGAAGTATGAATTCGTCTTTCTCAGTTGAACTCCTTGCCAATACAGATGGATAATGTGAAGCTAGCAACAGTACGGATCTTGCTAAAAGAATAGGCAAACTTGGGGCACACCAATGTAGTGTGTGATAAAGAGTCTCTGATGCTCTAGTCAGAAAGATGAAAGTTCAATCGTACATAAAATCAATATAGGCTAAAATTCTCTTGTGTATTTGTTGTGTACCTTAATACCTTTGTCTATTCTTTGTGTCTTTTTTATAGGTCATTTTCCCTATTTATGGGATTAAATGCCCTTCTTTATGACTCTGGATCCATTGGCAATAAATGGCGGGATGTTAGAGATTTCAATGATCTTCTACCTGTTGGTCCGTCGGTTACACCTTTACTTGTCTGGCATGTTAACTGATTATCCGTGTCATTTATGGGAAACTTGTTTAATGTTTGTTGTAACTGTCCATCCCCTGGACGATGGTAGATTTCTTCCTCTTCAGGTTCGTTTTTAATTACTTCATGATATTAATATATTTTCTTGTGTTTGCTTGAATGATTAGCAATGTTCATGAAATTTGAGGTAAATATATATATATATATATATATATATATATAAGATATTAAATCTAGGGATGCAATGAGGGAGAGACAACGATGGGTCTCTCTTCGAATGTGCATGTGAATGTCTTAGATGTTGTGACTCAAACTTTTCACGGGATAAGGGAAAGTTTACTTTGATTATCATACGACTGAATTTTTACTCAGGATACCTTTTTGCTTGTATAGTATGACACATATAATTTACGGTATGATTAATACGATATACATCTATGTATTGTGCGATTTACAAATATGTTCAATATATATTTATGATACAGTATTTTTTTCACTCAATATGTATCGTGTATTGAATGTTATTGACAACTATGCCACTTATTAATCGACCCAACTATTTAGGTTACACACCTTCACCATTTTCATTTAGGAGATTTTTC
Source organism: Quercus robur (assembly GCF_932294415.1). Lineage (NCBI taxonomy): Eukaryota > Viridiplantae > Streptophyta > Magnoliopsida > Fagales > Fagaceae > Quercus > Quercus robur. The sequence continues at coordinate 29,167,047 of NC_065543.1, forward strand.
TTCATTCCAATTAAAAAACACCACTTTTGTTTTTATCCATATTCAATTAAAAATGATAATCTTTATGAACCTTTTCTATTCCTTTTTTCCCTTTCAAATAGCAACATAAATGTCGAAGTGAACATATTAATTAATCTGAAATAACCCAACTTCAAAGAATCTACAAAAGGAAAAATGAAAAAATTAAATGAAAATAATAATAGTCCTTTGTGCACACAAATGTAGGGCCCATACCATCTGCGACAAATGGGTTGAATTTGAACTTTGAACCGAAGCCACAAAGGGTAAAATTGTAAAGTAAATAGAAATGAGAATAGGGCTAAAAGAAACAACACGTGAGTGTGAGATCATCTATTTATTCATCATCGTAAAAAATAAAAATTTCTGATCTCATCTGAAATGGCTATGGCGGCTGCTACTGCTGATGTCCTTGTCCCGAGGCTGGAAGAAAAGCACGAGGAACTACAAGAGAAGAAGCAGAATTGGCAGATGACAGATGAAGAAAGACAAGAGGAAGAAGACGTCCCCTATCGCGAGAAAGTTGGCTTACCTTTGGATGACGAACTTCAAGAGAAGAAGCAGAAGAAGACAGATGAAGAAAAACAAGCCGTCCCATATCTTAGTGACGATGACGATGACGATGAAGATTATTTTCCTGGTGAGCTCCCTGATATGACCCGTGCAGAATTGGCTTTGTATCATCAACAGGTTGAAGAGAGCGGGGTAAGCAATCATCGGATATAGTGAGTTTGTGCGTGATGATGCTCCCATGAATCTTGTCTCATTCGTCTCTCTTTCTGATTCACAGGGCTTTGATGTTGACGACTTCTCCCACTCTTTCGCATGCGGTAGAATTGAGAAGATGGGATTCAGGGGGGTCATTGATGATGCTGATAAGAAAGAACTTGGTGAATATTCTATGGAAGCAATCCACAAGTACAACACTGATGAGGTCTTTTCATAATCAAACCCCTTAATTAGTTACCTCTATTATTATTGTTATTGCTGTTGGCTTTATTGTGTCTGGGACAATTTCTTGTAGAAGAAGAACTTTAAGTTCAAGGAGGTGGTGAAGGCAAATGTGCAGTGCGTTGCCGGCCTCATGTATTATATTACCTTCAAGGCTGAGGATGCTTCTACTGCTACTATTGAAACCTTTCAAGCTAAAGTGTGGAGGGGAATTGGATTTGTAGAGGTCATATCTACTAGAGTAAAGCCCATCTCTATCTCTAAGCAAGGTAATTTCTTTTTCTATGCTCCATCAAATAAACCTTTGAAACTGCTCCTAAGTCATGCATTAGCTAGGAAAAGCATGATAATGTTTTACATTTGCAATTTCTTTTTTGTATTAATTTGCTTGATGCATTCTTGAGGCTACAATGCTGAGTTAACTTAGTTGGAGAGGAATGTTTGAAAAGGGTCTACTCTCTAATAATACACGTCTTTTAATCTATTGTGCAATTGCTCCTGCTTGACTTGTCTAGATTTGTGGCTTCAACCTTTTAGCATGTGTGCATCGTCTCTGTTATTTGAATGATTACTTGAAAACTACCCTGTTTTTAAAAGAGCTGTTATCATGCTTTGGGAACTTATTGTGCTTGGACTCATAGTTATGATGTATTTGAAACCTTGTATACATTTTATTTGGAAGATCTACCTTCTCTTATTTGCTTTTGGATTTTGATGAATTTAGGCTTAACCTCAAAAACTACTAGTTTCAAAACTTATTCTCAATCAAATTCTTGTTATGCCGGAGCCACTAAGCCACTTTAGTTGTTATTTATGTTTTGGTTGTCATCTTCAGAACCCTATAACTAGCTATTGCAGATTTATATTCTGTTACTACTTTTATGTTCCAGTGTTGCAGGCACCATGATGCACCAAGAATATTGTTAATTTGAAATCTCGAATTTTGGAATTTCACCAATGTAAATCTTTATCTGACTAAAGATTTTGTGGGATTTTTTTTTTTTTTTTAATTACTTTCCTTATTGATGTACTCATTGGAAGCCTATTTAAAATGGCTTTAGTAAAGATTTAAGGTAGATTTTGATGGTTGGAATTTTGTTCTGGAAATTTTTGAAGTGCCGGGTGTTGATTCCAAGCAAACCTAATTGCTGATTCAAACGTGCACTTGTTACACTCCTTCGAAATACCACATTAAGCAAAATGGTGTCAAATTCCAAATGTCAGATGCCCCAACCAATATATCCATCCAATAAAAAATCTAGCACCCTTCTAGGCAAAACCCAAAAACTCCAAATGATCTAAAGACAAAACACCACAACTAATACACCCTCTCACATGAATCAAAAGATGATACACTACTTGGCCACTATTTCAACACATACAATACCTGGCCACAATTTGAAAACCTCTTCTCCTCAGGTTGTCGCCAATATCTTCCCTCACACCGCCATCCAAACATGAAAGGAAACTTGCATAGGGGCCTTAACCCTCCAAATACTTTTTCAAGGAAAGATGATACAGATAGACCCTCTTAGCACGTTATAGTAAGAATGAATATCAAAACCCCCATTTTTCTTCAATTTCCACCAAACACAGTCCCCACTCACAGTAGGAGTATTAGACTCCAACATATGAAGAAAATTCAATTCCCAATAATTGAAATCACCAAGGAATCTCACATATCACTTTTTAATATGTTTACAATGTAAACAGCACCACACTGGTTTACATATGCTTATATTTTATTGTTTGATCCATGTCTTACCTATATGATTCTTTGATATATTCTCTTGTTTGAATACTTTGTTTTTGGCCAGCAAATGCCTTTTTTTTTTTTTTTTTTTTTTTTTTTTTCCTTTTTTTCTGGTTAGAAAATGCAAGCTTATAAATTTTGAACACTACAGATGGAATCTATCTTCACTTGAATTTTTTTTTTTTTTTTCATTTTATTTTCAGAAAAAAATAAAAAAAAATAAACTGTTTCTCAACAAAAGCTTTATGAGATGCCAGTCTGAACTATGGATCTAATAAAACCTATTGTTCTTACTAGATAACTTGGTGATGGACATTTAGTGATAATCTTAGATTTGAAATTATAATAAAGCTCCCAAGGGGTTGAAAAACTTCAAATTGCACTCTGCTTCTTTGCTGCCTTGGCGGTTGTCCGAGTATGAAGGTTTGAAGGTTGGTAAAAGAACATTGCTGAATACCCAAATAAAGATAAACTTCAAATTGCATGCAAGATGCAAGGAGAAAAAAAGAATCATGACCAAATGCAGCATGGGTGCAACTAATTATTGTGCAAGTGAGTAGGTTCCATTTGCTGATGCAGCAAGATTAGGCCAAGGCAGAATCATGATTTGGTCATAGTTAGAATTGATTATTTAGGACTGTGGACCAGCTAGTCTAATAGCTCAAAAATGGCGAATAAGGCACTTGACATAGACTTATTGTTTGGTGTTTTTTACCATATTTTTGTTATTTGCAGGAAATGAAGACTTGGCAATATGCTGTTTGCGAAGTTCATGAAGGTTGCTGGCAGTATTTTTCTATTTAAGTCAAATGGAGGGAAAACACTTTTTAAGTCTGAATTTAATATTATGTATGGTAAGTTTAGGTTGATATTATGTTTTTGAGACTTTTTAAATTATGCATGGATGTTCTACTCATAGGTTGCCGAATGTGGCCTTTTTCATCAAATGTCGAGCAAAGAAAATGCCTCCTTTAGTTTCCTTTACTAAGGGGTTAACTTGACAATATTAAGGATGGGGACTGGGACATTGGAACTACACTTGTCCATTGCGTCTTTGAAGTTGTGTAGTGAGAGAGACCACCACCTCTAGCACGCATCTCAGCAGGACACCCCCAGATCCTTGCTCAAGGCTGCATCAAAGTGACAGTAACTAAATATTATAATAAAATCTTTGTTTTAAAGAGAGGACGTCTGAATCGTTGATAAAAGTCACTAAGGAAAGGAAATGGTTTGATTATAAAATCGTAGAATGAATCTATTGCCTTTTTTTTTTTTTTTTTTTTTTTTTTTTTTTTTTTTAAGACGGATTTTTTAAGTCCATTTTTACCCAAAATCTCAAAATTTTTGAGATAACTTTTGAGATAACTCGGCGACTCTGCTTGTGCTAACTTTCTAAGCAGTCCCAGCTTGAAAATTAAGTTATTCACTACCCCCATCCAAGGGACCCTCCCCCCTAGCCTCTTAGACGCTTTAAAGACTATATATGTTGAGACCAATTCTTCCATAGTTCAGCTTCTTAGTAGAATTTCTCTTGATTCCTCCTAGTTGTTAGTGTTCTTTTCTCTGGGCATTAAGATAATTGTTTTTTACACCCTAGTCTTCCTTAGTCTAGTGTTAATTCTTAAAGTGAAATCCCTTAGTCTAGTTTTGGAACACTTTTGTTGACGAAATTTATCAAATTGCATTTAGATTTTATATTGGATTCTATTTGAATTTGAATATTTTTGCTAAATTTAAAATTCTTGGATTTTTATTTAATGATTTGGGATATGTTAAATTCGAGTTTAATTTCTTGCTGTATTGGTGAACGAAGAAATTATGGCTAATTACAATTAACTCACTTGTGGTTTGGCCGAAGTTTAAATTGCTTATCCGTGGTTTGAAATTTGGTACTTTATTCACTTTAAGTTAGCTCAGTTAGCTCACTTATGTTAAGAATGAAGCTAAATATGTATTTTTGCTCCCATTATAAGTCTCTCTCCTCCCAAGACATAAAAAATATATAATAAAAAAAACAAGGGAAAACAATATCAAAAAGTGAGAGTTTTGTAAAAATTAAGAAAAAAGATTGCCCCACTTGTTCTTAATTTTTATAAAACTCTCACCTTTTGAGTTCGTTTTCCTTGTTCTTTTATGTTTTCGGGGGAGAGAGACATAAAGGGGAAGCAAAATTACATATTTAAACTTATTTTTTTATAGAAGTGGGTTACGGAACTCTAATTGAGTTAACATTAGGTGGGTAAGGTGCCAAATTTCAAACCACGAGTAGGCAACTTAGATTTTGGTTAAACCATAGGTGAGTAAGTTGCAATTAGCCCAAAAATTATATTGGTGGAAAATGAATTTTGGTCTTAATTTTTTTTTTTTTAATTATCTACAAAATTTTATATAGTTTTGTGTTTTTATGAGTTAGACCAACATATTTGAGTCATTTGACTATCTATTACGTAACTGGACACCTCATTTTGTATTTCCTATGACTTGAGCCTTCGACCCTTGAAGACGATATCAAGGGAAGCAAGTATCAATAAAGTAGTGCATGAGATTGCAAAAATCTTTAAAAAAAAAAAAAAAAAAAATTGTTCTGCATTTGCATGATTCATCCTTATGCAATTTTAAGGCAAGTGAGGAAGCCGCTTAAAGCCTTCAAATTTTAACCAATAGAGATATTTATTTCTTGTGAAAATATTAATTAGGCCATAAATATTAACCAATAAATAAAAAATAATTTTTTGTCAACGAAAATCAAGGCCCCAAAGTGAAAAAAAAGAGACCCCCAAATAAAATTAAAAAAAAGTCTCCAAATTTTAATTAATTGAATTTTTTTTTGGTAAATTAGTCGAGGGAGACATCGGATGACACATGATATGACATACAACAAAAACAGTAAAACAAAAACCCAAAAAGTAGAATCAGTCATTTTGAACCAAATATTATTGATAGGAATGAAATGAAAGGCCCACGAGAGTGAAGCAATCTATATGTGTTATGGAATTCATTGGTTTTTTTTTTTTTTTTTTTTTTTTGGTCGAGGATTTCCAACGTTAGACCAAACAAGTAGTAAAAACATGTTTGTAGAGAATTTTCACAGAGAGAGAGAGAGAGAGAGAGAGAGAGAGAGAGAGAGAGAGAGAGAGAGAGAGAGAGAGAGAGAGAGAGAGAGAGAGAGAGAGAGAGAGAGAGAGAGAGAGAGTAGTACCCTTGAAAGCACGGTAATGTGCAATAGCGTTGTCTCTTGGGGGGGTTGGAACTAGAGGAACGCTTAGCGTCGACATTGATTTGCTCTCTCTCTCTCTCTTTCTTTCTTTCTTCAACCTTTTTGTTGTGTGCGTTTTGTCTTGTAGTGATATGAGGAAGAAAAAAAAACATGTTGAAATTTAAATGAACAATGAATTTGTGTCTAAGGATAATAGACGTGATTTTCTAAATTATAGTCTTCTTAGACTGATTAACTAGTGAGATACACCTTAAAAAAAAATTAAAAAAAAAAAATAAGAGAGGGAGAAGAAAAAGAAAAGAGTTACCACGTTTCCTTAGCCTTGAAGATCTTTTGCTTGCCATCTTTATTAAAAAAAAAAAAAAAAACAAAAAAAAACAAAACAAAAGAGGTGGGTTTTGAAAGCTTGGGAAGAAGTAAGGAATGTTTTGGAATTATTCCATATTTCTATTTTCTTACTTTTAACGACTTTCACTTATTATGATTATGCCTAAAATTATGATATTAAATACTTATATTCCCAATATAATATTCAAAAAATAATTATTCCTAAGATAGATTTCTTTCTTAACTTACAATATTTAATTAAAATTCTTTGTCAACCATAACCATCTATTGGAATTTTCTTAATGCAAACCATATGAAAATTAAAGTTTCCTTTTGAGTTATGTTTTCCCTCATTAAACCTTGATTCTAAATTTGAATTCCATTTTGAATTTGGTCATTCATAACTAATTAGGAATTTTGTAACATACGAGTCAAACATAAATTCATTAATTTATACTTATCAATAGGAATGTAATAATCGTATATGCTAATTCAATTTTTTTGCTTCACCGAATTTTTAATTTTTCTAATACAAATTTTTCGTTTGAAAATTCAAGTTTCCTTTTGTGTCATGTCTTCATGTGTGACATATCTAATTTAGTCAAATTCTCATCTAATTAAGTTTCATTAGATAAAGAAAATTAATAATAAATATATATTACCATAAACGTCTCATATATATATATATATATATATATTCTAATATAAAAAAAAAAAAAACCTATTCTATTTAATTCATTTCATTTAATGTAAATTTAACTATTACCATAAATGTCTAATTTATGAAGACTATTACTCAAATCAAGAGTAAGGCTACTAATACAAACTATTTTACAACATCTATATATAATAATAATAATAATAATAATAGGTAAAGCTGAAAGAAAATCCAATTAGATTTCAAATTGAAATTCAATTAGAGTTTAGTTTTGCACCACGTGTTCCATCTAATCTAAGTTTTTAAATTTTTGTGTCAAGTAAGTTAATTCAATGTAAAAATTGGATTTCAATTAGAGTTTAATTTTGCGACATGTGTCCCATCTAATCTAAGCTTTTTAATTTTTTTATCAAATGAGTTAATTTAGTGTAAAAAACGAGGAGTCTAATATAAGTAAACCATTAAAACATAATTTTTGAATGATTTTATATTTATGAGCCTTTTTTTTTGTAGAACTAAAAACAATTCAAGTTTATAAGTCATCTATATATTATATATAGGTAAAACTGGGAGAAAATCCAATTAAATTTCAAATTGGAATTCAACTAGAATTTAATTTTGCGCCACGTGTTCCATCTAATCAAAATTTTTAATTTTTTGTACCAAATTAGTTAGTTCAGTGTAAAAATTGGATTTCAATTAGAGTTTTTTTTTACGGCATATGTACTTTCTAATCAAAGTTTTTTAATTTTTGTGTCAAATGAGTTAATTTAGAGTATAAAACGAGCAGTCCAATATAAATAAATCATAAAAAACATTCATATATCTAACACTATATATAAAATTAGAGGAAGAGAGAGTTTTAATGATTTTATATTTATGAGCCTTTTTTTTATAACTAAAAACAATTTAAATTTATAAGTTATCTATATATATATATATATATTAATAGGTAAAGCTTAGAGATAATCTAATAAATTCTACAATTGAAGTCCAATTTTGTACCATGTGTCCTAAATAATTTATTTTTAGAGAGAGTTTTATTTCTTAATTTTGGAATCAAATGTGGGACCATATCATAAATATCCATTCAGGTGAATTATTGTGTAAAAAAACCAAAGAGTCTAGAATTAATAAACATAAAAATATTTAAAAAATTGACAATTTCCATTTTCTACCTAATAGCATTTTTACAAGACTTTTTAAAGAGTTAAAAAAATATAAGAATGACTATCAATAATATTTAAATTATATATGTAAGAATTATATTATGCATCTTAATGTGTATCTTTTAAGTATATCCATGCATATGCATGGGGTTATGGATAATGTACTTGTGGCTTTTGAAACCCTCCATTACCTAAAAAGAAAGACCCAAGGGAAACTAGGTTACATGGCTTTAAAACTTGATATGAGTAAGGCATATGATAGGGTGGAATGGATTTTCTTGGAGAAAGTTATGAGGCAATTAGGGTTTGCTGATAGTTTGATTAAAATTATAATGTCCTGCATTTCAACTGTTTCTTATGCTATCCTTTTGAATGGTCAACCCGTGGGTAACATCAAACCCACCAGAGGGTTAAGACAAGGTGACCCCTCTCCCCCTACCGCTTTTTACTTTGTGCTCTTGGTCTCCAGGGTTTGTTAAAAAAAGCTAAAGTGCAGGGTGATATAAATGGGGTGTCGATTTACTGTAATGGCCCAAAAGTATCCCATCTTTTTTTGGCTGATGATAGTGTCCTATTTTGTCGAGCCAAGGACGAGGAATGCCAAACTATCCTAGATTTGTTAGCAGTCTATGAAAGAGGGTCGGGGCAAAAGATTAATAGAGAGAAAACCAATATTTTCTTTAGTTCTAATACTCTTCCACAGGTTCAGAGCAATATCCAGCAACTCCTTGGGGTACCGACCATTCGGTAATATGAAAAATATTTAGGTTTGTCGGCTTTAGTGGGGAGAGCAAAGAAACAAAGTTTCATCTACCTAAAAGAGAGGGTTTGGAGGAAGCTCCAAGGGTGGAAGGAAAAAAAATTCTTTCTCATGCAGGCAGAGAAGTGTTGATAAAATCGGTGATTCAGGCTATCTCCACATACACTATGAGTTGTTTCAAACTCCCTAAGGGGTTAGTGAAGGAGTTGGAGGTTTTGTTTAGAAAATTTTGGTGGGGATATTATGGGGATAGTAGGAAGGTTCATTGGGTGAATTGGAAGCGCTTATGCGAGGCCAAAGAAGTTGGGGGTTTGGGCTTCAAAGAGATTGAGAAGTTTAATGACTCATTATTGGCTAAGTAGGTGCGGCGCATGATAAACAACCCAAACTCCCTTTGCCACAGGGTGTTCAAAGCAAGATTTTTCCCGGATTGCTCAATCCTAGATGCCAAAGACTCTACCATTGGTTCCTATGCATGGAAGAGTATTCTAGGAGCTAGAGATGTGATATGTAGGGGTATGGTGTGGAGGATAGGGAATGGGCAAGATGTTAGAATAAAAGAGGACAGATGGCTTCCGATTAAATCCAATAGAACTGCTATATCACCCCTTACTTCTGTCCAGCCCGAGACAAAGGTGTGCTCCTTGATCAATCATGAATTAGGAATGTGGAAATTTGACGTGGTGGAAAGGCTTTTCCTTCCCCCATGAAGCTTCCTTGATTTTGGGGATCCCTTCGAGTCTTAGAATGCCTCCTGATGATATTACATGGGGTCTAACCCCTAATGGTATTTTTTTCAACTAAAAGTGCCTACAAGATGCTGGTTGCCTTGGATAATAGTGGTGAGGCAGGTAGCTCTTCCCCTGATCCCCAGTTGAAATTTTGGAAGAGTTTATGGTCTTTGAGGGTACCGAACAAAGTGAAACATTTCGCTTGGCGTGCTTGTAATAATGCCCTCCCCACAATGGTTAATCTTTAGCACAGACATATCAGCACCATTGAAATCTATGAGCAGTGCACGATTGAACCCAAGGACACCCTTCATGCGTTGTGGGCGTGCAGCAAGCTAGAAGAAGTCTGGCACACACTGTCTTGGACTCTTCCTGCTGCCCAGGCCCGCCCGCTAACCTTTAACGCTTTATTGGATTGTTTTTTGCAGGTGAATGACGATTTCAGAAAGGAGAATTTTATAATGACAGCATGGACAATATGGAACCGCCAAAACGCTCTGAAATTTGGGCATCCAAATATACCGGTAACCAACATCATCCCAAGAGCAGGTGCACTTCTTCAGGAGTTCATGTCAGCTCAAGAAGCTCCAGAAGAGCCCCCATCTGTTGCGGTCTCATCTTAGTGGTACCCTCTGAAGTTCCTGTACTACAAAGCCAACTTCGACGTGGCAATTTTCAAAGCAAGCTCCTCAGCTGGGATTGGCGTGATCATCTGAGGCAGCAGGGGCGATGCAATTGGTGCTCTCTCAGTCCCAACCCCCCTCTCTACCTCAGTTGCATTAATGGAAGCGCTGGCTGGTCGAAGGGCGGTCCTCTTTGCCAAGGAAATTGGGCTCAGACAGGTAATCTTTGAAGGTGATTCTGCAGTGGTCATTCAGGCTGTCATCCAAGGCTATTCAGCGTCAGCGGAGTATGGAAACATCATTGACGATATCAGGATTCTAGTTGCTGATTTTGATTTTATTTATTTTAATCATGTCAAACGCAACTGTAATGTTGTTGCTGATGCACTCACCAAGAAGGCTAAAGTTTTATCGGACCTAGTTGTTTGGCTAGAGGATGTACCAGAGGACATTGCTCCTCTCCTTTTGTTTGATGTTCCTTAATAAACTTTTTCTTCCCTGGACCTCATGGTTCGGGTTCTCAAAAAAAAAAAAAAAAAAAACCTGACCCAAGACCAACTTGAAACCTGACCAAAATCTTCGAGTTAGGTCGGTTTTATCCCTGGAAGTTTTGGGTCGGGTTGCGGGTGGCTGGAAAACTAACCTGAACTGACAAAAGCTTAGCCCTAGAGAGAACAATTATTATTATTATTTTTTTATAAACACACAAACAACTTTATTAAGAAAACGCAATAAATATGACAAGGTGCTACATAAATGTCTCATGAGAGTCTTGCTGCTACTTAATCTTTAGGCCCTCATTTAGGAGGAGGGAATGGAATGGAATAAAGAAAATAATTTTAGAATATTCTTCGCTTCCCTTATTTGGGAGTTTTAATAGATTGAATGGAAAGTCCATTATCTCGTTTTGGAGTTTAATTGGAAGGGAATGGAATGGGTATGAGGGAATACTCATTCCTCTCTATTCCCTTAAAACTTCAAATTTTCATCCCCCCAAAATTGGGAGGAATTGGAGGGAATGAAATTAGATGTAATGAATTTTTTAGTAAAATTCCCAAAATACTCCTACATATTCAGCTCTTTATTTCAAAATGGGGTCTAATAGTAATATTTTCATAAAATGATCAATTCATTTCCCTCTATGTTACTCCCAAACAAGATTACTTACATTCTATTTATTTGCATTTCATTTCATTCCTTTATTTTTTAACATCCAAATAAGGATACTTAATTCAATTTCATTCCTTTCTTTTGCATTCCTTTAATTCAATTTCATTCATTTCTTTTGCATTTCTTTCCCTTACTTAAATACATTATATTTCATTCCATTTTCTTATGAACTCCCAAACGAAACCTTGGTCCTTATTATTTCTTCTTATCTTTTCTATTAGTTATCTTATCTTAATTTGAGTAGCCCTAGTTATTTAAATATCTAATCTCTATATGAATAGTTATCTAGAAATTATATCTAGTTATCTTAGGAGATTGTTGCTCTTTAAATAAACGTTTATGCCATTAGGCCAGCTGTGGAGGAATTTGCTATTGTACTGTGGTTTGTCTTCTACCCAAAGGAAGTATTTTATTAATTTCCATCTCTGTTCCAATCAACTTGGTACTAGAGATTGGCCACCAACAAGGACCAAATTGAGAAATTAGAGAGTGAAATGCAAGAGCTAAAAGAGAGCATGCAAAAGATGACCATAGAATCCCAATCTCTTGGTTCATCCATGCGTGAAATTAAAGAGATGCTACCCAAATCTCGTGACAAATCAAATTCTCTCTTAACCCCAAAATCAGATGAGTGGAAGACCTCATCACACACTAGAGAGAAATCAAATCAGTCAACTAGATTCAAAACTATAATCCACGATCAACCATAACCCACCGAGCGGTATTTTCCAAAGTACTCGGGTGATGATCCAATAGTTTGGCTTGACCATGTATGCAATATTTTGATTACCAAGGGACTGTGAGAGACGCGTCCCTAAAAGAAAGAGATTCGGGTACCTTTTAGGGCACCTCTCTTTTTGGGTAAGTGGTATGGAGTTGCCACTTATTTTTTATGTAAAAAAAAGAAGAAAAACTAATATACAAATATATGACTAAATTGCCTCATTTCATTGATTGAATAAAAAAGATACAAAATTTGAAAATTTGAACTTTACATGGCTTTGGATCCTAGTTACAATCTACCAAATGTACATCCCTTTTTGTCCTAGTTACATTCTACCCAAAATAAACAAAGATAAGACTAGATCTACTTAACCAAATACTTAAATCTGGAGGCTAGGTTACGGAATGGGAAAGTGTTAGGCACCCATTCTGCCCAGATAGAGCCTGTTCTTCTAGACTATTATGACCAATGTACTATGTTATGCATGTTATGAATGATATGTCGAACATGTTAATAGATCAAATCACAAAAATTTATTTATGAATGAAATCTCTTCTTTTGTTTAAAAAATTCAGATTTGTTTTGGTGACTAAGAAAATTGATTTTGGTTTGTAAAAAAAATCAGATCTGCTTTTATATGTGTAAAAAAACGGTTTTTGAAGAGAAAATTCAAATCTGTTTTTATTAATAAAACACAAAGTCTTTTGGTTTGTTAAAAAGTTCAGATATGTTTTTTAAGTGATAAAAAAATGGTTTTGAGTTTTGTAAAAGATTAGATCTATTTTGATGATGATAAAAAAAAAATGGTTTTTTATGTAACAGAAAAAATCAGATCTGTTCCTATATTTGAAAAAGACATTTTTTTTATGAAGAGGATCTCATTCACAAAATAATTTCATGTTACATGACTCAAACAAAACAAACGACAAAACAACAATTCATGATCTCTTTCTTTACTTCAAAAATCTGCATGTGTTTTAAGAAAAATCAGATTTGTATCTTAAGAAAGATACAAATCAGTTTTGATGTGAGAAAAATTTAGATCTGCATCTAAGGAAGATGTAGATCCCTTTTATTTTGAAGAAAAATTCAGATCTGTATCTAAGAAAGATGCAAATATGTTTTATTCGAAGAAAAATTCAGATTTGCATCTAAGAAAGATGCAGATCCGTTTTATTGGAAGAAAAATTCAGATTTGCATCTAATAAGAAAGATATGCAGATCCATTTTATTTGAAGAAAAATTCAGATTTGCATCTAAGAAAGATGCAGATCCATTTTTAAGAAAAATTCAGATCTACATCTAAGAAAGATGCAAATCCGTTTTATTTGAAGAAAAATTCAGATCTGCATCTAAGAAAAGTGCAGATCCGTTTTTGATTAAGAAAAATTCAGATCTACATCTAAGAAAGATGTAGATCCGTTTTTATTTAAGAAAAATTCAAATCTACATCTAAAAAAGATGTAGATCTTTTTTGTTTCAAGAAAAATTTAGATCTGCATCTAAATGAGATGCAAATCCGTTTTTAAGAAAAATTCATATCTGCATCTAAATGAGATGCAAATTCGTTTTTTGTTTAAGAAAAATTCAAATCTACATCTAAGAAAGATGTAGATCTGTTTTTTAATTTCAAGAAAAAGCATTGATCATATGCAAATTATGGGAACTAAGAAAGAGATCATAACAGTAAGGAGAGAAATCATTTGACATAATAAATCAACAACTCATGATATGAAAAACAACTAAACTAAAAATATAGACAAACACATATCATCACAATAAGAGAAACATAAGGAAAAGAAAATGGGTAATCAAAAAACAACCTCTTGGATAGCGCAATCTTTTTCTTTAGAGGATATTTTAGGGTTCAAAGAAACTTGTTCAGCTATCTTTAAAACCTAAAAACCCTAATTCTTGTAGCAAATCTCATAGAGGATCAATTAATCTCAGCAATTTGTGAGTCTCCAAAACGTATGCCTCTCAGAGCGTAGAAAAAAAGTGCTAAATTATGAAGTTCAATCTCTATTTATAAAGGCTTGAGGATCCTAAAAAATAGGTATGGACGATTAGGGTTTAAATTCAGATGCATCCTTTTGCGAAAAGATCGAAAAAGGGTATGCATAATCGTCACCCGAAGGTTGTTGGGCCAAAACTCGAACCATGGGAATTGGCTCTTGGAGGCCGAACGCATTTTCGTGTTCGGGTGCCATTTGGTCTCTCCTTCTAGGGTTTTTTGGCCGGTCCTTGTACCTAGACACGTTTTCATCCTCCATTTATTTATTTTTTTTGTCTCTTTTCTGGATAATTTAGGCTTTTTAAGAATAATTATCTTGTAGATAACTACCCTAAAATAAATCTTGATAAAGTTCAGATTATCTAAAATTTTAATGTTATCCAATCATCCCTTTTATTCCTATGCATGCATCCCTATTTTATAACTAATTATTAACCAATCACGGAATTATTTAATTAATTTTAATTGTTTAACCAATCAGAATTAATTTAAATTGATCATGTGTGGTCAATCCTACCTAGACACAATGCATGTTGACCGTGCAAACTTGATCATGTGATATCTTTCGATCTGATCGTCTGATTTGAAAACCGGAAACACCGTTGCGATCGTTAGAATCTCAAGATCATTTTTATGATATGCAATGAATGAATTAATGCATGTAATGCAAAGACAAAATGATGCATGTGATGAAATTATGATTTTTGGGGTACATGGATGGTTATTCAAGTCATTCTCCTTGATTAAATCATGGATGCAAAATCGAGTATCTACAGGGACATTTGAAGATCGTAAAGTCAAGTTGGCTGCCTTTCATTTGGATAGGGATGTAAACCAATGGTGGCAACGAATGAAGAAGGTGTATCGCGAGGAAAAGATTGAAATCACTTGGGAAAATTTTTAAAAGGAGTTGCTGGTCTGATTTGGGGCAACTGAGGTGGAGGATTTTGATGAGGCTTTGTCTCAAATATGTCAAAGGGGGACACTTAGGGACTACCAGCAAGATTTTGAGAATCTGCTAATCTGGTCAATGGTTGGCCTCAAAATGCATTGGTGGGAGCATTCATGGGTGTTCTGAAGGATGATATTGCTTTAGAAATTCATATGTTCAAACCAAAAACACTTTTGGAGGCTAGTGAGTTAGCTAGAATTAGGGATGAGAGTGTGGATAGACAACAATGACAAAACATTGTAGATCAGCCACAAACAAATGAGGCATCCTTGTTAGAATAGAGTGCCAATCCAACCAATACACCTAGACCAATGAGTCAAACAAACGAAACTAGAAGTACCAAAAAAATTTCTTCAGAGGAAATGCAACAACGGAGGGAGAAAAGGCTATGCTTCAATTGCAGTGAGAAGTTCACATCAGGACATTGCTATGCAGCTTCACAAGCCTTTTACATTGAAGTTTGTCCACATCAAGCATTCTTAGAAGGCAGTGGAGATGCAGCTTGGGATGACAAACCTTGTGGGCAGGGTCCAACTTCATTGGGGGGGGGGGGGAGGGATTAATGGGGTACCATGTAAATGTCTCATGAGAGTCCTACTGTAACCCAACCTTTAAGAGTACTTATTGTTTATTCTTATATCTTCTACTAGTTATCTTATCTTTATTTGAGTAGTCCTAATTATCCAGGTATCTTATCTCTAGTTGAATAGTTATCTAGTAATTACATCTAGTTATCGTAGGAGAATGTTGCTCTTTAAATAAATGTTAATGGCATTAGGCCGTGTGTGGAGGAATTTTCAATTGTATAATGGTTTGTCTTCCACCGAAAGGAAGTCTTTTATCAATTTCCATCTCTGTTCCTATCAAGATACATCTTGGAGAAGAGCTTGTTATATAGAATAAGGATTCTCTTCAATCCAAGCAATGAAATCATCAATACATAAAGCTTGTTTAGCTAGAATATGAGCAAGAACATTGCCCTTCCTATGGACATGAGAAAATCTTACACCACGAAACTTATAAGAAGAAGCTAACTTCCATAAATCATATGAGCAACAAAGGCCGGAGTTGGAGGAGAATCACAGAAAGCCCGAATCTAAAGTAGAGAATCACTTTCCAACACAAGATCTTGAATCCCGATTTCTCTTTCAAAAACCAACCCAATTACAAGGGCTTTAGCTTCAATCTCAACTGCATCAAAAGGAAACTAAAACTTCTTGCTCAACCCAGCAGTAAAGTTTTCTTCATGATCTCTAATGACAACTCCCACACTAGCTTCATTTGTAATCTCAAACATAGCCCCATCCACATTAACCTTATTGGAAGGTCCAATCAGGGGAAGCCATTTTGACTCTAAAACCTGATGATCCTTCATTGAAACCTCCATTGCAGTCTAATACTCTCTTAATTACTGCTGACACCAATGTAACACTTGCTAACCATTTTTTCTTTTGCCACCATGTAAAACATCATTCCGATTTGTCCAAAGTACCCCAACAATAGTTATTGACATAACAACACCCTATCCAGACCACTAAGCCTCCATTAACAAATACCAAAGAAAATCAACCAAGTTTTGAGAGTGCACTCAGTGTAAAGATTGAAACAAATTAGATAACCGCCATATTTCTTGAGCCTTTGGACATTCCCAGAAAAAATGAACCAAAGATTCAGACTTTAATACACACTCTTCACAAGTATCATCCAGGAGAACATGATGAAGAACCAAATTTGCTTTTGTTGAAAGAATATCTCGAGTAGCTCTCCAAGCATTGTGTCTCACTTTATGAGGGGCATTAATCTTCCAAAGCTTCCTAAAAAATGAATGCATGTCTCCCCCATTAGAGGTAGAACTAGCTTGGTCATTCTTGTTAAGGTCCATAGCAATCTTATAAGCACTACTTCTATTGTGAAGAAACCATTGGAAGTCACACCTAGATTTTTTTTATAATCTGGAAACCGATTGCTTAGAGGCATCCCTTCGATAATTTCAGCTTCAAAAATGAGGAATTTACTTCTAATCAAATCTAAATTCTAGCACTTATTTGTACTATCAATAAGATCACTCACCAAAGATATCTGTGGAGTTAAACTTCTTGGAGAAATCACCTTTGACATATGTGTATCGCCTTGTCTATAATATGATTTTCTTGCTATGATGACATGTTTATTGTCGTGCTTGGGTGGCTGCTTTGTTTGATTCATGATAGAGTTTCACATGTTAGGGTTTCTTTTGTATTTGGCTTGCTTGCTTTAGGATGATAAGTACGTTGTTTTGGGATAAAGATGCCATGTTGTATGCTTAGATGTATGTTAGTGTGTGTGTGAGTATAGATGCAAGTGTTAAACATGCTTTTAATAAGGTTAAGACGTAAGACACAATGATGGGAGGCCAACCTTAGGGTTGGGCGATCTTAGGTGCCTAACACCTTCCCAAGAGAGTACCTAAACTCCGAACCCATACTCTGATTGTAAGATCAAAAGGTCATTCCTCGAAAGGACGCTATATTTATGATTCTTAGACCACATAACTAGGTGGCGACTCCCCCACTTGTGTCCACAATGATGCATCATCTCAAAAGCCACTAAAACATTATCCATGATTAATCTTCCATGCAAAAAAGCATTTTGTGGATCTCTCATAATTTTTGGCAAATTTTTTTTAAGTCTATTGGTAAGGGTTTTAGAGACAAAGCTGTAAATCACATTACACAAATTTTTTTTTATAGAAAGTTTCAACCTATGGCATCTGCTTCTGATGATAGCTCTATCATTAGACAAAGACATTAATCCATTGGGATGGGGCCACCACAGTAGGCGTGGAGAGTATCAAGGGTGACAAGCCTCTTCCAGGAGCTTTGCGTGAAAGGGATGTGCAACACGCGCCTGAGTAAATCTTCTTGTTCAGGGGTAACCGTCAGCAATTTTTTAACTGAAAATAACATATAGCATGTTAGTTCGATGAAAATTAAAAACCAACGAATCAATAGGAGTGACGAACGACCTACCGGACTTATTCAAAATTCCCCAGACATGATTATAAAAATCGCCCACGGTGTCCTACCCATCAGGTGTGCACACCTAGTTAATCCTCTAGACAAAGAAAAATCTACTTTTCCACATATGGTTGGAGTCAAGCATCCCAGACACTAACCTTAAGGTAGCCTAACAACACACAAAATTATAGAAACCCCAAGATGAGGCTATCTCCTGCGATTTGTAATAGTAAAAGAATTCCTCAAATGTTTGGGAGTGGTTGACGCACTTAGTTGCCCTCATAACACCTTGGCACCTATGAAGTCCTCTAGGCGTTAGGGGTTATCTAACAGACAGATTTGCCCAAATAATCAGCCAACTGACGATGGAGATGGCTAAGAGGCAACCTTAACCCCGCAATGAAGGCTTTTCTCCCATTTGACAGCCTTCCTTATGGGAATGTCGTCGGGTATCTAGAACCAAGGCCTAAGCTTGCTAAAATCCTCCTTCGTCATGCTCACTGGGAACATATTGACTGACCATATGCTAGGGAGGATGATTTTTCTATTGATTTGTCCCGACGATTGGTTTCCTCCTCCTCCAAAGGAGAATCTGTCGATGACTCCCTTTTGAAGATAGACAGCTCATCAGATGTATACTCACATCCCGATGAATAAGACTCCTCATCACCAGATTCCATGCGGGCGGACACAGAATGCTCACTTGTCGCTTCACTACTTTCTGACATTCTCTTGCCTACAAGTGACGAATGAAAACTAATAATCTACTCACTCACTCCCAAGCATAAGACCGACAGATTTATCAAAATGAAATAAAATAAATAGAAAAGGGGACAAGGAACTTACGTAGAAATCCGAATATGAGATAGGTCAACAGAGAGTTCAAACCAAAGAGAGCCAATGAAAGAAAAAAGAGAGCAACGAAAGCTAAGGGGCGACAAGAGAAGATCTCAGGTTTGAACAAGAAAAGGGACGCGACTGTTTGAATTAACCAACCATGAATCGCCACGTGTCTTGTACCTCCTTCAAAAGACTTTTTTACCTCTAAGAAATAAAACTCCAAGAATGGCTAATTAATGACGAGAAGATTCTTTTTAGATACTCTGTAGCCCACCGGATGTCTCAACAAACAACAGAGTAGGGGGTAGTTGATGAGGGCATTTTTATTTGGACCTATAAAACCTGTTGCCCTTCAGGATCTACAGACTCCACCTGTGGGTCCCATAAGGTTATGGACCTGTCGGACTACATGGGATGGACCCTATAAGGTCATAGACTTGTCGGACTACATAGGTTGGCTCCCGATGAGTCGGTCTTCCTTTAGAAACCTTACCATTACCAAGCGATTATTGATATAACCAATGGATCAAAAGGCCTTGACTCATACCAATGGATAGAGGTAGAACCATGCCAATGAGTAATGACAAACCCCACGAACGGGGTAAGCAAAAACCGACAGATGAAGACATAAGCCCGATGGTTGATCCGTGGGCTCCACAAGCCCTTGTGTGCTCACCACTCATAAATCCCTACATGGAAATAACTTGCACGCTATGCTCAAAGACCCTATTCACACGTTTATGTCTTCCCAATATGAGAAGAAAGGCCCTGGGATATCTAAGCATTAACTCCATATCTTCCACACAAGGAAAAATCCTATGTTCATGGGATCTTGGTTGTTCCTCTGCTACTAAAAAAGCACCAAGCCTCCTCATACCTAAGGTACGCAGAAAATTCCTAGTTCTCACACTATTGAGTTCTTGGTGATCTTTTCTTCATTGACTTAACCTTCAGAGAGTCTTTGGCCGACACCCCACCAGTGCTTTTTATGAGTTCTTGGTTTTCTTGTTCCTCATGTATCCCAATGGAGCATTCGTGGACAATCAACTCACTAATAATTTTTGTGCATTATCACTAAGCATGCAAAGATAGATCAAAATAATTGAAATAAAAAAGACATGGTAAATATGTGTGTGATGTGTGATAAACCCTAATCTAAGAGCATATTCTAAAAATTTGCAATAAACACACAAAAACAATGTAGTTTATTTTACAAATTTACAATACCATTAAGTTATAGTGTAACTAATTGTTTTTAAGGAATTGCATATTTGTATAATCCTTATCATTTCTATAATCAACATCATCATCACAAAAATTGGCATCAACAATATTGAAATAGAGTTATCATCAGGATTGAACGCCATAAAAATTGAGATAAATTAAAATATCCATTCATGTTAGTAAATAGTACAATATATAACTCTGGACAAATAATTTGCTAAGGAGATAAAATATATATACACCAGATAAACAAATCTTTTTTCCAAAACAAAGTATCCTACAGCTTACTTAAAACTTAAAAGTCACACCTCAAAGTTGGTAATTTCCCCCCCCCCCCCCCTATTTTTATCAAATGAAATGACTTGACACATATATAAACATATTTTAGCAACTTTGATAAAGTTCTACACTATGCCCTTTTTTCTTTTTTCTTATTTTCATATTTTGTTCTTTGTTTTTTCAACAATAAGTTAAATTTGAATTATATAACAACCTAATGTCTCGCATGATATGCATGAAGATGTTGATCAACAACGGGATGGTCTCTATTCAAATGTGTAAGCAAAAGTCTTGGATGCTATTATTCGCACTTTTCACAGGAGATGAAAAGCTTACATTGTTTATCTTGTGTTTAATTTTTTATTCACGAGACTTTTAGCTTTACCTTTACCCTATCAAGATATAGGTACTGATGAAGTATGAATTCGTCTTTCTCAGTTGAACTCCTTGCCAATACAGATGGATAATGTGAAGCTAGCAACAGTACGGATCCTGCTAAAAGAATAGGTGGACTTGGGGCACACCAGTGTAGTGTGTGATAAAGAGTCTCTAATGGTCTAGTCAGAAAGATGAAAGTTCAATTGTACAGAGAATCAATATAGGCTAAAATTCTCTTGTGTATTTGTTGTGTACCTTAATACCTTTGTTTGTTCTTCGTGTCTTCTTTATAGGTCCTTTTCCCTATTTATGGGATTAAATGCCCTTCTTTATGACTCTGGATCCATTGGCAACAAATGGCGGGATGTTAGAGATTTCAATGATTTTCTACCTGTTGGTCCGTTGGTTACGCCTTTGGTTGTCTGGCATGTTAACCGATTATCCGTGTCATTTATGGGAAACTTGTTTAATGTTTGTTGTAACTGTCCATCCCCTGGACGATGGTAGATTTCTTCCTCTTCAGGTTCGTTTTTAATTACTTCATGATATTAATATATTTTCTTGTGTTTGCTTGAGTGATTAGCAATGTTCATGAAATTTGAGGTAAAAAAAAAAAAAATATATATATATATATATATATATAAGATATTAAATCTAGGGATGCAATGAGGGAGAGACAACGATGGGTCTCTCTTCGAATGTGCATGTGAATGTCTTAGATGTTGTGACTCAAACTTTTCACGGGATATGGGAAAGTTTATTTTGATTATCATACGACTGAATTTTTACTCAGGAGACCTTTTTGCTTGTATAGTATGACACATATAATTTACGGTATGATTAATACGATATACATCTATGTATTGTGCGATTTACAAACATGTTCAATATATATTTATGATACAATATTTTTTTCACTCGATATGTATCGTGTATTGAATGTTATTGACAACTATGCCACTTATTAATCGACCCAACTATTTAGGTTACACACCTTCACCATTTTCATTTAGGAGATTTTTCTTCATTCCAATTAAAAAACACCACTTTTGTTTTTATCCATATTCAATTAAAAATGATAATCTTTATGAACCTTTTTCTATTCCTTTTTTCCCTTTCAAATAGCAACATAAATGTCGAAGTGAACATATTAATTAATCTGAAATAACCCAACTTCAAAGAATCTGCAAAAGGAAAAATGAAAATAATAATAGTCCTTTGTGCACACAAATGTAGGGCCCATACCATCTGCGACAAATGGGTTGAATTTGAACTTTGAACCGAAGCCACAAAGGGTAAAATTGTAAAGTAAATAGAAATGAGAATAGGGCTAAAAGAAACAACACGTGAGTGTGAGATCATCTATTTATTCATCATCGTAAAAAATAAAAATTTCTGATCTCATCTGAAATGGCTATGGCGGCTGCTACTGCTGATGTCCTTGTCCCGAGGCTGGAAGAAAAGCACGAGGAACTACAAGAGAAGAAGCAGAAGATGACAGATGAAGAAAGACAAGAGGAAGATGACGTCCCCTATCGTGAGAAAGTTGGCTTACCTTTGGATGACGAACTTCAAGAGAAGAAGCAGAAGAAGACAGATGAAGAAAAACAAGACGTCCCATATCTTAGTGACGATGACGATGATGATTGTTTTCCTGGTGAGCTCCCTGATATGACCCGTGCAGAATTGGCTTTGTATCATCAACAGGTTGAAGAGAGCGGGGTAAGCAATCATCGGATATAGTGAGTTTGTGCGTGATGATGCTCCCATGAATCTTGTCTCATTCTGATTCGCAGGGCTTCGATGTTGGCGACTTCCGCCACTCTTTCGCATGCGGTAGAATTGAGCCGATGGGATTCGAGGGGGTCATTAATGATGCTCATAAGAAAAAACTTGGTGAATATTCTATGGAAGCAATCCACAAGTACAACACTGATGAGGTCTTTAAATAATCAAACCCCTTGATTAGTTACCTCTATTATTATTGTTATTGCTGTTGGCTTTATTGTGTCTGGGACAATTTCTTGTAGAAGAAGAACTTTAAGTTCAAGGAGGTGGTGAAGGCAAATGTGCAGTGCGTTGCCGGCCTCATGTATTATATTACCTTCAAGGCTGAGGATGCTTCTACTGCTACTATTGAAACCTTTCAAGCTAAAGTGTGGAGAGGAATTGGATTTGTAGAGGTCACATCTATTAGGGTAAAGCCCATCTCTATCTCCAAGCAAGGTAATTCCTTTTTCTATGCTCCATCAAATAAACCTTTGAAACTGCTCCTAAGTCATGCATTAGCTGGGAAAAGCATGATAATGTTTTACATTTGCAATTTCCTTTTTTTGTATTAATTTGCTTGATGCATGAGGTTACAATGCTGAGTTAACTTAGTTGGAGAGGAATGTTTGAAAAGGATCTACTCTCTAATAATACACGTCTTGTGCTATTGCTCCTGCTTGACTTGTCTAGATTTGTAGCTTCAACCTTTTAGCATGTGTGCATCTTCTCTGTTATTTGAATGATTACTTGAAAACTACCCTGTTTTTAAAAGAGTTGTTATCATGCTTTGGGAACTTATTTTGCTTGGACTCATAGTTAGGATGTATTTGAAACCTTGTATACATTTTATTTGGAAGATCTACCTTCTCTTATTTGCTTTTGGATTTTGATGAATTTAGGCTTAACCTCAAAAGCTACTAGTTTCAAAATTTATTCTCGATCAAATTCATGTTATACCGGAGCCACTAAGCCACTTTAGTTGTTATTTATGTTTTGGTTGTCATCTTCAGAACCCTATAACTAGCTATTGCAGATTTATATTCTGTTACTACTTTTATGTTCCAGTGTTGCAGACACCATGATGCACCAAGAATATTGTTAATTTGAAATCTCGAATTTTGGAATTTCACCAATGTAAATCTTTATCCAACTAAAGATTTTGTGGGTTTTTTTTTTTTTTTTTTTTTTTTTTTTTTAACTACTTTCCTTATTGATGTACTCATTGGAAGCCTATTTAAAATGGCTTTAGTAAATATTTAAGGTAGATTTTGATGGTTGGAATTTTGTTCTGGAAATTTTTGAAGTGCCGGGTGTTGATTCCAAGCAAACCTAATTGCTGATTCAAATGTGCAGTTGTTACACTCCTTTGAAATACCACATTAAACAAAATGATGTCAAATTCTAAATGTCAGATGTGCCCCGCTGGGACCATATTTTCAAAATCTTAAGATGCTATCAAAATAAAAAATTCCAAATGTCAGATGCCCCAACCAATATATCCATCCAATAAAAAATCTACCACCCTTCTAGGCAAAACCCAAAAACTCCAAATGATCTAAAGACAAAACAACACAATTAATACACCCTCTCACATGAATCAAAAGACGATACACTATCTTGCCACTATTCCAACACATACAATACCTGGCCACAATTTGAAAGCCTCTCCTCAAGTTGTCGCCAATATATTCCCTCACACCGCCATCCAAACATGAAAGGAAACTTGCATAGAGGCCTTAAGGGTTTGTTTGGATACAGCTGAAAACTGAAAAACACTGTAGCAAAATAATTTTTAAATGTGTGAATAGTACCGTGAGACCCATTTTTAATGAAAAAGTTGCTGAAAAGTGAAATTTGTGAGTCTGTGAACAGTGCACGGTGTGCACTGATTGGCTGAAAATTGTTTGACAAGTCAAACTTTGCGGCTACTGTTCATGAACAGTGCATGAAATGTAGCCGTAACAGTAAAATTTGTCCCAAAACACGTGAAAAAAAAAAAAAAAAAAAAAAAAAAAAAAAAAAAACAGAAAAACGCAAACACAAACGCATCAGCCGGACCCAAACGCACGCTAACCCTCCAAATACTTTTTCAAGGAAAGATGACATAGATAGACCCTCTTAGCACGTTATAGTAAGAATGAATATCAAAACCCCCATTTTTCTTCAATTTCCACCAAACACAGTCCCCACTCACAGTAGGAGTATTAGACTCCAACATATGAAGAAAATTCAAATCCCAATAATTGAAATCACCAAGGAATCTCACATATCACTTTTTAATATGTTTACAATGTAAACAGCACTACACTGGCTTACATATACTTATATTCTATTGTTTGATCCATGTCTTACCTATATGATTCTTTGACTTATTCTCTTGTTTGAATACTTCGTTTTTGGCTAGCAAATGCCTTTTCTTTTTTCTTTTTTTCTTTTTTTTTTTTTCTGGTTAGAAAATGCAAGCTTATAAATTTTGAACACTACAGATGGAATCTATCTTCACTTGATTTTTTTTTTTTTTTTCATTTTTTTTTCAGAAAAAATAAAAAAATAAACTATTTCTCATCAAAAGCTTTATGAGATGCCAGTCTGAACTATGGATCCATAAAACCTATTGTTCTTACTAGATAACTTGGTGATGGACATTTAGTGATGATCTTAGATTTGAAATTATAATAAAGCTCCCAATGGGTTGAAAAACTTCAAATTGCACTGTGCTTCTTTGTTGCCTTGGCGGTTGTCTGAGTATGAAGGTTTGAAGGTTGGAAAAAGAACATTGCTGAATACCCAAATAAAGATAAACTTCAAATTGCATGCAAGATGCAAGGAGAAAAAAAGAATCATGACCAAATGCAGCATGGGTGCAACTAATTATTGTGCAAGTGAATAGGTTCCATTTGCTGATGCAGCAAGATTAGGCCAAGGCAGAATCATGATTTGGTCATAGTCAGAATTGATTATTTAGGACTGTGGACCAGCTAGTCTAATAGCTCAAAAATGGCGAATAAGGCACTTGACATAGACTTATCGTTTGGTGTTTTTGACCTTATTTTTGTTATTTGCAGGAAATGAAGACTTGGCAATATGCTGTTCGCGAAGTTCATGAAGGTTGCTGGCAGTATTTTTCTATTTAAGTCAAATGGAGGGAAAACACTTTTTAAGTCTGAATTTAATATTATGTATGGTAAGTTTAGGTTGATATTATGTTTTTGAGACTTGTTAAATTATGCATGGATGTTCTACTCATAGGTTGCCAAATGTGGCCTTTTTCATCAAATGTCAAGCAAAGAAAATGCCTCCTTTAGTTTCCTTTACTAAAGGGTTAACTTGACAATATTAAGGATGGGGACTGGGACATTGGAACTACACTTGTCCATTGCGTCTTTGAAGTTGTGTAGTGAGAGAGACCACCACCTCTAGCTCTTTTTGATTCATTGTAGTGCAGCTCGCATCTCAGCAGGACACCCCCAGATCCTTGCTCAAGGCAGCATCAAAGTGACAGTAACTAAATATTATAATAAAATCTTTGTTTTAAAGAGAGGACGTCTGAATCGTTGATAAAAGTCACTAAGGAAATGGTTTGATTATAAAATCGTAGAATGAATCTATTGTCTTGTTTTTTTTTTTTTTTTTTTTAAGACGGATTTTTTATGTCCATTTTTACCCAAAATCTCAAAAATTTTGAGATAACTTTTGAGATAACTCGGCGACTCTGCTTGTGCTAAATTTCCAAGCAGTCCCAGCTTGAAAATTAAGTTATTCACTACCCCCATCCAAGGGACCCTCCCCCCTAGCCTCTTAGACGCTTTAAAGACTATGTTGAGACCAATTCTTCCATAGTTCAGCTTCTTAGTAGAATTTCTCTTGATTCCTCCTAGTTGTTAGTGTTCTTTTCTCTGGGCATTAAGATAATTGTTTTTTACACCCTAGTCTTCCTTAGTCTAGTGTTAATTCACATCCCACATTCTCCTAATTCTTAAAGTGAAATCCCTTAGTCTAATTTTGGAACACTTTTGTTGACGAAATTTATCAAATTGCATTTGGATTTTATATTGGGTTCTATTTGAATTTGAATATTTTTGCTAAATTTAAAATTCTTGGATTTTTATTTAATGATTTGGGATATGTTAAATCCGAGTTTAATTTCTTGCTGTATTGGTGAATGAAGAAATTATGGCTAATTACAACTAACTCACTTGTGGTTTGACCGAAGTTTAAATTGTCTATCCATGGTTTGAAATTTGGTACTTTATTCACTTCAACTCAGTTAGCTCACTTATGTTAAAAATGAGGCTAAATATGTATTTTTGCTCCCATTATAAGTCTCTCTCCTCCCAGAACATAAAATAAATAAATAAATAAATAAAAAGGGAAAACAATATCAAAAAGTGAGGGTTTTGTAAAAATTAAGAAAAAAGATTGCCCCACTTGTTCTTAATTTTTATAGAACTCTCACCTTTTGAGTTCATTTTCCTTGTTCTTTTATGTTTTGGGAGGAGAGAGACATAAAGGGGAAGCAAAATTACATATTTAAACCTTTTTTTTTTTTTTTTATAAAAGTGGGTTACAAAGCTCTAACTAAGTTAACGTTAGGTGGGTAAGGTGCCAAATTTCAAACCACGGATAGGCAACTTAAATTTTGGTTAAACCATAGGTGAGTAAGTTGCAATTAGCCCAAAAATTATATTGGTGGAAAATGAATTTTGGTCTTAATTTTTTTTTTTTTAATTATCTACAAAATTTTATATAGTTTTGTGTTTTTATGAGTTAGACCAACATATTTGAGTCATTTGACTATCTATTACGTAACTGGACACCTCATTTTGTATTTCCTATGACTTGAGCCTTCGACCCTTGAAGACGATATCAAGGGAAGCAAGTATCAATAAAGTAGTGCACAAGATTGCAAAAATCTTTAATAAAAAAAAAAAAAAATTTGTTCAACATTTGCATGATTCATCCTTATGCAATTTTAAGGCAAGTGAGGAAGCCGCTTAAGGCCTTCAAATTTTAACCAATAGAGATATTTATTTCTTGTGAAAAATTAATTAGGCCATAAATATTAACCAATAAATAAAAAAATAATTTTTTTTGTCAAAGAAAATCAAGGCCCCAAAGTGAAAAAAAGAGTGACCCCCAAATAAAATTTAAAAAAAGTCTCCAAATTTCAATTAGATGAAAGTTTTTTGGTAAATTAGTTGAGGGAGACATCAGATGACACATATGATATGACATACAATGAAATCAGTAAAACAAAAACCCAAAAAGTAGAAACAGTCATTTTGAACCAAATATTATTGTTTTTATTTTTATTTTTTTGGTAGAGGATTTCCACCGTTGGACCAAACAAGAAGTAAAAACATGTTCGTATAGAATTTTCAGAGAGAGAGAGAGTAGTACCCTTGAAAGCAAGGTAAAGTGCAATAGCGTCGTCTCTTGGGGAGGTTGGAACTGGAGGAACGCTTAGCGTCGATGTTGATTTGCTCTCTCTCTCTCTCTCTCTCTCTCTCTCTCTCTCTCTCTCTCTCTCTCTCTCTCTCTCTCTCTCTCTCTCTCTCTCTTCAACCTTTGCGTTGTGTGTGTTCGGTTTTGTGGTATTGTGAGGCAGAAAAAAAAAACATATGTTGAAATTTAAATGAACATTGAATGTGAGTCTAAGGATAATAGACGTGATTTTCTAAATCATAGAGTCTTCTTAGACTGATTAACTAGTGAGATGCATCTTTAAAAAAAAAACTAGTGAGATGTAGGGAGAGAACTAGGGCTGGCTGAGCATGGATCCAGCCTACCCGATCAACCGCCCGACCCGACCCAAACCAAAGGGTTTTGGGCAAGTTGGATAGTTCTCGGGTCGAATTTTGGGTCAAATACTTTGGTCATGAGTCCAACCTAGCTAACCCGCCCAATTTTTAATATTAAAAAATATATATATAGAGAGAGGGAGAAGAAGAAAAAGAAAAGAGTTACCACGTTTCCCCAGCCTTCAAGACCTTTTGCTTGCCATCTTTTTTTTTTTTTTTTTTTTTAACAAAAGAGGTGGGTTTTGAAAGCTTGGGAAGAGGTAAGGAAGGTTTTGGAATTATTTTCCATATTTCTAGTTTCTTACTTTTAATGACTTTCACTTATTATGATAATGCCTAAAATTATGATATTATCTACTTATATTCCCAATATAATATTCAAAAAAGAATTATTCCTAAGATAGATTTCTTTCTTAACTTAGAATATTTAATTCTTTCTCAAAAAAAAAAATTACTATATTTAATTAAAATTCTTTGTCAACCACAGGTCCATAACCATCTATTGGAATTTTCCTAATGCAAACCATATGAAAATTAAAGTTTCCTTTTGAGTTATGTTTTCCCTCATTAAACCTTGATTCTAAATTTGAATTCCATTTTGAATTTGGTCATCCATAACTAATTAGGAATTTTGTAACATACGAGTCAAACATAAATTCATTAATTTATACTTATCAATAGGAATGTAATAATCGTATATGCTAATTCAATTTTTTTGCTTCACTGAATTTTTAATTTTTCTTATACAAAATTTTCATTTGAAAAGTCAAGTTTCCTTTTGCGTCATGTCTTCATGTGTGACATATCTAATCTAGTCAAATTCTCATCTAATTAAGTTTCATTAGATAAAGAAAATTAATAATAAATATATATAACCATAAACGTCTCATATATATTTTTATATATATTCTAATAAAAAAAACCTATTCTATTTAATTCATTTCATTTAATGTAAATTTAACTATTACCATAAATGACTAATTTATGAAGACTATTACTCAAATCAAGAGTAATGCTACTAATACAAACTATTTTACAACATCTATAATAATAATAATAATAATAATAATAATAATAATAGTAATAATAATAGGTAAAACTGAAAGAAAATCCAACTAGATTTCAAATTAGAATTCAATTAGAGTCTAGTTTTACGCCACGTGTCCCATCTAATCTAAGTTTTTAAATTTTTGTGTCAAGTGGTTAATTCAATGTAAAAATTGGATTTCAATTAGAGTTTAATTTTGCGACATGTGTCCCATCTAATCTAAGTTTTTTAATTTTTTATCAAATGAGTTAATTTAGTGTCAAAAACAAGGAGTCTAATATAAGTAAACCATTAAAACATAATTTTTGAATGATTTTATATTTATGAGCCTTTTTTTTGTAGAACTAAAAACAATTCAAGTTTATAAGTCATCTATATATTATATATAGGTAAAACTAGGAGAAAATCCAATTAAATTTCAAATTGAAATTCAATTAGAATTTCATTTTGCACCACGTGTTCTATCTAATCAAAATTTTTAATTTTTTGTACCAAATTAGTTAGTTCAGTGTAAAAATTGGATTTCAATTAGAGTTTAATTTTACAGCATATGTACCTTCTAATCAAAGTTTTTAAATTTGTGTCAAATGAGTTAATTTAGAGTATAAAACGAGGAGTCCAATATAAATAAATCATAAAAAACATAATCATATATCTAACACTATATATAAAATTAGAGGAAGAGAGAGTTTGAATGATTTTATATTTATGAGCCTTTTTTTTATAACTAAAAAAAATTTAAATTTATAAGTTATCTATATATATATATATATATATATATTTATAGGTAAAGCTTAGCAATAATCTAATAAATTCTACACTTGAAGTCCAATTTTGTACCATGTGTCCTAAATTATTTATTTTTAGAGAGTTTTATTTCTTAATTTTGGAATCAAATGTGGGACCATATCATAAATATCCATTCAAGTGAGTTATTGTGTAAAAAAACCAAAGAGTCTAGAATTAATAAACATAAAAATATTTAAAAAATTGACAATTTACATTTTCTACCTAATAGCATTTTTACAAGACTTTTTAAAGAGTTAAAAAAAATATAAGAATGACTATCAATAATATTTAAATTATATATGTAAGAATTATACTATGCATCTCAATGTGTATCTTTTAAGTATATCCATGCATATGCATAGGGTTATGGATAATGTACTTGTGGCTTTTGAAACCCTCTATTACCTAAAAAGGAAGACCCAAGGGAAACTAGGTTACATGGCTTTAAAACTTGATATGAATAAGGCATATGATAGGGTAGAATGGATTTTCTTGGAGAAAGTTATGAGGCATTTAGGGTTTGCTGACAGTTTGATTAAAATTATTATGTCCCGCATGTCAACTGTTTCTAATGCTGCCCTTTTGAATGGTCAACCCGTGGGTAACATCAAACCCACCAAAGGGTTAAGACAAGGTGACCCCTCTCCCCCTACCGCTTTTTACTTTGTGCTCTTGGTCTCCAAGGTTTGTTAAAAAAAGCTGAAGTGTAGGGTGATATAAATGGGGTGTCAATTTGCCGTAATGGCCCTAAAGTATCCTTTTTTTTTTTGCTGATGATAGTGTCCTATTTTGTCGAGCCAAGGAGGAGGAATGCCAAACTATCCTAGATTTGTTAGCAATCTATGAAAGAGGATTGGGGCAAAAGATTAATAGAGAGAAAACTAATATTTTCTTTAGTTCTAATACTCTTCCATAGGTTCAGAACAATATCCAGCAACTCCTTGGGGTACCGACCATTCGGCAATATGAAAAATATTTAGGTTTGTCGGCTTTAGTGGGGAGAGCAAAGAAACAAAGTTTCATCTACCTAAAAGAGAGGGTTTGGAGGAAGCTCCAAGGGTGGAAGGAAAAAAAAATTCTTTCTCATGCAGACAGAGAAGTGTTGATAAAATCGGTGATTCTAGCTATCCCCACATACACTATGAGTTGTTTCAAACTCCCTAAGGGGTTGGTGAAGGAGTTGGAGGTTTTGATTAGAAAATTTTGGTGGGGATATTATGGGGATAGTGGGAAGGTTCATTGGGTGAATTGGAAGCGCTTATGCAAGGCCAAAGAAGTTGGGGATTTGGGCTTCAAAAAGATTGAGAAGTTTAATGACTCATTATTGGCTAAGTAGGTGCGGCGCATGATAAACAACCCAAACTCCCTTTGCCACAGGGTGTTCAAAGCAAGATTTTTCCCAAATTGCTCAATCCTAGATGCCAAAGACTCTACCATTGGTTCCTATGCATGGAAGAGTATCCTAGGAGCTAGAGATGTGATCTGTAGGGGTATGGTGTGGAGGATAGGGAATGGGCAAGATGTTAGAATACACTACAACAAAAGTGGGCTATGGTGACAAAATCTAGTGAGGATAAACAATTTCATCACCAAATGATAACATTTAGTGAGGAAAAGAAGAATTCATCACAAAATATTATAAAAATTTTAAAATTGGTGATGAAATCAATATTTCATCACCAAAGATGTACCAATTGGTGACAAAATCAATATTTCGTCACCAAAGATGTACAAATTGGTGACGAAATATTTATTTCCTCACTATAGGTCATGAAAAAAAGGCAAACCTAGGATGACGAAATATTCGCGTCACCAAAGACTTACCAGAGGTGACGAAATTATAAATTCGTCACCCAATATTAGAATGTAGGTGTTTTTGGTGACGAAATAAATTTTCGTCACCTATTGTTTAACCAAAGACTAACCAAAATACATCTGAAATCTAAAAACTGACTGAAATAGCTTGGATGCTTGAAAATTACCAAAATACCCCTAATTGTAAAAAATGACCAAAATACCCCTCAAAACCCAAAAAAAATGACTAAAATACCCCTGAAACCTATAAAATGACAAAAATGGCCCTAAAACCTATATGATGATAAAAATACACCTTAAACCTAAAAGATGATCGAAATACCCTCAAACCTAAAAATGATCAAAATACCCTTAAATGACCAAAATACTCATTTTTATAATTTCTAGCTATTTTGGTCATTTTTTAGGTTTATGGGGTATTCTGGATTTTTTATAAGTTTCAAGGGTATTTTGGTCATTTTTTAAGGTTTTGAGGGTATTTTCAGTTATTTTATAGGTTTTGGGGGGTATTTTGGCAATTTTCATATTATGAGGGTATTTTGGTCATTTTAGGTTTCATGGATATTTTGGTAATTTTTAGGTTTTGGGGAGTATTTTGGTCAATTCTTAGGTTTAGGACGTATTTTTGTCAGTTTTAGTTTTGGGGGGTATTTTGGTCATTTTGAAGGTTCCGGGGGTATTTCGGTTATTTTTTAGGTTCAGGGGGTATTTTGGTTTTTTTTTTTTTAGTTTCCGGGGATATTTTGGTAATGTTTTAAGTTTTAGGAGTATTTTGGCATTTTCATGATTTTAGAGGGATTTTGATCATTTTTAAGGTTTAGGGTGCATTTCGGCAATTTAAGAGGATTTTAGGAGTACTTTGGTTATTTGCAAGTTTTAGGGGCAATTTGGTAATTTTGATTATTGGGTAATTGGGTGGATTGGGGCTTACCCATAATAATTTGGTTGAGTTAAGTTTGGGTTAGATTTAATTGGTTAAATGGATAATAATGGGTAAATTACATCCGATTGACATGAAAATTGGCATGCATGTTAAGACCATATAGAACATGTAATCCAACGGTTAGATTTTCAAAATATGAAATCAATAATAATTTATTGGGTGGTGTAACATTTTTTAGAGTTACATTAGGTGTAACTTGAACCCAACCCTATAATTCTTAATTCGATGTGAATTTTGATAAATCTACCGTTAGATTACATTATCTTCATATATTTTTCATGCTTATAAAATTTCAATGTGATCAAAGATTAATAGGTATGTCATCAATCAATTGTCTAAATTCAAGTTTTTGTAGTTTAAAATAACGTAAAAAATATGAGTTTAAAGATCAAATGGTAAATTACACCTGATTGGCATGGAAATTAGCATGCATGTTAAGAACATATAGAACATGTAATCCAACAGTTGGATTTTCAAAATATGAATTCAATAATAAGCTATTGGGTGGTGTAACATTTTTTAGAGTTACATCAATTGTAACTTAAACCCAACCCTATATTTCTTCATTTAATGTGAATTTTAACAAATTTACCGTTAGATTACATTATCTTCATATATATTTTCATACATTCAAAATTTCAAAGTGATAAAAAATTAATAGTCATGTCATTAATCAATCATTTAAATTAAAGTTTTTGTAGTTGAAAATAACGCATAAAAGATGAGTTTAAAGATCAAATGGTAAACTATATCCGATTGACATGAAAAATGACATGCATGTTAAGAACATATAGAACATGTAATTCAACGGTTGGATTTTCAAAATATGAATTCAATAATAAGCTATTGGGTGGTGTAACATTTTTTAGAGTTACATCAGCTGTAACTTGAACCCAGCCTTATATCTCGTAATTCGATGTGAATTTTGACAAATCTACCGTTAGATTACATTATTTTCATATATTTTTCATGCTTACAAAATTTCAAGGTGATCAAAGATTAATAGACATGTCATCAATCAATTGTCTAAATTCAAGTTTTTGTAGTTTAAAATAATGCATAAAAAATGAGTTTAAAGATCAAATGGTAAGTTACACCCGATTGGCATGAAAATTTGCATGCATGTTAAGAACATATATAATATGTAATTCAACGGTTGGATTTTCAAAATATGCATTCAATAATAAGCTGTTGGGTGGTGTAACATTTTTTAGAGTTATATCAGGTGTAACTTGAACCCAACCCTATATTTCTTAATTCAATGTAAATTTTGACAAATTTACCGTTAGATTAAATTATCTTCATATATTTTTCAATCTTACAAAATTTCAAGGTGATCAAAGATTAATAGTCGTGTCATCAATCAATTGTTTAAATTCCAATTTTTGTAATTTAAAATAACGCATAAAAGATGAATTTAAAGATCAAATGGTAAGTTTCACCCGATTGGCATGAAAATTTGCATGCATGTTAAGAACATATAGAATATGTAATTCAACGGTTGGATTTTCAAAATATGTATTCAATAATAAGCTATTGGGTGGTGTAACATTTTTTAGAGTTACATCAGCTGTAACTTGAACCCAGTCCTATATTTCGTAATTTGATGTGAATTTTGACAAATCTACCTGTTAGATTACATTATCTTCATATATATTTTCATGCATTCAAAATTTCAAGGTGATCAAAGATTAATAGGAATGTCATCAATCAATTGTCTAAATTCAAGTTTTTATAGTTTAAAATAACGCATAAAAGATGAGTTTAGAGATCAAATGGTAAACTACATCCGATTGGCATGAAAATTGGCATGCATGTTAAGAACATAAAGAAAATGTAATCCAGTGGTTAGATTTTGAAAATATGAATTCAATAATAAGTTATCAGGTGGTGTAACATTTTTTAGAGTTACATCAGGTGTAACTTGAACCTAGACCTGTATTTCTTAGTTCGATGTGAATTTTGACAAATCTACCGTTAGATTACATTATTTTCATATATTTTTCATGCTTACAAAATTTCAAGGTAATCAAAAATTAATAGACATGTCATCAATCAATTGTCGAAATTTAAGTTTTTGTAGTTAAAAATAACGCATAAAAAATGAGTTTAAAGATCAAATGGTAAATTACACCAGATTAGCATGAAAATTGGCATGCATGTTAAGAACATATAGATCATGTAATCCAACGGTTGGATTTTCAAAATATGCATTCAATAATAAGTTATCGGGTGGTGTAACATTTTTTAGAGTTACAATAAGTGTAACTTGAACCCAGCCCTATATTTCTTAATTCAATGTGAATTTTGACAAATTTACCGTTAGATTAAATTATCTTCATATATTTTTCAAGCTCACAAAATTTCAAGGTGATCAAAAATTAATAGTCATGTCATCAATCAATTGTTTAAATTCAAGTTTTTGTAGTTTAAAATAACGCATAAAAGATGAATTTAAAGATCAAATGGTAAGTTACACCCAATTGGCATGAAAATTTGCATGCATGTTAAGAACATATAGAATATGTAATTCAACGGTTGGATTTTCAAAATATGAATTCAATATTAAGTTATTAGGTGGTGTATCATTTTTTAGAGTTACATTAGGTGTAACTTGAATCCAGCCCTATATTTCTTAATTTGATGTGAATTTTGATTGCTCTAACAACTATGACTTCGGGATCATTTTGGGATCTTAACAGAAACGTTCAAAAACTGGTTGAGTTGTCTTGGTTTTCGGTTTTCACGGTTGATCAGCCGATTCCTAGTCAATCTTGGGTTTTTACTATTTTTCGGTTTTTAGTTATAACCAAACTGGATCTATGATCGGTTCCTGGTTGAATCGGCAAGTTTGGTCTAGTTATTAAAACCATGATAGTGCCAACCATGGTTTTAAAAACCGATACGAACAAAGAACCAAAAAAGTTACTGGTTACCAATTTTTTGGTTCAACCGGTGACATCATAAATATTTATTTTATAATTATAAAATAAAAATATAATAAGTTTATTACTAATAATATGTAGGTAAAAATTTGTAAAAGATTTATGTGAGTTTTCACATCTTATATTTAGAAAATAAAAATAGCAAAATGTAAAAATGTAACATTTAGTGATACTTTTCATTTAGATTTAATTATTTTTCTTCAAAATGGACCATCGCATATGTTGAATTGTAATCTTAAAAATAAAATGTTTATTATTTATTTATATGTGTATATATATATTAATGAATTAATGTTAGAGAAAAATTAAGTACTTTTTAAATTTATTCATTTAATTAGTTAAAACTACTATTTTTTTTAATCATAATTATAATAAGAAAAAAAAAACTAAATTCAGTGAATAACAAAGCTAAATCATAATTATCAAGTAGTAGTGGTAATATATATATATATATATATATATTATAATGTTTTTGAGAAGTAGTATTACAACATACGCTTAACCAAAAAAAAAAAAAAAAAAGTGTAATGTCCAGTGTTGCAAATAAGACAAAAACTAAAAGTAAAGGCTTAAAAAATATCAAAATTACGTGGCTCTTATTCATTCTATATTAAAAACTCAAAAACAAAGGTGTGGCTCTCATTTATTTGTTGTGTACACAAATAGGACTAGCAGACTAGTAAAGTAGTGAAGCACACACTTTGTAAACTGAAAGTAGAAGTTCAGCTTTTTCTTTTGAGTAGTGAATAGCACGTAGTGAAATTTTTTGATTTCATTTTGCGCGGTGACCAATTTTTAGGCGGACTCTAAATTTTTTAGGTTTTTTTTTTTTTTTTTTCATTATTTTTTATTGGATAAAATTCTAGTACTGTTGCTTAAGTTTCTCTCTTATGATTTTTTCATGTGGCTACTTAATTTTAAAAATACACTTTTATTCATGAGAAAAAAGCCACATAATAAAATCTTAAGTGAGGAATATGAGGAATAACATCTAAGAATTGTAGCTAAGTTTTACCCTTCTTTGTTTGTGTGAACAAACCACTGTTACTCTCTCTTTCTCCTCCCATAGACAGACCCACGCCTCTCAGCCTCTCCCAAAAAGACTGGTAAGCTCTCTCTCTCATCGATCCTCTCTCTGCAAAAGTTTATAAAGTTAAATATCATATCTGATTTTCTGTGTGTGCCGTTTTAAAGTATGGATTTTGGGATTATTTTTGAAGTCTTTGCATAATAATAGCAATAAATGCCTTCTGATTGATTGCCCAACAATTTTTGTAAATGAATAGTAATTATTTGCTCTATGGATCCATAATATTTTGTAGTGTTGTATACGTGTATGTGTTTAATATATTGAGTTATCATGAATTAGCAAAAACCTTGGTATTTGGAGATTGTATTGTACGCTTTTAAAAAAAAAATAAAAATCTATATAATAGTTTGTTCTTATTTATTTATAAGGTGTTTGGATATATAATTTCACTAGCCGTGCACAGATTAATTAAAATTCATATCTAAAATAAGATCAATTCATTTTATTAAAACTATAAATTGTGGGAGATGAGCAAACCTATTTAAATAAATAGGTTTAATTTCTTTTCAGATTTTCCAAACTTTTAATAATACAATTTTCATGTAAATAGTAATTTAATCGTATTGGAACTTTGGCAATAGGGCTTTATGTAAATTTAAATTAACTTAATAAATTTAATCTGTTTAAAGTGTAGTGAGAGCATAAGGGGAGGGTATATAACATATGATATTATAATCCTTGCATTATTCTAGGCCTCTTTCCTGAAAGTATTGAATTGATAAGTTTGTGGTATGCACAGCTTATTTCCTTAGGCCTTGTATTGTTCACCTTTCTTATTATGTTGTTTGCACTGCTTGTTGTGGACAAGTCTTGTGGCTGTTTCATTTTAATTCATTTGTTTTTTTGATTGGTAATTTACTCGTCTTTTGAATGTTGCCTGCTTTTCAGATGAGCTCTGTGCCAATGCTGCATACATGTCTTCTGAATTTACATCTACTTTTTTTTTTTTTTTTCTAATTAAAAGTTTATATGTTGGTATATGGTAGGTTATAATGCTAGTGGTTCAGATTCAGATGAATTGAAGGGTGATTCTTAGCAAACCCTTTAGGCCTGTAAGTTCGAAACAATCAAATGTAAGTTGATATCCCTATTATGTTTGGCCTTATTGTACTTAATTTTTCTCATTACCTTGTACTTAATTTAGAATAGCGAGATGTTTACATGGCCTTATTGTACTTAGTTTTTCTCATTACCTTTTACTTAATTTAGAATAGCACGATGTTTATAAACATACGAAGATCATGGGTTATTCACTGTCAATTGTGATAACATGCCCTTTTGTGTTTGGTTTTGTGAGAACCTATTTTGTGCGTTCACATATAATTTTGTTTTTACTTGGCAGTAAGATGCACTTATCTGAATTTGATTAGCGCATTTAATACTATAATTTAGTAAGTTGATTTACCTTTTTTTTTTTTGTTATTAGCGCACTTAATACTATAATTTAGTAAGTTGATTTACCTTTTTTTTACCCTAAAAATAGTGAAGCTTTTGTTGGTTTCTTGTAGATTCACATGTGTAGGTTTCATCTTTCTAGACTTGCTTGTTTGATTTGCCTTAGTGTAATCATTGAAGCTACTGTCTCTCTTGTTAATTTGTCCCATAGAACACACCTTGGTTAGTGTTTTATTTTCCTGCCTAAAAGCATTAGTATTGGGGCTTGTATATGGTATATGTTGCTATATTGTTTAATGGTGGTGGTGGGTTTTTTGTTTGTGGTGGTGGTGGGTTTTGTACATGTGTTAATGATGGTGGTTGGATTTTTTGTTTATTGTGTGGTTAGGTTTTTGTGTTTATGGTGATGATTGGGTTTTTTGTTGAATGTTGGTGGTGGGTTATTTGTTTATTGTGATGGCTGGGTTTTTTGTTTATGGTAGTGACTGTGTTTTTGTGTTAATGGTGGTGACTGTGTTTTTTGTTTAATGGTGGTGGTGGGTTTTTTATTTATGGTGGTGGTTGAGGTTTTTTGTTTAATGTTAGTGGTGGGTTTTTTTGTTTATTGTGATGGTTGGGTTTTTTGTTTATGGAAATGGTTGAGTTTTTGTGTTAATGGTGGTGGCTGTGTTTTTTGTTTAATGGTGGTGGTGGTGGTAGGTTTTTTGTTTATGGTAGTGGCTGG
Organism: Quercus robur; assembly: GCF_932294415.1. Taxonomy (NCBI): domain Eukaryota; kingdom Viridiplantae; phylum Streptophyta; class Magnoliopsida; order Fagales; family Fagaceae; genus Quercus; species Quercus robur. Next base: position 29,206,151 of record NC_065543.1, read on the forward strand.
GTTTTTGTGTTAATGGTGGTGGCTGTGCTTTTTGTTTAATGGTGGTGGTGGTTTTTGTGTTAATGGTAGTGGCTATGCTTTTTGTTTAATGGTGGTGGTTGGGTTTTTTTATTTATGGTAGTGGCTGGGTTTTTGTGTTAATGGTGGTGGCTGTGTTTTTTTGTTTAATAGTGGTGGCGGATTTTTTGTTTATTGTGGTGGATGAGTTTTTTGTTAATTGTGATAGTTGGGTTTTTTGTTTATGGTAGTGACTGAGTTTTTGTGTTAATGGTAGTGGTTATGTTTTTTGTTTAATGGTGGTGGTGGGTTTTTTGTTTATGGTGGTGGATGTGGTTTTTGTTTAATGGTGGTGGCTAGTTTTTTTTTTTTTTTTTTTTTTTTGTTTAATATTGTTGGCTAGATTTTTTATTCGTTGTGGTGGTTGGGTTTGTGTTTATGATGGTGGTTGGGTTTTTGTTTTGGATTTCACTTTATTTGTTTTATTTTAAATTGAGATTTTTTCTGCATTCTTTTTTATTTCTCCATGGTTTGTAATGTGGGTTTAGTTTTTATTTGATGAGAATGTTGTGGGTCTTCTTTCTTTGATAGTTTGGCTTCATATGATGTTGCATTTTGAATATTTTGTCTAGTTTGTTATTGGGAATTCTGTGAACTTTTTATGCATTGTCTTACTAATAATAATATTTTTTTTGTTGTAGTACATCTTATCAAAGATATAGGTTTGTAGTCTAGTTTGTTATTGATGTATTTTCCTTTATACTTGTGCAGATATGGGATTGGTGGCAAAAAGATAGCTTTTGTGGGACTACTTGAACTCAAATAATTTTTTGTAAAGTTTGGAAGCTAAGACATCATTTGTATATAAATGGTTGTAATTACTTTGTGAACATCTTTATTGCATTTTTAGATTGTATGGATGTTTTTTTTTTTTTTAATGGATTTGGTTAGAAATGAATGGATGTTTGTTTTTATGGATTTGGTTAGAAATGAACAGGTTAATGTAATGGCAAGTAAATGTAAAGAATATTAATACAAAAAATAAAATTGGTGACATAATTTTCGTCGCCATATTTGACTATAAGCAAAAATTAGTGACGAAATAATTCGTCACCTGATCTATTGAAATTAAAAAAAACAAAAAAATCAGTGACGCAAAACTTCGTCACCTAATCTATTGAAATTGGAAAAAAAATACATTTGGTAAATAAATATTCCGTCACTGAAAATAAGGTTTAGTGACGAAAACATTAGGTGACGAAAACATTAGGTGACGAAAAACTTTTGTCACCTATCATTTTTTATTAGTGACAAAAAAATTTTGTCACCTGTCATTTTTTTATTGGTGATGAAACATTTTCGTCACCAATACATTCTGTGACGGAGCTTAGGTGACAAATGCTGTTTCGTCACCATTTCGTCACCATATGTATTTGGTGACGAAATAAGAACATATTGTGACGAAAAGTTTCATCACCGTAGTCCACTTTTGTTGTAGTGATAAAAGAGGACAGATGGCTTCCGATTAAATCCAATAGAACTGCTATATCACCCCTTACTTCAGTCCAGCCCGAGACAAAGGTGTGCTCCTTGATCAATCATGAATTAGGAATGTGGAAATCTGACGTGGTGGAAAGGCTTTTCCTTCCCCGTGAAGCTTCCTTGATTTTGGGGATCCCTTTGAGTCTTAGAATGCCTCCTGATGATATTACATGGGGTCTAACCCCTAATGGTATTTTTTCAACTAAAAGTGCCTACAAGATGCTAGTTGCCTTGGATAATAGTGGTGAGGCAGGTAGCTCTTCCCCTGATCCCCAGTTGAAATTTTGGAAGAGTTTATGGTCTTTGAGGGTACCGAACAAAGTGAAACATTTCACCTGGCGTGCTTGTAATAATGCCCTCACCACAATGGTTAATCTTTACCACAGACACATCAGCACCACAGACCTCTCTGAGCAATGAACGATTGAACCCAAGGACACCCTTCATGCATTGTAGGCATGCAGCAAGCTAGAAGAAGTCTGGCACACACTGTCTTGGACTCTTCCTGCTGCCCAGGCCCGCCCGCTAACCTTTAACGCTTTATTGGATTGTTTTTTGCAGGTGAATGACGATTTCAGAAAGGAGATTTTTATAATGATAGCATGGACAATATGGAACCGCCGAAACGCTCTGAAATTTGGGCGTCCAGCTATACCGGTAACCAACATCATCCCAAGAGCAGGTGCACTTCTTCAGGAGTTCATGTCAGCTCAAGAAGCTCCAGAAGAGCCCCTATCTGTTGCGGTCTCATCTTAGTGGCACCCTCCGAAGTTCCTATACTACAAAGCCAACTTCTACGTGGCAATTTTCAAAGCAAGCTCCTCAGCTGGGATTGGCGTGATCATCTGAGACAGCAGGGGCGATGCAGTTGGTGCTCTCTCAGTCCCAGCCCCCCTCTCTACCTCAGTTGCATTAATGGAAGCGCTGGCTTGTCGAAGGGCGGTCCTCTTTGCCAAGGAAATTGGGCTCAGACAGGTAATCTTTGAAGGTGATTCTGCAGTGGTCATTCAGGCTGTCATCCAAGGCAATTCAGTGTCAGCGGGGTATGGAAACATCATTGACGATATCAGGATTCTAGTTGCTGATTTTGATTTTATTCATTTTAATCATGTCAACTGTAATGTAGTTGCTGATGCACTCACCAAGAAGGCTAAAGTTTTATCGGACCTAGTTGTTTGACTAGAGGATGTACCAGAGGACATTGCTCCTCTCCTTTTGTTTGATGTTCCTTAATAAAGTTTTTCTTCCCTGGACCTCATGGTTCGGGTTTTCAAAAAAAAAAAAACATAAAAAATAGACTATTCTATTTAATTCATTTCATTTAATGTAAATTTAACTATTACCATAAACGTCTAATTTATGAAGACTATTACTCAAATTAAGAGTAATACTACAGACACAAACTATTTTACAACATTTTATATAAAGTATCCAATATAAAAAATAGACTATTCTGTTTAATTTATTTTATTTAATGAAAATTTAATTACTACCATAAACGTCTAATTTATTTTGTCTATTCCTGAAAATCAATTATAGAAAGTATCCAATATAGAAAATAGCACATTTTATTTAATTCATTTTATTTAATAAAAATTTAACTATTACCATTAACATCTAATTTATTTTGACTATTCCTGAAAATTAATTATAGAAAGTATCCTAAGATTAAACTTTGTTAATTTTTTTTCTTAAATAACACGGACAAAAAAAAAAAAAAAAAAAAAAACACCTGACCCAAGACCAACCTGAAACCTAACCAAAATCTTCGAGTTAGGTCGGTTTTATCCCTGGAAATTTTGTGTCAGGTTGCAGGTGGCTGGAAAACTAACCCGAACTAACAAAAGCTTAGCCCTAGAGAGAACAATTTTTTTTTTTTTTTTTTTTATAAACACAAACAACTTTATTAAGAAAATGCAATAAATACGACAAGGTGCTACATAAATGTCTCATGAGAGTCTTGCTGCTACTTAATCTTTAGGCCCTCGTTTAGAAGGAAGGAATTGAATGGAATAAAGAGAATAATTTTAGAATATTCTTCGCTTCCCTTATTTGGGTGTTTTAATGGATTGAATGGAAAGTCCATTCTCTCATTTTTGGAGTTTAATTGGGAGGAAATGGAATGGGTATGAGGGAATACTCATTCCTCTATATTGCCTTAAAACTTCAAATTTTCATTCCCCCTAAAATTGGGAGGAATTGAAGGGAATGAAATTAAATGTAATGAATTTTTTAGTAAAATTCCCAAAATACTCCTATATATTCAGCTCTTTATTTTAAAATTGGGTCTAATAGTAATATTTTCATAAAATGATCAATTCATTTACATCTATGTTACACCCAAACAAGATTACTTACATTCTATTTATTTGCATTTCATTCCATTCCTTTATTTTTTAACATCCAAATAAGGATACTTAATTCAATTTCATTCCTTTCTTTTGCATTCCTTTAATTCAATTTCATTCCTTTCTTTTGCATTCATTTCCCTTACTTAAATACATTACATTACATTCCATTCCATTCATTTATGATCATTTCATTCCATTTCCTTATGAACTCCCAAATGAAACCTTAGTCCTTATTATTTCTTCTTATCTTTTCTATTAGTTATCTTATCTTAATTTGAGTAGCCCTAGTTATTTAAATATCTAATCTCTATATGAATAGTTATCTAGAAATTATATCTAGTTATCTTAGGAGATTGTTGCTCTTTAAATAAACGTTTATGCCATTAGGCCAGCTGTGGAGGAATTTGCTATTGTACTATGGTTTGTCTTCTACCCAAAGGAAGTATTTTATTAATTTCCATCTCTGTTCCAATCAACTTGGTATTAGAGATTGGCCACCAACAACGACCAAAATGAGAAATTAGAGAGTGAAATGCAAGAGCTGAAAGAGAGCATGCAAAAGATGACCACAGAGTCCCAATCTCTTGGTTCATCCATGCGTGAAATTAAAGAGATGCTACCTAAATCTCGTGACAAATCAGATTCTCTCTTAACCCCAAAATCAGATGAGTGGAAGACCTCATCACACACTGGAGAGAAATCAAATCAGTCAACTAGATTCAAAACTATAATCTACAATCAACCACAACCCACCAAGTGGGATTTTCCAAAGTACTCGGGTGATGATCCAACAGTTTGGCTTGACCATGTAATGCAATATTTTGATTACCAAGGGACTGTGAGAGACGCGTCCCTAAAAAAAAGAGATTCGGGTACCTTTTAGGGCACCTCTCTTTTTGGGTAAGTGGTGTGGAGTCGCCACTTATTTTTTATGTAAAAATATAAGAAAAACTAATATACAAATATATGACTAAATTGCCTCGTTTCATTGATTGAATAAAAAAGATACAAAATTTGAAAATTTGAACTTTATACGGCTTTGGGTCCTAGTTACAATCTACCAAATGTACATCCCTTTTTGTCCTAGTTACATTCTACCCAAAATAAACAAAGATAAGACTAGATCTACTTAACCAAATACTTGAATCCGGAGGCTAGGTTACGGAATGGGAAGGTGTTAGGCACCCATTTTGCCCAGACAGAGTCTGTTCTTCTAGACTATTGTGACCAATGTACTATGTTATGCATGTTATGAATGATATGTCAAACATGTTAATAGATCAAATCACAAAAATTTATTTATGAATGAGATCTCTTCTTTTGTTTAAAAAATTCAAATCTATTTTGGTGACTAAGAAAATTGATTTTGGTTTGTAAAAAAAATCAGATCTGCTTTTATATGTGTAAAAAAACGGTTTTTGAAGAGAAAATTCAGATCTGTTTTTATTAATAAAACACAAAGTCTTTTGGTTTGTTATAAAGTTCAGATCTGTTTTTTAAGAGATAAAAAAAATGGTTTTGAGTTTTGTAAAAGATCAGATCTATTTTGATGATGATAAAAAAAAAATGGTTTTTTATGTAACAGAAAAAATCAGATCTATTCCTATATTTGAAAAAGACATTTTTTTTATGAAGAGGATCTCATTCACAAAATAATTTCACGTTACATGACTCAAACAAAACAAAAGACAAAACAACAATTCATGATCTCTTTCTTTACTTCAAAAATTTGCATATGTTTTAAGAAAAATCAGATTTGTATCTTAAGAAAGATACAAATCAGTTTTGATGTGAGAAAATTTTAGATCTGCATCTAAGGAAGATGTAGATCCCTTTTATTTTGAAGAAAAATTCAGATCTATATCGAAGAAAGATGCAGATATGTTTTATTTGAAGAAAAATTCAGATATGCATCTAAGAAAGATGCAGATCTGTTTTATTTGAAGAAAAATTCAGATTTGCATCTAAGAAAGATATGCAGATCCGTTTTATTCGAAGAAAAATTCAGATTTGCATCTAAGAAAGATGAAGATCCGTTTTTAAGAAAAATTCAGATCCACATCTAAGAAAGATGCAAATCTGTATTATTTGAAGAAAAATTCAGATTTGCATCTAAGAAAGATACAGATCCGTTTTATTTGAAGAAAACTTCAGATCTGCATCTAAGCAAGATGCAGATCCGTTTTATTTGAAGAAGAAAAATTCAGATCTGCATCTAAGAAAGATGCAGATTCGTTTTTGATTAAGAAAAAATCAGATCTACATCTAAGAAAGATGTAGATCCGTTTTTATTTAAGAAAAATTCAAATCTGCATCTAAAAAAGATGTAGATCTTTTTTGTTTCAAGAAAAATTCAGATCTACATCTAAATGAGATGCAGATCCGTTTTTAAGAAAAATTCATATCTACATCTAAATGAGATGCATATCTATTTTTTGGTTAAGAAAAATTCAGATCTACATCTAAGAAAGATGTAGATCTGTTTTTTAATTTCAAGAAAAAGCATTGATCATATGCAAATTATGGGAACTAAGAAAGAGATCATAACAATAAGGAGAGAAATCAAGAACATGTTTTGACATAATAAATCAACAACTCATGATATGAAAAACAACTAAACTAAAAATATAGACAAACACATATCATCACAATAAGAGAAGCATAAGGAAAAGAAAAAAGGTAATCAAAAAACAACCTCTTGTATGGAGCAATCTTTTTCTTTAGAGGATATTTTAGGGTTCAAAGAAACTTGTTCAGCTAACTTTAAAACCTAAAAACCCTAATTCTTGTAGCAAATCTCATAGACGATCAATTAATCTCAACAATTTGTGAGTCTCCAAAACGTATGCCTCTCAGAGCGTAGAAAAAAAGTGCTGAATTATGAAGTTCAATCTCTATTTATAGAGGCCTGAGGATCCTAAAAAATAGGTATGGACGATTAGGGTTTAAATTCAGATGCATCCTTTTGCGAAAAGATCGAAAAGCGTATGCATAATCGTCACCCGAAGGCCGTAGGGCCAAAACCCGAAACATGGGAATTGGCTCTTGGAGGCCGAACGCATTTTTGTGTTCGGGTGCCATTTGGTCTCTCCTTCTAGGGTTTTTTGGCCAGTCCTTGTACCTAGACATGTTTTCATCCTCCGTTTATGATTTTTTTTTTTTTTTTGTCTCTTTTCTGGATAATTTAGGCTTTTTAAGAACAATTATCTTGTAGATAACTACCCTAAAATAAATCTTGATAAAGTTCAGATTATCTACAATTTTAATGTTATCCAATCATCCCTTTTATTCCTATGCATGCATCCCTATTTTATAACTAATTATTAACCAATCACGGAATTATTTAATTAATTTTAATTGTTTAACCAATCAAAATTAATTTAAATTGATCATATGTGGTCGATCCTACCTAGACACAATACATGTTGACCGTGCAAACTTGATCATGTGATATCTTTCGATTTGATGGTCTGATTTGAAAACCGGAAACACCGTTGCGATCGTTAGAATCTCAAGATCATTTTTATGATATGCAATGAATGAATTAATGCATGTAATGCAAAGACAAAATGATGCATGTGATGAAATTATGATTTTTGGGGTACATGGATGGTTATTCAAGTCATTCTCCTTGATTAAATCATGGGTGCAAAATCAAGTGTCTACAGGGACATTTGAAGATCGTAAAGTCAAGTTGGCTGCCTTTCATTTGGATAGGGATGTAAACCAATGGTGGCAATGGATGAAGAAGGTGTATCACGAGGAAAAGATTGAAATCACTTGGGAAAAATTTTAAAAGGAGTTGCTGGTCTGATTTGGGGCAAATGAGGTGGAGGATTTTGATGAGGCATTGTCTCGAAAGGGGGACACTTAGGGGCTACCAGCAAGAGTTTGAGAGACTAGCTAATCAGGTCAATGGTTGGCCTCAAAATGCATTGGTGGGAGCATACATGGGTGTTTTAAAGGATGATATTGCTTTAGAAATTCATATGTTCAAACCAAAAACACTTTTAGAGGCTAGTGAGTTAGCCAGAATTAGGGATGAGAGTGTGGATAGACAACAATGACAAAACATTGTAGATCAGCCACAAACAAATGAGGCATCCTTGTTAGAATAGAGTGCCAATCCAACCAACACACCTAGACCAATGAGTCAAACAAACGAAACTGGAAGTACCAAAAAATTTTCTTCAAAGGAAATGCAACAACAGAGGGAGAAAAAGCTATGCTTCAATTGCAATGAGAAGTTCACATCAAGACATTGCTATGCAACTTCACAAGCCTTTGACATTGAAGTTTGTCCACATCAAGCATTCTTAGAAGGCAGTGGAGATGCAGCTTGGGATGACAAACCTTGTAGGCAGGGTCCAACTTCATTTGGGGGGGGAGGGGGGGGGAGATTGATGGGGTACCATGTAAATGTCTCATGAGAGTCCTACTGTTACCCAACCTTTAAGAGTACTTATTGTTTATTGTTATATCTTCTACTAGTTATCTTATCTTTATTTGAGTAGTCCTAATTATCCAAGTATCTTATCTCTAGTTGAATAGTTATCTAGTAATTATATCTAGTTATCTTAGGAGAATGTTGCTCTTTAAATACACGTTAATGGCATTAGGCCGTGTGTGGAGCTATTTTCAATTGTATAATGGTTTTTCTTCCACCCAAAGGAAGACTTTTATCAATTTCCATCTCTGTTCCTATCAAGATACATCCTGGAGAAGAGTTTGTTATATAGAATAAGGATTCTCTTCAATCCAAGCAATGAAATCATCAATACATAAAGCTTGTTTATCTAAAATATGAGTAAGAACATTGCCCTTCCTTTGGACATGAGAAAATCTTACACTATGAAACTTATAAGAAGAAGCTAACCTCCATAAATCATATGAGCAACAAAGGCCGGAGCTGGAGGAGAATCACAGAAAGCCTAAATCTAAAGTAGAGAATCACTTTCCAACACAAGATCTTGAATCCCGATTTCTCATGCAAAGACCAACCCAATTACAAGGGCTTTAGCTTCAATCTCAACTGCATCAAAAGGAAATTGAAACTTCTTTCTCAACCCAGCAATAAAGTTTTCTTCATGATCTCTAATGACAACTCCCACACTAGCTTCATTTTTAATCTCAAACATAGCCCCATCCACATTAACCTTATAGGAAGGTCCAATCGGGGGAAGCCATTTTGACTCTAAAACCTGATGATCCTTCATTGAAACCTCCATTGCAGTCTAATACTCTCTTAATTATTGCTGACACCAATGTAACACTTGCCAACCATTTTTTCCTTTTGCCACCATGTAAAACATCATTCCGATTTGTCCAAAGTACCCCAACAATAGTTATTGACATAACAACATCCTATCCATACCACTAAGCCTCCATTAACAAATACCAAAGAAAATCAACCAAGTTTTGAGAGTGCACTAAGTGTAAAGACTGAAACAATTTAGATAACTGCCATGTTTCTTGAGCCTTAGGACATTCCCAGAAAAAATGAACCAAAGATTCAGACTTTAATACACACTCTTCACAAGTATCATCCAGGAGAACATGACGATGAAACAAATTTGCTTTTGTTGATAGAATATCTCCAGCAGCTTTCCAAGCATTGTGTCTCACCTTATGAGGGGCATTAATCTTCCAAAGCTTCCTAAAAAATGAATGCATGTCTCCCCCATTAGAGGTAGAACTAGCGTGGTCATTCTTGTTAAGGTCCATAGCAATCTTATAAGCACTACTTCTAATGTGAAGAAACCATTGAAAGTCACACCTAGATTTGTTTTTATCATCTGGAAACTGATTTCTTAGAGGCATCCCTTCGATAATTTCAGCTTCAATAATGAGGAATTTACTTCTAATCAAATCTAAATTCTAGCACTTATTTGTATTATCAATAAGATCACTCACCAAAGATATCTGTGGAGTTAAACTTCTTGGAGAAATCACCTTTGACATATGTGTATCGCCTTGTCGATAATATGATTTTCTTGCTATGATGACATGTTTATTGCCGTGCTTGGGTGGCTGCTTTGTTTGATTCATGATAGAGTTTCACATGTTAGGGTTTCTTTTGTACTTGGCTTGCTTGCTTTAGGATGATAAGTACGTTGTTTTGGGATAAAGATGCCATGTTGTATGCTTTGATGTATGTTAATGTGTGTGTGAGTATAGATGCAAGTGTTGAACATGCTTTTAATAAGGTTAAGACGTAAGACAATGATGGGAGGCCAAACTTAGGGTTGGGCGATCTTGGGTGCCTAACACCTTCCCAAGAGAGTACCTAAACTCCGAACCCATACTCTAATAGTAAGATCAAAAGGTCATTCCTCGAAAGGACGCTATATTTATGATTCTTAGACCACATAACTAGGTGGCGACTCCCCCACTTGTGTCCACAATGATGCATCATCTCAAAAGCCACTACAACATTATCCACGATTAATCTTCCATGCAAAAAAGCATTTTGTGGATGTCTCATAATTTTTGGCAAATTTTTTTTAAGTCTATTGGTAAGGGTTTAGAGACAAAGTTGTAAATCACATTACACAATTTTTTTTATAGAGAGTTTCAACCCATGACATCCGCTTCTGATGATAGCTCTATCATTAGACAAAGACACTAATCCATTGGGATGGGGCCACCACAGTAGGCGTGGAGAGTATCAAGGGTGGCGAGCCTCTTCCAGGAGCTTTGCGTGAAAGGGATGTGCAACACGCGCCTGAGGAAATCTTCTTGTTCAAGGGTAACCGTAGGCAATTCTTTAGCTAAAAATAACATATAGCATGTTAGTTCAATGAAAATTAAAAACCAACGAATCAATAGGAGTGACGAACGACCTATCAGACTTATTCAAAATTCCCCAAGCATGATTATAAAAATCGCCCACGGTGTCCTGCCCGTCAGGTTTGCACACCTAGTTAATCCCCTGGACAAAGAAAAATTTACTTTTCCACATATGGTTGGAGTCAAGCATCCCAGACACTAACCTTAAGGTAGCCCGACACACACAAAGTTATAGAAACCCCAAGACGAGGCTATCTCCTGCGATTTGTAACAGTAAAAGAATTCCTCAAGTGTTTGGGAACGGTTGACCCACTTAGTTGCCCTCATAACACCTTGGCACCTATGAAGTCCTCTAGGCGTTAGGGGTTATCTAACAGACGGATTTGCCCAAATAATCTGCCAACTAACAATGGAGATGGCTAAGAGGCAACCTTAACCCCACAATGAAGGCCTTTCTCCCCTTTGACAGTCTTCCTTATGGGAATGTCGTCGGGTATCTGGAATCGAGGCCTAAGCTTGCTAAAAACCTCCTTCATCATGCTCACTGGGAAGATATTGACTGACCATATGCTAGGGAGGATGATTTTTCTGCTGATTTGTCCTGACGATTGGTTTCCTCCTCCAAAGGAGAATCTGTCGATGACTCCCTCTTGAAGATAGACGGCTCATCATATGTATACTCACGTCTCGATGAATAAGACTCCTCATCACCAGATTCAATGCAGGCGGACACAGAATGCTCACTTGTCACTTCACTACTTTCTGACATTCTCTTGTCTACAAGCGACGAATGAAAACTAATAATCTACTCACTCACTCCCACGCATAAGACCGACTGATTTATCAAAATGAAATAAAATAAATAGAAAAGGGGGCAAGGAACTTACGTAGAAATCCGAATATGCGATAGGTCAATAGAGAGTTCAAACCAAAGAGAGCCAATGAAAGAACAAAGAGAGCAATGAAAGCTAAGGGGCGACAAGAGAAGATCTCTGGTTTGAACAAGAAAAGGGACGCGACTATTTGAATTAACCAACCATGAATCGCCACGTGTCTTGTACCTCCTTCAAAAGACCGTTTTACCTCTAAGAAATAAAACTCCAAGAATGGCTAATTAATGACGAGAAGATTCTTTTTAGATACTCTATAGCCCATCGGATGTCTCAACAAACAACAGAGTAGGGGGGTAGTTGATGAGGGCATTTTTGTTTGGACCTATAAAACATGTTGCCCTTCGGGATCTACAAACTCCACCTATGGGTCCCATAAGGTTATGGACCCGTCAAACTACATGGGATGGACCCTATAATGTCATAGACTCGTCAGACTACATAGGTCAGATCCCGATGAGCCGGTCTTCCTTTAGAAACCCTACCATTACCAAGCGATTATTGATATAACCAATGGATCAAAAGGCCTTGACTCATACCAATGGATAGAGGAAGAACTATGCCAATGAGCAATGACAAACCCCACAAATGGGGTAAGCAAAAACCGACAGATGAAGACATGAGCCCGATGGTTGATCTGTGGGCTCCACAAGCCCTTGTGTGCTCACCACTCATAAATCCCTACATGGAAATAACTTGCACGCTATGCTCAAAGACCCTATTCACACGTTTATGTCTTCCCAATATGAGAAGAAAGGCCCTGGGATCTCTAAGCATTAACTCCATATCTTCCACACAAGGAAAAATCCTATGTTCATGGGATCTTGGTTGTTCCTCTGCCGCTAAAAAAGCACCAAGCCTCCTCATACCTAAGGTACGCAAAAAATTCCTAGCTCTCACACTATTGCATTCTTGGTGATCTTTTCTTCATTGACTTAACCTTCAGAGAGTCTTTGGCCGACACCCCACTGGTGCTTTTTATGAGTTCTTGGTTTTCTTGTTCCTCATGTATCCCATTGGAGCACTCGTGGACAATCAGCTCACTAATAATTTTTGTGCATCATCACTAAGCATGCAAAGATAGATCAAAATAATTGAAATAAAAAAGACATGGTAAATATGTGTGTGATGTGTGATAAACCCTAATCTAAGAGCATATTCTAAAAATTTGCAATAAACACACAAAAACAGTGTAGTTTATTCTACAAATTTACAATACCATTAAGTTATAGTGTAACTAATTTTTTTTAAGGTATTGCATATTTGTATAATCCTTATCATTTCTATAATCAACATCATCATCACAAAAATTGGCATCAACAATATTGAAATAGAGTTATCATCAGGACCGAACGCCATAAAAATTGAGATAAATTAAAATATCCATTCCTGTTAGTAAATAGTACAATATGTAACTTTGGACAAATAATTTGCTAAGGAGATAAAATATATATACACCAGACAAACAAATCTTTTTTCCAAAACAAAGTATCCCACAACTTACTTAAAACTTAAAAGTCACACCTCAAAGTTGGTAATTTCCCCCCTATTTTTATCAAATGAAATGACTTGACACATATATAAACATATTTTAGCAACTTTGATAAAGTTCTACACTATGCCCTTTTTTCTTTTTTCTTATTTTCATAGTTTGTTCTTTGTTTTTTCAACAATAAGTTAAATTTGAATTATGTAACAGCCTAATGTCTCGCATGATATGCATGAAGATGTTGATCAACAATGGGATGGTCTCTATTCAAATGTGTAAGCAAAAGTCTTGGATGCTATTATTCGCACTTTTCACAATAGATGAAAAGCTTACATTGTTTATCTTGTGTTTAATTTTTTATTCACGAGACTTTCAGCTTTACCTTTACCCTATCAAGATATAGGTACTGATGAAGTATGAATTCTTCTTTCTCAGTTGAAGTCCTTGCCAATACAGATGGATAATGTGAAGCTAGCAACAGTACGAATCCTGCTAAAAGAATAGGTGGACTTGGGGCACACTAGTGTAGTGTGTGATAAAGAGTCTCTGATGGTCTAGTTAGAAAGATGAAAGTTCAATTGTACAGAGAATCAGTATAGGCTAAAATTCTCTCGTGTATTTGTTGTGTACCTTAATACCTTTTTCTGTTCTTCGTGTCTTCTTTATAGGTCATTTTCCCTATTTATGGGATTAAATGCCCTTCTTTATGACTCTGGATCCATTGGCAATAAATGGCAAGATGTTGAGATTTCAATGATCTTCTACCTGTTGGTCCGTCAGTTACGCCTTTGCTTGTCTGGAATGTTAACTGATTATCCGTTTTATGGGAAACTTGTTTAATGTTTGTTGTAACTGTCCATCCCCTGGATGATGGTAGATTTCTTCCTCTTCAGGTTCGTTTTTAATTACTTCATGATATTAATATATTTTCTTGTGTTTGCTTGAGTGATTAGCAATGTTCATGAAATTTGAGGTAAAAAAAAATATAAGATATTAAATCTAGGGATGCAATGAGGGAGAGACAACGATGGGTCTCTCTTCGAATCTACATGTGAATGTCTTAGATGTTGTGACTCAAACTTTTCACGGGATATGGGAAAGTTTACTTTGATTATCATATGACTGAATTTTTACTCAGGATTCCTTTTTGCTTGTATAGAATGACACATATAATTTACGGTGTGATTAATACGATATACATCTATGTATCGTGCGATTTACAAACATGTTCAATATACTTTCTCAAAAAAAAAAAAAAGTTCAATATATATTTATGATACAATATTTTTTTTCACTCAATATGTATCGTGTATCGAATGTTATTGACAACTATGCCACTTATTAATCGACCCAACTATTTAGGTTACACACCTTCACCTTTTTCATTTAGGAGATTTTTCTTCATTCCAATTAAAAAACACCACTTTTGTTTTTATCCGTATTCAATTAAAAATGATAATCTTTATGAACCTTTTCTATTCCTTTTTTCCCTTTCAAATAGCAGCATAAATGTTGAAGTGAACATATTAATTAATCTGAAATAACCCAACTTCAAAGAATCTGCAAAAGGAAAAATGAAAAAATTAAATGAAAATAATAATAGTCCTTTGAGCACACAAATGTAGGGTGTACCTACACTAGCAGCTCCACATGCAAGCCATGGTAGTCATAGGACCACTCTAACTTGCAAAAGAAATGCATATATGCACTTGTCAAAAAATTATTGTATGTTAAACTAACCTATTGTAACCGCTCTAATAAAAATGTTGAACAACTTGACTGGAGAATTACAAAAAGTTGGATTCAACAAAAATAAAAATAATGCTACATTCACAACATTTTCACAATACTTTTACAACAAATCCAATGTGATAACTTGTTACTAATTCTATTTTGGGCCCAATAATGACATTATTTTTTTACTCACTAATAGCAACATTTTGCATAAGATTGACTGTAAAAGTGTTGTGGATGTAGCATTACTCCAAAATTAATTCCCTCCCCCCCCCCCCCCCCCCTCCCCCACAAAAAAAAAATCCTTAATCCTTTTTATAAAATTAAAAAGAAAAGACTTAAATAACAACAATAAATGTTAGCCCAAATAACAACAAACATAAACTTAACAAAAATAACACAAGACCAAATAACATCAAGTGATCAAATTATTCAACAAAAAGTCTATTATAAAACAAAAAGATAAAAATCGCCAAATATTCAAATTTGTAGTTCGTTCAACTTATTCAATAAAATAATTTCTTATTTTTCCCTAAAAATGGTACCAAGAAAAATATTGTAGTTGTTAGTTCATTTTTATGGTGACGATGATTATATTCTTTTTGACTTTGCAGTTGCAACAATTTTACTCTCCTTAGCGACTCAACTCACAATTATAGCAAATATTCAAATTATTGTTTTATTACATTTTGTATAATTTAAATTTCTTAGTGATCATCCTAAAATAAATTTCTAGAACAATATTTGCTCATCTGGAACCTCCCTCATTGAAACAATATTTTGTGGGATAGCAACCTTCATCTCCAACAAATTGAATAATTGGAAATTTTGTTCCCTACATGCCCGAATACACTCCTATTCCAAACATCCAGCTTTGTACGACAATGTTTCCATACATTGAATAATTGGAAATTCAGAGTCAAGCAACAAATTATTATTAATTAATCGCTAACCCATGTGATGCACGGGAAAGCTATTGTGTATAAAGATGTAAACTATTCTTTTTCTCTTCCTCTTTGATTGTACATTAGGATTCTAGTCTTATAGTTCCTATCCTTGATATGAAATATTAATCTTGATATGAAACATTAATTTACATAATGAAAAATAGAAATCAATCTTAAGTTTAAAATAAAATGAAGAATTAAATCTTTAACATCCTCACTTATCCATAAAACGTATAAAACACAAATTTAAAGAACTACTTAATCAATATTTCAAATAAATTGAAAAATTGAAAGACAACTTTAAAGTGTTTTTTGCTACAACTAAACTTACGAAGAATCAAACTAAAACCCTCAATTATGGGAAACTCAACTAAGGCCTTAATGGCTTAATGCCGCCTCATACTTGAAATTACTACAAAATACACAAGCATTTATTTCAAGCCAAACATAATAAACCACCGCAGACCTATCAATTTTTCTTATGGTGCTTTTCAAACTTCTGCCTTCCAACACTTTAATTATACAAATATAATATTTATTTATAAAGTAAAGAAAAAACAAAGATCAGAAACCTTTTAATTTGATTTTGGGTAGAAATAAACTCAAAGACCCATCCGCACGATTTAATTCTCCTTTTCTTTTGGTTACAGATAGATTGGTGCTCTTCCCAATCATTAGAAAAAAAAAAAATTTTATTTCATGTCACAAAGGTGGAGAATTTAAACACATAAATTGTTTAAATTGAAGATACAAAATATTCTAAAATTATAGGAATAAATATTCTAAAATTAATGATCTTGATGTCATTGTCTACTGGTCTATACATCGCATTGCCATCAACCACTTGAAAATAAGAGAGTTCATACAATTTTCCTTCTTGCAGAAGAGGCTTGAACTTTTTAGCTATATTATTTCAAATGATTGCATGTATTGAATTATTCTGCAAGTAAAGTGCATCAATTTTATATAGGTAGAGTTCATGGTATATATAATGATCGAACAATATTAAAAGCTATAGAAGAAAAACAAACCTGCTCATAGATTAAAATCATATTTAAACTAATAATATCATTATTTTTTGAGTTGATTGCATTCCACATCCTTGATATTCTGATCTTGACTTTCCAATTTTCTTTGTGTTTGTCTATACAAAGCTGATTAAGAAGAGAATATTACATCATCTTGGATCCCTACCTGTATAGATTAATAAAATTGAAAGTATTCGTACATTGAATGCATAATCATGAACCTGGCTTTCTGCCCTCCTTGTACTTGAAATGTACTTGTATTTAACCATCAACAGATATATATATATATATATATATATATTATAATATACCTCTTGTGTCTCTTATAAAAGAATCCCATATTAATTAACAACAGTAGATTAAGCTGACGAACTCTTTCTCAATCAGTTGGGTCGAGAGGTGGATAGACTTGGACCTTACATTCATTGCCGCATCTGCAACCGTTGAAGCATTCCGGCCATTTCAAGTAGTAGCTTTTAAGGAATTAGAAAAAAGTAACTTGTAAGTACATATTAATATATTATACAATCAAAAACTATACCAACGAACAAAACAGAGGACCATTAACCCTTCACGCCTCACCAAAACATAGCAAAGCAAATGAAGTAGGACAAATACATAATAAATTATTACAAAGGCCTTTTTTGCCTGAAAACTTAGACTTCATTTAAAAAATAAATAAATAAATAAATAAAAAACACAAAAACAACAACAATAACAAAGAAGCAGGACAGACGCAATAAAGAGAGAAACAATCACACAACTAAAACAGGCCAACATTGCTGGTTAACAAAGCCTTTGTTAACGTAGTCTGTAAAAGTTGGTAGCCTTTAATAGAACAATTTTCCTTCACCAACATGCAAACATGATATTGCAAATTCCATCGAAAGCAAATTCATCCACGCTAGCCCTTGGGATTCGAAAAATAGTAAATACATGTAAATAATTTAGTTTTATATATATACAGTCAAATACGTATTATTTCAGGCCAAATGCTTAGAGGATTTGGTGCATAGGAAAGAACCAAGCAGAGGTTACCTTAATTCAAAACTTGAATCAAGAATTGTTATTTGAAAGAATCAAAGTTCAAATCAAATATCTCAAATTCAAACCCAAATTAGCCTTCAAATATGGCCCCTATCAGCCATCAGGATTTGTTGTTTTTTTTTTATTTAGATCATTGAGACATTTTGTCAAACACTTACGGTTGGCCTATTTTCACAAAGGATATCAATTCTTATATCATTCTCTCAACCATTATACCAGCAAAACATGAGAAAGAGAAAGAATTACAGAGAGAAAAAGTAAGAAAGTTGGTGAATTTGTCAAACAAAATTGGATTTTGAATAACATACAAAAGACTTTGTATGTTTTGAATAAAAGGAAGATCGTTTATATATAAAATAAAATAAAAAAGAGAATAATCAAATAAGATAGCCAAATTGGATTGCAAACATATATTATTAAATAGAAACTCACCTGGAGAGGATACAGATTTTCAACGAAGGGTATCGATTCATGTTGATGGGCTGGCCTTTCTTCACAAAGGATATTGGTTTGAGTGACAGAAGAAAGCTTGGAATGAAGGTAGAGAAGGGAAAAAGACCGGAGGCAGGGGAATATGTATGTAGAGAGAGGCATGGAGGAAATTGTGTGTTTGAAGAAAGAGATGGGACTGCATGAAGAAGAAGTGAGGGAGTTTGATGAGCATGTGCTACTGTGTTTGCGTTGAAAGGGGAGTGTTTTTTTAATCGGGTTTCAGTTTTGGGCAGAAGGAAATTTTAGGGTTTTAGGCTTTTGGCTATTTTCTTTTACCTGAAATTTTCGGGTGTTTTTTTTTCTTTTTAATAATGTCGTGTTTTAGAAAAGTTTTTTTTTTTTAATATTGTGCTGACGTGGAAAATTGTGGGAGTTTCAAAGGTTTCGATTTTTTTACCTGAAATTTTTGGGTGTTTTTTTTTTCTTTTTAATAATGTCGTGTTTTAGAAAAGTTTTTTTTTTTTAATATTGTGCTGACGTGGAAAATTGTGGGAGTTTTAAAGGTTTCGATTTTTTTACCTGAAATTTTTGGGTGTTTTTTTTTTCTTTTTAATAATGTCGTGTTTTAGAAAAGTTTTTTTTTTTTTTAATATTGTGCTGACGTGAAAAAGTGTGTGAGTTTCAAATGTTTCATTATATATATATATATATATATATTACTATCTGTATTCGGTGTTAAAAACATTATTATATGTCGGCTAGTGGGCTTTCAACCAAAGCCGACTTAGGCTTGTGGGTTGCAATTAAAGCCATACGGCCCAACCATCTGCAACAAATGGTAAAAATGTAAAGTAAATAGAAATGAGAATAGGGCTAAAAGAAACAACACGTGAGTGTGAGATCATCTATTTATTCATCATCGTAAAAAATAAAAATTTCTGATCTCATCTGAAATGGCTATGGCGGCTGCTACTGCTGATGTCCTTGTCCCGAGGCTGGACGAAAAGCACGAGGAACTACAAGAGAAGAAGCAGAAGATGACAGATGAAGAAAGACAAGAGGAAGAAGACGTCCCCTATCGCGAGAAAGTTGGCTTACCTTTGGATGATGAACTTCAAGAGAAGAAGCAGAAGAAGACAGATGAAGAAAAACAAGACGTCCCATATCTTAGTGACGATGACGATGATGATTGTTTTCCTGGTGAGCTCCCTGAGATGACCCGTGCAGAATTGGCTTTGTATCATCAACAGGTTGAAGAAAGCGGGGTAAGCAATCATCGGATATAGTGAGTTTGTGCGTGATGATGCTCCCATGAATCTTGTCTCATTCTGATTCGCAGGGCTTTGATGTTGACGACTTCTCCCACTCTTTCGCATGCGGTAGAATTGAGACGATGGGATTCAGGGGGGTCATTGATGATGCTGATAAGAAAGAACTTGGTGAATATTCTATGGAAGCAATCCACAAGTACAACACTGATGAGGTCTTTTCATAATCAAACCCCTTAATTAGTTACCTTTATTATTGCTGTTGGCTTTATTGTGTCTGGGACAATTTCTTGTAGAAGAAGAACTTTAAGTTCAAGGAGGTGGTGAAGGCAAATGTGCAGTGCGTTGAGGGCCTCATGTATTATATTACCTTCAATGCTGAGAATGCTTCTACTGCTACTATTGAAACCTTTCAAGCTGAAGTGTGGAGAGGAATTGGATTTGTAGAGGTCACATCTATTAGGGTAAAGCCCATCTCTATCTCCAAGCAAGGTAATTTCTTTTTCTATGCTCCATCAAATAAACCTTTGAAACTGCTCCTAAGTCATGCATTAGCTGGAAAAAGCATGATAATGTTTTACATTTGCAATTTCTTTTTTTGTATTAATTTGCTTGATGCATTCATGAGGTTACAATGCTGAGTTAACTTAGTTGGAGGCGAATGTTTGAAAAGGATCTACTCTCTAATAATACACGTCTTTTAACCTATTATGCTATTGCTCCTGCTTGACTTGTCTAGATTTGTAGCTTCAACCTTTTAGCGTGTGTGCATGTCCTTTGTTATTTGAATGATTACTTGAAAACTACCCTGTTTTAAGAGAGTTGTTATCATGCTTTGGGAACTTATTGTGCTTGGACTCATAGTTAGGATGTGTTTGAAACCTTCTAT